>NC_060088.1:10663706-11305134 GCF_922984935.1 Meles meles
CCTGTTCCCCCAACCTCCCACCCCTGACCCTTTAAAACACTCAGGTTGCCCCAACCTCCCACCCCTGACCCTTCAAAACATTCTTCTTAAGTGCACATGAAACTTTCTCCAGAGTAGACTACATATTAGGTCACAAATCAGGTCTCAACCAATACTAAAAGATTAATGTTATTTCCTGAATATTCTCAGGCCACAATGCTTTGAAACTGGAACTCAATCACAAGAAAAAGTTTGGAAGAAATTCAAACACTTGGAAGCTAAAGACTTCTCAAGATCTTTGGGTCAACCAAGAAATTGAAGAAGAATTTAAACAATGCATGGAAACCAATGAGAACAAAAGGCAATGGTTGCATTTTGCAAAATACAAAACCTATGGAATATGCAAAAGTCGACCTAACGAGGAAATCCATAGCCATACACTCCTCACTGAAAAAGAAAGAAGAAAAAGAAAGAAAGAAAGAGAGAGAGAGAAAGAATGAAAGAAGGATCCCAAATACACAAACTATTTTTATACCTTAAAGAACTGGAGAATCATCAACAAATTAAGCGTCACCCATGAATGAGAAGGGAAATAATTAAGATTAATTAAGATTAGAACAGAAATCAATGAATTAGAAACCAGAAATAGAGTAGAACACATCAATGAAACTAGAAGGTGTTTCTTTGAAAGAATTAATAAGATCAATAAACAACTGGCCAGACTTACCGAAAAGAAAAATACAGGAACCAAATTATTAAAATTATGAATGAAAGGAGAGAGATCACAACTGACACCAAGGAAATAGAAAAAATCCTCAGAAATTATTATCAGCAGTTGTAGGCCAATAAGTTAAACAACCTAGAGAAAATGGATGCATCTCTTGAAACCTATAAACTTCCAAGACTGAAACAGGAAGAAATTGACAACCTGAACATACCAATGACCAGTAACGAGATTGAAACAGTGATCAAAAATGTCCCCCCCAGGGACCCTCTTACACTGTTGGTGGGAATGCAAGTTGGTGCAGCCACTTTGGAGAACAGTGTGGAGATTCCTCAAGAAATTAAAAATAGAGCTTCCCTATAACCCTGCAATTGCACTACTGGGTATTTACCCCAAAGATACAGATGTAGTGAAAAGAAGAGCCATCTGTACCCAAAGTTTATAGCAACAATGGCCATGGTCACCAAACTGTGGAAAGAACCAAGATGCCCTTCAATGGACAAATGGATAAGGAAGATGTGGTCTCCATCAGAAAGGATAAATACCCAACTTTTGTAGCAACATGGATGGGACTGGAAGAGATTATGCTGAGCGAAATAATTCAAGCAGAGAGTCAAGTATCATATGGTTTCACTTATTTGTGGAGCATAACAAAGAACATGGAAGACATCGGGAGATGGAGAGGAGAAGGGAGCTATGGGAAATTGGAAGGGAAGATGAACCATGAGAGACTATGGACTCTGAAAAACAGCCTGAGGGTTTTGAAGGTGCAGGGGGTGGGAGGTTGGAGAAGCAGGTGGTGGGTAATAGGGAGGGCATGTATTGCATGGAGCACTGGGTGTGGTGCAAAAACAATGAATACTGTTACACTGAAAAGAAAAAAAAATGGAAAAAAAGCCCCCCCCCCCCCCAAAGAGTCCAGGACTTGGTGGCTTCCAGGGGAATTTTACAAAACATTCAAAGAAGAAATAATACCTATCTTCTGGAAGCTGTAAAACTTCCAGACTCATACTATGAAGCCACTATTACCTTGATCCCCAAACCAAGCAAAGACCCATGAAAAAGGAGAATTTCAGACCAATATTCCTCATGAATATGATTGCCAAATTTCTCAACAAAATCCTACTTAATAGGATCCAACAGTACATTAAAAGGATTATATACCACGATGGGGTGGGATTTATCCCTGGGATGCAAGGGTGGTTCAACATTCACAAATCAATCAATATGATAGAACTAATCAATAAGAGAAGACACAAGAATCAAATGGTCCTCTCAATTGTTGCAGAAAAGTTATTTGACAAAACATCCTTTCCTGATTAAAACTCTTCAGAGAATAGGGATAGAAGGAACATTCCTCAACTTCATAAAATCCATCTATGAAAAACCCACAGCGACTATTATTCTCAATGGGGAAAAGCTGAGAGCATTTCCCTTAAGGTCAGGAAAATTACAAGGATGCCCACTCTTACAACTTTTTCTCAACTTAGTATAGGAGTCCTGGCAACAGCAATCACACAACAAAAAGAAATGAAAGGTACTCAAATTAGCAAAGAAGTTAAACTGTCTCTCTCTGTCTTCGCAGATGACATGATTCTTTGTGAAAACCCCAAAAGACTCCACCCTCCCCAAGTTTCTAAAACTCAATTCAGTAACGTGGCAGGATACAAAATCAATGCACAGAACTCAATTGCTTTCTTATATACTAACAATGAAACTAGAAAATTAGAGAATTGATTCTACTTACAGTAGCACCAAAAAACATAATATGCTATGGAATAAACCTAACCAAAGAGGTAAAGGATCTATACTCTAGGAACTACAGAACACTCATGAAAGAAATAGAAAAAGACACAAAAAGATGGAAAAACATTCCATGCACACGGATTGGAAGAATAAACTGCCCAGAGCAATCTGTACCTTCAAAGCCATCCCAATCAAAATGCTAACAGCATTTTTCGAAGTGCTGGAACAAACAATCCTAAAATTTTTATGGAACCAGAAAGGACCCCAAATTGCTAAGGAAATGTTGAAAAAGAAAAACAAAGCTGAGGGCCTCACAGTGCCTGATTTCAAGCTTTATTACAAAGCTGTGCTCACCAAGACAATGTGGTACTACAGAGAAACAGACACATAGACTAATGGAACAGAATAAAGAGCACAGATATGGACCCTCAACTCTATGGTCAACTAATCTTTGACAAAGCAGGAAAAATAGACAATGGAAGAAAGACAATCTCTTGAACAAATGGTACTGGGAAAATTGGACAGCTGTATACAGAATGAAACTCAACTGTTCTCTTACGCCGTACACAAAGATAAAGTCAAAATGGATGAAAGATCTCAATGTGAGACAGTAATCCATCAAAATCCTAGAGGAGGACATAGGCAGTAACTTCTTCAACATCAGTCACAGCAACTTCTTTCAAGACATGTCTCCAAAGGCATGGGAAACAAAAGTGAAAATGAACTTTCAGACTTCATCAAGATCAAAAGCTTCTGCACAGCAAAGGGAAAGTCAACAAAACAAAGAGGCAACCCACCAAATGGGAGAACATATTCGCAAATGACACTACAGACCTAGAGGACTGATATCCAAGGTCTACAATGAACTCCAACACAACATCCAGAAAACAAATAATCCAGTCAAAAATGGGCAGAAGGGATGCCTGGGTAGCTCAGTGGGTTAAAGCCTCTGCTTCGGCTCAAGTCATGATCCCAGGGTTCTGGAATCGAGCCCCACGTCGGGCTCTCTGCTCCGCAGGGAGCCTGCTTCCTCCTCTCTCTCTGCCTGCCTCTCTGCCTAGTTGTGATTTCCTCTGTCAAATAAATAAAATATTTTAAAAAATGGGCAGAAGACATGAACAGACACTTCTCCAAGAAGACATACAAATAGCTCACAAAAACATGAAAGGATTCATCATCTTTAGCCATGAGGGAAATTAAAATTAAAACCACATTGAGATAATACATACCAGTTAGAATGGCAAAAGTTGACAAGACAAGAAAAAACAAATGTTGGAGAGGATGTGGAGAAAGGGGAAACCTCTTATACAAGTTGGTGCAGCCACATCGGAAAACATTGTGGAGTTTCCTGAAAAATTAAAAATGGTGCTACCCCATGACCTAGCAATTGTACTACTGGGTATTTTATCCAAAGATACAGATGTAGTGAATAGAAGGGTTACCTAAAACCCAATATTCATAACAGCAATATCCATAATAGCCAAGCTGGAAAGAACTGAGATGCCCTTCAACAGACGAATGGATAAAGAAGATGTGGTCCATTTCATCAATGGAGTATTACTCAGCCATCTGAAAGGATTTCACATCAACATGGATGGTACTGGAGGACATTACTCTAAGTGAATTAAGTCAAGCAGAGAGAGTCAATACAGTTTCATTTATTTGCAAAACATAAGGAATAACATGGAGGACATTAAAAGAAGGAGGGGAAAGTGATGGGGGGCGCAGAATCAGAGAGGAAGAAAAACCATGAGAGACTATGGACTCTGAGAAAAAAACTGAGGGTTTTAGAGGGGAGAAGGGTGACAGGATGGGTCAGCCGGTAATGGGTATTAAAGAGTAGAGGGCATGAATTACATGGAGCACTGAGAGTTATACGCAAACAATGAATCATGGAACACTACATTAAAAATTAATGGTGTGGGGCACCTGGGTGGCTCAGTGGGTTAAGCCGCTGCCTTCGGCTCAGGTCATGATCTCAGGGTCCTGGGATGGAGTCCCACATCGGGCTCTCTGCTCAGCGGCGAGCCTGCTTCCCTCTCTCTCTCTCTGCCTGCCTCTCTGTCTACTTGTGATCTCTCTCTGTCAAATAAATAAATAAAATCTTTAAAAAAATTAATGGTGTATTACATGTTGGCTAATTGAACATAGTAATATAAATAAATAATTAAATAAATAAATAAGTCACAGGGGAAAAAGGTTCACCATCTTCCAGATGAAAAGTGATGCCAAAATTAGCAATGGATACCAAAAAAGATGAAAGTAAGAGTGTGGTAGTACAATCCATGTTAAGAATTCAGAAAAATCTTATACAACAGATCAAAGTACCATTCAAATCAATAGTAGAAGTTAAAATAAGTCAATGTCAATGTTACTGCCCACAACCATCTTAACAAAAGCCCAAGGTACAGAATGTCTTGCCCAAAGAGATAGGTGGCTTTGCCTTATGACTTAAATAGTAGAGCTCCACATAATTTATAGAAGATAAATAATTCTTCAGAGAATTATATTAGTGGAAACATTGTCAATTTGGCCAAAAAAGTGAATGAGTCAGTCAAATGAAATATGGAGCCTCAAATTTCTATAGTTGAGAAGCAACAAAGGAAGTCTACTTTGTTTCACATACAGGCTACCGTTAATAGAAAAGTAAAGACAATTGGATAACGGAAGCAAGAACTCATAGAAAGGGTAAAAAAAATCAGGCATAAAAATCAGGTCTTGAATATTAATCATGGCACTGCCAACATATACCTGGCTTGATTTTATTTCAGAATTACTGAGTACCAGAAATTCTTGTATACCAGCCCATTTCCTTTTTGTTGTATTCTATTTAAATATAGTTGATATACAGTGTTATATTAGTTTTGGATGTACAACATAATAATTCAACAATTCTATACATTTCTCAATGTTCATCAAGATAAGTATACTCCTAATTCTTTATCTATTTCAACCATCTTTCACCCATCTGCCTTTTTGTTAGGTTTTTGGTGGTTTTTTTTTTGTCTCTTTTTTATTTGTTCATTTGTTTCATGTCTTAAATTCCACATATGATGAATGAAGCTTATGATAATGGAGGCAAGAATGTACAATTGGAAAAGACAGGACAGGATATTTGAAAAATGGTGTTAGGAAAATTGGAGGGCAATATGCAAAAGAATGAAACTGGACCAGTTTCTTACACTGTACATACACAAAACCTCAAAATGGATCAAAGATAAATGTGGGACCTGAAACCACTATTTCTCCAGGAAAGTATAGATGGTAATTTCATTAACCTTGGTCATAGAAAAAAATTTCAAAGTATGTTTCCTGAGGCAAGGGACACAAATATAAAATTCAATTAATACCATACTGAAGTAAAAAGCTTTTGCACAGCAAAGGAAACAATCAACACAACTACAAGGAAATTTACTAAGTGAGAGAAGACATTTATAAATAATATATCCAATAAGGGGTTAATATCCAAAATACATAAAGAACTTATTTAACTTCCTTTTGTTATTTTTATTTCATTTTTAATGAAAGCTTAATTAACACAATAAGTTAGATGCACAAGACATTGATTGGACAATTACATACATTACTCAATGTTCAGCTCAATAAATGTAGTTATCTATTATTATACAAGCTTTTTTATAACATTCTATATGCCAAAAGCTGCACTTTGTGTCTCTGTGATTTATTTATTTTTCAGCTGGAAGTTTTACTTCTTAATCCATTTCATTTTTGTCACCCATCCTTCCACTACTCTGGCAACCACGTGCTTGCTTTCTGTATTTAAGAGTTTGTTTCTTCATTTGTTTTTAAATTTCACAAGTGAAATGTTATGTTGTTTTTCCCTAGCTGACTTATTTGACTTATTATAATACCATCTAGGTCCACCCAAGTTATTTGAAATGACAAGATATCATCCCTTTTTATGGCTGAGTAATATTCCTATACAAGAATATTCCTATACATATGAATATATATTTATAATAGTTCATACACACACACACGAGGCTACATCTTTTATTGATTGATTGATTTAATTCCAGTATAGTTAACATACAGTGTAATATTAGCTTCAGGTATACAATATAGTGATTCTCAACAATCCAATATAACACTTGGTCCTAATCACAAGTGCACTCCTTCCTCCCCATCATCTATTTAACACATCTCCCCAACAACCTCCCCTCTGGTGACCATCAGTGTGTTCTCCACAGCTAGGAGACTGTTTCTTGGTTAGTGTCTTTCTTTTTCTCTCTCTTTCCTTTACTCATTTTTTTTTCTTAAATTACGCATATGGGTGAAATAATATGGTATTTGTCTTTCTCTCACTGACTTATTTCATTTAGTATTATAGTCTTTAGTACCACTCATGTTGTTGCAAATGACAATATTTCATTCTCATTTATGGCTGGAAATATTCCCTTTTGTATATATACCACATGTTCTTATCCATTCATCTATCTATGGACACTACAGCTGCTTCCATAATTTTGCTATTATAGATAATGTTGTTATAAACATATGAGTGTATGTATCCATTTGAATTCATTTACTTGTATATTAAGGATAAATACCCAGTATTTTTTTTTTTTACCAGAGTACTGGATTTTAAGGTAGTTATATTTTCAATATACTATATCTTCTTTATCCATTCCCTATTGAAGGACCCCTTTTATTGCTTCCTTATCTTCATTATTGCAAGTAATGTTACAATAAGCATAGAACTGCATTTTATCTCTTCAAATTAATTGTTTTGTTCTTTGTGTACTCAGAAGTGGAATGATTTGTTTATATGGTATTAGTATTTTTAAACTTTGATGAAACTTTGTTATTTCCACAATGGTTGTGACAATTTACCTATCAATGGTCCATGATGACTGACTTTTCTCCACATGCTCACTAACACCTCTTCCTTGTCTTTTGATAGTAGAATTTCTGACTAGTGTGAGGTGATAGCTACTGTGGTTTTGATGTTGGCCATCATTTTATGTCTTTGGCCATCTATATGCCTTCTTCAGAAAAATATCTATTCTTGACCACTTATACATCTTCTTCAGGAAAATGTTCCATTCTTTGGTTATTTTTTTTTCATTGGAATTTTTTCTTTTGGTGTGGAGTTGTATAAGTTCTTTACATATTTTGAATATAAACATTTTATCAGATGTATCATTTGCAAGTATCTTCTTTCATTCATAGGGGTTTTTCTAATGGTTTCCTTTGTTGTGTAAAGCTTTTTATTTTGATATGGTCCCAACATTTTATTTTTACTTTTGTTTCCCTTGCTGGAGAAGACATATCTAGAAAAATGAGAACCAATGTCAAAGAAACTATTGACTGTGTTTTCTCACAGGTTTTTTATAGTTCCAGATATCACAGTTAGGTATTAAGTCCTCTTTGAGTTTATTTTTGTACATGGTGTAGGAATTGGTCTGGTTTCATCTTTTTGCATGTTACTGTCTATTTTTCCACACCATTTACTAAAAAGCCTGCATTTTCCCCCTTGAATAATCTTGTCTCCTTTGTTGTAGATTATTTGATCAAATAAGTATGAGTTTATTTCTGGGTTCTCTGTCAATTGATCTATGCATGTATTCTTGCAGTATCACACTGCTTTGATTACAGCAGCTTTGCAATATTTCTTGAAATCTGGGCCTGTGATAGCTCTAGTTTTGTTCTTTTCTTTTAAGATAGCTTTGGCTAATTGAGGTCTTTTTTTAACTCATGAAAGTTTTAGGACTATTTGTTCTAGTTTTGGAAACTACTTGTATTTTTTTTCCATTTTATTTATTTTTTCAGCATAACAGTATTCATTCTTTTTGCACAACACCCAGTGCTCCATGCAAAACGTGCCCTCCCCATTACCCACCACCTGTTCCCCCAACCTCCCACCCCTGACCCTTCAAAACCCTCAGGTTGTTTTTCAGAGTCCATAGTCTCTTATGGTTCGCCTCCCCTTCCAATTTTTTTTTTTTAATAAACATATAATGTATTTTTATCCCCAGGGGTACAGGTCTGTGAATCGCCAGGTTTACACACTTCACAGCACTCACGATAGCACTTACCCTCCCCAATGTCCATAGCCCCCTCCCCCTCTCCCAATCCCACCTCCCCCCAGCAACCCCCAGTTTGTTTTGTGAGATTAAGAGTCATTTATGGTTTGTCTCCCTCCCAATCCCATCTTGTTTCATTTATTCTTCTCCTATCCCCCTACCCCTGTCAAAACTACTTGTATTTTGACAGGAATTATATTGAATCTGTAGATTGCTTTGAGTCATGTGGATATTTATCAACAATAATTCTTCAAGTCCATAAGTCTTTAATTTTTTCATCAATGTCTTATAGTTTTCAGATATAGTTTTTTCACCTCTTTGGATAAGTTAAATAAGTGCATATGCAGTTGTAAATGTGATTTGTTTTCTTAATGGCTCTTTCTGCTATTTCATTATTAGGACAAAAAGTGCTACAACTTTGTTTGTTCATTTTTGTATCCTGCAACTTTATTGACCTTATTCATCACTTATAATAGGGTTTTTTTGTTGTAGTTTTAGTGTTTTTTGAATATAGCGTTATGTTTTCTGTAAATAGTGACATTTTTACATACTCCTTAACAACGGGATGAATTTTATTCCTTGTCTTTATTCAATTGCTGTAGCTAGGTTCCCATTATCATGTTGAATAAATGTAGTAAAAATGGGCACACTTGTTTTGTTTTTGATCTCAGAGGAAAAGCTCTCAATGTTTCCTCCATTGAATGTAATGTTAGTTGTGTGTTTTTCATATGTGGCCTTTAACCTAGCAAATAATAAATAATAATAATATAACAATAACAATAATATTAAATAAGAATAGGTTAAGGAAGCTCCAGAGACATTATTAAGTATAATATTTCATGTTATAGGGATCCCAGAAGTTAGAGAGAGAAGGCTCTAGAAATCTTATTGCATAAACAGTACCTAAAAATTTCCCTAATCTGTGAATACCCAGGTCTAGGAAGAAGAGAAAGACCATAAAAAAGATTAAATCAAGGAGCTCCATACCAGGACATAAAATTTAAAAAATGCAAAAAGTATTGGTAATGGGGGATTTTTTCCCCAATTGGTTTTTTAAATTAAATTTATTTATTTATTTATTTAAATTTATTTTATTCCCGGTGTTTCAAGATTCATTGTTGATGTAGCACATCCAGTGCTCCTCAAAATATGTGTCCTCCTTAATACCCACCACAAGGCTCACCCAACCCCTATTCCCTCCCCTCCAAAACCCTCAGTTTGTTTCTCAGAGTCCACAGTCTCTAATGGTTCATATCCCTCTCTGATTTCCCCCAACTCACTTCCCCTCTTCTTCTCCCAATGTCCTCTGTGTCATCTGATTTTTAAAGCAGCAAGAGAAAAGAAAATGGGAAACAAGGGAAACCCCATAAGGCTATCAACTGATTGTTCAGTGGAAATTCTGCAACCCAGAAGGGAGTGTCATGATATATTCAAAATGTGAAATATATCCAGTCAAAAATACTCTATCCTGCAAAGTTATTATTCAGAATAGAAGGATAGTTTCCTAGACAAACAAAAGTTACAGAGTTCATCACCCCTAAACTAGCCTTACAAGAAACATTAAAAATGGAATTTTTTAAGTGCAAAAAAGTCATACTTATAAATAAGAAAATGAAGGTAAATAATTCCACAAGTAAAAATGAACATATAGTAAAGATAGTATATTAATCACATACAAAGCCAGTATGGAAGTTAGAAAACAAAAGTAATCAAATCAATTATATTGGTGGATACACAAAATAAAAGCATTTAAAATATATCTTACATAGATAATTATATAAATATATGTTATATATAATTAAATATATATGTCATACATATATAAAACATAGAAAAAGGAGTAAATATTTAGGAATGCTAAAGTTAAATCCTTCTGGTTTTCAAAGCTAGATATTATAGGAACTGTCCATCCTAGTCCAGGCCCCATGTTTTAGTAGCTCCTGTTATATGGTTTGATCACTCTTTTGTCTTTATGGTGTTCCCCTGTTTGTAGGTAGTCTTGCTGGAAATTTGGTTCCCAGCTGCATGTCTACTGCTCCTACCCATCTCAATATGGTTTTCTCTTTTTGATTTTTGTGGACAGTCTATTCTGCCAGTCTTCATGTCACTTTTAGAATTACTTGTGTATAGGTATCTTCTATATCAGTATGTTTATGGCATAAAATGAACTCAAGATTATCTACCTTATTCATAGAACTTCCATTTTGTCATTTTTTGAACAAATGTCTACAGAGGTTATAATATACAAGTCGCATTATAATATCTTGGTGTTTGGAGTGACAGAAAGCTTGTCTCTTTAGTTGGCTGGTTTTCCAGACCAAAATGGACTCTACTTGATGAGGTCTACTTAATGAATTAATGCAAGGTACTGGCTTAGATGTCAAAATTTGAGAATTTGGCAAAATTAAAATCTAAGTGCATTCTTCCTAAATTGGAAACTGGTAATTTTGATCTTTTCCCTTTCTGCCTCTTTCAGGTATTCTCTTCTAGGACTTTCAATATTGAGAGAGGGATAGAAACACACAAAAAATGGCTGAATTGCATTTAGTTTTTACTGTAGTCTCCTCAATAATTTGTCCTTACTACAAGATAGTAGTTCCTGCTTTCAAGACTCCAGGACTTGTCTGTTTTTTTCTGACTTATTCAATTCTGTGAACTACCTATAAATATCTTTTTAAAAATCCAACTTCATTAACATTAACCACAACAAATTTTGTTTTCCTCCCCAAGGCAACTGTGAAAGGGGATATAGAGAGTGATATCTGTATATCTGTATATGAGTATATCTGTATTGTTTTTGTAAATAACTTTCAATAAACATTTGTTTTTAAGCTCTCCCTTATTTCCACTATCTCCTATATCTTCCCTTGGGTTTATTTATTTTTAAAAATATGGGTTTTTCAAAGAGGCAACCCTCGGAATGGGAGAAGATATTTGCAAATGACAGTACAGACAAAAGGTTGATATCCAGGATCTATAAAGAACTCCTCAAACTCAACACACACAAAACAGATAATCATATCAAAAAAATGGGCAGAAGATATGAACAGACACTTCTCCAATGAAGACATACAAATAGCTATCAGACACATGAAAAAATGTTCATCATCACTAGCCATCAGGGAGATTCAAATTAAAACAACATTGAGATACCACCTAAGACCAGTTAGAATGGCCAAAATTAGCAAGACAGGAAACAACGTGTGTTGGAGAGGATGTGGAGAAAGGGGAACCCTCTTACACTGTTGGTGGGAATGCAAGTTAGTGCAGCCACTTTGGAGAACAGTGTGGAGATTCCTGAAGAAATTAAGAATAGAGCTTCCCGATGACCCTGCAATTGCACTGCTGGGTATTTACCCCAAAGATACAGATGTAGTGAAAAGAAGGGCCATCTGTACCCCAATGTTTATTGCAGCAATGGCTACGGTCGCCAAACTGTGGAAAGAACCAAGATGCCCTTCAACGGATAAATGGATAAGGAAGAAGTGGTCCATATACACAATGGAGTATTATGCCTCCATCAGAAAGGACGAATACCCAACTTTTGTAGCAACATGGACGGGACTGGAAGAAATTATGCTGAGCGAAATAAGTCAAGCAGAGAGAGTCAAGTATCATATGGTCTCACTTATTTGTGGAGCATAACAAATAACATGGAGGACATGGGGAGATGGAGAGGAGAGGGAGTTGAGGGAAACTGGAAAGGGAGATGAACCATGAGAGACTATGGACTCTGAAAAACAACCAGAGGGTTATGAAGGGGCGGCGGGGGTGGGGGTGGGGTGGGATGGGAGGTTGAGGAACCAGGTGGTGGGTAATAGGGAGGGCACGTACTGCATGGAGCACTGGGTGTGATGCCAAAACAATGAACACTGTTATGCTGTAAATAAACAAATAAAAAAAATAAAATAAAAAAATAAAATCATGTCAGAAAGTCAGACAGAAAGACAAACATTGTAAAAAAATATGGTTTTTTTTTCATTATTTACTTAGGGTAATTTTAATGAGATCCTAAAAATGATGGTATTGTTGCTATTTCATTATTTCATAACAATATGTGGCTTTGGTTTCTTCCTCTAGTATCTGTTTGTGGATCTTGGTACCTATGTAATTTTATTTTAGCATATGAGTTTTTCACCCTCTTGACATAAAAATATTCAATATTTTTCCATATTCACAAGCACTGTCTTCTCTTTCCTTCTCTGTATACTAAAATTTGAAAATTAAAAAATTGCCATCTGTTTTCAGCATACCTGTCTACTCCTAGAATCTATCATCATATATTCTGACTTCTTCATTTTTACAGAGATAAAATCTATTTGCTGTATTCTAGATCAACACTTCAGCTCGAGTATAAGATCAATTCTATTTTATCTACTTAAGTAGTTCACTCTAGCACTTGTGCCTCATCTTTTTTGTATTGCAACATTTTTTTCACTGTATACATGTGCTTTAAATGTTTGAAAGTGTAAAACCTGGGAGATGAGATGAATTTTAAAAGTACACTGGGGGGGAGTCAAGATGGCGGGGAAGTAGGAGGAAGCGCCCTTTCAACCAGTACCCTAAAATGAGCTGATTACCGACCAAAGAACTCTGATCACCCATGAAATCAGCCTGAGATCAGAATTATACACGTCTGGATCTCTACAGAGCAGAAGATGACAGTGGGCAGGTAAAGCAGAATGGAAAGTTCGGACTGATATCAGAAGATAAACAAAAGGGGGAGGGAGCCACCAGAGGCGACCAATTGGAAAGTAATACCCCAATACAAGAGTGCCCTGTGTCTGGGGACCAGCATTAGCTTAGAGTCTGGTTGAAAGCACTAAAAAAAAAAAAAAAAAAAAAAAGAGCAAAGGATCGTGGGGAGAAATTATGGGAATTGGTGAGGTTAGGGACAGGTGCTTAAGTCCCTGGACCCAGGACAGCCACCCCTGGCGCTGAGACAGAGAGTGTGGCATAGAAACCAGGTCTTGATTTCTGAGCCGCCAGCGCGCCTGAGAGCCTATAGGGTCTGGCTCCCTGAGGGGCTGGGAGCCTCGCCAGCCAGGAGAAGCACAGACTTTTTACAGTCCCCACACGAGTGCCATGCCATGCTATCAAAGCCTGAGATGCACGCGTCCACACCCTCCCCTGAGAGACGTGCGTGCAGTCACCAGCTGGGAGATCTGGGACCCCTGGAAAGACCCGGCACTCCCAGCCAAGGCCAGTGGGAAAATATCAGTGTGTGATTGCTGCTTGGGACCTCTCTGGCAGCCCAGACAGCTGCTGCTGTCATGGTTTTGGGTACAAGCAGGAGTTCCTGTGTCCCCAGGGACCACAACTTGGAATGTGCTCTGCCAGTGGCCAAGGGGGAACTTCAGTGCTCTGGAGCACTCACAGCAGAACAGACAGAGGTTTCATTGTGAGAGGGAGGTCTGGGTGCAGTTTGCTTTCCTCCAAACCTCCAAAAACCATCAAAAGCTGTCAAGGTGAGGGGGGAAAAAATGAACAAACAAACATAAAAATCTCCAGAGAACAAAACCCTGAAAATATCGGTCTCCTCAGAGTCCACACTTGAGGGGGCAGGGAGACTTAACTCCAGGAACACCATTGACTGAAAACCATGGGGTAGGCCCCTCCCCCAGAAAGCCAACCAGAAAAAAAAAGAAAAAGAAAAAAAAGACAACAAGAGAACAACCACCACTACTTCATAGATACAACTTTTATTTTTAATTCATTCTCACTATTCTGGTTCATTTTTTAATATAGATAATTTTTAACCTATTTACCATCACAGTAAGATGTCCAGTACATCGAATTCCATAATAACCTTTTAACCTGAACTTTTTGATACATATACCAATGTCTTGTCTCTCTCTACTTGACTTATTTCACTCAGCATAATCTCTTCCAGTCCCGTCCAGTTGCTACAAAAATTGGGTATTCATCCTTTCTGATGGAGGCATAATACTCCATCGTGTATATGGACCATATCTTCCTTATCCATTCGTACACTGAAGGGCATCTTGGTTCTTTCCACAGTTAGGCAACCATGGCCATTGCTGCTATAAACATTGGGGTAGAGATAGCCCTTCTTTTCACTACATCTATATCTTTGGGATAAATACCCAGTAGTGCAATTGCATGCTCAAAGGCAAGTTCTATTTTTAATTTCTTCAGGAGTCTCCACACTGTTCTCCAAAGTGGCTGCACCAACTTGCATTCCCACCAACAGTGGAAGAGGGTTCCCCTTTCTCCACATCCTCTCCAACACACATTGTTTCCTGTCTTGCTAATTTTGGCCATTTTAACTGGTGTGAGGTGGTATCTCAATGTGGTTTTAATTTGAATCTCCCTGATGGCTAATGATGAACATTTTTTCATGTGTCTGATAGTCATTTGTATATCTTCATTGGAGAAGTGTCTGTTCAGATCTTCTGCCCATTTTTTGATATGATTATCTGTTTTGTGTGTGTTGAGTTTGAGGAGTTCTTTATAGATCCTGGATATCAACCTTTTGTCTATACTGTCATTTGCAAATATCTTCTCCCATTCTGTGGGTTGCCTTTTTGTTTTATTGACAGTTTCCTTTGCTGTGCAGAATCTTTTTTTTTTAATTAATTTATTTATTTTTATTTGCTTATTTACAGCATAACAGTGTTCATTGTTTTGGCATCACACCCAGTGCTCCATGCAGTACGTGCCCTCCCTATTACCCACCACCTGGTTCCTCAACCTCCCACCCCACCCCATCCCCTCCTGCTGCCCCTTCATAACCCTCTGGTTGTTTTTCAGAGTCCATAGTCTCTCATGGTTCATCTCCCCTTCCAGTTTCCCTCAACTCCCTCTCCTCTCCATCTCCCCATGTCCTCCATGTTCTTTGTTATGCTCCACAAATAAGTGAGACCATATGATACTTGACTCTCTCTGCTTGACTTATTTCGCTCAGCATAATTTCTTCCAGTCCTGTCCATGTTGCTACAAAAGTTGGGTATTCGTCCTTTCTGATGGAGGCATAATACTCCATTGTGTATATGGACCACTTCTTCCTTATCCATTCATCCGTTGAAGGGCATCTTGGTTCTTTCCACAGTTTGGCGACCGTAGCCATTGCTGCAATAAACATTGGGGTACAGATGGCCCTTCTTTTCACTACATCTGTATCTTTGGGGTAAATACCCAGCAGTGCAATTGCAGGGTCATAGGGAAGCTCTATTTTTAATTTCTTCAGGAGTCTCCACACTGTTCTCCAAAGTGGCTGCACTAACTTGCATTCCCACCAACAGTGTAAGAGGGTTCCCCTTTCTCCACATCCTCTCCAGCACACGTTGTTTCCTGTCTTGCTAATTTTGGCCATTCGAACTGGTGTCAGGTGGTATCTCAATGTGGTTTTAATTTGAATCTCCCTGATGGCTAATGATGAACATTTTTTCATGTGTCTGATAGTCATTTGTATATCTTCATTGGAGAAGTGTCTGTTCAGATCTTCTGCCCATTTTTTGATATGATTATCTGTTTTGTGTGTGTTGAGTTTGAGGAGTTCTTTATAGATCCTGGATATCAACCTTTTGTCTATACTGTCATTTGCAAATATCTTCTCCCATTCTGTGGGTTGCCTTTTTGTTTTATTGACAGTTTCCTTTGCTGTGCAGAATCTTTTTTTTTAATTAATTTATTTATTTTTATTTGCTTATTTACAGCATAACAGTGTTCATTGTTTTGGCATCACACCCAGTGCTCCATGCAGTACGTGCCCTCCCTATTACCCACCACCTGGTTCCTCAACCTCCCACCCCACCCCATCCCCTCCTGCTGCCCCTTCATAACCCTCTGGTTGTTTTTCAGAGTCCATAGTCTCTCATGGTTCATCTCCCCTTCCAGTTTCCCTCAACTCCCTCTCCTCTCCATCTCCCCATGTCCTCCATGTTCTTTGTTATGCTCCACAAATAAGTGAGACCATATGATACTTGACTCTCTCTGCTTGACTTATTTCGCTCAGCATAATTTCTTCCAGTCCTGTCCATGTTGCTACAAAAGTTGGGTATTCGTCCTTTCTGATGGAGGCATAATACTCCATTGTGTATATGGACCACTTCTTCCTTATCCATTCATCCGTTGAAGGGCATCTTGGTTCTTTCCACAGTTTGGCGACCGTAGCCATTGCTGCAATAAACATTGGGGTACAGATGGCCCTTCTTTTCACTACATCTGTATCTTTGGGGTAAATACCCAGCAGTGCAATTGCAGGGTCATAGGGAAGCTCTATTTTTAATTTCTTCAGGAGTCTCCACACTGTTCTCCAAAGTGGCTGCACTAACTTGCATTCCCACCAACAGTGTAAGAGGGTTCCCCTTTCTCCACATCCTCTCCAGCACACGTTGTTTCCTGTCTTGCTAATTTTGGCCATTCGAACTGGTGTCAGGTGGTATCTCAATGTGGTTTTAATTTGAATCTCCCTGATGGCTAGTGATGATGAAAATTTTTTCATGTGTCTGATAGCCATTTGTATGTCTTCATTGGAGAAGTGTCTGTTCATATCTTCTGCCCATTTTTTGATATGATTATCTGTTTTGTGTGTGTTGAGTTTGAGGAGTCCTTTATAGATCCTGGATATCAACCTTTTGTCTGTACTGTCTTTTGCAAATATCTTCTCCCATTCTGTGGGTTGCCTTTTTGTTTTGTTGACTGTTTCCTTTGCTGTGCAGAAACTTTTGATCTTGATGAAGTCCCAAAAGTTCATTTTTGCTTTTGTTTCCTTGGCCTTTGGAGACATATCTTGAAAGAAGTTGCTGTGGCTGATATCGAAGAGGTTACTGCCTATGTTCTCCTCTAGGATTCTGATAGATTCCGGTCTCACATTGAGGTCTTTTATCCATTTCGAGTTTATCTTTGTGTACGGTGTAAGAGAATGGTCAAGTTTCATTCTTCTACATATCACTGTCCAGTTTTCCCAGCACCATTTATTGAAGAGACTGTCTTTTTTCCATTGAATATTTTTTACTGTTTTGTTGAAGATTATTTCACCATAGAGTTGAGGGTCCATATCTGGGCTCTCCACTCTATTCCACTGGTCTATGTGTCTGTTTTTATGCCAGTACCACGCTGTCTTGGTGATCACAGCTTTGTAGTAAAGCTTGAAATTGGGTAACGTGATGCCGCCAGTTTTGTTTTTGTTTTTCAACATTTCCTTAGCAATTCAGGGTCTCTTCTGATTCCATACAAATTTTAGGATTATTTGCTCCAGCTCTTTGAAAAATACTGGTGGAATTTGGATCGGAATGGCATTAAAAGTATAGATAGCTCTAGGCAGTATAGACATTTTAACAATGTTTATTCTTCCAATCCAAGAGCATGGAACAGTCTTCCATCTTTTTGTGTCTTCTTCAGTTTCTTTCATGAGTGTTCTGTAGTTCCTCGAGTACAGGTCCTTTACCTCTTTGGTTAGGTTTATGCCCAGGTATCTTATGGTTCTTGGTGCTATAGTAAATGGAATCGATTCTCTAATTTCCCTTTCTGTATGTTCATTGTTAGTGTATAAGAAAGCCACTGATTTCTGTACATTGACTTTGTATCCTGCCATGTTACTGAATTGCTGTATGAGTTCTAGTAGTTTGGGGGTGGAGTCTTTGGGGTTTTCCACATAAAGAATCATGTCATCTGTGAAGAGAGAGAGTTTGACTTCTTCCTTGCCAATTTGGATACCTTTGATTTCTCTTTGTTGTCTGATTGCTGTTGCTAGAGCTTCTAATACTATGTTGAACAAGAGTGGTGAGAGTGGGCATCCTTGTCGTGTCCCTGATCTCAACGGGAAGGCTGCAAGCTTTTTCCCATTGAGGATGATATTTGCTGTGGGTCTTTCATAGATAGATTTTATGACGTTCAGGAATGTTCCCTCTATCCCTATACTTTGAAGCGTTTTCATCAGGAACGGATGCTGGATTTTGTCCAGTGCTTTTTCTGCATCAATTGAGAGGACCATGTGGTTCTTCTCTCTTCTCTTATTGAGTTGTTCTATCACATTGATTGATTTGCAAATGTTGAACCATCCTTGCAACCCAGGGATGAATCCCACCTGGTCATGGTGGATAATCATTTTAATGTGCTGCTGGATCCTGTTTGCTAGGATCTTGTTGAGAATCTTAGCATCCATATTCATCAGTGATATTGGGCTGAAATTCTCCTTTTTGGTAGGGTCTTTGCCTGGTTTGGGTATTAGGGTAATGCTGGCTTCATAAAAAGAGTCTGGAAGTTTTTCTTCTGCTTCAATTTTTTGGAACAGCTTCAGGAGAATTGGTGTTATTTCTTCTTTGAAAGTTTGGTAGAATTCCCCAGGGAATCCGTCAGGTCCTGGGCTCTTGTTTTTTGGGAGGTTTTTGATCACTGCTTCAATCTCGTTACGAGACATCGGTCTATTCAGGTTGTCCATTTCTTCCTGGTTCAATTTTGGGAGTTTGTAGTTTTCCAGGAATGCATCCATTTCATCTAGGTTGCTTAGCTTTGGCATATAACTGTTGGTAATAATTCTGGTGATTGTTTCTATTTCCTTGGTGTTAGTTGTGATCTCTCCCTTTTCATTCATAATTTTATTAATTTGGGCTTTCTCTCTTTTCTTTTGGATTAGTGTGGCCAATGGTTTATCGATCTTATTGATTCTTTCAAAAAACCAGCTTCTAGTTTCATTGATACGTTCTACTGTATCTCTCGTTTCTACCTCATTGATCTCTGCTCTAATCTTGATTATTTCCCTTCTTGCATGTGGAGTTGGTTTGATTTGTTACAACAATGATTTTTAAGAAAGAACAGTGAACACAATTTAGCTAAAATATGCAAATTATTTATAATATAAGATTAACCTTTTCTACATAACTGAATACAGTTAACTATCACAATAATAATGGTTTAAGACACTTACCTGAAGTTCAGGTAGTGTAGCTCTAGAATAAATATGAATTAATGTTATAGGAAGAAAACTAAATTATTATTTGAAAGGGAAAAAAGGCCATGTTTATGGGCTTCTAGGAGATACATCTCAATTCTGTTAAGGAGTGAGGTTAACAGAATTAATCTGCTTAGAAAAAAATCAAGCAAAATCTATTTTTTACTGGAAAATTCAATATAATAGAATTTGTCTTAGGTTATTTGCACCAATGAATACTAAGAAATGATACAAATGTCATCGTGACTTGAAAAAGCAACAACAACAACGTGACCTTTATTCTTGCTGTATCTTCCAAACATGCTCAATTTTTTCGTTAGTGGTTTTGACAGAAGCTTTTGCGGTCATTTCAAACATTTTTCTCTTTGCAAGAAGAGCCTGTTTAATGTCATCTGTATAGAGAATATTCATTGACATTGAGCGTTGAAAATTATTTTGTTTTCATATATACAAATAACACCCAGGGCTCATCATATCGCATGCCCTCCTTGATGCCCATCATCCAGTTACCCCATCCCCCACCTATACCCCCACCCCAGCCTTTCTGCAACCCTCGGTTTGTTTCCAACTCAAGAGTCTCTCACAACTTGTCTCCCTCACTGATTTCTTCCCATTCGGTTTCCCTTCCCTTCCCCTATTGTCCTCTACGCTATTCCTTATAGTCCACATATGAATGAAAACATATGATAATTTTCTTTCTCTGACTGACTTATTTCACTTAGCATAATATGTTCCAGTTCCAACCACATCGATGTAAATGGTAGGTACTCATCCTTTTTGACGGCTGAGTACTAATATTCCATTATACATATATGAACCACATCCTCCTTATCCAGATATCAGTCTTTACAACAGGGTTTCCCCTCTGTCTTCTTATTGCTACAAAACACAAATAATGCAAATTTTACCTTTTAAGCCATTTTTAGACATACAGCTCAGTGGCCTTAAGTATATTCCCATTGTTGTACAACCGTCACTGCCATCCATCTCTAAAACTTTTTCATCTTTCTGAACTGGAACTGTGTACCCATTAAACACCTATTCCCCATTCCCCCCTCCTCCTAACTCCTGGCAACCACCACTATACTCTCTCTATGAGTTTGGATGCCTCATAGTACAGTATTTGTCCTTCTGTGACGGGAAGATCTCACTGAGCATAATGTCTTCAAGATTTGTCCATATTGTAGCATGTCTCAGTTTTTCTTTCCTTTTTAAAGAGATGAATAATGATCCATTGCAGGTATATGTCACTTCTAAAAATTTATTTATTTGTTTGTTTGTTTTTGTCCATTCATTTCTTGATGGACATTTAGGTTGCTTCCACTTGTATCTACTGTGAATAATGCTATCTGAACACAGGTACACAAATATGTTTCACCCTGTATTTTTGCTTCTTTTGGGTATATACCCAGAAGTAGAATTGATGGACGGTAGCATCGTTCTACTGTTTAGTTTCTGAGGTTCTTCCCTGCTGTTTTCCATGGCAGCTGCACCAGTTTACAATCCCATAAACAGTTGCGCAATGGTTCCCCTTTCTCACATCCTTGCCAGCGATGGTCCTCTTATCTTGTGGTGAGGTGGTCATTCTAAAACGTGTGACTTACCCGCAATTCTAGGCTTACAACAGACATTAGGATGACAAAAATAAGGGACATAAGTAGTATAGAACAAATTGGCACACATTGCTTAAGTAAGCAGCAGTTGATTTTTTTAATGATATAATGTGATAAGAAGTCCGTGGGTCCTTTTCTGTGAAAATCTTCCTCTGTGTGAAAAGGGACTCTGCCCATTCACAGCTGTCACCAACAAGAGGTCATCAGGAGACTCTCCACTATGACAACTGGTAATACAAGGTGAAAACCCCTTGTAAATGCTAACAAATGGGCACCTGGGTGGCTCAGTGGGTTAAGTCTCTGCCTTCAGCTCGGTTCATGGTCTCAGGGTCCTGGGATCGAGCCCCGCATTGGGCTCCCTGCTCAGTGGGGAGCTTGCTTTCCCCCTCTCTCTGCCTGCCTCTCTGCCTACTTGTGATCTCTCTCTCTCTCTCTCTCTCTGTCAAATAAATTTAAAAATATTTTAAAGAATTTAAAAAGTGCTAACAAACATTAGTTGATATATAGACATCTCTTTCTTAGAAGAGACACTAGGACATAGTGCACTAAACAGAGAAGCTAATCTCTTTCTTATTGCCCTTATAGCTCCTTCTCTGCCTGAATCTTTTTTTTTTTTAAGATTTGTTTATTTATTTGAGAGAGAGAGAGAGAGAGAGAGAACAAGAGAACGGACAGGAGGGGCAAGGGGAGAGGGAGAGAGACTCTCAAGCAGACTCTGTGCTGAGCGCAGAGCCTGATGCGGGGCTTGATCTCATGACCCTGAGATCACAACCTGAGCTGAAACCTAGAGTCAGTCACTTAACTAACTGTGTCACCCAGTCAACCCAAGGATATATTTATTCATTTGAGAGAGAGAGAGAGAGAGAGAGCGAGAGAGAGAGAGAGAGAGAGAGAAGGAGGGAGGGAGAGAGAGAGAACGCAAGTAGGGGTAGGGGAAGGGGGAGAGAGAGAATCTCAAGAGGACTCCCTGCTGAGTACAGAGCCTGATGTAGGCTTGATCTCATGACCAGAGCCCAAACCAAGGGTAAATCGTTTAACCAACTGAGACACCCAGGCGCTCTTCCTCTCTGAGTCTTTAAGAACTTTCTGCCATTGGCTCATTTCCAGCCATCTCCATATCCCATCAGGAGATCCTTAATATCTGAGGGCCTCTCTCTCTATATATAGATATAGATATAGATAATATTAAGATTGAGCAGTGGGTTCAGGTGCTACTAGTTTGCCTCATTCTTTACAAAGTTCCCTGTTACTAGGATGGTGATATAATGCATCATCTACATGCAGACAAGTTTGAGAGCGAGGGAGGGTGTAGTATAGGACAACCAATGTAAACCAGGACTTGCCCCCAGGAAAACCATAGTGTATGCTCACCCTGTATATCAACCTCTATGTAAAATATTTGGCAGCCATTGAGGGTTATTATGTAGATCCATTAATTCATTGGGTGCTGTAAAATGGTAATTTTCCAACTTTATTGTTCTTGCTCCATTTATTGGCTGGAATTCTCCTATGGTAGGTAACTACAAACTGCTTTGTTTTCCTGTAATATAATTCACACAAGAAAGGTAGAATTGTTGCTTTATTCTCTCCCTTTCAGAGGGATGGGTTGATGTCTTCTGGTCTCTTAAAGTGAACAAGGATCGTTTGGGGACATTTTCAGTATGGCAGTGAACTCATGGGTATTAATGTATTGGTGACGCAAACCATTGCCGTTATTATTCCTTCTGATGCTCACATTGTTTGACATTTGGACACTGGGAGCCCCTTCACATGCCTCCGGTGTCTTTTTGACATAACTTCAACACATATCGTCACTTTTGGATACTCTAAGATGTTCCACACTATTCTTGTCCTTATTCTGCCCTGGATCCAAAACCAGCCATTTCTCCAAGGACCTCCGGTTTCTTCTAGAGATCATAAGGTGGGCACTAGGGGTTCTCATTATTGCAACCGATAATGCTCATTGCTTCCGGGTCTTTGCAGTGGACAGAGCTAGGAAATACACTTCTTCTTTGAGGGCCCATACTGACAATCAGAGTTCATACCAAATGAATCCATGCTCCTACTCATGAGTTCCTGCTGTTTCCATTCAAATTTAAGATTAATTTGGTCTTACATTAGTGTCTTTTGCTTTAAACCGAAATTCCCAAATTCTTTTTCTTTTAAGATTTTTATTTATTTATTTGACAGACAGCGATCACGAGTAGGCAGAGAGGCAGGCAGAAAGAGAGGAAGGGAAGCAGGCTCCCTGCTGAGCAGAGAGCCCAATGTGAGGCTCGATCCCAGGACCCTGGGATCATGACCTGAGCAGAAGGCAGAGGCTTTAACCCACTGAGCCACCCAGGTGTCCCTATGTTTTATGATTTAAAATAGGTAGATATCAGTACAAATGTGAATCTGTTACCTCAATACAAACCACAAAACATTACTTAATAACTATTTTCTTAAATTTCTTTTCAGTGTTCCAGAATTCATTGTTTATGCACCATACCCAGTGCTCCATGCAATACGTGCCCTCCCTCATACCCACCATCAGGCTCACCCAACCCCCCACCCCCCCTCCCCTCCAAAACTCTAGGGTGGCATTCCCTGGGGAATTCTACCAAACATTCAAAGAAGAAATAATACCTATTCTCCTGAAGCTGTTTCAAAAAGTGGAAGCAGAAGGAAAACTTCCAAATTCTTTCTACAAAGCCAGCATTACCCTGATCCCCAAACCAGGCAAAGACCCCACCAAAAAGGAGAACTACACACCAATATCCCTGATGAATATGGATGCTAAGATTCTCAACAAGATCCTAGCAAACAAGATCCAGCAGCACATTAAAAAGATTATCGAGCATGACCAGGTGGGATTCATTCCTGGGTTACAAGGATGGTTCAACATTCGCAAATCAATCAGTGTGATAGAACAAATCAATAAGAGAAGAGAGAAGAACCACATGGTCCTCTCAATTGATGCAGAAAAAGCATTTGACAATATCCAGCATCTGTTCCTGATTAAAATGCTTCAAAGTATATGGATAGAGGGAACATTCCTGAACTTCATAAAATCTATCTATGAAAGACCCACAGCAAATATTATCTGCAATGGGAAAAAGCTTGCAGCCTTCCCTTAAGCTGAGATCGGGAACACAACAAGAATGCTCACTCTCACCACTCTTGTTCAACATAGTATTAGAAGTTCTAGCAACAGCAATCAGACATCAAAGAGAAATAAAAGGTATCCAAATTGGCAATGAAGAAGTCAAACTCTCTCTCTTCACAGAAGACATGAATTTTTTTTTTTAAGATCTTACTTATTTGTCAGAGAGAGGGAGAGAAAGCGAGAGAGCACAGGCAGAGTGGCAGGCAGAGACAGAGGGAGAAGCAGGCTCCAGGAGCCCGATGGGACTCAATCCCAGGACGCTGGGATCATGACCTCAGCCAAAGGCAACCGCTTAACCAACTGAGCCACCCAGGCATCCCAATGACATGAATCTTTATATGGAAAATCCCAAAGACTCCACCCACAAACTACTAGAACTCATACAGCAATTCAGTAACGTGGCAGGATACAAAGTCAATGTACAGAAATCAGTGGCTTTCTTATACACCAGCAATGAAAATACAGAAAAGGAAATTAGAGAATCGATTCCATTTACTATAGCACCAAGAACCATAAGATACCTGGGAATAAACCTAACCAACGAGGTAAAGGACCTGTACTCGAAGACCTACAGAACGCCCACGGAAGAAATTGAAGAAGACACAAAAAGATGGAAGACCATCCCATGCTCTTGGAACAGAAGAATAAACATTGTTAAAATGTCTATACTTCCTTAGCAATCTATACTTTTAATGCCATTCTGATCAAAATTCCACCGGTATTTTTCAAAGAGCTGGAGCAAATAATCCTAAAGTTTGCATGGAATCAGAAGAGACCCTGAATTGCTAAGAAATGTGGAAAAACAAAAATAAAACTGGCGGCATCATGTTACATGAATTGCTGTATAAGTTCTAGTAGTTTGGGGGTGGAGTCTTTGGGGTTTTCCATATAAAGAATCATGTCATCTGTGAAGAGAGAGAGTTTGACTTCTTCCTTGCCAATTTGGATACCTTTTATTTCTCTTTGTTGTCTGATTGCCGTTGCTAGAACTTCTAATACTAGGTTGAACAAGAGTGGTGAGAGTGGGCATCCTTGTCGTGTTCCTGATCTCAACGGGAAGGCTGCAAGCTTTTTCCCATTGAGGATGATATTTGCTGTGGGTCTTTCATAGATAGATTTTATGAAGTTCAGGAATAAGGAACAAAAATTTCTGAGGGGAAAAGACTCATTTCTGGTGTTATTAGATTATGATACTCAACATATCCATTTATTAACCAAAACATAACATAAGCAAAAATACAAATTTACTGAAAAAGTAGGGATTAGCAGACTGTCCCTCAGGAAACTAAATACTGAATTAATTAAGTACTATGCTATTTGTTGAGTTTTACTAATACTGAATTTACACTGTTGGTGGAGATGCAAGTTGGTGCAGCCACTTTGGTATATGTGCTGCCGAAGCGAGCACGGTGCAGCCACTTTGGAAAACAGCATTGAGATTCCTTAAGTAATTAGCAATAGAGCTTCCCTATGGCCCTGCAGTTGCACTACTGGGTATTTACTCCAAAGATATAGATGTAGTGAAAAGAAGGGCCATCTGTACCCCAATGTTTATAGCAGCAATGGCCACGGTCGCCAAATTGTGGAAAGAACCAAGATTCCCTTCAACGGACAAAGGGTATAAGGAAGGAGATAAGGAAGATGTGGTCCATATACATGATGGAGTATTATGCCTCCTTTAGAAAGGATGAATACCCAACTGTTGTAGCAACATGGATGGGACTGGAAGCAATTATGCTGAGTGAAATAAGTCAAGCAGAGAGAGTCAATATCATATAGTTTCAGTTATTTGTGGAGCATAAGGAATAACATGGAGGACATGGGGAGATGGAGAGAAGGGAGTTGAGGGAAATTGGAAGGGAAGATGAACCATGAGAGACTGAGGACTCTGAAAAACAATCTGAGAGTTTTGAAGGGGTGTGGGGGGTGGGAGATTGGGGAGGCTGGTGGTGGGTATTACAGAGGGCACATATTGCATGGAGCACTGGTGTGGTGCATAAGCAAAGAATTCTGTTACGCTGAAAAGAAATTTAAAAAAATAATAAAATTTTAAGTAAATAAATAAAATAACGTTAAATACATAAGTGTATTTAAGTATAGAATTATATTTAGTTATATATTAGTATAATTATAAATTATATAATTTATATTACAAATATATAAATGACACAAATAAACATTGTACGTATTTAGATGAACAACTTGGTCTTGTTGTGCAATGACTGCTATCAGAAAATCCACATATAGTTACTATTTCCTTTTAGTGCTTTTGGTAAGAACAGCTAAACATCTTCCCACTGAGCAAATTTCAACTATATGTCATTATATTGTTAAGTATAGTCACTATGCTACACCTTAGATCTCCAGAAGTTATTCATCCTGCACAACTGGAATCTTGTACTTTTCAATCATCATCATTCTACTTTCCTCTCCTCAATCACTATTCCACGTTCCATTTCTGAGTTTTACTATTTTAGATTCTACATATTTAGATTCCTCATAAATGAGATCATGTAGTATTCGGCTTTTTTTGTCTTCTTTCTTGCTTTCTTATGTAGTCTAGTTATGTGTTTGTCAATTTTGTTTATCTTTTCAATAAATTATCTGTTTCATTGTTTTTCTGATTCTATATTTCATTTATTTCTGCTCTAGAGTCTATTTATTTCCTAGTATTGGGCTTAATTTTTTTTCCTTTTTTTAGTTATGAGAAGTATAAAGCTAAGTTGTTTATTTTTAATTGAGGTCTCCCATTTTTACATGTAGGTGTTTAGCACTACAAAATTCCTTATCACTACTTTTCCTTCATACTATAAGTTTTGGCATAATAATTATCTTTATTTAGACAAAGGCTTTAAATCAATTGTCTGTAATATGCTCAAAGATAAAAAGAAACCATAGGTAATAAATTAATGGAAATCAGGAGAAAAATACTTCACCACCAAAGAGAATATCTAGGAAGAAAGTAAATTATGTATATATTTTTTAGAAGAGCCAAACAAGGGAGTTGAGGGAAATTTGAGGGGGTGATGAACCATGAGAGACTATGGACTCTGAAAAACAATCTGAGGGTTTTGAAGGGGCGGGGGGGGGGGGTGGTTAGGAGGGTGCCCGAGCCTGGTGGTGGGTATTATGGAGGGCACATATTCCATGGAGCACTGGGTGTGGTGCATAAACAATGAATTCTGTTACATTGAAAAGAAATTAAATGAAAAAAAAAAATAACCTGAAAAATTTTTTTTAAAAAAGGAGCCAAACAGAAATGCTGGAGTTGTTAAGTAAAAATGAAAAAGAAATAAATAAAATGAAAGAAATTACTATAGATCTTAATTATCGATATCTACACATCTAATAAGCTCAATGAACTCCAAGTTGGATAAGGTCAAAGGCATAAAATTTCAGAAGCATGGAGGCCATAATGCATGGGATGACATGTTACAGGGATGAAACAGACAAACTGTTCATAATAGAATTCCATATATGACAAAACTATCTTTCAAAGATGAAGAAGAAAGCATTTTAGAAAGATGGCATAATAGGAGGCACCAATAATCTCTGTCTCTCCAATTAAACAGAAATTGTTTGTTTGATGTAACCATGTTGGAATTCTGGAATCTGTTGAAAGCTTACAACTTCTAGGATAAGGTTTGGATGATACTTCGTGGTCAATTTTAGTCAATTTTAGGTCATAGCAAACTAGCAACTATCCATGCATTCCTTATTAAGCAGCTGTGCATGTGTTCCTGGTACAACTTAGATATAGCTTACAAGGGCCAGGGCAGGCAAAAGGACCCTGGCTTCCAATACCATGCTGTGCTTACTGATTGTTGCTAATGATCACATAAGTGCAGACAAAGAGTCAGGAAGCCATTTTTGTTGTACCTTTCCTCTTTGTGGCAGCCCTATACTATTTCCATGAAGTGATTTTCAAGGGATATAAAGAGCTGGTGGTGTTTGCTCTGTCCTTCATTTTCTCCTTTTTTTTTTCTTTTCACTTAGAAGCCAGACATTGACTGGACGAAAAAACAGCATATACAGGAAAAATTTAGTAAGTAACCATGGATGCAGGGAAAGGTGCAGTGTCAGAAAAGATCCAAGAATTCCTTAAGTTTATACCTCAGGTTGATCTTTGCATAGAGTCATAAGAACAATAAAAAGAATAGAAAGACCCACAAAAGCAGCATTCTAAGTACTCTTAAGCCAGGATTTAAAAACAGATTTGAGCAGAAAGAAGAAAGAATCAGCAAACTTAATGATAGGATAATGGAAATTATAGAATTTGAGAAACAGGATGGAAAAAAAGATTGAAGAAAAGTGAAACAAACTTAAAGGACCATCAACTGGATTGACATAGGCATGTAGGGAATTCCAGAAAGAAGACAAAAAGAAGGCAAAGACAGTATATGAAGATATAATGTTTGAAAACTTCCCAAATTTGATAAAAGACATATATGAAAAGCCAAGGAGCTCAATTAACTACAAATGAAATTAACTCAGAGACCAACATTAAAAATTTAAGATCAAACTTTTGAAGCCATAGAGAAAAAGAAAATCTTAAAACCTCTTAGAAGTGACTCATCACATACGAGTGATCGTCAATAAGATTTATCAACAGATTTTTCATCAGAAACTTTGAAAGCCAGAAGTCAGGGCATTGATAAATTCAAACTGCAAATTAATTAATTGACTATCTTAAAAAGCTGTTAAACAACTACTCTGTATTAGCAAACTGGTAGTGAAAAAGATATTAACACTCCCATCTAAACAAAAGCTAGAAGACTTTGTTAGCACTTGCCCTGTGGGACCTGGGAGTCCAAGTGGGTGAAAAGATAAGACAAGACAGTGGGCAATAATTCATAGCCTGTATGAAGAAATAAAGTTCTTTTAAAGACTCACTTTATTTATTTATTTATTTATTTTAATTGGGGCACTGGAGTAATTATATGCACTATACCCTATGCATATTGGTAGGATTGGATATAAGGTCACAAAGATCAATGATGCTTAAAGATCCCAGAGAAAATTGACAATGGAAAACTTCACAATAGGGTGGATCAGGCAAGGGTCATCCTCTATATAAAGTTATGGCCCTTGTGTTGGGTTCAGGATTGTTTGTTTGTTTTTTTGAGTAACTAAAGTAGTATTTACTTGCAAGGCCCTGTTCGGCCCTTATTGCAATTGATGATGAATTATAGAGCATAGGTGTTCCCTTTGTTTTCCCCAAATCCATATTACTGGGGTTTCTCTTTATTTTCACAGTGGAGAAGATATCTGGGTTGGGATAAGATTTTTGTTTTGAATTGCCATTTCACACTAGATGGGGAGGAAAAAAAGAGAGAAGATTATAATCAGCAACAAAAGCTGGGGTATTACTATGGCCTTTCATAAATTAAGAATTATTTTATTTTAAAATAAAAGGATTGTGAAAGACTACATAATTGTATACCCACAAATTACATGTCATAGATAAAATAAGTGAATTTTTGAAAAATACAAACTACCAAAAATGTGTCAAAAAGAAATAGAAAATGTGACATGGTTACATTTGGACTGTAAAATGTTCAAATATAAACCTGTAATCAGTAAAAAAAAAAAAAAAAAAAAAAGTCCATAAAATTGGTGAGTCTAGCTTTGCCAGATTTATGATTTTTACCAGTCACTGAATAAAAGAACTTACAAAGAAGTGGAAGAGGAGGGGCGCCTGGGTGGCTCAGTGGTTTAAAGCCTCTGCCTTCCGGTAGCCTCACGATCTCAGGGTCCTGGGATCAGCCCCACATGGGGATCTCTGCTCTCCAGGGAGTCTGCTTCTCCCTCTCTCTCTGCCTGCCTCTCCGCCTACTTGTGATCTCTGTCAAATGAATAAATAATTTAAAAAAAAGTGGAAGAGGAAATATGACATTATTCAACGAAGTCAGCATTTTCTTGATTCCATGGCCAGATAAAAACATTACAAAAAAGTATATGGTAATGTCTACTATTAACACAGATGCAGATACTCTCAACAAAATAGTACCCACCTATTAAATGATCATGTATTATAATCAAGTGGAATTTCTCCTAGGATAATTTGTGGCATAGACATCTTAGGCATTTGGTCAAACCTGTATTTATTGTAAAGTTCAGAGGCTGAGTTTAAGTTTTCCTCTATTTAATCTGTTTCTCCTTTCCTACTTTATCTAGGATTAGTACCTCTTAGATATTCTGCTGCGTGTGGGTAAAGGTTAGGAATAGCTAAAGTGTATGTCCTAATAAGGTTTACCACGAGGCAAGGAAGACAAAGTTTGAAAAAGTTCTTTAATGCACAGCATGGTATTTGTTAATAGTACTATGTTACATAGTTCAAGTTACTAAGGGTCTAGATGTTAAATGTTAGAGTCAGCTGATAACTATGTGAAGTGACAGAAAGAGTTGGGTAAAGTTATGGCAGTCATATTTCAATACGCAAATACCTCGTTAACACATTACATAATGTTAAATTTAAAGTTACACAAAGTTACTGTGCAATTGTACCTCAATTTTAAAGGGAAAAAGGAAAAGTAGTAGGACATCCTACAAAGGGTGTCTTGTCTTTCTCAAGTACTACGAGGTGGCTAAGCATGGGAACATGACCTGCTAAATTTTAGGTAAGAAGTAAGAGTTAATGTGTCAATAACTTGTGAAAATGGGACACGACAAAGCAACAGACTTCTGGATTCAGCTAGCAGAGTCTTTTAAAGACTTTTTAAAGAATTTTTAACTAGGACCCATAGTTCGGCGTGCTCTATCCTTGACTGCGCTTCTTTTCAGCTCACTGACCTTGCCTTTGCAGGATTTTTACCCTTGTTGTGAAGTCTTTCACGGTCCTTCCCTCTCATTCCGAGAACCACACGTTGGTACACAGGCCTACACAAGCGCAGTAGAAGCTGTAGGGCGGGGACGCAGATCTAGTCTGGTACTGGAGGCAAGGAAAAGTGACGTAAGCGGCCAAACGCCGTTTCTTTTTCTGCCGCCGTACTTCCGGGGCGACTTTGTGGAGTTTGGTCCAAATTACTGTCAGTCACGGGCTGTGATTACTTCCTCTTTTACAATCTTGGGAGGAGTTGCTGTTGTGCCACCTCTGCGGGATAAGAAATCGAAAGCATCGGGAAGTAGCAGTCACCGCCATGCCGAAGAATAAAGGTAATATGCGGCTATCCAAACCACCGTTCTCCCTGGCCCGCTGCCCTCGACGCAGATCTGAAACCAGGCCCCATGACCGTTTTTCCTCCCCGAGGAGACCTTGCTCAGCAGAGGAGTTTGGACGTTACTCGTTCAGTTAGTTCACACAGGGGCGGAGTGGACGCCATTTTTATAGGGCCTAATGCGGGAGAATGTGGATTTTTGCTGTGCATTCTCGCCACACTGACCGGGGCGCTTTATACACCTATCGGGGAGACCGGCCCGGGGCGGCCTGGGTTTCCTAAGTGTCGCACTTCTGTCCATCGCGGCACTGCTCTTGAGTGGTTCTTAAGTTTAAAGGGTGTTTCCCGATTTTATGACTACCAGATGTAGTGTTTCTGTAAGGACACTTCATTATGGTTGAAGATAAAATCTCTTCTTTGTAAACAGTAGGTGAGACCCTGATAGCTATATGGTTTCATGTGTGGTGGTACACTTTCGTCCAGCCCTTCACAGTTTAACACTCTTTTCCAGAAGACATTTTACATATTTATCAACTTCTCAGGCGTCCTTGTCTATAACATAGACTGGAAGTAAAGGTTTGTATCTATCCTATTCTGAGACAAACAGTTCACAAATTATCAGATTTAGTAAGTGTACTTTCAACTCCCAAGTGGGAAAACTAACCTACATAAACTACAACATTTGAGGTATACAACATCTTTCCTTTTCTAGGAAATCACTCTTCATGCTGTATAAGAATGCATAACATAGTAAAATCGGATAAGAAATTGTTCAGGGGCACTTACCTTTTACTACAACAGAACAACGGCAGATTGCCCTAACAGGGCAGGGATGCATTGAAGAAGATCATATTTGCACGGTAGTCAGGTAGACATTTTAAAATTCTATTTGGAGAGGGAATTCTTGTTTCACACTATTCCATGGTTCCCTTATCACTGCTATTTACAGTCTTTCTCCAGCTTATTGGAAATAACTGCCCTTGTGGTTTAGGTTATGGAATGGGAATAAAACGCTATGACGTACACCTTCATTATTTAATAGAAAGCCTGAGTGAAAGAAAGTTAATACTATATTCAAATACTATATTAATACTATATTCAAAGAAAGTTAATACTATATATACTATATTCACAGCTAATACTACAAATATATTAGTTAAAGCAAAAATTAAAAAATATAAATTGTGATTTAAAATTTTTAACATGGTATGGTTGTGGCAAGGCACTATAGAATATTCCTGTTTTGTTAATGCAAATGTAGATTGGTATAGTTCATATGAAGACTAAGGCAATACATTCATGTTGTGGCATTGGTTGAATAATCTTCAGTTTAACATAATTAATAGTTGAAACAAGTTATCAAAATAAAAAATTAACCGTATGTTAAAATGTTCTCCAGGTCTGAGATTATTGATATGAAAGGGATACTTTATTGACTATAATTAAAATAGGTTATAGAAGAGAATGTTTGCAACCCTATTTTTATTTGGAAATGAAATACAATAAAATACTAATAGTCATCTCTAGTAATGAAGTTTTTTTCTATGTACTTTATGTCAGAAAAATCCAAAAACAAATGTCAAATAAATGTGTGGTTTTATCATATATTAATCTAGTAAACGACCAGAAGGGAACCATTCAAAAAATTTAAGTATAATCAATTACATAATCAAGTTACATAAATTTTTAAATCTTTTAGAATTCCGTTACTGTTGTAGTGCTATTTAAATGATAATATTTTTCCCTAAGTGATTTTATATATAAGCCTTATCTCACCTTGTTTCATAACTTACTATATGAAATCTAGACTATTACATTTAATTTCTTATTTACTTTTAAATCAACTAGGTAAAGGAGGTAAAAACAGGCGTAGAGGCAAGAATGAAAATGAATCTGAAAAAAGAGAATTGGTGTTTAAAGAGGATGGACAAGGTAAAAATTTTTAACTTACTAACATCTTTTTTTAATTAGTGTGAGTTTCAGTGTTTCACCTGAAAAAGGATCTTAGTCATAAGCCTGAGCATTTTGCCATTCCTCATTTATAGTGCCCTACCCCACCTCTCCAGAATTTGTCTATTAAATGACCAATTCTATACTAGCTCTGGCATTTCTGTAAATATAATTTTAATTCTTTTGTGAAAAAGAGCAAGTTACAACTGAGAATTTTATGGTTTAGAGCAAATTAAGCCCAGAATAGCATCATTTAAAAATATCATACTTTATTCTTAACTATGCATATTTTTGAGGAGTATATCCGACTTTTGGGCCCTCCGTTCTCCAGTGATGCTAATACATAATCATAAAATGTAATAAAAATGAATTATTGATTAACCCTGTTGGATTACAGAAAATGAATTTAAAAAAAAGACTGGAAAACTAAAAAAAATTTAAACTCTTCAGAAAAATTGGATATGGGTATAACAGACATCCTCTAGGTAAACTTTTTCACAGACATCTAATTCTGTAGTTAGATACTTTATCCCTTAATACCTCAACGTTATCTCCTAAGAACAAGGGGGTTTTTCTTTCATAATTACAGAATTATTACACAAAATTTAACTTCAGCATTTATGCTATTGTAATTATAAAACAAATTTCTACTTATAAGTCCTAAAGATGAAAAGTACAATGGTTTATAAGCAATAGAAATAAGACAAGAAAAATTATGTGTTACCTAGTACTGTGTAGTGGTCTCCATTGTATTAGCCACTGACTGTATGTTCCTATTTAAATTAAGTGAAATTCAGCAATGAATACTGTTACGCTGAAAAAAATAAATTAAAAAAAATAAAAATAAAAAAATAAGTGAAATTCAAATTTTGAATTACCATATTATTCAGTTCATATGTATGCTACCATCAACAGAAAAGCTCTATTGAATGGCTCTGATTTACTGTTGTAATATATATTCATGTTTCTTTACTTGTCAGTAATTTCTAGCACCTTATAGCAAAACCTTGTAGTCATGGTGTACATGCAAGCCATTAGAAAGTCAGCCTTTTTATTGTGTGTATGAAACGTGTTTTCTATCTAAAGACATTTACTTTGTCTTTCTCACTTTGTTAGAAGTTTGTTTTCAGGCCAGTTTTCTAAATTTTTTCTTTTTTTTTTTTTCTTTGCTGTCTTATTTTTCTCATCTTAAAGAAGTGGAAGCTTAATATGTAATCCCAACCGTGTATTCAAATTTATCTGTCAACCTAATTATAAATTATAATTAGGGCTACTTCTTAGTATAAACTTTAGTACTGTGAAGATTTTTATTAATTATATTTCCTTCTTGTCACTTTCACTTCTGCTGTTGTTGTTTAAGTCTAGAAGAGACTGCTCCGTGTTACTAATGCTCTTATCTTACCAATATTTTCTGGTGGCAGTAAAATAAGGTGGCTTCCTGAAGAAGCTTGCTTTTGGGAATATTTTAAACATTTGGTGTTTTATCTTGGAACATTATTCTTGTTATAGATCTTTAGAAGAATCACCAAGTTATTCTAAAGTAAATACTATTAATAATTAACTTACTGGTTTTTTACTACTAAAGTTTCTGAAGGAAAGAAGAGCCAAGATTGGGTTTCTAGCCAAATGTGAGAAATTGATAAGCCAGGATTACAGTTTACATTCTAGAGTGAACCATTTTGATGTCTAAAAGTAGAGCATTCAGTCATAAAGATAAAAGAGAACTGATTTACTCAAAATGGGTTGATAATTAAAATTTTATATTAATGGAGATGGCATGTCATAGAAATGGCATTTGTGACCTTAGACACATCATCTGTAGGCTTTTGATGACTCTAAACAAAATCTAATTTAAAGTCTAATTAAAAATAGGGTGGTAAAGTATGTAAGTATAGCTGGAAGAGGTTGTAGAAATTGTCAAATGAGTTCTCTGATTTGCTTGAGTATAATTAGAATATATCAGATATTTTAGAGTAATATATGTTAGATATTAGAATATCACCTTCAAAGAACCCTTTCTTGATAGAATATTTAAGCTTTTTTGTTGATGAAGCTTTATCCCTTTTTTTAAAAAATGAGTGTAATCTAAATTGAGCAGTAAATGAGGCTATTAAATGTATGCTAATTTCAGTTATTACCTTTTAACAAATACTGAACAGTATTTCATATTTTTCCTCCTCAACCTCTCAGAGTATGCTCAGGTAATTAAAATGTTGGGAAATGGACGATTAGAAGCCATGTGTTTTGATGGTGTAAAGAGATTATGTCATATCAGGGGGAAATTGAGAAAAAAGGTGAGTATGGAGATTTATTTCACCTTCATCCAAAATTTGCCTTTTTTAAAAAACGACTCTACTTCAGGTATATAAGGGCCAAGCAACTTACTTCTGTAAGTTCCTTAAGATTTCAAATAACTGTTTTTAGATGACTTTGTAATTAAAAAAAATAAAATCTTTAGTGATAATTTATATAATAGAAGATTATATGTACAAAGAACTATGTTTCATTAATATTGTATTTCTGCCACAAATGTTTACTCTGATTATAATCTTGAGGAAACAGACAAATCCAGTCTACAAAATAAATGGCCTGTACTTTTAAAAATATGTTATGTCAGGAAAGAGAGAAAAAAGCTAGAGAATTTAAAGAAGATTAACGAGACTGCTTATTATAGTACATGTTCCTTGACTAGATTTTGGTTTGGGAAAAGTGTATTAGGGAAATTTGAAATTGGATTATGTTAAGTAATAGAATTTAATTCCTCATCACCATACTTCAGACAGATTTATTACTCATGTTGGTTAAAAGTTCCTTCATCTCTGATTTTATAATTAAAAAAATTTTTTCTTCTTTTAATATGTCATTTTCCAAATAAATGCTGGGTTTAGAGCTTGTATTTTTGTAGAATGGTAACAGAGTGGCTATTAATATAGGTGGTGGCTGATTTTTGTATATTTTGAGTAATTGAATATTATTTGAATGGATTGTGATTAAAAACCTCTAATGTCCATGACACAAATGATCCTTTTGTGATTTTAAACTACTTAAAATTATTAATGTTTTAACACCCTAAATTAGAAAATTTGAAACTAACTCAACTCTGTAGTATAGTTTTTTTCCTAGTACAGTAAAACTACATATAACTAGACTAATTTTGCTTCTGTATATATGTTTATGAGTATGTACACACTGAAAGTATAGTATATATATTGTTACTTTTCACTGTCTTAATAGAAACATAAAATATAAATTATTATTTTTTCCACACGAGGTGAATTTTTATGTGGGAAGAATGGTTTAACGTTCTTTTTTAAATTTGTTTTTGATTAAATATAATATGCAGTAAATTTTCTTTTATAGGTTTGGATAAATACCTCAGACATTATATTGGTTGGTCTTCGAGACTATCAGGTAACAAATACACTTTAAGTTATATTGTGTCCTTTTATTTAATAAGTCATTAGTGCTTAGAAGATAGAAAATAGACATATTTGATTAGTTCTAGGCATTTATGCCTTCTTACCATTCTATTTTTTAAATATAGTAAGGACAAGTTGTGTTCATGATCATAGTATTTTCCTAATTCAGAATAATTACCACAGAGATTAATGATACATGTATGTTATGAGAGACCAGCTCATTCAATACTGTCCTTTATGTATAATTTTTCTTTTAAATATAATATGCGTACATAATCTCTTATATGTTTGGATAAATACCAAAGATTAGTCTGTTCTCATTCTTTTTAACACCCAGTTATATTCTAGGCATTATGCTAGGTATTCCAAGGATTATGGTTCCCAAATGCCAGTCTGTCAGCCTGAAATATTTTTTTTTAAAGATTTTATTTTTTTATTTGAGGGAGAGAGATAGCAAGAGACAGCACGATCAGGGAGAGGAGAAGCAGCCTCCTCACTGAGCAGGGAGACCAATTTAGGGTTTAGTTCCAGGACCTTAAAATCGTGATCTGAGCCAACCACAGATGCTTAACTGACTGAGCCATGCAGGTGCCCCTTGGTCTGTGAAATACTGATGTGGACTAACCTCTTCACTGTTGTGTGGTGAAATGAGAAGATACACGGGTGAATTCTAGGCACCCCATCTCCAACCCATTTTTTAAATAGATTGTTTTTTGTATGTTATATAATTTTAAAAGTTCTTTATATATTTTGGATACTAACCCTTTATCAGAAATGTCCTTTACAGGTGTTTTCCCCCATTAGAGAGGTCACCTTTTAGTTTTGGTTGTTTTTCTTGGCTGAGCTGAGGTTTTTTTATTTTCATGTAGTCCTGGTACTTTATTTTTGCTTTTTGTTCCTTTGAGTCAAGAGATGTAGCTAGTAAGAAGTTGCTATAAATAATGTTGAAGAAGTTACTGCCTTTGCTTTTTTCTAGGATTTTTATGGCTTTAGATCTCATATTTGTTTTAATCCATTTTGAATGTATTTTTAGGTGTGGTGTAAGAAAGTGGTCCAGTTTCATTCTTTTGCATGTGGCTGACCAGTTTTCTCAACACCATTTGTTGAAGAGACTTCCTTTGTTTGTTGGACATTCTTTCCTGTTTTGTTGAAGAATAGTTGACCATAGAGTTGAAGGTCCATTCTGGGCTCTCTGTTCTGTTCCACTGATCTATGTATCTATTTTTGTGCCATTACCATATTGTCTAGATGATCACAGCTTTGTAGTATAGCTTAAAGTCCAGCTCTGCTCATGATGCCTCCAGTGTTAGCTTTGTTCTTCTATTTCAAGTTTGCTTTGTCTGTTTGGAGTCTTTTGTGGTTCCACACAATTTTAGGATCATTTGTTCTAGGTTGGTGAAAAATGCTGTTGGTATTTTGATATGGATGGCATTATACATGTAGATGCCTTGTAGTAGAGTAGACATTTGACCAATATTTGTCCTTGCAGTCCATGAGCGTGGAATGTCTTTCCATTTCTTTGTGTCCTCTTCGCTTTTTTTGATCAGTTTTTTATTATAGTTTCCAGAGTACAGATCTTTTACCTCTTTGGTTAGGTTTATTCCTAGGTATTTTGAGTTTGGCTGCAGTGGTAAATGGAATCAGTCCGTTGATCTCTATTTCTGTTGTCTTATTGTTGTTGTATAGAAATGAGACAGACTTCTCTCTGTTGATTTTGTATTCTCTAACTTGACTTAAATTATGTCTCAGTTTTAGCAGGTTTTTGGTGGAGGCTTTGCTTTTTTTACATAGAGCACCATGTCATCTGCAAATAGTGAAAGTTTGAGTTCTTCCTTGCTGATTTGGATGCCTTTCATTTCTTTTTGTTGTCTGTTGTTGCTAAGGCTGGGACTTCCAGTATTGTGTTAAATAGAAATGGTGAGAGTGGACATCCTTCTCTTTGTTCCTGACCATAGAAGAAAAGCTCTCAGTTTTTTCCCCATTGAGAAAGATATTGGCTGTGTGTCTTTCATAGGTGGCTTTTGTGATATTGATGTATGTTTTCCAAATCTATTTTGTTGAGGGTTTTTATCAAGAATTGATGTTATACTTTGCCGCATGCTTTTTCTGCATCTGTTGAAATGATCATATGGCTCTTATCCTTTCTTTTACTAATGTTGTGTATCACATTGATTAATTTGCAAATACATTGGCTAAATGTATTCTTAGGGATCATGTGGCTGGCTCAGTTGGTAGAGCATGTGACTCTTGATCTCAGCATTGTGAGCTCAAGCCCCATGTTGGGTGTTGAGATTACTTGCAAATAAAATCTTTAAAAAAATTATTCTTGAGTCCTTTTTGATGCTATCATAAATGAGATTGTTTTCTTTTATACTTTTTCAGATAGTTTACTGCTAGTTTGTGAGAAACTGATTTTTGTGTTTTGATTTTGTATCCTGATACTTACTGAATTCATGTTTTGTATCAACTTTTATAGATTGAATCTGATCATACATTGATTTTTTTAAATATTCTCTAATATAGACTTGTGATCACTTGTTAAATATGTATCATTTTTATGCCCATTATCTTATTTTAACTTTATGGAAACCTCAAAAATGATAAAAGAATAGTTATTAAATTTCTTTTATGGACAATGAAACCAGAATTCTTAAAGCATTAATATTCTAATGAGAAGGTAATAGCCAAGGTCTTGGGTGACTAGATGTTCTGATCTTAATCTTTTGTGAATAATTTTGTAATGTTGCTAGCAGAATCATTCATGTGTTGTAAGAACACCATGTGCAAACATGTTAGAAATGGAGAATATTAGCCCAGTCTCATATTTGCTGACTCCAAGTTGGAATTTTAACAAAACCCCTATGTGTTTTCTATGTCCTTTGAAGTTTGTGAAGTGGTGGTTTACAGCACACAGCAGTTACAGCACTGATCATTTCAGTTGCCTTTCTTAGGGTCTTTTTTTTAGGTCCATTGTAAGCCTTCAAACTGTAAACGAATCAGATTCTTTAAAATGGTGAAATACGAACATTTAAAAAATGCACTACAGTTATCGGGAATATTTGCATTGGGAGACGACCAAAAGAGCTTTTGAAATACAGGATTTTGATTATCATCTCGGGTCTGTTAATCTTTAGGAGTCATAAATATCTTTTTAAAGCTCTCTAAGTGATTCCAATAGGTGAACTATCCTAAGAACCACTGAAAATAGAAAGGTATGTTAATTTTCTTGGGTCATCATACCATTTTTGGCTTTGAGTTGCAGTATTTAACCCAAAAGGGATCCCATTACACCTTTCTTTTTCAGTTTTGTTTTTGTTTTTTTTTTACTTCTTTCTTAGCTTTTTTCTTTTATTTCTCTTATTAAAGTGAATAATTTTTATTATTAATTAAAGTAATTTTTCTAGGCTAAATCATTCTTTGGTCATGCATGTAAACTTCGTACTTGTTTAAACCCAAGAATTTTTTTCTTTAAGAAAGTAGAGAGTAGGTGAAGAAAAACAGGACAATTTGTGAGTTTTTTCTTAATACATTAATTCAAAAGTAATTTGTGGGACATTTTGGCCTATCAGTTTGAAAGTTATTTGTTTATTTCTAAGGATAACAAAGCTGATGTAATTTTAAAGTACAATGCCGATGAAGCTAGAAGTCTGAAGGCATATGGCGAGCTTCCAGAACATGGTAATATCAAAGTTACTAAAGTATTTTTTTTGTCCTATGATATTATTTGTTGGTGTTTAGATGAAGCCATTTTGATAGGTGCTTGCTTCGGCAGCACATATACTAAAATTGGAAGCCGTTTTGATAGAATTTTGTCTTGTTTATGTATTGTTTGTGTATGGACTTATAAAATCAGTTTTTAGTGTGCTTGTCATATAAATATTTTTTGATACCTTATAGTTTTAATACTTTAATAATAAATAGAATTCAGCTCCTAAAAAATATTCTTTTGGTAGTATCTATTAAAGAATACATTGTTACCGTGTTTTCAGTGATTTTCAAGAAATTGTTAGTTTTCAGCTAAGAAAGGAAAACAGTTATGATACTGGTATTGATTTATATAGGAAAAAAATGGTCTGTTTCTCCTAGCATAATAGTCTCCTGTAGAGTTCTTTATATTTTAATAGACATTTCTTTCTAATGGCAACATTAGAAGTGCATTTTCATTGTAGTAATCTTGAATATATTAAAATAAGCCCTTCATAACATCAAAGAGGTATTGTACTACTACCTAAGCTCACACTTTTCACTTAGCACCTCCTTTATTTTACATTTTATTATGAAAACACAAGATTTTTCCATAAGTATGAGATTTCTGATTAAATTATTGACATTTAAAGAAATGTTAAAATACATGAGAGTCAGACCAGTACTTCGTATTTCATTTTTACTGGGCGAGGATAAACATGATTTGACCAATTCCTTTTGACTGATTTAGTAAGTCTAATAGTTGGCAAGCTAGCTCTTCTTCTATTAAAATATTATGTATGCTGATGATAAATTGTTAACATATTTTTGGACTCTTTGAACCATACTTGGGAAATGTATAGTTATGAAGTTTTAGTGTAATTAGAAACTGCCTGCTTCATGTACACTGCCTTCATTAACAAAATACACTACCTTTTTTAACAAAATCTTCATTGTAATGACTTAGCATTGAACTTATTTCATTGCGAATTCACATTGTGCGGTGCGTTTTTCTGCAGTAGTAATACTTTTCTTGCAAAGAAACTGGTTGAATTGAAATATGTCTTCTAAGAATGTTTTGTATAGTTCAGTATTTTATACCAGATTTGTTTGTTTTTGTAGTCAAATTACATAATAATATCTTGAATATATAGGAGTGTATTTATTATGTCTTCAGCTAAAATCAATGATACAGATACATTTGGTCCTGGAGATGATGATGAAATCCAGTTTGATGATATTGGAGATGATGACGAAGACATTGATGATGTAAGTAATGGACAAAACCTTGTTCTTTGTTTGTTTGCTTTGTTTGTGAATTATCTACAGAGAAACAAGGTCTTTCCTCAGCTTTCTTTAATGTAGGAGTGTTGAACACTTTAAGTATATATTAAGACCACTGTCTGAATTTGAGTATTCATTATTATTCAGAAACCAGGTAGTCAGATGTTTTACACTTTAAAAAACCTTATAGTCCTTTGAAACATCTTTCTAAAAGAGCATTATTAGCTCTAACAGTTGTTAGTCCATAGTGAAAACTTGCTTAAGTGAGAATGTCTGCTGCTATTAAGAAATGCAGCAGTTTGAGAATGTGTCTTCTCAATGAAATATTAGTAGGTTAACAGAAGAATCTTGTTTGAACCAGCTTGCTCAAGGATTGAAATTGCAAAATACTCCCAAATGGAGGTTTGTTGTCAAGTTATATTATGGGGATTACTTTATTTTATCAGATACCGCTGTTTGTTTTGTGGAAAATGATTGCTTTCTTACTAATAAAGCTTAAGTATAACAAAAGTAATAAATGTCTCACTGTTCTGGTTTTATTTTATTTAAATAAAATTCATTTTGATTTTCTTGGAATGTGTATGAAATAATTAGGATGGTGGTATGTCCTGCATTTATAGCAGGCTTAGTCTTTTTATTCTTTAATACCTCTTTGAAAGGTAGTTAAGAAACCATGAATGAGTGTTTGATTTGATACTTAGAATTTAAGAATATGTAGAGTATTTGTTTCTGACAAATACTGTGCGGTGCAATTAGCAAAGTTGTTCAAAAATACAAAGCCAGTCTTCAGGAAGTCTAAGTTGAGCACCACAAGCGATACTGATGCTCATGCGACATTGGTAGTCACCGATCTAGAGCAGGGATCTCCAGATCTTTTAATCACCAACAAACACCTGTATTAAGAGCATTTTCAGACATTCACAAAAGTTGAGAGTTTCTAATGTCAAGGGTATACTGTATGTACCATCAAGATTAAACAATTTCCATTTTTCTATACTTGATCTATCACATCACATCACATCAGTCCTTTTGTTCATTTACAGATCCATATTTTTTAATTGAGCCATATTATTTTTAATATATTTTCAAACCATTCAGATTACTCCATGAGTTAAAGAAATATTGAGTACATACCTCCAATGTAGATTTTTACCAGATTTTTTTTACTGTGCATTTATATGCATTTTAAACATGAAATGCTGTATCAAAGTTGTGTACATTTTAAATCATACCCAGAAGTAGGAAATGAACAAGGATGAGAAACAAATATTGTTCTGCTATATTTTTCATGTACTTCCTTTGGGGAGCCTGAGCCAGAGGATTCTTATGACTAAATTAATTTTTTGACAGTGGAGTGATTATTTTCTGTGCCCAGACTTAACATACAGTTGTGTTTTGTATTAAGTACATTTGAACATTGTGACACCTGTGGTGGAATTGAAGGCTGGGTGGGAGCTGAACTGTAGTGTATATGTAAATATGAAGAGGAGACTTGGTTTAGTACCACAGTTTTCTGTTTTTAAGATAATTTATGCTGCCACATGTCCATTCCTACTTGCAAAATACAAGATTTATAATCACTAGCATGAAAAGAAAGAAGGTGATTCTAAACTATACTAAGAACAATGGTATAATCTACAATGCTCAAAGAGTTCATAAAAACTTACTGGCAGCAGACAGGAATTGAGAAAAATTCTGTATGTGTTTGAATTTTTCATTCAAAAGAATATAAATATTTTCCATAGAGTGTAAAGGGGTCCTTAATATGTAATAGCCGATTTATTGTGTTGTAAGAATTATTCTTTTCCATGGATTTCATGTTCTTTTCACTTACAGATCTGAACTGAACTCAGAGTTTGTGAGGATTATTCTACAATTTTGATTTTGGCCAGCACCTGTTAAGAAGACTAAAACTTCATTTAGTATGAATTTAGTTTGTTAAGACACACTGATTTATTTTCACTGTTTTAAAGTATTATATTTCTCTAAAACTGATGAAACTGAGTTACTTTAAGTGAATATTTAACACTTTATTCATTCAGTGTAATTGAATTTAGGAATAAAAGACTACAATTATAATTCACTGCTGTCAATAGAAACAAGTCATTCCCACATGACTATTTTATTCTAGTTAATAGGTGTTTTGAATAAATTGCCTTATCATTTTTGATAAAGCCTTTTCCACCTAGTCTGTTTACAGTCTTCTCTATATTCTAGTTATCTAGATGTTTTCTAAGATTTTTGACATAATTTAAGAAAGGTAGAAGTCAAGAGATGGAGCTATATTTGTATTTATGTACCCATATGTATTTTTATACTAAGTTTGATAACTTAAACATTCTTCTCATCATTTTATGTTGCCACCATCATTAAAAAAAAAGCTTTTCCAAAATGCAGTTTTTAGAACATCGGTTTGAAAAGCAGTTTTCAATTTGTTAGATTATTAGTTGCAAAAATTCAGTGTTAGGTGACCTAATTATTTTTACATTGGACGTATTGATGTATTTAGTTGATAGTATTTTTACCTCATGTGTATAGAAAATTTCTCTAGAACAACTTTTGATGGTAAAATAAGTAGAGTATTTTTTTTATTTTACAGAACAGGTTGTGTTAAATATGTCACTTATTGTCAAAAGTCATATGCGTTGTGACCCATATTTTTGGGCTTTATGAACAATTAAATTACAATGTATAAATGAAAAACTAATTTTATAGTAAGTTCTGTTAAACTAAACCCTTCTTAAAGCCTTATCTGGGTTTTACCAAAGGGGAAGAAAGTAACCACTACTAAGAAATATAATAAAATGTGTTATTGAGTATACTTTGTCCTTACTTTGTGTTATTGATGTATTTTATTGTATGTACCAACTTGTATGTATATTTTACTAGGAATTTAGATTATAACCTTACTGTTTGACATTTTGTTTATTTCAAAATTATCAATTAATAAGGTAAAATTAAGGATGAGGCTAGTTAAAAACTACCTACCGTTAAACTTTAACACAACTTCAATGGAAAAAATTCAAGTAGTTTGTAAAGCATAGCTCTTTTCCTGACAATTTTTCAGCAGTGAGACTTAATGTAAAAAGAAAAAAAAATACACTTTCACCTGGTTACAAAATAATAAATGTAAGAAGTATAAAGGAGGTTTCACATGGTTTCATCTCACTTTACCATAATTTTACTTCGTAAGTGCGACATCCTGAGCCAACTCCAATGCTAGAATACACACATAATTAAATCTAAAAATAAGAAATGAAAATGCATAAATGTAGTTCATGGTTTTTATTCTGTGAAGTTCCTGAACATTTATGTAGGTGGAATGTATCTGAGACTGAGGACTAATTTAGAATACTTCTAAGAAACTAGCTCTGAAGAATTTATGTAGGGATTGTCCTCAAGGGTGATCAGAACTTGCCAAAACATGTAACTTTTTGTAAATAAAAGTATATTGAATTTACATATCCTCCAACATTTTGCCAAGGATGTCAGAACCTCTCTATATGACGCAGTTCATGTTAGGTGGAGAGCCACTCAAAACATATTTTTTTCCTACATACTTCATCTAACAAATACAGTTTAAAGAATTTCTTTAAGTCCAATTACCCTGCCAGTTTGTGTTTGCTAATTGTTAATGGTCCAATTGCACCCTCCCCCAAAATTCCCTAACCTCTAATGATGATATTCGTATTAGAGGAGTGGCCTTTAGGAAGTTTTAGGGTCAGCGGTTAAAAAAAAAAGACATAAGGGGTACCTTCAACAGAATCCAAACCATACTGGCATGCTCATCATGGACTTCCAGTTTACAGCTGTGAGAAAGAAAGTTCTGTTGTTACAAGCCCCCAGTCTATAGTATTTTGTTACATAGCCTGAAAGGACCAAGATTCTGATACTATTTTTCCCTTGCTTGTCAGGAACATCCCAGCATAGTGTTTCATCTTGAAAGTTATAAAATCAGATTTATTAGTTGGATTAAAGTTGTAGCTCAGGTATAGCATCATGGAAGTTATTTCAATAAAATTCATGTAGAAATTTTCTAGGTATATGATTATATTTCAAAAAAGGAGTGGAAGTTGAAAGAAATGAAAAGCTGTTAAATTCTCTGATTTCCACAACACCATGGTATAGTCTGTCCGGAAAGGAAATCAAAATATTGAAAGCCAAGAAAAACAACATTCATAGTGATGTGGCACTGAACAACCTTTGTTAAGAGGTTGTACAATGATTTGTAGGGTTGCATTTTCATACAGTTTACTCCACTTGTATTTAGAGTAAAAATACATTGTATGTTTAGGGTGGCTAGTAATCCATTTGTGTAGAAAGACTGGAGACAGTTGACTGTTGACTTTCTTTTTTTAAACATCCAAACTAAAAAACTCTCTTAAGGATTCTATAAACTGTGCATTATGATGGGCAATTTTGTACTTTTATTAACAAATGGCCATTGGTTTTCTTGGGATCAAGCTAAACATAATTGCTTACAAAGTGTAATTGGTGACTTAATTCAACCTGTTTTGAGTTAAGTAGTCTTTATGCTGTCAGTATTCACAAATAGGTAAATACGTTTTGAATGAAACACTTAGATTTATTTTTCATAAATTTATCTGTATTTTATACAGATTTTAATGACTAGTCTCAGTTAACCTAACAGAATGAAAAACGTTTTTACTCTTTTCTAATTGTAGTAAATATAACATAAAATTTACTATCACAGCCATTTTTAAATTTATAGTTCAGTGGTATTAAATAGAGTCACATTGCCAAACCACCATTACCAGCATCAATGCCCATATAATTCTTTTCGTCTTCTAAAACTGAAATTTTACCCATTAAATGGTAATTCATCATACTCATCCAAAGTCCTACTGGCAACCATCGTTATACCTACTACCCTTGTGATTTTGACTATTCTAAATACCTTATAAAACTGGAATACGGGGTGGTGGTGCCTGGGTGGCCCAGTGGGTTAGAGCCTCTGCCTTTGACTCGGGTCATGATCCCAGGGTCCTGGGATCGAGCCTCTCATCATCGGGCTTTCTGCTCAGCAGGGAGCCTGCTTCCTCCTCTCTCTCTGCCTGCCTCTCTACTTGTGATACCTGTCAAATAAATAAATAAAATCTTTTTTAAAAACCTAGAATATGGTATTTGCGTTTGTGCCTAGTTTATTTCAGTTAGCATAATGTCCTCAAGGTTAATCCTTGTTGCAGTTTATGTCACAGTTTCCTCCTGTTCACAGGCTGCATAAATGATTCATTGAATGTGCATACAACATTTTTCTTAAGCCATTTATCTGTTAGAGAAAGCTTGGATTGTGTCCATGTTTTAACTATTGTCAATAATGCTCCTATGAACATTGGTATATAGGGAGGGTCTTTTGAGACTGTTCAGTTTCTTTGGATATATAATGAAACAAACTGCAGGATCATACCACAGGCTTTTGTTTTGTTTTCTTTTGTATTGCTTCTTGCTTGTTTGTTTCCATAACTTGCAGAGCAGCAGATGCACAATTTTACGTTCACATCAATAGTGCACGAAGGTTCCAGTTTCTCCACATACTCTCCAATTTTTTTTTTCGTTTATTTGTTTATTTACAGCATAACAGTGTTCATTGTTTTGGCATCACACCCAGTGCTCCATGCAGTACGTGCCCTCCCTATTACCCACCACCTGGTTCCTCAACCTCCCACCCCCACCCCCGCTGCCCCTTCATAACCCTCTGGTTGTTTTTCAGAGTCCATAGTCTCTCATGGTTCATCTCCCCTTCCAGTTTCCCTCAACTCCCTCTCCTCTCCATCTCCCCATGTCCTCCATGTTCTTTGTTATGCTCCACAAATAAGTGAGACCATATGATACTTGACTCTCTCTGCTTGACTTATTTCGCTCAGCATAATTTCTTCCAGTCCCATCCATGTTGCTACAAAAGTTGGGTATTCGTCCTTTCTGTTGGAGGCATAATACTCCATTGTGTATATGGACCACATCTTCTTATCCATTCATCCGTTGAAGGGCATCTTGGTTCTTTCCACAGTTTGGCGACCGTGGCCATTGCTGCAATAAACATTGGGGTACAGATGGCCCTTCTTTTCACTCCATCTGTATCTTTGGGGTAAATACCCAGCAGTGCAATTGCAGGGTCATAGGGAAGCTCTATTCTTAATTTCTTGAGGAATCTCCACACTGTTCTCCAAAGTGGCTGCACCAACTTGCATTCCCACGAACAGTGGAAGAGGCTTCCCCTTTCTCCACATCCTCTCCAACACACGTTTCCTATCTTGCTAATTTTGGCCATTCTAACTGGTGTCAGGTGGTATCTCAATGTGGTTTTAATTTGAATCTCCCTGATGGCTAGTGATGATGAACATTTTTTCATGTGTCTGATAGCCATTTGTATGTCTTCGTTGGAGAAGTGTCTGTTCATATCTTCTGCCCATTTTTTGATATGATTATCTGTTTTGTGTGTGTTGAGTTTGAGAAGTTCTTTATAGATCCTGGATATCAACCTTTTGTCTGTACTGTCATTTGCAAATATCTTCTCCCATTCCGTGGGTTGCCTTTTTGTTTTGTTGACTATTTCCTTTGCTGTGCAGAAACTTTTGATCTTGATGAAGTCCCAAAAGTTCATTTTTGCTTTTGTTTCCTTGGCCTTTGGAGACATATCTTGAAAGAAGTTGCTGTGGCTGATATCGAAGAGGTTACTGCCTATGTTCTCCTCTAGGATTCTGATGGATTCCTGTCTCACATTGAGGTCTTTTATCCATTTCGAGTTTATCTTTGTGTACGGTGTAAGAGAATGGTCGAGTTTCATTCTTCTACATATCACTGTCCAGTTTTCCCAGCACCATTTATTGAAGAGACTGTCTTTTTTCCATTGAATATTTTTTACTGTTTTGTTGAAGATTATTTCACCATAGAGTTGAGGGTCCATATCTGGGCTCTCCACTCTATTCCACTGGTCTATGTGTCTGTTTTTATGCCAGTACCACGCTGTCTTGGTGATCACAGCTTTGTAGTAAAGCTTGAAATCGGGTAACGTGATGCCGCCAGTTTTGTTTTTGTTTTTCAACATTTCCTTAGCAATTCAGGGTCTCTTCTGATTCCATACAAATTTTAGGATTATTTGCTCCAGCTCTTTGAAAAATACTGGTGGAATTTTGATCGGAATGGCATTAAAAGTATAGATATCTCTAGGCAGTATAGACATTTTAACAATGTTTATTCTTCCAATCCAAGAGCATGGAACAGTCTTCCATCTTTTTGTGTCTTCTTCAATTTCTTTCATGAGTGTTCTGTAGTTCCCCGAGTACAGGTCCTTTACCTCTTTGGTTAGGTTTATTCCCAGGTATCTTATGGTTCTTGGTGCTATAGTAAATGGAATCGATTCTCTAATTTCCCTTTCTGTATTTTCATTGTTGGTGTATAAGAAAGCCACTGATTTCTGTACATTGACTTTGTATCCTGACACGTTACTGAATTGCTGTATGAGTTCTAGTAGTTTGTGGGTGGAGTCTTTGGGGTTTTCCATATAAAGAATCATGTCATCTGCGAAGAGAGAGTTTGACTTCTTCCTTGCCAATTTGGATACCTTTGATTCCTCTTTGTTGTCTGATTGCCGCTGCTAGAACTTGTAATACTATGTTGAACAAGAGTGGTGAGAGTGGGCATCCTTGTCGTGTTCCTGATCTCAACGGGAAGGCTGCAAGCTTTTTCCCATTGAGGATGATATTTGCTGTGGGTCTTTCATAGATAGATTTTATGAAGTTCAGGAATGTTCCCTCTATCCATATAATTGAAATATTTTAATCAGGAACGGATGCTGGATTTTGTCCAATGTTTTTTCTGCATCAATTGAGAGGACCATGTGGTTCTTCTCTCTTCTCTTATTGATTTGTTCTATCACATTGATTGATTTGCGAATGTTGAACCAACCTTGCAACCCAGGGATGAATCCCACCTGGTCATGGTGGATAACCTTTTCAATGTGCTGCTGGATCCTGTTTGCTAGGATCTTGTTGAGAATCTTTGCTACCATATTCATCAGTGATATTGGTCTGAAATTCTCCTTTTTGGTAGGGTCTTTGCCTGGTTTGGGGTTCAGAGTAATGCTGGCTTCATAAAAAGAGTCTGGAAGTTTCCTTCTGCTTCAATTTTTTTGGAACAGCTTCAGGAGAATTGGTGTTATTTCTTCTTTGAAAGTTTGGTAGAATTCCCCAGGGAATACGTCAGGTCCTGGACTCATGTTTTTGGAGAGGTTTTTGATCACTGCTTCAATCTCATTACTAGATATCGGTCTATTCAGGTTGTCAATTTTTCCTGGTTTAATTTTGGGAGTTTGTAGTTTTCCAGGAATGCATCCATTTCATAGAGGTTGCTTAGCTTATTGGCATATAACTGTTGGTAATAATTTCTGATGATTGTTTCTATTTCCTTGGTGTTAGTTGTGATCTCTCCCTTTTCATTCATAATTTTATTAATTTGGGCTTTCTCTCTTTTCTTTTGGATTAGTGTGGCCAATGGTTTATCGATCTTATTGATTCTTTCAAAAAGCTCAACACACACAAAACAGATAATCATATCAAAAAATGGGCAGAAGATATGAACAGACACTTCTCCAATGAAGACATACAAATGGCTATCAGACACATGAAAAAATGTTCATCATCACTAGCCATCAGGGAGATTCAAATTAAAACAACACTGAGATACCACCTAACACCAGTTAGAATGGCCAAAATTAGCAAGACAGGAAACAACGTGTGTTGGAGAGGATGTGGAGAAAGGGGAAGCCTCTTCCACTGTTCGTGGGAATGCAAGTTGGTGCAGCCACTTTGGAGAACAGTGTGGAGATTCCTCAAGAAATTAAGAATAGAGCTTCCCTATGACCCTGCAATTGCACTGCTGGGTATTTACCCCAAAGATACAGATGGAGTGAAAAGAAGGGCCATCTGTACCCCAATGTTTATTGCAGCAATGGCCACGGTCGCCAAACTGTGGAAAGAACCAAGATGCCCTTCAACGGATGAATGGATAAGAAGATGTGGTCCATATACACAATGGAGTATTATGCCTCCAACAGAAAGGACGAATACCCAACTTTTGTAGCAACATGGATGGGACTGGAAGAAATTATGCTGAGCGAAATAAGTCAAGCAGAGAGAGTCAAGTATCATATGGTCTCACTTATTTGTGGAGCATAACAAAGAACATGGAGGACATGGGGAGATGGAGAGGAGAGGGAGTTGAGGGAAACTGGAAGGGGAGATGAACCATGAGAGACTATGGACTCTGAAAAACAACCAGAGGGTTATGAAGGGGCAGCGGGGGTGGGGGTGGGAGGTTGAGGAACCAGGTGGTGGGTAATAGGGAGGGCACGTACTACATGGAGCACTGGGTGTGATGCCAAAACAATGAACACTGTTATGCTGTATATAAACAACAAAAAACAAACAAACAAACAAACAAACAAAAAACCAGCTTCTAGTTTCATTGATACGTTCTACTGTATCTCTGGTTTCTACCTCATTGATCTCTGCTCTAATCTTGATTATTTCCCTTCTTGCATGTGGAGTTGGTTTATTTTTTGTTGATTCTCCAGTTCTTTAAGGTGTAGAGACAGCTGGTGTATTCTGGATTTTTCAGTGTTTTTGAGGGAGGCTTGGATGGCTATGTATTTCCCTCTTAGAACCACCTTTGCTTTATCCCATAGGTTTGGACCGAAGTGTCTTCATTCTCATTGGTTTCCATGAATTGTTTCAGTTCATCTTTGATCTCCTGGTTGATCCAAGCATTCTTAAGCAAGGTGGTCTTTAGCTTCCAGGTGTTTGAGTTCCTTCTGAACTTTTCCTTGTGTTTGAGTTCCAGTTTCAAAGCATTGTGATCTGAGAATATGCAGGGAATAATGTCAGTCTTTTGGTATCGGTTGAGTCCTGCTTTGTGACCGAGTATGTGCTCTATTCTGGAGAAGGTTCCATGTGCACTTGAGAAGAATGAGTATCTGTTGTTTTAGGGTGGAATGTTCTGTATACATCGATGAAGTCTATCTGGTCCAATGTTTCATTCAATGCTCTTATTTCTTTATTAATTTTCTGCTTCGATGATCTGTCTCTTTCTGAGAGAGGCATATTAAGATCTCCTACTATTATTGTATTCATATCAATATGACTCTTTATCTTGATTAATAGTTTTCTTATGTAATTGGGTGCTCCCATATTGGGGGCATAGATATTCACAATTGTTAGATCATCTTGGCAGTTAGTCCCTTTAAGAATTATGTAGTGTCCTTCTGTATCTCTGACTACAGTCTTTAGTTTAAAATCTAATTTATCTGATATGACAATCGCTACCCCCGGCCTTCTTTTGAGGCCCATTGGCATGAAAGATGGTTCTCCATCCCTTCACTTTCAGTCTGGGTGTATCCTTAGGTTCAAAATGGGTCTCTTGTAGACAACATATGGATGGGTCCTGTCGTTTTATCCAATCTGCAACCCTGTGTCGTTTTATGGGTGCATTTAGGCCATTCACATTGAGAGTGATTATTGAGAGATAGGTTTTTATTGACATCGTGTTGCCTTTGAAGTTTTTTTGTCTGTAGATTGTTTCTATATTTCTGTTCAATGATATTCTTAGGATTTTTTTCTCTTTTATAGGACCCCCCTTAATATTTCCTGCAGTGTCGGCTTGGTGGTTGCATAGTCTTTTAAGCCTTGCCGGTCTTGAAAACTCTTTATCTCTCCATCCATTTTAAATGTCAGTCTTGCTGGATAGAGTATTCTTGGTTGCATGTTCTTCTCCTTTAGTACTCTGAATATATTTTGCCAGCCCTTCCTGGCTTGCCAGGTCTCTGTGGAAAGGTCTGATGTTATTCGAATGGGCTTTCCTCTGTACATAAGGAGCTTTTTTGTCCTAGCTGCTTTTAAGAGGGTCTCTCTTGAAACATAATTCCTCATTCTAACTATAAGGTGTCTTGAGGACTTTTGAGAATTTAAAATCTTAGGAGGAAATCTCTCTGCCTCTAGTACATGAACGTTGTTTCCATTCATGAGATTGGGAAAATTTTCATAGACAACTTCTTCCACTCTATCTCCTAGACTTCTTTCTTTTTCCTCCCCTTCAGGGATTCCAATAATTCTGATGTTGGAACGTTTCGTGGCATCGTTTATTTCCCTGATTCTGTTTTCGTGGCTTCTGAGCTGTTTGTTCCAGACTTCCTCCTGATCCTTTCTCTCTATCTGTTTGTCCTCCAGATCACTAATTCTATCTTCTGTCTCAGTTACCCTAGCTTTTAGAGAATTTAGATTAGATTGGAACTCATTGAGAGCATTTTGAACATCATCCCTGGTGGCTTTCAGTTCTGCCATAACATTGTGAACATCATCCCTGGTGGCTTTCAGTTCTGCCCTAATCAATTCTGTTTGGTCATCCATGGCTTTCTCCAACCTAGCTATTGCCTGGATAATTGTTAGTCTGAATTCCTTTTCCGACATATTGTCTATGTCGATAGCCATTAGCTCTGTTGCAGAAGGCCCATCCTCTGTATTTTTCTTCTGTTGGGTATTCCTCCTCCTAGTCATTTTGGAAAGAGATGACTGAAGAGATGCAGCTGGACTTACCGATTGTGGTGCAGTCAATGTGTACCCTGGAACGCTTCTGTGCAATCAGGATTCCCCATCCAAATGAGTGAAAAAAGAAAAGAAAAAGAAATAGAGAAGAAGAAAGAAAAAAAGGGGAAAGAAAAAAGGAAAAAGAGAGAGAGAGAGAGAGAGGAAAAAAAGGGAAGATAAAAGGGAAGGCTCAGCCCAAATGGGCCACAAGGTAAGATTTTTGAAGTATACAAACAAAAACAGACAAACAAAAAGACTGATAAAAGTATATGACAAGAAAAAAAATATATATAAGCAAAAAAAAGGGAAGAACCTCATCAGAAAGAACCCCAAGTATAAGATTTATATATTATCAGGACAAACACAAATTCAGAGAAACACTGACAGAAGGAAAAATTGGGAGAGTGGTTATAAATTCTCAGTGTGGGTGAGGAAGGTTATTTTGATTCTTCCTGAAGGTATCTTGATGTTTTTGTTAAGGGACTCAACTTTCCTAAGTTACAGGGGGATTAGAAACTGGTTTGTCTATAGGGGTAGCATTGATTGGGGAAATGGGATTCCCTTGAGGTTTAACTCTATATGTATAGTAGAAAATAAAAATTAAAAAAGAATAAACTAGACTAAACTAAGTAAAATTAAAAAAGAATTAAAAAAATAGAAAAGCAAAAGAAAAACACGGGTGTATGTATCAAAAAGTTCAGGTTAGAAGGTTATTAAAGAATTTGATGTACTGGACATCTCAGTGTGGTGGTAAATAGGTTAAAAAATTATCTGTATGTATAAAAAAAAAGAACCCGAATATTGGTAAAGAGTTAAAAATAAAAGTTGTATTTATGAAGTAGTGGTGGTTGTTCTCTTGTAGTCTTTTTTTTTTTTTTCTTCCTTCCCGGTTGATTTTCTGGGGGAGGGGCCTGCCACGTGGGTTTTCAGACAATGATGTTTCCTGAGTTATGTCCTCCAGCTCCCCTCAAGGGAGTGATCTCTGAGGAAACTGGTTTTTTTTTTCAGCTTTTTGTTCTCTGGGGGTTTTTATGTTCTTTCATCTGCTTTCTCTCACCTTGACAGCTTTTGATGGTTTTTGGAGGTTTAGAGGAGAGCAAAGTGCACCCCGACCTCCCTCTCAGAGAGAAGCCCCAGAATGTTTTGGAAATGCTGCTGGCAGAGTCGGTTCTGAGTCACTGTCCCTGGGGATGCAGGAGCTCCTCGTTGTACCCAAAACCAGGGCAGCGGTGGCTGTCTAGGCAGCTCCAGACCGCCAGAGAGGTTCCGAGCAGAGATCGCACACTGAGATTTTCCTGCTGTCCCGGGCTGGGAATGTCAGGTTTTTCCGGATGCCAGAGCTCCAGGCTAGCGCCTATGAGCACCTATCCCAAGGGAGGGTGTGGGCGCGCGTGTTTCCGGATTGCCGTCTGGCCAGGCTCCCAGTCCCTCACGGGAGCCAGACCCCACTCGTTCTGGGGCGCACTGGCGTTCAGGCGCACTGGTGGCTCAGGGACGGAGACCTGATTTCTCCACTGCACTCTCTCTGGCTCAGCGCCAGGGGAGGCTGTCCTGGGTCGGGGGACTTAGGTCCCTGACCCTAACCGCCCAGGTTCCCACTATTACCCCCCACGATCCTTTGCTCTTTGTTTTTTGAGTGCTTTCAACCAGACTCCAAGTTAATGCTGGTCCCCAGACGCAGAGCACTCTCGTGTTGGGGTATTACTTTCCAATCCTTCACCTCTGGTGGCTCCCTCCCCCTTTTGTTTATCTTCGGATATCAGTCCGATGCTCCCAGTCTGCTTTACCTGCCACTGGCGTCTTCTGCTCCTGTAGAGATCCAGACGTGTATAATTCTGATCTCAGGCTGATTTCATGTGTGGTCGGAGTTCTTTGGTAGGTAATCAGCTCACTTTAGGGTACAGGTTGAAATGGTGCCTCCTCCTACTTCCCCGCTATCTTGACTCCTCCTACCTCCATACTCTCCAATTTTTGCTATGTTTTTTGTTTGTTTTAAAATATATATCCTGGATGTGAAATGGTTATCTAATTTGGATTTGCATTTATCTAATTATTAGTTACAGTAAGCATCTTTGCAAATGTTTATCTGCCATTTCTATATCTTGGAGAAATGTCTATTCTCCTGAATTATTATTAACGTATAATGTATTATTTGCCCCAGGGGCAAAGGTCTGTGAATCATCAGGTTTACACATTTCACAGCAGGTACATACATACACATACATACCCTCCCCAGTGTCCATCACTCAGCCACCATATCCTTCCCCACAACCCGCCCCCCCCCAGCAACCCTCAGTTTGTTTTGTGAGATTAAGAGTCTTAATGGTTTTTCTCCCTCCTGATTCTATCTTGTTTCATTTTTTTCTTCTTTACCAGCCTCCAGCTCCCTGCCCAGCCTCTCAAATTCCTCATATCATGGAGATCATATGATAATTGTCTTTCTCTGATTGACTTATTTTGCTCAGCAAAATACCCTCTAGTTCTATCCACATTCCTTGGCAAATGGCAAGATGTCATTTCTTTTGGTGGCTGTGTACTATCCCATTGTACCACATGTGTACTATCCCATTGTACCACATATACCACATGTTTGTCCATTAATCTGTTGATGGACATCTAAGGTTCTTTCCGTAGTTTCTCTACTGTGAATATTGCTGCTATGAACATTCGGGTGCATGTGCCCCTTCAGATCACTTACATTTGTACCCTTAGGGAAAATACCCAGTAGTGTGATTGCTGGGTTGTAAGGTCACTCTATTTTAAACTATTTTAATTTATTTATTTTAATTTCTTTTAGGTGTACCAGAATTCATTATGTACCAACCCAATATTCCATGCAATACATGCCCTCCATAATATCCACCACCAGGCTCACCCAATCTCCCATTACACCCCACCTCTTCAAAACCCTCGGATTGTTTTTCAGAGTCCACATCCTCTCGTGGTTCATCACCCACTCCAATTTCCCCAAACTCCCTTCTCCTCTCCATCTCCCCATGTCCTCTGTATTATTTCTTATGCTCCACGTATAAGTGAAACCATATGATAATTGACTCTCTCTGCTTGACTTATTTCACTCAGCATAATCTCTTCCAGTACCATCCATGTTGCTACAAAAGTTGGGTATTTATCCTTTCTGATGGAGACATAATACTCCATAGAGTATATGGACCACATCTTCCTTATCCATTCTTCCATTGAACTGCGTCTTGGTTCTTTCCACAGTTTGGCGACCGTGGCCATGGCTCTGATGAACACTGGAGTACAGATGGCCCTTCTTTTCACTGCATCTGTATCTTTTGGAGTAAATACCCAATAGTGCAATTGCAGGGTTATAGGGAAGCTCTATTTTTAATTTGTTACAGAATCTTCACATTTCCCAAAGTGGCTGTACTGACTTGCATTTCCACCAAGAGTGTAAGAGAGTTCCCCTTTCTCCACATCCTTTCCAACAAAGGTGTTTACTGTCTTGTTAATTTTGGCCATTCTAACTTGTGTAAGGTGGTATGTCAATGTGGTTTGGATTTGAATATCTCCCTGATGTCTAGTGATGATGAACATTTTTTCATGCGTCTGATAGCCATTTGTGTGTCTTCATTGGAGAAGTGTCTGTTCACATCTTCTGCCCATTGTTTGACATCATTATCTGTTTTGTGTGTGTTGAGTTTGAGGAGTTTTTTATAGATCCTGGATATCCACCTTTTGCCTGTAATGTCATTTGCAAATTATCTTCTCCCATTCCGTGGGTTTCCTCTTTGTTTTGTTGACTGTTTCCTTTGCTGTGCAGAAGCTTTTGATCTTGATGAAGTCCCAAAAGTTCATTTTTGCTTTTGTTTCCTTTGCCTTTGGAGACATATCTTGAAAGAAGTTGCTGTAGCTTACTTTGAAGAGGTTACTGCCATGGTCTCCTCTCGAATTTAGATGGGTTCCTGCCTCGCGTTGAGATCTTTTATCCAATTCAATTTTATCTTTGTGTATGGTGTAATATAATGATCTAGTTTCATTCTTCTACAAATAGCTGTCCAATTTTCCCAGCACCATTTATTGAAGAGACTGTCGTTTTTCACTGTGTTTTTTTCCCCCTGCTTTGTCAAAGATTATTTGACCAGAGAATTGAGGGTCCATATCTGGGCTCTCTACTCTGTTCCACTGGTCTATGTGTCTGTTTTTATGCAAGTACCATGCTGTCTTGGTGATCACAGCTTTGTAGTGAAGCTTTAAATCAGGCAACGTGATGGCCCCGGTTTTGTTTATATTTTTCAACGTTTCCATAGCAATACAGGGTCTCTTCTGATTGCACACAAATTTTGTGATTGTTTGCTCCAGCTCTTTGAAAAATGCTGGTGGAATTTTGGTCGGAATGGCTTTGAAACTATAGATTGCTTTGGGCAGTATAGACATTTTTTTAAATTTAAATTTATTTATTTTTTCAGCATAACAGTATTCATTGTTTTTGCACAACACCCAGTGGGCAGTATAGACATTTTAACAATGTTTATTCTTCCAATCCATGAGCATGGAATGGTCTTTCATGTTTTTGGATCTCCTTCAATTTCCTTCATGAGTGTTTTGTAGTTCCTTGAGTACAGATCCTTTACCTCTTTGGTTAGGTTTATTTCCAGGTATCTTATGGTTCTTGGTGCTATAGTAAATGGAATTCCCTAATTTCCCTTTCCGTATTTTCATTGTTAGTGTATAGGAAAGCAACTGATTTCTGTACATTGACATTGTATCCTGCCACATTACTGAATTGTTGTATGAGTTCTAGTAGTTTGTGGGTGGAGTCTTTGGGGTTTTCCATATAAAGAATCATGTCATCTGCGAAGAGAGAGAGTTTGACTTCTTCCTTGCCAATTTGGATACCTTTTATTTCTCTTTGTTTTCTGATTGCAGTTGCTAGGAATTCTAATACTACGTTGAACAAGAGTGGTGAGAGTGGGCACCCTTATGTTCCTGATCTCAATGGGAAGACTGTGAGCTTTTCCCCATTGAGGATGATATTTGCTGTGGGTCTTTCATAGATAGATTTTATGAAGTTCAGGAATGTTTCCTCTATCCCTATACTTTGAAGTGTTTTAATCAGGACCGGATGTTGGATTTTGTCCAATGCTTTTTCTGCATCCATTGAGAGGACCATGTGGTTCTTCTCTCTTCTCTTATTGATTTGTTCTATCACATTGATTGATTTGCGAATGTTGAACCAACCTTGCAACCCAGGGATGAATCCCACCTGGTCATGGTGGATAATCTTTTTAATGTGCTGCTGGATCCTGTTTGCTAGGATCTTGTTGAGAATCTTTGCATCCATATTCATCAGGGATATTGGTCTGAAATTCTCCTTTTTGGTGTGGTCCTTGCCTGGTTTGGGGATCAGGGTAATGCTGGCTTCATAAAATGAGTCTGAATGTTTTCCTTCTGCTTCAATTTTTGGAAACAGCTTCAGGAGAATAGGTTATTTCTTCTTTGAAAGATTGGTAGAATTCCCCAGGGAATCCGTCAGGTCCTGGGCTCATGTTTTTGGGGAGGTTTTTGATCACTGCTTCAATCTCATTACTAGATATCGGTCTATTCAGGTTGTCAATTTTTTCCTGGTTTAATTTTGGGCGTTGATAGTTTCCCAGGAATGCATCCATTTCATCTAGGTTGCTTAGCTTATTCGCATATAACTGTTGGTAATAACTTCTGATTGTTTTTTCTACTTCCTTGGTGTTCGTTGTGATCTTTCCCTTTTCATTCATAATTTTATTAATTTGGGCTTTCTCTCTTGTCTTTTCGTTTAGTGTGGCCAATGGCTTATGATCTTATTGATTTAAAAAAAAAACAGCTTCCATTCCCACCAACAGTGGAGGAGGGTTCCCCTTTCTCCACATCCTCTCCAGCATCTGTCATTTCCTGACTTGTTCATTTTAGCCATTCTGACTGGTGTGAGGTGATATCTCATTGTGGTTTTGATTTGTATTTCCCTGATGGCGAGTGACGTGGAGCACTTTTTCATGTGTCTGTTGGCCATCTGGATGTCTTCTTTGCAGAAATGTCTGTTCATGTCCTCTGCCCATTTCTTGATTGGATTGTTTGTTCTTTGGGTGTTGAGTTTACTCTGGAAAACAGCATGGAGGTTCCTCAAAATGTTGAAAATAGAACTACCCTATGACCCAGCAATTGCACTACTGGGTATTTACCCTAAAGATACAAACATAGTGATCCGAAGGGGCACGTGTACCCGAATGTTTATAGCAGCAATGTCTACAATAGCCAGACTATGGAAAGAACCTAGATGTCCATCAACAGATGAATGGATCAAGAAGATGTGGTATATATACACAATGGAATACTATGCAGCCATCAAAAGAAATGAAATCTTGCCATTTGCGACGATGTGGATGGAACTAGAGCGTATCATGCTTAGTGAAATAAGTCAATCGGAGAAAGACAACTATCATATGATCTCCCTGATATGAGGACATGGAGAAGCAACATGGGGGGGTAGGAGATAGGAGAAGAATAAATGAAACAAGATGGGATTGGGAGGGAGACAAACCATAAATGACTCTTAATCTCACAAAACAAACTGGGGGTTGCTGCGGGGAGGTGGGATTGGGGGAGGGGGAGCGGGCTATGGACATTGGGGAGGGGAAGCGAACCATAAGAGACTATGGACTCTGAAAAACAACCTGAGGGTTTTGAAGGGTCAGGGGTGGGAGGTTGGGGCAACCTGAGGGTTTTGAAGGGTCAGGGGTGGGAGGTTGGGGGAACAGGTGGTGGGTAATGGAGAGGGCACGTTTTGCATGGAGCACTGGGTGTTGTGCAAAAAGAATGAATACTGTTACGCTGAAAAAATAAATAAAATGAGAAAAAAAAAAAATAAAAAATAAAAAAAAAAAAAACAGCTTCCAGTTTCATTGATACATTCTACTGTATCTCTCGTTTCCATCTCATTGATCTCATCTCTAATCTTGATTATTTCCCTCTTATGTGTGGAGTTGGTTTATTTTTTGTTGATTCTCCAGTTCTTTAAGGTGTAGAGACAGCTGGTGTATTCTGGATTTTTCAATGTTTTTGAGGGAGGCTTGGATGGCTGTGCATTTCCCCCTTAGGATCGCCTTTGCTATATCCCATAGGTTTGGGACCGAAGTGTCTTCATTCTCATTGGTTTCCATGAATTGTTTAAGTTCTTCTTTGATCTTCTGGTTGATCCAAGCATTCTTAAGCAAGGTGGTCTTTAGCTTCCAGGTGTTTGATTTCCATCTGAACTTTTCCTTGTGGTTGAGCTCAGTTTCAAATCATTGTGATCTGAAAATATGCAGGGAATAATCTCAGTCTTTTAGTATCGGTTGAGTCCTGCTTTGTGACCCAGTATGTGGTCTATTCTGGAGAAGGTCCCATGTGCACTTGAGAAGAATGAGTATTCTGTTCTTTTACAGTGAAATGTTCTGTATATATCTATGAGGTCTATCTGGTCCAATGTGTCATTCAATGCTCTTGTTTCTTTATTGACTTTCTGCTTCAATGATCTGTCTATTACTGAGAGAGTCATGTTAAGATCTCCTACTATTAGTGTATTCATATCAATATGACTCTTTATCTTGATTAATAGTTTTCTCATGTAATTGGCTTTTCCCATATTGGGAGCATAGATACTTACAATTGTTAGATTATCTTGGTGGATAGTCCCTTTAAGAAGGTTGTAGTGTCCTTCTGTATCTCTGACTACAGTCTTTAGTTTAAAATCTAATTTATCTGATATGAGAATCACTACCCTGGACTTCTTTTGAGGCCCATTGGCATGAAAGATTCTTCTCCATCCCTTCACTTTCAGTCTGGGTGTATCCTTAGGTTCAAAATGGGTCTCTCGTAGACAACATATGCATGGGTCCTGTCGTTTTATCCAATATGCAACCCTGTGTCATTTTATGGGCGCATTTAGGCTATTCACTTTGAGAGGGATTATTGATAGATACGTTTTTAGTGACATCGTGTTACCTTTGAAGTCGTTCTGTCTGTAGATTGTCCCTATATTGCTGTTCAATGATATTCTTAGGATTTTTTCTCTTTTATCAACCCTCCTTAATATTTCCTGCAGTGTCGACTTGGTGGTTGCATAGTCTTTTAAGCCTTGCCAGTCTTGGAAACTCTTTATCTCTCCATCCATTTTGAATGTCAGTCTTGCTGGATAAAGTATTCTTGGCTGCATGTTCTTCTCATTCAGTGCTCTGAATATATCTTGCCAGCCCTTTCTGGCTTGCCAGGTCTCTGTGGACAGCTCTGACTTTATTCTGGTAGGCTTTCCTCTGTATGTAAGGAACTTCTTTGTCCTAGCTGCTTTCAAGAGGGTCTGCCTACAATTATAATTCTTCATTCATTTATATTATTCATAATATTCATATTATAATTCTTCATTAGGTGTCTCAAGGACTTTCAAGACTCTATAATATTGGGAGGGAAACCATTCTGCCTGTAGTACATGAACACGGTTCCATTTGCGAGATTGGGAAAATTTTCATGGAGAACTTGTTCCACTATATATTCTAGACTTCTTTATTTCTCCTCCCCTTCAGGGATTCCAATAATTCTGACATTGGAACATTTCATGGCATCATTCATTTCCCTGATCCTGTTTTCGTGGCTTCTGAGCTGTTTGTTCCAAGTTTCCTCTTGATCCTTTCTCTCTATCTGTTTGTCCTCCAGATCACTAATTCTATTTTCTGTCTCAGTTACCCTAGCTTTTAGAGAATTTAGATTAGATTGGAATTCATTGAGAGCATTTTGAACATCACATCTGGTGGCTTTCAGTTCTGCCCTAATATTGTGAACATCATCCCTGGTGGCTTTCAGCTCTGCCCTAATCAATTCCATTTGGTCATCCATGGCTTTCTCCTACCTAGCTATTGCCTGGATAATTGTTAGCCTGAAATCCCTTTCCGACATATTGTCTATGTCGATAGCCATTAGCTCTGTTGTAGAAGGCCCATCCTCTGTATTTTACTTCTGTTGGGCATTCACCCTCCTAGTCATTTTGGTAAGAGATGACTGAGTGGATGTAACTGGATGTATCATCTGTGGTGCAGTCAAGGTGTGCCCTGGAATGCTTCTGAGCGATCAGGTTTCCCCACCCAAACAAGAGAAAAAAGAAAGAGAGAAAGAAAAAAAAGAGAAAAAGAGAGAGAGACAGGGAAAAAAGGGAAGATAAAAGAGAAGGCTCAGCCCATATGGGCCCCAAGGTAAGATTTATGAAGTATACAAACAAAAACAGACAAACAAAAAGACTGATAAAATTATATGACAAGTGAAAAAAAATATATATAAAAGCAAAAAAAAGGAAGAACCACGTCAAAAAGAACCCCAAGTGTAAGATTTATGTACTATCAGGACAAACACAAATACACAGAAACACTGGCGGAAGAAAAAGATGGGAAAGTGGTTATAAATTCTCAGAGTGGGTGAAGAAATTTATTTTGATTCTTCCTGGATGTATCTTGATGTCTTTGTTAAAGGACTCAACTTTCCTAAGACAAAGTGGGATTAAAAATTGGTTTACCTATGGGGGTAGCATTGATTGGGGAAAGGGGATTACCTTGAAGTTTAACTCTATATGAATATTAAAAAATAAAAATAAAAAAGAATAAACTAAACTAAAAATTAAAAAAAAATTTAAAAATAGAAAAGCAAAAGAAAAACATGGGTGTATGTATCAAAAAGTTCAGGTTAAAAGATTATTATGGAATTTATGTACTGGACATCTCACTGTGATGGTAAATAGGTTAAAAATTATCTATATATATAAAAAAATGAATCAGAATAGTGGGAGTGAATTAAAAATAAAAGTTGTATCTTTGAAGTAGTGGTGATTGTTCTCTTGTCATCTTTTTTTTTTTTTTTTTTTTTTTTTGCTTGGTTGGCTTTTTGGGGGAGGGGCCTGCCACATGGGTTTTCAGGCAATGTTCCATGAGTTAGGTCCTCCCTCTCCTCTCAAGGGGGTGGGCTCTGAGGAAACAGGTTTTTCAGGCTTTTGTTCTCTGAAGGTTTTTATGTTTGTTAGTTTGTTTTCTCTCGCCTTCACAGCTCTTGATGGTTTTTGGAGGTTTAGAGGAAAGCAAACTGCACCCTGACCTCCCTCTCAGAGAGAAGCCTCAGTCTGTTCCCCTCTGGGTGCTGCAGAGCACATAAATTCCCCCTTGGCCACTGGCGGAGCAGGTTCCAAGTCGCTGTCCCATGAAATCAGCCTGAGAGCAGAATTATACACATCTGGATCTCTACAGGAGTAGAAGACGCCAGTGGGCAGGTAAAACAACAAAAGGGGGAGGTAGCCACCAGAGGTGACTGATTGGAAAGTAACACCCCAATACGAGAGTGCTCTGCGTCTGGGGACCAGCATTAACTTGGAGTCTGGTTGAAAGCACCCAAAAAAGAGCAAAGGATAGTGGGGGGAAATAGTGGGAATTGGGGCAGTTAGGGACAGGGGCTTAAGTCCCCAGACCCAGGACAGCCTCCCTTGGCATGAGCCAGAGAGAGTGCATCAGAGAAACCAGGTCTTGGTCCCTGAGCCGCCAGTATACCTGAGCCGCCAGCGCGCCTGAGAATGCGTGGGGTCCAGCTCCCATGAGGGGCTGGGAGCCTTTCCAGATGGTGTTCCTGACATGTGTGTGCCCCACACACTCCCTGAGAGATATGTGGGCACGCATTATCCTGGCGCTCTTAGACCCATGCCAAGGGATCAGAGCCTGAGACACGTGTGCCCCACACCCTCCCCTGGGAGAGGTGCTCACAGGCACTAGCCGGAGTTCTTGGACCCGGAAAAACCAGGCACTCCCAGCCCGGTCCAGTGGGAAAATCTCAGTGTGCGATCACTGCTTGGAACCTCTCTGGCGGTCTGGAGCTGCCCAGACAGCTGCCGATGCCATGGTTTTGGGTACAAGGAGGAGATCCTGCATCCCCACGGACCGTGACTTGGAACCTACTGTGCCAGCAGCTCTGCAGAGCATTCTGAGAGCATTCTGAGGCTTCTCTCTGAGAGGGAGGTCGGGGTGCAGTTTGTTCTCCTCTAAACCTCCAAAAACCATCAAAAGCTGTCAAGGCAAGAGAAAACAGATGAATAAACATAAAAGCCTCCAGAGAAAAAAGCCTGAAAAAAACGGTTTCCTCAGAGCCCACCCCCTTGAGGGGGGTGGGAGGACTTAACTCAGGGAACATCATTGACTGAAAACCCACCTGGCAGGTGCTCCCCCAGAAAACCAACCAGGAAGGAAGAAAAAAAAAAAAAAAGACAACAAGAGAACAACCACCACTACTTCATAGATACAACTTTTATTTTTAACTGGTTACCACTATTCTGGTTCATTTTTTTAATATATATAGATAATTTTTTAAACGTATTTACAATCACAGTGAGATGTCCAGTACATCAAATTTCTTAATAACCTTCTAACCTGAACTTACTGAAACATACACCCATGTTTTTCTTTTGCTTTTCTATTTAAAATTTTTTTAAATTTTAGTTTAGTTTAATCTAGTTTATTCTTTTTTAATTTTTATTTTCTAATATACATATAGAGTTAAACTTCAAGGTAATTCCCTTTCCCCAATCAATGTTGTTTCCTAATTTGTTAACTTTAGTCATTCTAACCGATGTGAGGGGATATCTCATTGTGGTTTTGATTTTCACTTCCCTGATGATGAATGATGTTGAGTATCTCTTAATTTGTCTGGTTGACCATCCTTCCTTGTGTCTGGCCATCTGGATGTCTTCTATGGAAAAAGGTCTATTCATAGTCATACCTTCTGCCCATTTCTTGACTGGATTATTTGTTTTTGGGGGGTGTTGGGTTTGAGAAGCTCTTTTGTCACCATAAAGTACATCATTAGTTTTTGATGTAGTGTTCCATGATACATTTTTGTTTGTAACACCCAGTACTCCATGCAATACATGACTTCCTTAATACCCAACACTGGGCTAGCCCATCCCCCCACACCTCACCCCTCTGAAACCCAGAGTCCATAGTCATTCATGGCTCATCTTCCCCTCTGATTCCCCGCCCTTCATTTTCTCCTTCCTTCTCTTAATGTCCTTCATGCTATTCATTATATTCCACAAATAAGTGAAACCATATGATAATTGACTTTCTCTGCTTGACTTATTTCACTTGTATAATCTCCAATCCCATCCATGTTGACTCAAAAGCTGGATATTCATCCTTTCTGATGGTTTAGTAATACTCTATTTTGTATATGGAACCACATCTTTATCCATTCATCTGTTGAAGGACATCTGGGCTCCTTCCACAGTTTGGCTAATGTGGAATTGCTGCGATGAATGTTTGGGTGCATTTGCCCCTTCCTTTCCTACATCTGTATTTTTGGGGTAAATACCCAGTAGTGCAATTATAGGGTCAGAGGTAGCTCTATTTTTAACTTTTTGAGGAATCTCCACACTGTTCTCCAAAGTGGCTGCACCAACTTGCATTCCCACCAACAGTGTAAGAGGGTTCCCCTTTCTCCACATCCTCTCCAACACATGTTGTTTACTATCTTGTTAATTTTGGCGTTTCTCACTGCTGTGAGGTGGTATGTCAATGTGGTTTTGATTTCAATCTCCCTGATGGCTAATGGTGATGAACATTTCTTCATGTATCTGTTAGCCACTCGTATGTCTTCACTAGAGAAGTGTCTGTTCATGTCTTCTGCCCATTTTTTAACTTGATTATTGTTTTTTGAGTGCTGGGTTTGAGAAATTCTTTATAGATTTTTGTATACCAGCCCTTTATCTGTAATGTCATTTGCAAATACCTTCTCCCATGACCTAGGTTGCCTTTTAATTTTGTTGAATGTTTCCTTTGCTGTGCAGAAGCTTTTTATTTTGATAAAGTCTCAATAGTTCATTTTGGTTTTGTTTCCCCTGCCTTCTTGCCTTGCAAGAAAATGCTGTGGGTGAGGTCAGAGTGTTACTGCCTGTGTTTCATCTAGGATTTTGATGAACTCTAGTCTCATATTTAGTTCTTTTCAACTGTTTTGAGTCCATTTCTGTGTATGGTGTAAAAAGAGGCCCAGTTCCATTTTTCTACATGTGGCTATCCAGTTTTCCTAATATCATTTGTTGAAGAGACTGTTTTTTTTTTCTTTCTTTCCATTGGACATACTTTCCTGGTTTGTGGAAGATTAGATGACCATAGAGTTGAGGGTCCTTGTCTGGGCTTTCTCTTCTGTTCCACTGATCTATGTGTCTGTTTTTGGGTCAATTCCATGCTGTCTTGGTGATCACAGCTTTGTAATACAGCTTGAAGTCAGGAATTGTGATACCTCCAGCTTTGGTTTTCCTTTTCAGAATTACATTGGCTATTTGGGCCTTTTGTGATGCCATACAAATTTTAGGATTGTCTGGTTTACCTCTGTGAAAAATGCCGTTTTTTTTTTGTTGTTGTTTTTGTTGTTTTGTTTTGGTTTTGTTTTGTTTTGTTTTGGACAGAGATTGCATTGAATTGTGTAGAATGCTCTGGGCAGTATGGACATTTTAACAATATTTGTCCACCCAGTCTATGAGCATGGAAACTTATTTCAGTTCTTTGCATGTTCCTCACTTTCTTTCATAAGTGTTCTGTAGTTTTCACAGTACAGATCTTTTCCCTGTTTGGTTAGATTTAATCCTAGATATTTTACAGTTCTTGGTGCTAATTATACATGGAATCAATTCCTTGATTTCTCTTTCTCGTGCTTCATTGTTAGTGTATAGATATGCAACAGACTTCCGTGCATTAATTTTGTATCCTGGAGCTTTTCTGAATTCCTGAATCAGTTCCAGCAGTTTTTTTCATGGAGTTCTTCAGGTTCTTATATAGAGTACCATATCATCTGAAAATAGCAAAAGTTTTACTTATTCCCTGCTAGTTTGTATGCATGTTATTTCTTTTCATTGTCTGATTGATGCATCTGAGACTTCCAGTACTGTGTCGAATAGTAATGATGAGAGTGGACATCTTTGGCTTGTTCCTGACTATAGAGGAAACTCTCTTTGAGGATGATAGCAGCTGTGAGTGTTTTGTATGTGGCAATTATGATGTTCATATGTGCCCTCTAAAGCCCCCTATGTTTTTTATTTATTTATTTTCAGTGTAACAGAATTCATTGTTTATGCACCACACCAAGTGCTCCATGCAATACGTGATCTCCATAATACCCACCACCTGGCTCCCCAACCTCCCACCCACCCCGCCCTTTCAAAACCCTCAGATTGTCTTCCAGAGTCCATAGTCTCTCATGGTTCATCTCCCCTTCCAATTTCCCTCAACTCCCTCTCCTCTCCATCTCCCTATGTCCTCCATGTTATTTGTTATGCTCTGCAAATAAGTGAAACCATATGATACTTGACTCTCTCTGCTTGACTTATTTCACTCAGCATAATCTCCATCAGTCCCGTCCATGTTGCTAAAAATTTGGGTATTCATCCTTTCTGATTGGAGGCATAATACTCCATCGTGTATATGGACCACATCTTCCTTATCCATTCGTCCGTTGAAGGGCATCTTGGTTCTTTCCACAGTTTGGCGACCGTGGCCATTGCTACTATAAACATTGGGGTACAGATGGCCCTTCTTTTCACTACATCTGTATCTTTGGGGTAAATGCCCAGTAGTGCAATTGCAGGGTCATAGGGAAGCTCTATTCTTAATTTCTTCAGGAGTCTCCACACTGTTCTCCAAAGTGGCTGCACCAACTTGCATTCTCACCAACAGTGTAAGAGGGTTCCCCTTTCTCCACATCCTCTCCAATACATGTTGTTTCATGTCTTGCTAATTTTGGCCATTCTAACCGGTGTGAAGTGGTATCTCAATGTGGTTTTAATATGAATCCCCCTGATGGCTAGTGATGATGAGCATTTTTTCATGTGTCTGATAGCCATTTGTATGTCTTCATTGGAGAAGTGTCTGTTCATATCTTCTGCCCATTTTTTTTTTATTTTCAGCGTAATAGTATTCATTGTTTTTGCACCACACCCAGTGCTCCATGCAATACGTGCCCTCCCTATTACCCACCACCTGGTTCCCCCAACCTCCCTCCCCCCAAACCCTCAAACCCTCAGGTTGTTTTTCAGAGGCCATAGTTTCTCATGGTTCACCTCCCCTTCCAATTTCCCTCAAGTTCCCTCTTCTCTCCATCTCCCAATATCCTGCATGTCACTTGTTATGCTCCACAAATAAGCGAAACCATATGATACTTGACTCTCTCTGCTTGACTTATTTTAATCAGCATAATCTCTTCTAGTCCTGTCCATGTTGCTACAAAAGTTGGGTATTCATCCTTTCTGATGGAGGCATAATACTCCATCCGGTATATGGACCACATCTTCCTTATCCATTCGTCTGCTGAAGGGCACCTTGGTTCTTTCCACAGTTTGGCGACCATATTCTTCCCATTTTTGGATATGATTTTCTGTTGTGTGTGTGTTGACTTTGAGGAGTTCTTTATAGATCCTGGATATCAACCTTTTGTCTGTACTGTCATTTGCAAATATCTTCTCCCATTCCGTGGGTTGCCTCTTTGTTTTGTTGACTGTTTCCTTTGCTGTGCAGAAGCTTTTGATCTTGATGAAGTCCCAAAAGTTCATTTTCACTTTTGTTTCCTTTGTCTTTGGAGACATATCTTGAAAGAAGTTGCTGTGGCTGATATCAAAGAGGTTACTGCCTATATTCTCCTCTAGCATTCTGATGGATTCCTGTCTCATGTTGAGGTCTTTTATCCATTTTGAGTAACCACCCCATGTTATTGAGAGTTTTTATTAAGGAAGGATGCTGTATTTTGTTAAATTCTCCCCCACACCCCCCACATCTATTGAGAGGATGATATGGTGTTTCTCCTTCATTTCAAGAATGGTTTGGATCCTGTGGATAGATTTGTGGATGTCAAGCCATCCCTTCAGGCCAGGAATACATCTCACTTGGATGTGGTGAATAAATACTATTAATATACTCTTGGATCTGAGGACCTAGTATCTTATTAAGAACTTTTGCATCAAGGCCACCTGGGTGGCTCAGTTGGTTAAGCAGATGTTTCAGCTCAGGTCAGGATCTCAGGGTCCTGGGATCCAGCCCCACATCAGGCTCCCTGCTAGGGAGCCTGCGTCTCCTTCTCTCTTTGCCACTCCCCTGCTTGTGTGCACATCCTTTCTCTGTCAAATAAATAAAATCTTAAAGAAAAAATTTTTTACATCCATCTTCATTAGGGGTAGTGGCCTGTAATAGTTCTTTTTAATGGGGTCTTTGGTTTTGGAACCAGGGTCATGCTGGCCTATAGAAGGAGTTTGGAAGTTTTCTTTCCATTTTTATTTCTTGGAACAGTTTGAGGAGAATAGGTATTAACTCTTTTTTAAATGTCTGCATTTAAAAAAGTCATCTGGCCCTGGAAGCCATCTGGCCCTGGACTTTGGTTGGTTGGAAGGCTTTTGATTACTGATGCAATATCTTTGCTGTCATGGATCTGTTCAAATTTTCTATTTCTTCCTGTTTCACTTTTGGAAGTTTCTGTGTTTCTAGGCATTTATTCATTTCTTCCAGATTGCCCGGTTTGGGGCATATAATTTTTCATAATATTCTCTTATGATTACTTAAATATCTGTGGTTGGTTATGATTTCTCCTCCTTCATTTGTGATTTTATTTATTTGTGTCATTTCTCTTTTCTGCTTAATAGGTCTGGCTAGGGGTTTATCAATTTTAATAATTCTTCAGAAGAACTAGTTCTTGTATTTATTTTGTTGATCTGTTCTACTCTTTTTGTTTCTCTATCATTTATTTCTGCTTTAATCTTTATTATTTCCCTCTTCTGCTCTCTTTAGGCTTTATTTGCTGGTCCTTTTCTAGTTCCTTTAGGTGTAAGGTTAGGTTGCATATATGATACCTTTTCGCGCTTGTTGAGATAGGCCTGTATGGCAATATATTTCCCTCTTAGGACTGTCCTTGCTGCAACTCCAAGGTTTTGGACTGTCTTGTTTTCATTTTCTTGCTTTCTCTCTCTCTCCCTTACTCCCTACTCCTTTTCTTCCTTTTTCCCTCTTTCCCTTCCCTCCTTTCTTTTTTTTTAAGATTTTTAAAATTTATTCATTTGACTGACAGAGACCACAAGTAGGCAGAGAGTCAGGCAGAGAGAGATAGAGAGAGAGGAGGAATCAGGCTCCCTGCTGAGCAGAGAGCCCCATGTGGGGGGGGCTCGATCCCAGGACCCTGGGATTATGACCCGAGCTGAAGGCCGAGGCTTTAACCGACTGAGCCACCCAGGCACCACTCGCCCCCCTTTTTTTTAATGATTTATATATTTATTTGGGGGTAGATAGGGATGGAGGCAGGGGGAGAGGTGAGAATCTCAAGCAGACTCCCCTTTGAACACAGCACCTGATGCAGGACTTGATCTCTTGACTCTGGTATTATGACCTGAGCCAAAAATCAAGAGTTGGATGCTTAATCTATTGATGCACCCAGGTACCCCTGTTATGTTTTCATCTTCATATATTTATATATGTTTCGTATTTCTTTTTAAAGTCCCTTGTTCACTTGTTCCTTCTTCAGTGGGATATTCTTTAACCTCCATGTATTTGTGTTCTTTCCAGATTTCTTCTCATGATTGACTTAAATTTAAAGTTTTGTGGTCTGAAAATTACATGATATGACTTCAGTTGTCTTGTTCTTGTTGTAGGGTAACTTGGGACCTAGTATGTGATCTTTTCTGGAGGTTATTCCATGTGAAGTTGAAAAGACTGTTTATTCTGTGTGTGTGTGTGTGTGTGTGTGTGTGTGTGTGTGTGTGTGTGTGTTTTAAGGATGAAATGTTCTGACTATATGTATTCAGTTTATCTGGTCCAGTGTGTCATACAAAATCATTGTCTGCTTGTTGATTTTCCATTTAGATGACCTATCCATTGCTATTAGTGGGGTGTTAGGGTCCCCTGCTATGATTGTATTATTATCAATGAATTTTTACAATGTTTGCTATTCATTGATTTGGATATTTGGGCGCTTCCAAGTTGGGGGCATAAATATTTGCAATTGTTAGATCTTGATGGGTAGACCCCTTAATTATGATATAATGCCCTTCTTCATCTCTTGTTGCAGTAAGTGAAACCATATGATAATTGACTCTCTGCTTGACTTATTTCACTCAGCTAAATCTCCTCCAGTCCCTTCCATCTTGATAAAAAAGTTGGGTATTCATCCTTTCTGATGGAGGCATAATATTCTGTTGTATATATGGTCCAAATCTTCCATAGCCATTCGTCTGTTGAAGGGCATCTTGGCTCTTTCCACACGTTAGTGATTGTGGACATTGCTGCTGTGAACATTGGGGTGCATTTGGCCCTTCTTTTCACTACATCTGTATCTTTGGGGTAATAGTAGAGAAAGTCAATTATCATATGGTTTCACTTATTTGTGGAACATAAGGAATAGTGGGAAGACATTAGGAGAAGAAAGGAAAAGTGAATTGGGGGAGATCGGAGGGGGAGATGGACCATGAGAGACTATGGACTCTGAGAAACAAACTGAGGGTTTCAGAGGGGAGGTGGGTGGGAGGATGGATTAGCCCAGTTGTGGGTATTAGTGAGGGCACATATTGTGTGGAGCACTGGATGTTATACACAAACAATCTTGGAACACTGCATCAAAAACTAATGACATACTGTATGATGACTAAATAACATAATAAAAAACAAAACAAAAGAAAAAAATATGACTTGACTTGAATGATGCTAGGGGAAAAAAGGTCAAATCAAATAATCAGTCAATCAGTCAGTCAGTCTATAAAGGAAGCTGGATCCCAGGTATGTGTTGTTGGCCTGTTAAAAGAAGCATTATAGAAAAGAAAAAAAAGATATAAACTTAAAAATTATTTAAAAATTTAAATAAATAAAACAGTGGCTCTTTCTGTATCCAAAAGAAAAGAGAAAAACAAACAAACAAAAGTAAAGTAACCTGATCTTGTTTCCCCTAGAGCCGAAGCTTTGTAGCATTTTATGATCAGTAGACTAGGTGCATGTGAGGGGTCTGTGCTGGTCTTTTTGAGGAGGGGCCTGCTGTACTGGTGCTCAGGTTGACTTGTTCTAGTGGTGATGTGCCTGCACATCACAGGGGGGTGGGGGTTGGTATAATCAACTCAGATATCAACTTGATGGTGCTGTTTAACTCACTGAGGTGGATCAGTGCTGGTGGGAGTGGAAGGGGTGAAAATGGGTTTATCTGTCTTTCTCAGCTCCAGAATGGGGATCTTGTGCCCACACTCTTCAGAAAGCCTTCACAGATGAGCATAAGGGTGCCCTTCCTGTGTCCCTGGCTTCTCTCAGATCCCCCGCCTTCACCCTGGTTTTGTCTGAGCTACCTACCTATGTAGTCTGTGCAGTACCTCTGTATTTTATCTCAGGTACAGCAGGTTTGAAAGCCTTTATTTATTCACAGTCTCCCACGGATCCATGTTGATTCCCTGTGGGACTGTCTCATTGCGCTGTGGCTGGTGCGTGTCCCAGAAAAGAATCTTACCAACTCACAGAAGTTCAGAGTTTATAGTAAATTGCAACACATAGCTGGCACAAGGGGTTGCTGCCTTCAGCCCGTATCTTCATTCCTATGCTGGTAAACAGGGCTGCTCAATGGCATCTGAGGGTCTTTTCCCCTGGAGAGGCCATATCACCTCTGCTGAATAAGTTCCAGGCAGGGGAAGCACTTCTCCCCATGCACCCCATGGGCTCCTCAGAGTGCCCAGTCCTGGAGCTCTGCCCTCCTTCCCCAACAGACTACTGCCTGGCACCACACTGATGATTGCCTTGATCTCCGAACCTTCAGACTCTGTGCTGCAGTGTTTATAAAAACCTGGTGTTATTTAAACCCTTTCCTTTTTTTCTCAGTTAGTGGTTTTGGGGAGTAATTTTCTTATTATACTTGCTCTCTCTCTTATACATGCTCTTATGCATGCTCTCTCTCTCCCCCTCTGTCTATTGATCTTTTCTCCATGATCAGAGCTCCCTCCCCTCCACAGCACTTGTAGAACTTTATGGCCCCAAATCAACTCTCTGCAGCTCCTTCCTTCCATGTGCCATTTTTTTTCTGAATTTAGGTGTGCAACTTATTACTCAAAGACCTCTGATCAATTTCTTGACGTTCAGAATTCTTTGATATTTATTTATCTGTGCAGAGGGAGCAGACAAGCTTAGAGTTGCCCTACTCCACCATCTCAAGCCTCCCCCTTGGGGTTTTTGTTGTTTTCTTTGAACTTTCTCATCACCTTTCCCCCTTAATTATTAATTGGGCACTGCTTCTCCTAAGGCTTTCTTAAATGGTTAACTAGTTTCAATACATGTTTTCCTTGCCCTTGGCAGTTGGTCCCTTGAACCCTTGAACAGTTTTCCCTTCCCCTAAAAATTCCTTTTCATTATGGATTAAATTCTCTGCCTCTTTCTCCTTCTAATTATACACATAGTAAAATCACAACTTCGATTCTCCATCCTCTGGCCATTACCAGCCCTTATCACATTACCCTGTTTCCTTTTTGTTTGTTTTTGTTTTTAATCTATCATAACCCTGGAAACTGTGGTTTGTTTGTTCTCATAAACTGAACACTCTATCCATGGTTTCCATCCAACCCTTAACCATTCTATGTTTCCTCCATCACTTCCAAGATCACACTTACATAAATGAGGCAAAGATGGCTTTTGTGTTTTGACCTCTAGTTTATTTCTCCATTGTATAGCTCAAAAGCTGCTAGCACTTGAGTACAATTTTTACACATACAATTATATTTTAAATATCCCAAATAAGCAAAATTTAGCCATTTAGATTTTCCAGATTTGCAAATTACTTAGAAGCTTCTCACTCTTCATGTGCTGGGTGATGAAATAGAAGCTACTACCCTTTAATGCCTTCTGACCCAGAGAATTTCTATAAAGTTGCTGAACAACATTTCTAAGTGTGTTTTGTATAGAGTTCTCTCACTTAACTCAGAATCTTGATGGTGGTCTCTGCCTTAATTTTCATGCTGGGAGTGTCTTTCTCACTAAGATCCCCCATCACTCAATAAAGCATGTTGTGTGTTAACTGCTTCCTAATGTTCTTAACTTTTTACTTCACCAGTCCGTAAATCCTCATTGAGTACAACCAACAGTTGTTGGTTCACTCCAACAGTTACTGTTGGTAACAACAGTGTTAACTCCATAAAGGCTTTGACCATTGCCATGTTTTTCTGATTGTACCATCACAAGTCAAGCTCTGTTTCCTCCACTGACAAGATCACTTTAAAATTGATGAGTCAATATTAACTCTCTTTGTTTGTCCTTGTGTTATTTTTCACTGCACACTGAGATCACTTATTTCAAATTTGACTACTTGCCAAACTCAAGTTGCTAGGCATTTGGGTTTTTTGTTTGTTTGGATTTTATATTATTTTAATTTAATTTTTTAAGAGCCAGAGTTGCTGGCTTTTAACATTTAAATGTTTGCTTCTTTACATAAAGTCCCACCTGTGCTTGTGCATACTCTAACATACACGTTGGACCTCACCCATTATCTCTTGGATGTTGATAAGGGAGAACCTTTGCCCAAGACCTGATACCACCATTCCCTCTAATTATTTTGGTACTAAGTGACGTCACCTAGATAGCTATCTCCTCATCCCCATATCTCTTGGGAGTTCTTTTGCTATCTTCCCCTTCTGTGTGGTGGCTCCTTTACTGCAATGACCAGAGAGCAGTGAGAATGTTAAATGAGTTTAAAAATTTTTTTATAAAACATATTGGAGCAAAAATCAATTCAAACTGGGCAATTCCAAACTAGAAACAGTTAGGAGGGCTGCACCAACATGAGCTTTGGAAAAGACTTAACAGAGAAGAGGCAGAAGCAAAGCAAGAGAATTATTTAGCTATAGTAAGGGGTTGGATTACCTGGGAGAGGTAGTGGCTGTCCTTGGTTGTCCATGGGTTTCAGTTTCTTCTTTAAAAATTAATTATTTTTGAAGAGACAAGATGGTGGGGAAGTAGGAGGATGTGCCTTTTCAACCTGTACCCTAAAGTGAGCTGATTACCTACCAAAGAACTCCGATCACCCATGAAATCAGCCTGAGAGCAGAATTACACACGTCTGCATCTCTACAGTAGCAGAAGACGCCAGTGGGCAGGTAGCAGAGTGGGAAGGTCGGACTGATATCAGAAGATAAACAAAAGGCGGAGGGAGCCACCAGAGGCAACCCATTGGAAAGTAATACCCCAATACGAGTGTGCCCTGCGACTGGAGACCAGCATTAACTTGGAGTCTGGTTGAAAGCACTCAAAAACAGCAAATTTTTTTTCCCCGCAGAGGGGAAATTGTGGGAATCGGGGCGGCTAGGGACAGGGGCTTAAGTCCAGACCCAGGACATCCTCCCTTGGCGCTGAGCCAGAGAGAGTGTGGCAGAGAAACCAGATCTTGGTCCCTGAGCTGCAAGCATGCCTGAACCGCCAGTGCCCCCGAGAACGCATGGAGTCCTGCTCTTGTGAGGGGCTGGGAGTCTCACCAGATGGCAGAATGCCGGGTCCCACCAGCAGAGCCTGAGACGCGCGCAACCCACACCCTCCCCTGAGAGAGTGCACACAGGCGCCAACCAGGAGCTCTCAGACCCAGAAACACCAGGAATTCCCAGTCCAGGCCAGCGGGAAAATCTCAGGGTGTTATCACTGCTTGGAACCTCTCTGGTGGTCTGGAGCTGCCCAGACAGCTGCCGCTGCCTTGGTTTTGGATACAAGCAGGAGATCCATGTCCCCAGGGACCTCAACTCAGAACCTGCTCTGAGGCTTCTCTCTGAGAGGGAGGTTGGGGTTCAGTTTGCTTTCCTCTAAACCTCCAAAAACCATCAAAAGCTGTCAAGGTGAGAGGAGAAAAAAAAAAAACAAAACACGAACAAACAAACATAAAAACCTCCAGAAAACAAGCCTGAAAAACTGGTTTCCTCAGAGCCCACCCCCTTGAGGGGGGCAGGAGGACTTAACTCAGGGAACATCATTAACTGAAAACCCACATGGCAGTCCCCTCCCCCAGAAAACCAACAAGGAAAGAAGAGAAAAAAAAAAAAAGACAACAAGAGAACAACCACCACTACTTCATAGATACAACTTTTATTTCTAACTCATTCCCACTATTCTGGTTCATTTTTTTTCTTTTATATAGATAATTTTTTTAACCTAGTTACCATCACAGTGAGATGTCCAGTACATCAAATTCCATAATAACCTTCTAACCTGAACTTTTTGAAACAAGCACCTGAGTTTTTCTTTTGCTTTTCTATTTTTTAACTTTTTTTTTTAAATTTTAGTTTAGTTTAGTCTAGTTTATTCTTTCTTTAAATTTTTGTTTTCTAATACTCATATAGAGTTAAACCTCAAGGTAATCCCCTTTCCCCAATCAATGCTACCCCTATAGGTAAACCAATTTTTAATCCCCCTTTATTTTAGGAGAGTTGAGTCCTTTAACAAAGATATCAAGATACATCCAGGATGAATCAAAATAACCTTCCTTGCCTACACTGAGAACTTATAACCACTCTCCCATTTTTTCTTCCGACAGTGTTTCTGTGTATTTGTGTTTGTCCTGATAGTACATAAATCTTACACTTGGGGTTCCTTTTGACGAGGTTCTTCCCTTTATTTATTTATTTTTTTGCTTGTATATATATATACATATTTTTTTTCCCTCTTGTCGTATACTTTTATCAGTCTTTTTCTTTGTCTGTTTTTGTCTGTATACTTCATAAATCTTACCTTGGGGCCCATTTGGGCTGAGCCTTCTCTTTTATCTTCCCTTTTTTTTTCCCTCTCTCTCTCCCTCTCTCTCCTTTTTTCCCCCTTCTTTTCTTTTCTTTTCTTTTCTTTTCTCTTACTTTCTTTTTTCTCTTGCTTGAGTGGGGAATCCTCTTTGCTCAGAAGTGTTCCAAGATGCATCTTGACTGCACCATGGTCAATACATCCAGCTACATCCGATCAGTCATCTCTTACCAAAATGACTAGGAGGAGGAATACCCAACAGAAGAAAAATACAGAAGATAGGCCTTCTACAACAGAGCTAATGGCTATCGACATAGACAATATGTCAGAAAGGGATTTCAGGCTAACAATTATCCAGGCAATAGCTAGGATATGGATGACCAAACGGAATTGATTAGGGCAGAACTGAAAGCCACCAGGGATGATGTTCACAATGTTAGGGAAGAAATGAAAGCCACCAGGGATGAAGTTCAAAATGCTCTCAATGAATTCCAATCTAATCTAAATTCTCTAAAAACTAGGGTAACTGAGACAGAAGATAGAATTAGTGATCTGGAGGACAAACAGATAGAGAGAAAGGATCAGGAGGAAGTCTGGAACAAACAGTTCAGAAGCCATGAAAACAGAATCAGGGAAATAAATGATGGCATGAAACATTCCAACATCAGAATTATTGGAATCCCTGAAGGGGAGGAGAAAGAAAGAAATATAGAAGATATAGTGGAACAAGTTCTCCATGAAAATTTTATCAATCTCACAAGTGGAAACAGCATTCAAGTACTAGAGGCAGAACGGTTTTCCCCCAAGATTTTAGATTCTCAAAAGTCCTCACGACACATGATAGTTAGAATGAAGAATTATAATTGTAGGCAGACCCTCTTGAAAGCAGCTAGGACAAAGAAGTTCCTTACATACAGAGGAAACCCCATTAGAATAATGTCAGACCTGTCCACAGAGACCTGCCAAGCCAGGAAGGACTGGCAAAATATATTCAGGGCAATAAATGAGAAGAACATGCAGCCAAGAATACTTTATCCAGCAAGACTGACATTCAAAATGGATGGAGAGATAAAGAGTTTCCAAGACTGGCAAGGCTTAAAAGACTATGCAACCACCAAGCCAACAATGCAGGAAATATTAAGGGGCATTCTATAAAAGAGAAAAAATCCTAAGAATATCATTGAACAGCAATATAGAGACAATCTACAGACAGAAAGACATCAAAGGTAACACGATGTCACTAAAAAACGTATCTATCAATAATCCCTCTCAAAGTGAATGGCCTAAATGCGCCCATAAAATGACACAGGGTTGCATATTGGATAAAACAACAGGACCCATCCATATGTTGTCTACAAGAAACCCATTTTGAACCTAAGGATACACCCAGACTGAAAGTGAAGGGATGGAGAAGCATCTTTCGTGCCAATGGGCCTCAAAAGAAGGCCAGGGTAGCGATTCTCATATCAGATAAATTAGATTTTAAACTAAAGACTGTAGTCAGAGATACAGAAGGACACTACATCATTCTTAAAGGGACTATTCACCAAGACGATCTAACAATTGTAAATATCTATGCTCCCAATAAAGGAGCAGCCAATTATGTAACAAAACTATTAATCAAGATAATGAGTCATATTGATATGAATACACTAATAGTAGGAGATCTTAACATGCCTCTCTCAGTTATAGACAGATCATCCAAGCAGAAAATCAATAAAGAAATAAGAGCACTGAATGACACATTGGACCAGATGAACCTCATAGATATAGACAGAACATTCCACCAAAAACAACAGAATACTCATTCTTCTCAAGTGCACGTGGAACCTTCTCCAGAATAGACCACATACTGGGTCACAAATCTGGGCTCAACTGATACCAAAAGACTGAGATTATTCCCCGCATATTTTCAGATCACAATGCTTTGAAACAGGAGCTCAATCAAAAGGAAAAGTTCAGATGGAAACCAAACACCTGGAAGCTAAAGACCACCTTGCTTAAGAATGCTTGGATCAACCAGGAGATCAAAAAAGAACTTAAACAATTCATGGAAACCAGTGACAATGAAGACACTTTGGTCCAAAACCTATGGGATATAGCAAAGGCAGTTCTAAGGGGGAAATGCATAGCCATCCAAGCCTCCCTCAAAAAAATTGAAAAATCCAGAATACACCAGCTGTCTCTACACCTTAAAGAACTGGAAAATCAACAACAAATCAAACCAACTCCACACACTAGAGGGAAATAATCAAGATTAGAGCAGAGATCAATGAGGTAGAAACCAGAGATACAGTAGAATATATCAAAGAAACTAGAAGCTGGTTTTTTGAAAAAAATCAATAAGATCAATAAACCATTGGCCACACTAATCCAAAAGAAAAGAGAGAAAGCCCAAGTTAATAAAATTATGAATGAAAAGGGAGAGATCACAATTAACACCAAGGAAATAGAAACAATTATCAGAAGTTATTGCCAACAGTTATATTCCAATAAGCTAAGCAACCTAGATGAAATGGATGCATTCCTGGAAAACTATAAACTCCCAAAATTGAACCAGGAAGAAATTGACAACCTCAATAGACGGATATCCAGCAATGAGATTGAAGCAGTGAGCAAAAGCCTGCCAAAAGACAAGAGCCCAGGACCTGACGGATTCCCCGGGGAATTCTACCAAACTTTCAAAGAAGAAATAACACCAATTCTCCTGAAGCTGTTCCAAAAAATTGAAGCAGAAGGAAAACTTCCAGACTCTTTTTATGAAGCCAGCATTACCGTAATCCCCAAACCATGCAAAGACCCGACCAAAAAAGAGAATTTCAGACCAATATCACTGATGAATACAGATGCTAAGATTCTCAGCAAGATCCTAGCAAACAGGATCCAAGAGCACATTTAAAAGATTATCCACCATGACCAGGTGGGATTCATCCCTGGGTTGCAAGGTTGCTTCAACATTCGCAAATCAATCAATGTGATAGAACAAATCAATAAGAGAAGAGAGAAGAACCACATGGTCCTCTCAATTGATGCAGAAAAAGCATTGGTCAAAATCCAACATCTGTTCCTGATTAAAACACTTCAAAGTATAGGGATAGAGGGAACATTCCTGAACTTCATAAAATCTATCTATGAAAGAGCAAATATCATCATCAAATACAGCATCAAATACAGCAAATATCATCCTCAATGGGGAAAAGCTCACAGCCTTCCCGTTGAGATCAGGAATATGTCAAGGATGCCCACTCTCACCACTCTTGTTCAACATAGTATTAGAAGTCCTAGCAATGGAAATCAGACAACAAAGAGAAATAAATGATATCCAAATTGGCAAGGAAGAAGTCAAACTCTCTCTCTTCGCTGATGACATGATTCTTCATATGGAAAACCCGAAGGACTCCACCCCCAAACTACTAGAACTCATACAGCAATTCAGTAACGTGTCAGGATACAAAGTCAATGTACAGAAGTCAGTGGCTTTCTTATACACCAGCAATAAAAATATATAAAGGGAAATTAGAGAATCAATTCCATTTACTAAAGCACCAAGACATAAGATACCTGGGAATAAATCTAACCAAAGAGGTAAAGGATCTGTACTTGAGGAACTACAGAACACTCATGAAAGAAATTGAAGAAGACATGCTCTTGGGTCGGAAGAATAAACATTGTTAACATTGTTAAAATGTCTATACTGCCTAGAGCAATATATACTTTTAATGCCATTCTGATCAAAATTCCACAGGTTGCTGCGGGGAGGTGGGATTGGGGGAGGGGGAGCGGGCTATGGACATTGGGGAGGGGAAGCGAACCATAAGAGACTATGGACTCTGAAAAACAACCTGAGGGTTTTGAAGGGTCAGGGGTGGGAGGTTGGGGCAACCTGAGGGTTTTGAAGGGTCAGGGGTGGGAGGTTGGGGGAACAGGTGGTGGGTAATGGAGAGGGCACGTTTTGCATGGAGCACTGGGTGTTGTGCAAAAAGAATGAATACTGTTACGCTGAAAAAATAAATAAAATGAGAAAAAAAAATTCCACAGGCATTTTTCAAAGAGCTGGAGCAAATAATCCTAAAGTTTGTATGGAATCAGAAGAGACCCCGAATTGCTAAGGAAATGTTGAAAAACAAAAACAAAACTGGAGGCATCACATTACCTGATTTCAAGCTTTACTACAATGCTGTGATCACCAAGACAGCGTGGTACTGGCATAAAAACAGACACATAGACCAGTGGAACAGAGTAGAGAGCCCAGATATGGACCCTCAACTCTATAGTTGAATAATCTTTGACAAAACAGGAAAAGTATACAGTGGAAAAAAGACAGTCTCTTCAATAAATGGTGCTGGGTAATAACTGGACAGCTATATGTAGAAGAATGAAACTCGACCATTCTCTTACACTGTACACAAAGATATACTCGAAACAGATAAAGACCTCAATGTGAGACAGGAATCCATCAGAATCCTAGAGGAGAACATAGGTAGTAACCTCTTCGATATCAGCCACAGCAACTTCTTTCAAGATATGTCTCCAAAAGCAAAGGAAACAAAAGCAAAAATGAACTTTTGGGACTTCATCAAGATCAAAAGCTTCTTCACAGCAAAGGAAACAGTCAACAAAACAAAAAGGCAACCCATGGAATGGGAGAAGATATTTGCAAATGACAGTATAGACAAAAGATTGATATCCAGGATCTATAAAGAACTTCTCAAACTCAACACACACAAAACAGATAATCATATCAACAAATGGGCAGAAGATATGAACAGACACTTCTCCAATGAAGACATGCAAATGGCTATCAGACATTGTATGTATGAACATTGTATGTATCAGACATTGTATGAACAAATGTTCATCATCACTAGCCATCAGGGAGATTCAAATTAAAACCACATCGAGATATCACCTCACACTAGCTGGAATGGCCAAAATTAGCAAGACAGGAAACAACGTGTGTTGGAGATAATGTGGAGAAAGGGGAACCCTCTTCCACTTTTGGTGGGAATGCAAGTTGGTGCAGCCTCTTTGGAGAACAGTGTGGAGATTCCTCAAGAAATTCAAAATAGAGTTTCCCTATGACCCTGCAACTGCACTACTGGGCATTTACCCCAAAGATACAGATGTAGTGCTAAGAAGAGCTATCTGTACCCCAATGTTTATCACAGCAATGGCCACGGTCGCCAAACTGTGGAATGAACCAAGATGCCCGTCAACGGATGAATGGATAAGGAAGATATGGTCCATATACATGATGGAGTATTATGCCTCCATCAGAAAGGATGAATACCCGTGTTGTAGCAACATGGACAGGACTGGAAGGGATTATGCTGAGTGAAATAAGTCAAGCAGAGAGTCAAGTATCATATGGTTTTGTTTATTTGTGGAGCATAACAAATGACATGGAGGACATTGGGAGATGGAGAGGAGAGGGAAGTTTAGGGAAATTGGAAGTGGAGGTGAACGCTGAGAGACTATGGACTCTGAAAAACAATCTGAGGATTTTGAAGTGGCAGGGGGGTGGGGTGGAGGTTGAGGAACCAGGTGGTGGGTAATAGGGAGGGCACATATTACATGGAGCACTGGGTCTGGTGCAAAAACATTAAATACTGTTATGCTGAAAAAATAAATTAATAAAAGTTTTTAAAAAATTAATTATTTTTATTAACATATAATGTATAGAATGGAATATTATGCAGCCTTCAAAAGAAATGAAATCTTGCCATCTGCAATGACATGGATGAAACTAGAGGGTATTATCCTGAGCGAAATAAGTCAGTCAGAGTAATACAATTGTCATATGATCTCTCTGATATGAGGCATTTGGGAGGCAGGGCAGGGGGTTTGGGTCAAGTTACAAAGGAAAGAGGCAAAGAGACCTCATTGGCACACTTGCCACTGTTCTTCAGGAGATGAAAATATATGATCATTAAGTTATGCACTTCACACAGAAAGAGGAAAAATGAAAGAAATGAACACGTCCCAGTCCACAATTCTGTTCTTTCCATGAGACTTGTATGTGACTGAAAGAGAAAGCAGCTGAACAATACCAACTTTTGTATTCCTGTGATTCCTTGGGTAACTGCCAGCACAGAGATGTGATCTCTTACTCTAGTACAGCACAAGTTCAGTCATGTTTGAATGGGGCAGCAAGGTTTGGATTTCAGCAGAACCTATTTATCAGAAGCTTTCCTTTTTCCATCTATGAACAGAAAACCTATGAATAGAAAATCCCATCAAGTAGGGTTTAGGTATGGTGCCTCCGTGGGAGTGGTTGTCAGCAAATGCTGCTGATGCTGTTTGGATGATGACAGCTCAAAGTTGTAAGGAAAGTTAGGGAAGAACAAAGTTAGGCTTGGCCTGAGTTGTACAACATGACTGGAGAGGGGTACAAGTGTCCTGAATTCAAGCATTTGGATTCTTGGCCACATCTCACAGAGTCTGCTTAAAGTTGGGAAGCTGAACTTTACAAGTCAGGTTCCAATACTGGGTTAAGAGACCTCCAGGATTCTAGGGAAGTGGGTGGTGGAAGTCTATTGTCTGACATGTGCATCACTGCCCATGTGACTGTTTGACTGCCTTCCGACATTATTTACAACCAAGGCAGCTGGAGGGAAGCAGACTGAGGAGTACTGAAGTATGGTAGGAAGAGATTGGTAGGTAAACAGTGCGGTACTATAGCAAGGCAGACAGACCAGATCTGAAAGAAGATAAAACTGGGGGAACTCCTCACTGGCATGAAGAGGCTGGAGGTGGCAGGCAAGAGTCATAGACAGGGTCATACACTGGCTGTAACAGCAGGATTGCTGGGAGCTACACTAGTAGTAGCTGCACAGTATAGTTTTTAAAGTCTTCCTAGTGGGGTTCCTGATACCTGTGGCCTTACCTGAATGCTTCTGGTATCAATGAAGCAATGTAGGTCCTTGTAAGTACTTGCATGGAAGCTCACCTAGGAGTTCTAGATGCTTAGCGTTTTTCTCTCTCTGCTACCTAGCTATCTCTCTGTATGGTCACTGCAGGTGCCCTGCTGAAGTATAACAGTTTGTTTATAAGTACTGGCTCCCAACCTGATGGTGAGAGCCCTCAAGAGTAAGTTATTCCAAATATCTGTGGTTGCTTGTGTAGCACCATTTTTATTGGTGCCATAGATTTTACATCACTAAGGATATGAAAATACTGTAATAGAGATTTATATATTTACCTATGTACTTACCGTTCACTGTGTTATTTCATCACATGGATTCAAATTTCTCTCTTGGTTTTATTTCAGTATGAAGCCCTCCCTTTACATTTGTTATAGGGAAGTGAACTAAATGTCTTTTATTAGTAAATACCTTAATTACTGCTCCATTTTTAAACTATAATTTTATTGGATGTAAAATTCTTAAAAAAAATTTTTTTTTATAGTGGCTGTACCAGCTTGCATTCCCACCAACACTGTAGGAAGGTTCCACTTTCTTCACATCCTTGCGAACACCTTTCCCATTTCCTGACTTGCTAATTTTAGCCATTCTGACTGGTGTGAGGTGGTATCTCATTGTGGTTTTGATTTGTATTTCCCTGATGCCGAGTGATGTGGAGCACGTTTTCATGTGTCTGTTGGCCATCTGGATGTCTTCTTTGGAGAATGTCTGTTCAGGTCTTTGATTTGTTTGAGTTTGAGAAGTTCTTTGTAGATCTTGGATATCAGCTCTTTGTTGTAGTGTCATTTGCGAATATCTTCTCCCATTCTGTGGGCTGTCTCTTGTTTTTGGTGACTGTTTCCTTTGCTGTGCAGAAGCTTTTTATCTTGATGAAATCTCAAAAGTTCATTTTTACTTTTGTTTCCCTTGCCTTTGGAGACATGTCTTAAAAGAACTTGCTGTGGCTGATGTCAAAGAGGTTACTGCCTATGTTCTCCTCTAGGATTTTGATGGATTCCTGTCTCACATGGAGGTCTTTCATCCATTTAGAGTTTATCTTTGTGTATGGTGTAAGAGAATGACCAAATTCCATTCTTCTGTCCCTAGCTATCTAATTTTCCAGCACCGTTTATTGAAAAGACCGTCTTTTTCCATTGGATTTTTTTTTGTGCTTTGGCAAAGATTAGTTAACCATATATATTTGTTATATAAAAATGTATATATTAATATGAATACCTAAATTTTATGTTATATTAATATATATGTAGATATATCTACATTTTTACATATCTACATATAGATATATAAAAGATATATTACATATATTTAAATATATATTTATTTAATATATATTAATAATATATAGTAATATAATATACAATAATAATATATAGTATATAATAATACTATATATATTATAATAATATAACATCACACACAGTATATAATATTGGATATACTATAATATAATAATACAATAATTAATATTATATAATATTTAATCAATAAATAATCAATAACTAAGAATAATATACAATGATATACAACAATATATCATATAATAATATATAATAATAAAATAACAATATAATAAGTACATAATTTATTATATTATAATATAATATATTTTAATATTATATATAATAATACATAGTAAACTATATAGAATACATTATATATAATTATATATTTAATGTTATATATAATGATAAATTTAAATATATCTATATTTATATATAAATATAGATATATAATATAGATATATAATACATATACATTTAAATATATATGTATATGTATATATGTATAAGATCTACATTTATAGAGGGGGGAAAGGAAGGGAGGGAGGAAGGGAGGGAGGAAGGGAGGGAGAGAGGTAGAGGGTGCCTGTCTGCTGCATACATGTGGTACAGGCTGGGAGATCAGAACGCTCACAGAACAGGCAGTGTAATTACATGTTCCTTATAAGTATGTTAGCCCCACGGGGAACTAAGCTGGCCAGTCCACCTGGAGAGGAAAAGTAGATTTAAGGATGGTAGAAGGGGTCATTTCATAACTGACTTATTACTCGGTTATGATGAGGGCATTTGCTGATTTCCAGTGACTGCCTGATGCTTTTGGTCAGGCTCGGCTCTCTCACTTCCAGATACTTGATTTTGCAAAAAGGACACACATTTCTGCAGGAAAAGAAGACACTGACCAGATTGCAAGCAGTATTTGTGGATGCCTCACAGTCATCCAGGGCCCAGGCAAACTGACTGTGCATGGGAATCGGAGACCATGGCCATGCAGCTGGTGCCCGACTCTGCTCTCAGCCTGCTCATGTGACCCATCACTCCTCTCAGATGACTGACACTGGGAATGACTTTTATGAACGACTAACTTCTACACACTGGAGTCAAGATGGCGGAGAAGTAGCAGGCTGAGACTACATCAGGTAGCAGGAGATCAGCTCGATAGCTTATCTAAACATTGCAAACACCTACAAATCCAACGGGAGATCGAAGAGAAGAAGAACAGCAATTCTAGAAACAGAAAATCAGCCACTTTCTGAAAGCGCATTTTTCTGGGGTCTTTGCCACCCTTTTAGTATTTTATTTGATCCTTCATATCCTCTTATCTGGACAAAATGACAAGGTGGAAAAAATCACCACAAACAAAAGAACAAAAGACAATACCGAAGGCTAGGGACCTAATCAACACAGACATTGATAATATGTCATATCAAGAGTTCAGAATGACGATTCTGAACATTCTAGCTCAAAAAAAGGCATGGAAGATATTAGAGAAACCCTCTCTGGAGATATAAAAGCCCTTTCTGGAGAAATTAAAGAACTAAAATCTAACCAAGTAGAAATCAAAAAAGCTATTAATGAGGTACAATAAAAAATGGAGGCTCTCACAACTAGGATCAATGAGGCAGAAGAAAGAATTAGTGATATAGAAGACCAAATGACAGAGAATAAAGAAGCCGAGCAAAAGAGGGACAAACAGCTATTGGACCACGAGGGAAGAATTTGAGAGATAAGTGACACCATAAGACAAAACAACATTAGAATAATTGGGATTCCAGAAGAAGAAGAAACAGAGAGGGGAGCAGAAGGTCTATTAGAGAGAATTATTGGAGAGAATTTCCCTAATATGGCAAAGGGAACAAGCATCAAAATCCAGGAGATGCAGAGAACCCCCCTCAAAGTCAACAAGAATAAGTCCACACCCCGTCACCTAATAGTAAAATTTACAAGTCTTAGTGACAAAGAGAAAATCCTGAAAGCAGCCCGGGAAAAGAAGTCTATAACATACAATGGTAAAAATATTAGATTGGCGGCAGACTTATCCACAGAGACCTGGCAGGCCAGAAAGAGCTGGCATGATATATTCAGAGCACTAAACGAGAAAAACATGCAGCCAAGAATACTCTATCCAGCTAGGCTATCATTGAAAATAGAAGGAGAGATAAAAAGCTTCCAGGACAAACAAAAACTGAAAGAATTTGCAAACACCAAACCAGCTCTACAGGAAATATTGAAAGGGGTCCTCTAAGCAAAGAGAGAGCCTAAAAATAGTAGATCAGAAAGGTACAGAGAAATATACAGTAACAGTCATCTTACAGGCTAATAATGGCACTAAATTCATATCTCTCAATAGTTACCCTGAATGTTAATGGGCTAAATGCCCCAATCAAAAGACACAGGGTATCAGAATGGATAAAAAACAAAACCCATCAGTATGTTACCTACAAGAAACTCATTTTAGACGTGAAGACACCTCCAGATTTAAAGTGAGGGGGTCGAAAACAATTTACCATGCTAATGGGCATCAGAAGAAAGCTGGGGTGGCAATCCTTATATCACATCAATTAGATTTCAAGCCAAAGACTATAATAAGAGATGAGGAAGGACACTATATCCTACTCAAAGGGTCTGTCCAACAAGAAGATCTAACAATTTTAAATATCTATGCCCCTAACGTGGGAGCAGCCAACTATATCAACCAATTAATAACAAAGTCAAAGAAACACATCAATAATAATACGATAATAGTAGGGGACTTGAACACTCCCCTCACTGAAATGGACAGATCATCCAAGCAAAAGATCAACAAGGAAATAAAGGCCTTAAATGACACACTGGACCAGATGGACATCACAGATATATTCAGAACATTTCATCCCAAAGCAACAGAATACACATTCTTCTCTAGTGCACATGGAACCTTCTCCAGAATAGATCACATCCTGGGTCACAAATCAGGTCTCTACCGGTATCAAAAGATTGGGATCATTCCCTGCATATTTTCAGACCACAATGCTCTGAAGCTAGAACTCAATCACAAGAGGAAAGCTGGAAAGAACCCAAATACATGGAGACTAAACAGCATCCTCCTAAAGAATGAATGGGTCAACCAGGAAATTAAAGAAGAATTGAAAAAATTCATGGAAACAAATGATAATGAAAACACAACGGTTCAAAATCTGTGGGACACAGCAAAGGCAGTCCTGAGAGGAAAACATATAGCGGTACAAGCCTTTCTCAAGAAACAAGAAAGGTCTCAAGTACACAACCTAACCCTACACGTAAAGGAGCTGGAGAAAAAACAAGAAAGAAACCCTAAACCCAGGAGGAGAAGAGAAATCATAAAGATCAGAGCAGAAATCAATGAAATAGAAACCAAAAAAAACAATAGAAAAAAATCAATGAAACTAGGAGCTGGTTCTTCGAAAGAATCAATAAGATTGATAAACCCCTGGCCAGACTCATCAAAAAGAAAAGAGAAAGGACCCAAATCAATAAAATCATGAATGAAAGAGGAGAGATCACAACTAACACCAAAGAAATACAGACAATTATAAGAACATACTATGAGCAACTCTACGCCAACAAATTGGACAATCTGGAAGAAATGGATGCATTCCTAGAGACATATAAACTACCACAACTGAACCAGGAAGAAACAGAAAACCTGAACAGGCCCATAACCAGTAAGGAGATTGAAACAGTCATCAAAAATCTCCAAACAAACAAAAGCCCAGGTCCAGACGGCTTCCCAGGGGAATTCTACCAAACATTTAAAGAAGAACTCATTCCTATTCTCCTGAAACTGTTCCAAAAAATAGAAATGGAAGGAAAACTTCCAAACTCATTTTATGAGGCCAGCATCACCTTGATCCCAAAACCAGACAAGGATCCCACCAAAAAAGAGAACTACAGACCATTATCCTTGATGAACACAGATGCAAAAATTCTCGCCAAAATACTAGCCAATAGGATTCAACAGTACATTAAAAGGATTATTCACCACGATCAAGTGGGATTTATTCCAGGGCTGCAGGGTTGGTTCAACATCCGCAAATCAATCAATGTGATAGAACACATTAAGAAAAGAAAGAACAGGGGAGATGAACCATGAGAGACTATGTACTGTGAAAAACAACCAGAGGGTTATGAAGGGGCGGCAGGAGGGTGGAGGGGGGGGTTGAGGAACCAGGTGGTGGATAAAAGGGAGAGCACGTACTGCATGGAGCACTGGGTGTGATGCCAAAACAATGAACACTGTTATGCTGTAAATAAACAAATAAAAATAAATATTTTTTTAAAAAAAGAAAAGAAAGAACAAGAACCATATGATACTCTCAATAGGTGCTGAAAAAGCATTTGACAAAGTACAGCATCCCTTCCTGATCAAAACTCTTCAAAGTGTAGGGATAGAGGGCACATACCTCAATATTATCAAAGCCATCTATGAAAAACCCACCGCAAATATCATTCTCAATGGAGAAAAACTGAAAGCTTTCCCACTAAGGTCAGGAACACGGCAGGGATGTCCATTATCACCACTGCTATTCAACATAGTACTAGAAGTCCTAGCCTCAGCAACAGACAACAAAAAGAAATTAAAGGCATCCAAATTGGCAAAGAAGAAGTCAAACTATCACTCTTCACAGATGATATGATACTATATGTGGAAAACCCAAAAGACTCCACTCCAAAACTGCTAGAACTTGTACAGGAATTCAGTAAAGTGTCAGGATATAAAATCAATGCACAGAAATCAGTTGCATTTCTGTACACCAACAACAAGACAGAAGAAAGAGAAATTAAGGAGTCAATCCCATTTACAATTGCACCCAAAACTATAAGATACCTAGGAATAAACCTAACCAAAGAGGCTAAGAATCTATATGCAGAAAATTATAAAGTACTCATGAAAGAAATTGAGGAAGACACAAAGAAATGGAAAAATGTTCCATGCTCCTGGATTGGAAGAATAAATATTGTGAAAATTTCCATGCTACCTAAAGCAATCTATACATTTAATGCAATCCCTATCAAAATACCATCCATTTTTTTCAAAGAAATGGAACAAATAATCCTCAAATTTATATGGAACCAGAAAAGACCTCAAATAGCCAAAGGAATACTGAAAAAGAAAGCCAAAGTGGGTGGCATCACAATTCTGGACTTCAAGCTCTATTACAAAGCTGTCATCATCAAGACAGCATTGTACTGGCACAAAAACAGACACATAGATCAGTGGAACAGAATAGAGAGCCCAGAAATAGACCCTCAACTCTATGGTCAACTCATCTTCGACAAAGCAGGAAAGAATGTCCAATGGAAAAAAGACAGCCTCTTCAATAAATGGTGCTGGGGAAATTGGACAGCCACATGCAGAAAAATGAAATTGGACCAGTTCCTTACACCACACATGAAAATAGACTCAAAATGGATGAGGACCTCAATGTGAGAAAGGAATCCATCAAAATCCTTGAGGAGAATGCAGGCAGCAACCTCTTCGACTTCAGCCACAGCAACATCTTCCTAGGAACAACGGCAAAGGCAAGGGAAGCAAGGGCAAAAATGAACTATTGGGATTTCATCAAGACCAAAAGCTTTTGCACAGCAAAGGAAACAGTTAACAAAACCAAAAGACAACTGACAGAATGGGAGAAGATATTTGCAAACGACATATCAGATAAAGGGCTAGTATCCAAAATCTATAAGGAACTTAGCAAACTCAACACCCAAAGAACAAACAATCCAATCAAGAAATGGGCAGAGGACATGAACAGACATTTCTGCAAAGAAGACATCCAGATGGCCAACAGACACATGAAAAAGTGCTCCATGTCACTCGGCATCAGGGAAATACAAATCAAAACCACAATGAGATATCACCTCACACCAGTCAGAATGGCTAAAATTAACAAGTCAGGAAATGACAGATGCTGGCGAGGATGCAGAGAAAGAGGAACCCTCCTCCACTGTTGGTGGGAATGCAAGCTGGTGCAACCACTCTGGAAAACAGCATGGAGGTTCCTCAAAATGTTGAAAATAGAACTACCCTATGACCCAGCAATTGCACTACTGGGTATTTACCCTAAAGATACAGACGTAGTGATCCGAAGGGGCATGTGTACCCGAATGTTTATAGCAGCAATGTCTACAATTGCCTAACTATGGAAAGAACCTAGATGTCCATCAATGGATGGATGGATAAAGAAGATGTGGTATATATACACAATGGAATACTATGCAGCCATCAAAAGAAACGAAATCTTGCCAATTGCGACGCCGTGGATGGAACTAGAGGGTATCATGCTTAGTGAAATAAGTCAATCAGAGAAAGACAACTATCATATGATCTCCCTGATATGAGGACATGGAGAAGCAACATGGGGGGATTAGAGGGATAGGAGAAGAATAAATGAAACAAGATGGGATTGGGAGGGAGACAAACCATAAATGACTCTTAATCTCACAAAACAAACTGGGGGTTGCTGGGGGGAGGTGGGGTTGGGAGAGGGGGAGGGGGTTATGGACATTGGGGAGGGTATGTGCTATGGTGAATGCTGTGAAGTGTGTAAACCTGGCGATTCACAGACCTGTACCCCTGGGGATAAAAATACATTACATGTTTATAAAAAAAAAAAAATTGGAAGGGGAGGCGAACCATAAGAGACTATGGACTCTGAAAAAGAACCTGAGGGTTTTGAAGGGTCAGGGGTGGGAGGTTGGGGGAACAGGTGGTGGGTAATAGGGAGGGCACGTTTGCATGGAGCACTGGGTGTTGTGCAAAAACAATGAATACTGTTATGCTGAAAAAATAAATTAAAAAAAAAGAATAAAAAACATTTCCTCTTTATAAAAAAAAAGATATACATTTATATTTTTAAATATATCATTATATATATTTTATGTATAATATATATGTGAGAGTTATATAATTATTATATATATTTATTGTATATTGGAAAGTTTTTACACATATGTAATATATACATATAAAAATGTAAAAAGTCGTGTGTGTGTGTGTGTGTGTGTGTATCTATGTATCTATATATCTCTAAGTATTTTCAGGTTAACTCTCTGTGGGGGTACCTGTAATGCTTAGCTACTCTGACTTACATTCTACTTCCTTCTTCTATTGAGCCAAGAAAACAAAGTAAAACAAAAGAATACATCACCCCCCCCAAAACAACAAAAACCAAAAAACATAGTGTAATAGTTGTTGAACGAAATCTACTCAAAGTCTCCCCTTCCCAAGCCAAGCTTACAGAGAAAACTCACAGTTGTCTTCATTTGACCATAACTTGGTTTTTCTAGGTGATGATCCCTTCCATTCTCCCCAGCTACAAAGCATATTTTTCTCTAGCCTGACTGTATATCCTGGAGGTTCCCCACATAGAGCCCCTTGAAAACCTGCTTCACCTGGCCAAGAGAGTTGACCCCCTCCCCAAACCCCTTCCTTCCATGATGGGCACAGTAGCAACCCTCCCACACCTTTAAAAAACCCTTAAAGGCCCTGCCTGACAAAAAGTCAGGGCTGTTGTCTCTCTAGATGCCTGGTGCCTCCCCTCCATTGGAAAGTGAATAAACTCTTTCCCTGCTTGTTGCTCCATTCTTTGTGCAGTTCTCCACCCCACCTCCCCCACCCATCACTGGTCACCCTAACAGCTGGGAAAGGTTATTGTCTCTTCAGGTAATTTCTGCGTGTGCATCCAGCACTCGACATGTATTTGGGGTATTTTTTAGGGCTGTCTGTTTTTCCTCAAAGTAGCTCACTTCCCCCTAACTATTCTCCCATGCTTTCAAACTGTTTCTTATTCATTGTTATTTTGGCCTCATAGAACAATGTCATTTTGCAATGTTTTGGAGAAAATATTGTGTAGCCACTGTTTGGACCTGATAGAGTATGGAGTCAGTGGCTCCTCTAATTCATCATTTCCTTAGTTGCTATCAACCTTTGTTGTCTTCCAGAGTTCTAATGAGGTTGAGTCTCTTAATTTGCTGGTTTTACAGTGTTTTTTTCTTAATGTTGTTATTTAAATTATAGTTAGTTAACTGTATAGCATATACAGTGCTATATTAGTTGGTGTACAGTACAGTGACTCAACACTTCCATACAACTCTCAGTGCCCATCATAAACACCCCCCCCCTTCATCCCCATCACCTGTTTTAACACATCCCCCCACCTCCTCCCCTCTGGTTACTGTCACTGTGTTCTCTAGAGTTAGGAGTCTGTTTCTTGGTTTATCTCTCCCTTTTTCCCCCCTTTGGTCATTTTATTTCTTCAATCCCACATATGAGTGAAATCATATGGCATTTGTCTTTATCTGATTGACTTATTTCACATAGTATAGTTTCATCCACATCATTGCAAATGTCAAGATTTCTTTCTTCTTGATGGTTCTTGATGGCTGAGTAATACTCCAATATTCCATTATCTATCTATTTCTCTATATATCTATCTCTATCTCTATCTCTACATATTTGGGCTGTTTGCATTACTTGGTCAACTTTTGTTGTTGTAGGTAATGCTATTATAAACATGGGGTTGAGTGTATTCCTTTGACTAAGTATTCCTGTATTCTTTGGGGATATATATGGTAGTATAATTATTGTAGGATAGTTCTATTTTTAACATTATATTTACATTTAACATTATAAGGAAACTCCATAATGTTTTCTATATGGGATACCCTAGTTTGGATTCCCAACAGTGAAAGAGGGTTCCTTTTTCTTCACATCCTTGCCAACACCTGCTATTCCTTGTGTTGTTGATTTTAGCCATTCTGACAGATGTGAGGCGGTATCTCACTGTGGTTTTGAGTTGTATTTCTCTGATGATGAATGATGTTGAGCATCTTTTCAAGCACCTGTTAGCCATCTGGATGTCTTCTTTGGAAAAGTGTCTATTAATGTCTTTTGCCTTTGTCTTAATTAGGTCATTTTTTTTTCTGCTGTTGAGTTTGATAAGTCCTTTATAGATTTTGGATAAAAGAAATTTGAAAACAGAAATAAAGGAAACACATCCTATGCCTTGATTTTCACCCCCCTCGTGAGGAATGTTGACCACTCTTTCATGATTCTGTTGGCCATCATGTGCCTTCTTGAAAAAATATTCATGTCTTCTGCTCCTTTGTAAGTTGGACTCTTTGTATTTTGAGTGTTGAGTTTTATAAGTTCTTTTGTATATTTTGGATGGTAGTCCTTTGTCAGATATGTTATTTGCAAAGATCTTCTCTCACTCTGTAGATTGCCTTTTAGTTTTGTTGATTGTCTCCTTTACTCTGCAGAAGATTTTTATTTTGATGATGCCCCAATAGTTTATTTTTGCTTTTGTTTGCCTACCTTAGGAGATATATCTAATAAGACTTGGCTAGTATGGCTGATGTTAAAGAAGTTACTGCCTGCATTCTTTCCTAGGATTTTGATGGATTCCCATTTCACATTTAGATATTTCATTTATTTTGAATTTATGTTTGCATATGATGTAAGAAAGTGGTCCAGTCATTCCTCTTCATGTTGCTGTCCAGTTTCCCACCACCATTTGTTAAAGAGGCTGTCTTTTGTCCATTGGTTATTCTATCTGCTTTGTCAAAGATTAATTGATCATATAATTGTGGGGTTCTTTCTGGGCTTTCTATTCTGTTTCTTTGATCTATGTGTCTGCTTTTGTGCCAGTACCATATGGTTTTGATGATTACACCTTTGTAATATAACTTGAAGTATGGAATTGTGAAACCTCCAGCTTTGCTTTTCTTCTTCAGGACTGCTTCACCTATTCAAAGTTCTTTTGTGTCCCATACAATTTTAGGATTTCTAGCTCTCTGAAAAATGTTATTTTAATAGGGACTGCACTAAATATGGATTATTTTGGATAATATAAACATTTTAACAATATTTGTTCTTCCAAGACATGACCTTGGTATATCTTCCCACTTTGGTGTGTCATCTTCAATTTCTTTTCAAGTGTTCTATAGTTTTTAGAGTACAGGCCTTTTGCCTCTTTGGTTAGGCTTATTCCTAGGTATCTTATGGTTTTGGTGCAATTGTAAATGGGATTTATTCCTTAATTTCTCTCTCTGCTGCTTCATAATCAGTGTCTAGAAAGGCAACATACTCTGCACATTGACTTGGTATACTACAACTTTATTGAATTCATTTATTAGTTATAGCAGTATTTTGGTGGACTTTCTCTTTCACATTTTCTCTATAAAGTATCATTTCATAAGCAAGTAGTAAAAGTTTGACTTCTACCTTATTGATTCGGATGTCTTTTATTTCTTTTTTTGTCATCTCATTGCTGTGGCTGTGTCTTCTAATACTATGTTGAATAAAAGTGGTGAGAGGGGACATCTTTGTCTTGTTCCTGACCTTAGGGGAAAAGCTCTCAATCTATCGCATTGAGATGACATTAGCTGAGGGTTTTCATACATGTCCTTTATTCTGTTGTGGTATGTTACCTCTAAATCTACTTTGTTGGAGGTTTTAAATCATGAATACATGTTCTTTGTCAAATGATCTTTCTGTGTCTACTAACATGATCACACAGTTCTATTCTTTCTGATTGATGTGAAGTATCACATTGATTGGTTTGGGAATATTGAACCACTCTTGCAACAGGAATAAATCCCAAATGGTCATGGATTTTTTTTAATGTATTGTTTAATTTAATGTATTGTATAATTTAATGGATTTCATTTGATAGTATTTTGTTGAGAATTTTTGCATCCATCTTCATCAGGGATGTTGGCCAGTACTTTGCTTTTTCAGTGGTATCTGTCTGGTTTGGATATCAGCCTACTAATGGCCTCATAGAATTAATTTGGAAGTTTTGCTTTCTATTTTATTTTTTGGAATATTTTGAGAAGAATAAGTACTAACTCTTCTTTAAACATTTAGTAAAATTCACCTGTGAAGCCATCTGGCCCTGGACTTTTATTTATTGTGAGTTTTGATGTGATTATCTTTTTTTTTGAAAGATTTTATTTATTTATTTGACAGACAGAGATCACAGGTAGGCAGAGAGGCAGCCAGAGAGAGAGGGAGGGAAGCAGGCTCCCTGCTGAGCAGAGAGCCAGATGCGGGGCTTGATCCCAGGACCCTGGGATCATGACCTGATCGGAAAGCAGATGCTTTAACCCACTGAGCCACCCAGGTGCCCCATGTGATTATCTTTTTTGTATGTGTTGAGTTTGAGGGGTTCTTTGTAGATCTTGGATATCAGCACTTTGTAGTCATTTGTGAATATCTTCTCCCATTCTATTGGTTGCCTCTTTGTTTTGTCTACTGTTTCCTTTTCTGCAGAAGCTTTTGATCTTGATGAAGTTCCCAAAGTCCATTTTCACTTTTGTTTCTTTTGCCTTTGGAGACATGTCTTGAAAGAAGTTGCTGTAGCTTACTTTGAAGAGGTTACTGCCCATGTTCTCCTCTAGGATTTTGATAGATTGATTTGTGACTCAATTTCTTTGCTGTTTACAAGTCTGTTAAAATTTTCTTCTCCTTTCTTCCTTCCTTCCTTTCTCTTCTTTCTTCCCTTCCTCCCTCCCTCCTTCCCTTCCTCTCTTCCTTCCTCTCTTTCTCTTCCTCTTTCTTTCTTTCTTTCTTTCTTTCTTTCTCTTTCTCTCTCTCCTTTCTCCTTTTCTTCCTTTCTTTCCCTTCCTTCCTTCCTCTCTCTCTTTCTTTATTTCTTTTCGTTTCTTTCTTTCTCTTCTTCTCTTTCTGTCTCTGTCTCTCTCTTTTTCCCTTTCTCATTTTCTTCTTTCTCTCTTTCTCCCTTTCTTTCCCTCCCTCCCTCCTTCCCTTTTCCTTCCTTCCTTCCTTCCCTCCTTCCTTCCTTCTTTCTTTCTTTCCTTTCTTTTCTCTGTTTAAAACCAGCCCCCTTTTATTGAGAAAATAGAGTCGATCCCTCAATCTTTCCCCAGGTGCCTGGCCACTGATGTGAGGGGGGGGGGGGGTCCTTCTGAGCCCAGGCCCAAGGACGCCTGAGGGTTCACTCCATCCCTTCACAGGAGCCCACGTTTGTCTGCTCAGGCCCTGGAGAAGTAGGCAGGCAGGGAGGACAGGGTTTCAGAGGGGGACTGTAACAGGCATGGGTGGGGAGTGAGTGGCCGCGGGAGAGGGTATCTTGCTGGAATGAGGGAAGGGAGAGGAGGAACACCATCATCTCCGGAGGCCTGGCACTCTCTCCCTCCAAATTCTTCAAAAATAAGACTTCACAGTAATAGAGGAAGGTCCATCTCCAGGGACAAACCAGCTGGTTTCCGACTGGGGAGCCAGGCTTTGGGGGCACCGCACACGGGTCCTCCCTGGGCTGGGCAGCACCGCGACTGCAGAGGTTGGAGCACTGCTCTCTGACCCTGGGGTGGGGGCGCTGCAGCCCATCTGGAGGTTCTGAGCATTGCTGAGGTAGTCAGGGCGGTCAGCCGCGCTTCCAGACCGGGTGGATGGAGCGTCACAGGACACAGCCGGGAGCGAAGCCACCTTCGAGCACAGAGGAGCAGCAACTCCAGGCAAGTCTGGGGGCGGGGGATAGGGGTGCCGAGGGCCTTGCGAGCTTCCTTCCATCTCCTGGAGGCCCAGGGGCATGGGCGGCAGAGGACGGGCCTGGGAGCCTGCATAGTGTTGAGCTTCTCCTGAAAGGGCTGCCTGGGCCTGTGGGGGAGACTGAGGCATTTCATGGGAGGTGGAGAATCTCCTCTGTGAAGATGTCCCTCTCCCATCCAGGGCCAGGCCTAACCCGGTACGGTACCTGAGCACAGGGTTCCTTCAGAGGCCACTAGGCCTCCCTCCAGGTCACAGGGAGCCCAGCAGGGAACCCAGGTTAGGAGGGCTACCGGAGGCCACCGGCCTTGCTCCCAAGATGACCTTGTGCAGGCGGGGAAGGACTACTTTCTGGGTCCACGCACGGAGGCCCCCTTCTGGCTCACTGCGTCTCATCACGCCCAGGGGGCCACAAAGCCCCATGCTCATCCACCCCCATCTTCCTGCGGGGTTGAGGGGCGGGCAGGGAACCACGATCTCTGCCCCGGGCATTGCAGCTCCAGCCCCAGGCTGCCGAGGGGGCGGGGGGGGGGGGGGGGCGCTCAAGAACGCGTGGCCCCGCCCCTGCGGGGGGTGGGCCGCTGTCAGAGCACCTGCAGCTTACAGGTGCAGGTTACGTTGCCGAGCACCAGTCCCCACATGGCCAGCAGCTCGGCTGGCAGCAGCTTGTGCACCTCAAGCATGGAGCGGAAGAAGCAGAGCTCCTTGTTCATGCGGCCGTTGTGGTTCCGGGAGATGCCGAACGTCTTGCAGCCCTCATGGGCCGTGGGCTGGACGCTCAGACACATGCCGAGGAAGACGTCGTCGATGGGGTACAGCTCCACCGTGTCGCAGGCGCGGTGCAGGCGCCGGGCCAGGCCGCGGGCCATGAGAAAGCCGCCGCCGCCCGCGTGTGGTGGGTAGCTGGCCTTGCTGTACCGGACCCCCGGGATGTAGTACTTGTCCTTCTTGCGGATGGGCCAGGCGTGCTGCAGGATGTCGCCCACGAACAGGTCCTCCTGCGGCTGCGGGTCGGCCAGAAACTCCAGCATGTTGGTGGGGTTGACGAAGACGTCGTCGTCGCCCTTGAAGATGAACTGGACATGGAGGTAGCAGATGTCGAACCACTTGAGGAAGTGGAACTCCTTGAGAGGTTGAAGCCGTCCAGAAAGTCCCACTGCAGGATGTCGCCATACAGCCGGTCCTCGCAGGCCAGCAGCTGCTGGTAGTGGGCGCGCTCCTCCTGCTTGGAGGCGGTGCCCAGCAGGAAGAGGGTGCGCACACCGCCGCAGCTCCCCGACTCCTGCTCCCGGCCCCAGGTCTGGCGATGGCCTCGCGGCGATCGTGCTGCGTGATGACCGACTTGACCACCACCAGCAGGTAGATGGCGCCGGGGCACTTCTCCGGGTAGTTCAGCAGCATGGGGAAGTAGCAGCAGTGCCGGTTGGTCAGAAACTGCCAGAAATGGGGCTCCAGGCCCTGGAACCAGGGCTGGTGGGTCAGGTTGACGTTGGCTGAGCAGGTAGTGATGCTGACATCCCAAGTCTGGGGCCCTCGCGGGGCCATGGCGGTGGGGACAGACACATCCTTGGGGTTCTTTGAGAAGCCGTTGGGGTTCATCAGGTGTCTGCTGGGGCTCTGGGCCTTCTGTAGCTCTCGGGTGGGCCGCGGGCGCTCTTGCGGTGGACGGTCAAACTGGGCTGGAATACTGTTTGTTAACCGCCAGGAGGAGAGCCAGGGACAGGCACATGCTCTTGTGGACAGTTTTCTTCCTGGAGGGGTAGGGGGAAGGAGCGGTGGGCATGGAAGGTGGCACGGACGAGAGAGGAAAGGATGAGTCCCCTGTGACTTGTTGGGAGCTGCAGGGAGGCACATACTCAAGTCAGGAGGCACCCCCCTGTGGTTAGAAGAGGGACCTGCTTTCTCTGCCCCCCCCCCCCCCCCCCCCCCCCGCACTGCTTCTCTGCCAGGACCAGGGGACCCAGGCAAGCCCTGCAGCTTGACTCTGCCACGTACAAGCGAAACGACTCTGAATGGGTCCCCCTTACAGTCTCCAAACCGTGGTTTCTTTTTCCCCTCAATAAGGATAACAAGGAGTCGGAGCACTCGGGGGGTCCCCCAGTAGGTGTGCAGTCCGGGGAATGTTGTGTGTCTCTAAGGACGACCTCTGGTGGAGATTTCTGCTTGTTCCCCAACCCCAGCAAGCCACCCTGTTTGCTTTCATTTTCCTCTCCAAACCTGATGAACCATTGGGGTGAACCTTGGGCGGGGAGAACCAATCCGGAGGGGCAGACTTAGGATTTGCTCTACAGCCACGGAGCTCAATAACCTGTGGAGACACTGGGGAGAGACTCTAACGGGGGACCTGAAGAAGCCTGTCCGTTCCCCTTCCACCTCATGCATCCGACGCAATGCAATACTGCCCACATGGCTGATGGAGGCCTGAGAAGGGCGCAGGCGGCTTCTGGCACGACCGACGCCCTCTTGCCACAGCAACTCCATTTGGGCCCCACTGTCTTCGTATCCCGCTCCCGCTTGGAGAGAGAAGGTCCCCCATCTCTACCCTGGGAAGGGGACACATTCGGGTTTTATTTTGCAGGGACGCTCCTTGCCCAGATGGCCCCTACCACACCTATTTCAAAGAAGAAATTAAGGCCTTTTGCAGGAATGCTGGCAGATCCAGAGCACACGCAGCGTGGAGTGGGGACTCCCGAGGACCCTCTGTCCTCAGCTCACACTCTGAAGGTGGCCAGGCCTCCCGCCCGGGTCTCTCTTGCCGAGACACAGGGACTGAGGGCTACTAAGAAGAGGCAGGATAGTAGTGTTGGCCTCACAGGGCCAGGCCAAGAGGGAGACAGTCCGGATCCCCGGGGTGGAGTGGGGCTGGGGGAGATGCAGGACCAGGGCGAACGGAAGAAAGAGACTGCAATGTATGTTACAGGGACTCTGGAGAAGCCGGGGGTGGCCTTCAGGACTGGCTGGTTGAAGGTGAAGGCACCCAGGGCAAGTGAATGTGGAGTACCCTGGAGCGACATTTTCCCTTGGGGTCCCAGGGTTTCCCTGTGTATGCGGTGAAGACTGGGTCATTCCCAGGTGCTGGAGTGGGGGCTTTTGGAAACGGAGATTCGACCCTCCCAAAAGGGACAGTAGAATGTTCCGGGATCAGAGTCTCCTGGGGATTTCAGCGAATCACCCCCCCCCACCCCGCCCCAGTTTGGGAGATCCAGGCTGGAGGAAGTCCCGCGGGGGTCACTCCAGGGGAGGGGGATGCGGCGAAGGTGTCCCTCCGCTCCAGGCCGGTCCACCTGCAGGGCCCCACTCCATTTCTAGGACAAAAGTCCCGCAGCAGAGGAAGGAGAAAGGAAGAGGCGGAGAGGTGGAGGACCGGAGGCTCTAGCTCCCCGGGAGAATGAAGAGCCCCTCGCGGGTGAGGTAGAGGTGTGGGGTCGCCAAGGACGTAGGATGCCCTCGTAATGGGGGACGGGACCCAACTTCCCCGAGAGACCTTGGGTCCCCAAAGCCCGGGGTCCGGGAGTGGGATCGAGGTGCAGAGGAGCCCGTGCCGCGGGAGCCGAGGGGCCGCCAGCGAGGGCAGCGCGCACAGGTCCCGCGGATCCCCCGCCCCCTCGGATTGGTTGGGGCGCCGCTCCGCGTCGGGCATCCCAGCAGTCGCCGAGCCCGTCGGTCGCGAGAAACTGAGGCCAGTCCCGGGGCACCGAGCGCGGCATCATCCCCCGATCCGCGGGAGCGGCCCGGCGCCCCCGGCGCCTGTGCGTCTCCCCGACCTCGGGAGGAGGGAGCCGGGGTCCCCGCCCCCCCCCCGCCTCTGCCCCCCGCCCGACGGCCCAGACAGGGCCCCCTTTCACCCAGAGACGTGGCGGCTCCCGCGGGGCGACGGGGCCGGGCGCGCGGGTCGCGGCTCTGGGCGCCATGGCTCCGGACCGCACGTCTGTTAAAATTTTCTATTTCTTCCTGTTTCAGTTTTGGTAATTTTTATGTTTCTAGGAATTTGTCCATTTCTTCTAGGTTGTCCAATTTGTTGACATATAGTTTTTCATGATATTCTCATACATAATGTGTGTGTGTGTTTATACACATATATATGTATGTATACATATGTACGTATTTGTATTTTTGTGGTGGTGTTTTTTTCCACCTTCTTTTGTGATTTTATTTATTTGAGTCCTTACCCTTTTTTTTTCTTTTAATTATATCTGGCTAGAGGCTTATTAATATTACTGATTTTTTTGAAAGAACAAGCTCCTGGTTTCATTGATCTCTTTTGGCTTTTGTTGTTGTTGTTTGTTTATTTCTGCTCTAATCTTTATTATTTCCTTTCTTCTGCTGCTTTTAGGTTTTGTTTGTTGTTCTTTTTCTAGCTACTTTATGTAAAATATGAAATTGTTTATTTGAGACTTTTTCCCCTCTTTCTTAAGGTAGGCTTGTATCACTATATACTTCCCTCTTTGGACAGCTTTTGCTTCATCCCAAAGATTTTTGGACCACTGTGTTTTCATTTTTATTTGTTTGCATGTTTTCAAAATTTCTTCTTGATTTCCCAGTTGCCCCACTCATTGTTCAGTGGCATGTTTTTAATCTCTGTTATCTTCATTATTTTAATCTCCATTATTTATGGTCTTTCCAGATTTTTTTCTGGTGGTTGACTCCCAGTTCATAACACTGAGGTCAGAGAGATGCATGGTATGATCCTGATCTTTCTGAATTTATTGAGGTTTGTTTTATGTGATGTGTTCTGGAGACCTTGAGAATGTGTTTTCTGCTGTTTTAGGATGAAATATTCTGAATAATCTATTAAGTACATCTGGTCCACGGTGTCATTCAAAGCCATTCTTTCCTTGTTAATTTTCTGCTTAGATGAACAACTATTGTTGTCTTACTATAGATTAGTTTCTTTATATTTGCTATTAACTGTTTCATGTATTTGGCTTCTCCCATGTTGGGTTCATAAACATTTACAATTGTTACATCTTCTTGTTGGATTGTGCCCATTATGATTATGTTGTTTCCTTCTTTGTCTCTTGTTACAGTCATTGTTTTTCAAAGTCTAGTATGTTGGATAGAAATATTGCTACTCTACTTTCCTTTGACATCTATTCCCATGACAGATGCTTGTTTAACACCTCACTTTCAATCTGCAGGTCTCCTTAGGTCTATAATGAGTTTCTTGTAGGCAACATATAGATGGGTCTTTTTTAAAAAAAATTCATTCTGACTTTTTTTTAAAAAAAATTCATTCTGACTTTTTGATTGGAGTGTCTTTTTGATTGGAGTGTTTATTCCGTTTCCATTCAAAGAAATTATTGATAGATATGTATTTACTGCCATTTTATTACTTGTTTTGTTTGAAAATATTTTGATCTATTCTTGTCTTTTACTCATGTTTTGTGATCTTCTTTAGTGATATATTCAAGTTTCCTTCTCTTTATTTAGTGCATATTTTTATTGTTTTAAATTTTTTTTTAAAGATTTTATTTCTTTACTTTTGAGGGAGAAAGAAAGAGAGTGAGTGGAGAGGGAAGGCATAGAGGGAGAGAGATAAGGAGGTTCCCCACTGGGGAGGAAGTCTGATATGGGGCTCAGAACCCTGAGATCATGACCTGAGCTGAAGGCAGATGCTTAACTGATTGAGCCACCTAGGTGCCCCTATTAGTGGGTTTTGATACATTGGGTTTGTATATAATCTCTTCTGCCTATGCCAGTCTATATTAAGTTATTAGTTGTTTAAGTTTGAGTCTATTATTTCCCCTCTGCACATTTAAGGTATCTGTTATTATAGTTTAAATTCTTTTATTTAGTGAGTCCCCTGGGTAATACTTTACAGAAACATTCATTTTTACTGTTTTTGTATTTTCCTGTCTTTTTTATTGTCACATATGATCTCTCCTTTTCCCTCAAATGGTCCCCTGTAATATTTCTTGCAGGACTGGTTTAATGGTTGTGAACTCCTTTAGCTTTTGTTTTCCTGAGAAACCCTTTATCTTTCCTCCTACTTTGAATAATGGCCTTGCTAACAGAATACCCTGGGCTGCAGATTTTTCTCATCTAGCACATTGACTATTTTATATCGCCCTCTTCTGACATGCCAACTTTCTGTGGACAGAGCTGGGTATGGCTATACCCAAGGCCAGCCTCAACCAGCAGTACACCCACAGCCAATTCACCCCATTCATAACAAGAGGGAGAAAGCAGCCCACACAGGGGGTACAACCAGATTCTGGTGAACAGGGCAGATCATAAGGCAGGGTACTACAGGAGGTTTTCTTCATAAGGTCACTATTTTCATGAACAGGAGAGGTAGCTGACTTTCCTTATTCCCAGAAACAGACACAGAGAGTGGGGAAAAAATAACAGAGGAATATATCCCAAATGAAAGAAGAGGACAAAACCACAGCAAGAGACTAAATGAAATAGAAATAAGTGGTATGTCTTGGTCGTAGCCAGCTTTTGTTGATTTTGATGGGAATTCTCCCTCTCCTAGGAGGAAGTGCATTGGTCCATACCACAGGAATCCATAGTTTGGAAACTCAAAAATGGGTCCTGTATCTGAGATAAAAATGCTCAGTCACAGGCTGGGTGAACACAGAATTTGGGTGGAAACTAGGGACACAAGAGTGATTGACTGCTTTTCTGTGAGGGCTCACTGAAGAGTGGGGGCATGGACATTCAGTTCCTGGGATAGAGATTGAGGCGCTACCATTTTCATTCTGTATGAATGCAAGGCAAGTGCAGTTTCGCCAGGGTAAGGACAACAGACTGCAAGGACAATTTCATCAGGCTAAGGACAGCACAACAGGCCCCTCCCCGAGAAGACCAGCAGGAACATTCAGCTATCACTGAGTACACTGATCATACACAACTGCAATCCTTCAGCTCCTGGGGAAAACAGTATATAGCATTTGTGGCTTTTTATTATTCTTTAGTCTTTGTTTTATTTTTTCTCACCATATTCTTATTTTATGAATTCTTTTTTTAAAAGATTTTATTTATTTATTTGACAGAGGGAGAGAGATCACAAGTAGGCAGAGAGGCAGGCAGAGAGGGGGGATGGGAAGCAGGCTCCCCACTGATCAGAGAGCCTGATGCGGGGCTGGAACCCAGGACCCTGGGATCATGACCTGAGCCAAAAGCAGAGGCTTTCACCCACTGAGCCACTCAGGTGCCCCTATTTTATCAATTCGTTTCTTGTTTTTTAATTTCTATTTTTAGACCCATGTTATATATGTATATTTTTAATTTTTGGTTCTATTTTGGTTTTATTTTTATTTTATTTTTGTGTGTATATGTATATGTTTCACTTTCTTTTTTTTTTCACTTTCTTAACTATTTTCCTAGTTTCCTTTAACAAGTGGGACAAAATGCACTCAGGATCTAGTTTAGTGTTTTGTTCTTTTTTACCTTTTCTTCCCCCTTATTTTGTTTTGTCTCCTCCTTCACCTCCTCCTGCTGGTTGTTGCTATTTTTGTATTTTCTCTTTCTTCTATTCTTTTCTGGACATAATGATGAGATGGAGAAATTCAACCCTAAAGAAAGAGCCAGAAGTAGTATTCTCTGCCATGGAATTAATAATATGAATATAAGATGTTGGAACTAGAATTCAAAACAACGATTATAAAGCTACTACTTGGGCTTGAAAGAAACATAGAAGACACTAAAGAATCAGTTTACTATAGAAATAAAGGAACTAAAATCTAATCAGGTTAAAATTTAAAATGCCATTACTAAGATGCAATAAAAAACAGAGGCTCTAACTGCTTGGATAAATGAGGCAGAAGAGAGAGTTAGTGACATAGAAGACAAAATGATGGGCAATAAGGAAGCTGAGAAAAAGAGGAAAACAGCTATGGTCATGAGGGGAGAATTGGAGAGATCAGCAATACCACGAAGTGAAATAATATTTCGGTACTTGGTATCTGGGGTACCAAAGGATAAAGAGAGGGAGAGGGGCAGAAAGTTGATTTGAACAAATTATAGCTGAGAACTTTCTTAAGCTGGGGAAGGGAACAGGCATTTAAGTCCAGGAGGCACAAAGGACCCTCCACTCAATCAATAAAAATAGGTCAACATCATGACATATAACACTGAAACTTGCAAATTTCAGAAGAGAAAATCATGAAAGCAGCTCAGAACAAGAGAGCCCAAAAATCTTAACTTAAAAAAAAAAAGAAAAGTGGATGAATAGACTATTTACAAGATAATAAATCAACTTTTACTTTATTTTTTAAAAAATATTTTATGTATTTATTTGACACACACGCGCGCACACACACACACACACACACAGAGTGCAACACAAACAAGGGGAATGGCGGGCAGTGGAGAAGCAGGCTCCCTGCTGAGCAAGGAATCAGATGTGGGGCTCGATCCCAAAACCCTGGGATCATGACCTGAGCTGAAGGTAGATGCTTGATCATCTGAGCCACCCAGGCATCCGTGATAAATCAATTTTTAAACACGGCAAACATTTTTGCTGTGATGCTTATATTCTCCAGCTTATTATATTTTCTAAATTCTAAGAAAATATTAACTAAAAATATTTGTGTATTGTTAATCATCCAAAAGAATGGATTAAGGCCACATGTTGCACCAGAGAGTCATTAGTGATACTTGACATAATAGGACAATAAATTTTTCTTAAACTTCTTCATAATTAAAAAAAGCTCTAAATAATATAATCCCAATAATAGATAACTAGCTTATTTTTTTTTTTATTTACAGCATAGCAGTGTTCATTGTTTTGGCATCACACCCAGTGCTCCATGCAGTACGTGCCCTCCCTATGACCCACCACCTGGTTCCTCAACCTCTCACCCCCTGCCCCTTCAAAACCCTCTGGTTGTTTCTCAGAGTCCATAGTCTCTCATGGTTCATCTCCCCTTCCAGTTTCCCTCAACTCCCTCTCCTCTCCATCTCCCCCTGTCCTCCATGTTCTTTGTTATGCTCCACAAATAAGTGAGACCATATGATACTTGACTCTCTCTGCTTGACTTATTTTGCTCAGCATAATCTCTTCCAGTCCCGTCCATGTTGCTACAAAAGTTGGGTATTCATCCTTTCTGATGGAGGCATCATACTCCATTGTGTATATGGACCACATCTTCCTTATCCATTCATCTGTTGAAGGGCATCTTGGTTCTTTCCACAGTTTGGCGACCGTAGCCATGGCTGCAATAAACACTGGGGTACAGATGGCCCTTCTTTTCACTACATCTGTATCTTTGGGGTAAATACCCAGCAGTGCAATTGCAGGGTCATAGGGAAGCTCTATTCTTAATTTCTTCAGGAGTCTCCACACTGTTCTCCAAAGTGGCTGCACTAACTTGCATTCCCACCAACAGTGTAAGAGGGTTCCCCTTTCTCCACATCCTCTCCAACACACGTTGTTTCCTGTCTTGATAGCTAGCTTATTTTACCTTAAAAGTATATCATGTAGTTTCTACAAATAATGATGATTAAAACAAGTGAATAGGCTAATTAATACAGCCCTAATCAATAAAATAGCTAATTGGGAAGTCAAAAAATAAAGAGAGACAAAAGATACTGAGATAATACATTGAAGGGAGGGATCAAAACTATTTATTTATGTATTTTTATATTAAGTTTTTATGTAAATTCCAGTTAGTTAACACAGTATAATATTAGTTTCAGGAGTAGAATTTAGTGATTCAACAATTTTGTACAGCACCGTGTGCTCAGCACATGTGCCCTTCTTAATCCCCATCACCTGTTTAACTCCTCTCCAACCTAGCTCCCCTCTGGTAGCCATCAGTTTGTTCTGTAGAGTTAACAGTCTGTTTCTTGGTTTGTCTCTCTCTCTCTTTTTTTCCTTTGCTCATTTGTTTTGTTTTTTAATATTCCACTATGAGTGAAATCATATGGTATTTGTCTTTCTCTGACTTATTTCACTCAGCATTAGACACTCTAGCCCCATCCATGTCATTGCAAGTGGCAAGATTTTATTTTATTTACTTTAATAAAATACAGGATTTTTTAAAAAGCTTTTATTTATTTATTTGACAGAGAGAGAGAGAGATCACAAGTAGTTAGAGAGGCAGGCAGAGAGAGAAGAGGAAGCAGGCTCCCCACAGAGCAGAGTGCCCGATGCGGGGCTCAATCCCAGGACCCCGAGATCATGACTTGAGGCAAAGGCAGAAGCTTAACCCACTGAACCACCTAGGCACCCCTCAAGTTTTAATTTTTCATTACTAATATATTATATTATAATATTTTATATTATAATATTTTATTTTTCATCACTAATATATTAATATGCATATTAATATGATATAATTTATTAAATACTAATACATATACTAATACAATATATTCTGCCTGTTTTATGTGTGCACGCATGTGTGTGTGTGTATACAACATATTCTTTATATATATTATGTATGTAATATATATATTCTTGTGCTTTCCATATTTTGGCTATTGTTGATAATGCTGCTGTTCAACTATCATGGTGCATGTGGGATCAACACTTTTAAGATTTTGGATTATATATAAATCTACTATATCTTATTTTGTTATGTATTTTAATATACATATACATATATTATACATACACATAAACATAAACATCTTACATATATACAATATATTATACACATGTCACACGTATCACACATGTGTTATATGTATATTATACACACATGTATATATTATATGTATGCACATATATATGTATGCCTATACATACATATAATGTATATTATATTATTTAATTATATGTTTGTTATATAATCATAAATACAATATTAATTATATACTATTGAATCATATATAGCATACATATAAGTATGTATATGTACATATATGCACATGCACACACACAATACACATATAATACATATACGTATACACATGTATATGTGTATCACATGTATGTATATGTATATCCACAAACATGTATATGTATTTTATGCATCTGTGTATATGCATACATATGTACATGTACCATATGTGTATATTATATATGTACGTGTATATATACACACATCTATTTACATGTATATGCAGGCATTGTATATTGCATATATATAACGGTATGTTTATATATGTATGTATGTTTTATGTATGATATATGTATATAATTGTACACGTATTCAGTGTTAGGTCTGGGTTTTGCAAGCATGCATTTATCTATTCTGGTGGAGGGTAAAAATGGTATCTGCCAGCATATTTGTGTGTGTGTATGTGTGTGGGTATAAGATACATTATACATATGCAATGTAAATGTATAATGTATGTATACATGCTTATATATACATGTATGTATTATATATAATATATATATTATACACAGATATTTTACATATATAAATATTTATGTGTATATATACAAAAACAGATATACATACATTACATATATACACACATACACACACAAACACACATGCAAACACACACATATTCATACTTGGGCTTTCCATATTTTGGCTATTGTTGATAACACTGCTGTAACTATTGGTGATAGTTCCATGTGGGATCAACACCTCTTAAAATGTAGGATTAAAATGGGGATGTACTGTTGCTCTACAGGAATAACAGATATATTGCAATCATTGTAGAATTTTGAAGGATGGCAGAGAATTAAGTTCCTTGTCTATAGATGTTGCATGTTGGACCTTGGCTTAAGTGTATATAGAGTTGTTAGTCAATAAAGACATAAATATCAAGTAAAATAACTCAGAAATCTAGACAGGACATTGAAAAAACAAACAGCAGCAACATCAGACTTGAAAGCTTTTGAAGAACATAACTGCACAGTTTGAAGCTGGTTCTTCCTTTGACTAGCCAGGTGAAATAATTTTCCTTAGTATAATAAAAGGGTTGGGAAAAATATCTTTATCTCAATTTTTTTGTGCTTAAGATGAAATGAAATATTCTGTGTTTAGGAAAGATGATGGAGTGGAAGGATCCTGAACTAGTTGCATTTCACAGATACATGTGGATAAGAGCAACATTGCATGGCTCTGGAAATGATCTGAAGATTGGTGGAACAGACCCTTCATGGTTAATCATGCAGAGGAGGTGATATTGAAAAGGCGAGAGGGGTAGAGACACTAAGACTAAGAACACAAAGACTAACAGCCATAAACAGGGACACCACAAGCATGGAAAACTAAGAAGAGCAGAACCATAGCACAACTCACTGGGAAGACAAGACGCCATAATATCTGTCTTTGAAAAATAGTACGGCTTAACACTGAGAACTTTAAAAATCAGCACTCTTAACTCCAGGTGAACTGAGGGAAGTAGGAAACAAATTCCTTGCCCTTAGAAAGTCACCATAAAATAAATAACCCAGACCGAGACACAGCACAGAAGCAGCAGTCTAAAAGTGTGTCAGGTGCACATAAAGAAGATTTACTGATTAATCTTTACTGAATGTGTGCTGGGAGGGTCAGGAATCTGCAGATTTTTCCAAGAACAAATGTGCTGGCAGATGCCATTTTTCTTCCCCTCCAACAGGCTAGGCAGATGCATGCTTGCAAAACTCAGCCCTAACACTACATCTACCTTGCTACTCCACCCAGGTGATCCTCTGCATGCTCAGCCCAACCAAACTTCCACCCTTGGTAGGCATCACGCCAAAGCCCACCCACCCTGCAACACCTGGCTGGCTCCTACTCTGGAATGGGTGAAACTCCAAAGTGACTCCTGTCATGTGAAGGGGAAGAGATAACTCCACACACTGGCTGGGCTGCTTAACTAGCTGTGCAGGAAGGAAACTCAGCCCTTTGGTAAACCTAAAGCTGTCAGAGAAACTAATTGCAGATAGCCACTCTCAGTGCTGTCTCTGCCCAACAATGAGCCTATAGCTGCTGAAGACAGGCCTCTTACCAGTGCAGGGAAAAATCTCTGGCAAATGTACCCATACCAGGCAAAGCAGATCTGTAGAAGACTGAAGTGAAGGTAATCATGGCCCAAAAAACAGAAGAGCACATGGCACCAATGACTTCTACCCAAGGCCATTATTTTCAGGAAGTTAGCTGACCTACGTAATACATAGAAACAAATACACAGAGACACATTAAATGAGAAGTCAGAGGAATATGTACCAAATGAAAAAGAAAAACTCACAGAAAAAGAAGAAAATAAAAAGCAGATAAGCAGTATGCCTTATTTAAAAAATTAAGGTAATGGTCACGAAAATACTCACCAGACTTAAGGAAAGAGGGGATGGAGTCAGTATCAACAAACAGACAGAAAATACAAAAAATAACATGAATTCAAAAATACAATAATTGAAAAAATAGAAGGAATTCATAGTATATTAGATGGTGAAGAACAGTGGATCAGTGAACTGGAAAACAGGGTAATGGAGGAAACAAGTTGAGCTGAAAAGGGAGAAAAGAATAGTTAAAAATGACAATAAGGGAACCTAATAAGCATAGAATAATTTTATAGAGGGACTCCAGGAGGGTAAAAGAGAGAAAAGAGGACAGAAAACTTACCTGAAGAAATAATAGCTGAATACTTCCTTAATTTGGTGAAGGAAATGGACATCAAGGTCTAGAGAGAAGAGAACTCCTAACAAGATGAAACCAAAGAGGTCCACGCCAAGAAACACAGCAATTAAAATGGCAAAAAGCAAGAATAAGGAAAAGTTTTTAAGCAGCAAAGAAAACAGTTATGTATAAAGAAAAGCTCTCAGGACAGCAGCTGATTTTTCAGCAGAAACTTTGCAGGCCAGAAGAAAGTGGAAAAGGCCATACCCAGAAGTAAGAAAATAATGAAAGAAAAAAATTCCACAGGTAGAAGAAAACAGATAGTGAAGATAGTAGATTAATCACATATAAAGCCAGTATATGGAGGTTGAACAATTATATTTACAAAAAAAAAGTCAAGGAATACAGAAAATATAAAGATGTAGTATGACATCATACATGTGTTAATGAGGATAAAAATTTATTGCCTTTGAAATATGTTCAAACTTAAGCAACCATCAACTTAATACAGACTGCTATACACCTAAGATGTTATATACGAACCTAATGGTAACCACAAATAGAAAACCTATAATAGGTTTTTGTACACTAACCATAAAGATAAAGGAATCCAAAATGTAAGACTAGAGATTGCCACCAAACCACAATGGAAGAAAGGAAGAGAAGAATGGAACTGAGAAGAACAACAAAACAACCAGAAAACAAGTAATAAAATGACAATAAATACATATCTATCAGTGATTACTTAAGATGTAAATAGATAAATACCCCCATCAAAAGACACTAGGTGACTGAATGGGAAGAAAAAAGCAATAAGGCTCATCTATATGCTACCTACAAGAGATTTACTTCAAATCTAATGTCACATGCAGATTAAAAGTGAAGGGTGGAAAAACATTTACCTGCAAATGGAAGCAAAAAATTCCAGGGTAGGAATACTTGTATCAGATAAAATAGACATTAAAAAAAAAAAAAAAAAAAAAAGAGAGGGGTGCCTGGGCGGCTCAGCATTAAGCATCTGTCTTGGCTAGGGTCATGATCCCAGGGTCCTCAGACTGAGCCCCAGATTGGGCTCCTTGCTTAACAGGAAGCCTGCTTCTCTCTCTCCCACTCCCCCTGCTTGTGTTCCCTCTCTTGCTGTCTCTTTCTTTATCAAATAATTAAATAAAATTTTAAGAAAGAGAGGTAAAGAGAGAGACTGAAAAGAAACAAAGAAGGGCATTATGTAATGATAGAAGAGTCAATCAAACAAGGGGATATAATAATTGTAAATATATATGCATCCAGCAAGGGAGCATGCAAATACATAAAGATTGTACAATACAAATATTGACAGATATAAGGGAGAAATTGATAATAAAACAATAAAAGTAGTCTACTTTAACCCTCCAATTACATCAATAGGCAGATCATTAGGTCAGAAAACTAACAAGAAAACCATGGCTTTGAATGCACATTAGACCATGTAGACCTAATAGAAATACTATTCCAAAACGGCAGAGTATACATTCTTTTCCAGTACACATGGAGCATTCTCCAGGATAGGTGACATGTTAGGGCACAAAAAAAGTCTCAGTAATATGAAGAAAACCGAAATCATACCAAACATCTTTTCCAAATAAAACAGTATGAAACTGGAAATCAATTACAAGAATAATGCACAAATGCACAAATGCATGGAGGGTAAATGACATGCTACTGAACAGCCAGTGGGTCAATGGAGAAATCAAGAATGAAATAAAAAAAAAATACACGGGGAAGAAAAAGGAAAGCACAAATGTCCAAAATTTTTGGGAAATAACTAAAGCAGTTTTAAGGAGGAAGTTTATAGTGATTTAGACTTACTTCAAGAAACAAGAGAAGTCTTTAATAAACAAATGTAATCCTACACTAAATGAGCTTGGGAAAAAAAAAACCCACAAAGACCAAAAGTTAGTGGAATGAAGAAAATTATAAGGATTAGAGCAGAAATAACTGAAATAGACTAAATAAAAAATAAAGATGATCAACAAAACAAAGGTCTGGTTCCTTGAAAGATAAACAGAGTGATAAATCTTGAGTCAGACTCATTAAGGGAAAAAAGGAGCACTCGAATAAGTAAAATTGGAAATAAAATATGAGATTAGCAGACACCATAGAAATACAAAGAATTCTAAGAGGATATTATGAATAATTATATGACAATAATTTGGACAACGTAGAAATAACTGAATTCCAAAAAAAAAAAAAAAAAAAACACACAATATCACAAAATGTATCAGGAAAAAACAGAGAAGTTAAACAGATAGATTACTACTAGTAAATTGAATTGGTAATCAAAAAAATTCCCAATAAACAAAAGCCTAGGGCCAGATGGTTTAACAGATAAATTCTATGAAATACATAAAAACTTAATGCCTAATTTTCTGGAAGTATTCCAAAAAAAGACAGAAAAGTAAGTAAAACTTCCAAATTCATTCACAAGGCCACCATTATCTTGATAATAAAACCAGACACACTAAAAAAAGAAAAGAGGACTATAGAACAATGTAGCAGATGAACATAGATGCAGAAGGGTCAACAAAATATTAGCACACTGCATCATCACAATACATTAAAAAAAAAAAATCAGTCACCATGATCAGGGTATTCCAGGGATTCAAGTGTGGTTTAGTATCCACAAATCAATCATTGTTATTCATCAGGTTAACAAGAGTAAGGATAAAAATCACAGGATCATCTCAATAGATGTAGAAAATCATTTGACAAAGTATAACTATTCATGAAGAAAACTTTCAACATAATGGGATTAGAGGGCACACACCTCAACATAATAAAGGCCATGTATGAAAAACCCTCAGCTAACATCATACTCAGGGAGGAAAGCTGAGAAATTTTCCCATAAGAAAAAGACAAGGATGTCCACTCTTACCACTGTGATTCATCATAGTACTAGCAGGCCTAGCCTCACTGCAATCAGATAACAACCACATCAACAACAAAAACAACAAAAACAAACAAACAAACAAAGTATCTGTATTGGCAAAAAAGAAGTTAAACTGTTTATATTAGCAGATGACACAATACTATGCATATAGAAAATCCTAAAGAATCATCTATTACAACTGACAAATGAATTCATTAAGGTTGCAGGACTCAAAATTAATATACTGAAATCTGTTGTATTTCTAGACCCTAATAAGGTAGCAGAAAGACAAATTAAGAAAACAGTCCCATTTACAATTGTACCAGAAAGGATAAAATAGCTAGGAACAAATTTAACCAGGAAATTGAAACACCTGTACTCTGAAAACTGTAAGACATTGACAAAAGAGGGAACAACTGATGGTTACCTGGGGGAGCTGGGTAGGAGATGGGACAAATAGCGGATGGGGATTAAGATGTGTTCTTGTTTGTTTTAATGAAGTGTGGAGTGACTACTTGTACACCTGAAAATAATACAATACTGTATGTTAATTGGAACTTAAGTAAAACTTTTAAAGAGAAATAGAATGAGAGAAAAAGAAACTTAAAAAAGCACAAAAGTAAAGATATATCATCCTCATGGAATAGAAAAAGTAATATGGTTACAATGTCCATATTACCCAAAGCAATCTATAAATTCAAAGCAAACCTTATCAAAATCTCAAAAGAATTTCTCAAAGAACTAAAATAATTCTAAAATTTGTAATGAACCTTTAGGATAGTGACAGCAATCTTGAGAAAGAACAAATCTGAAGGTACCACAATCCCAGATTTCAAATATACTACTACAAAGGTATAGGAATCAAAAGAGTGTGGAACTGACACAAAAACAGACACATAGATCAATGCAACAGGACATAAAATGCAGAAATAAACATACACTTACAAAGTCAGTTAATTTATGACGCAGGATACAAGAATACACAATAGGAAAAAGACAATCCTTTCAATGAATGGTGTTTGGGAAAGTGAACAGCTACATGCAAAAGAATGAAACTTTCCTATACTACACACAATTTTAAAAATTGATTAGAGACGAAAATGTAAAAACCTGAAAACCACAAAACTTCTATAGAAGAAATCAGTAAGGGGGAGACAAGATGGAGGGGAAGTAGAAGGAGGTGCCATTTAAACCTGTACCCTAAAGTGAGCTGATTACCTACCAAAGAACTCTGATCACCCATGAAATCAGCCTGAGAGCAGAATTGCACACGTCTGGATCTCTACCGGGGCAGAAGACGCCAGTGGGCAGGTAAGCTGAGTGGGAAGGTCGGACTGATACTGGAAGATAAACAAAAGCAGGAGGGAGTCACCAGAGGTGACTGAGATTGGAAAGTAATACCACAATATGAGAGTGCCCTGCTCTGGGGACCAGAATTGACTTGGTGTCTGGTTGAAAGCACTCAGAAACAACAAAAGATCGTGGAGAGGAAATTGTGGGAATCAGGGTGGCTAGGGATAGGGGCTTAAGTCCCCGGACCCAGGACAGCCTCCCCTGGCACTGAGCCAGAGAGAGTGCAGCAGAGAAACCAGGTCTTGGTCCCTGAGTCTCCGGCGTGCCCGAGAACGCGTCGGGTCCAGTTCTTGTGAGGGGCTGGGAGCCTTGCAAGATGGCAGAACGCAGGTTCCTGCCATCAGAGCCTGAGAAGCTCTTGCCCCACACCCTCCCCTGGGAGAGTGCATACATGTGCCAGCCTGGAGTTCTCAGACCCAGAAAGACCAGGAACTCCCAGCCCAGGCCAGCGGGAAAACCTCAGTGTGCAATCGCTGCTTGGAACCTCTCTGGTGGTCTGGAGCTGCCTAGACAGCTGCCGCTGCCCTGGTTTTGGAAACAAGCAGAAGATCCTGTGTACCCTGGGACCACAACACTGAACCCACTCTGCCAGCAGCCAAGGGGGGATTTATGCACTCTCCAACACCTAGGGGAGCAGGCTGAGGCTTCTCTCTGAGAGGGAGTTCGGGGTGAAGTTTGCTTTCCTCTAAACCTCCCCAAACCATCAAAAGCTGTCAAGGCAAGGGAAAACAGATAACAAACATAAAACCCTGCAGAGAACAAAAGCCTGAAAAAAACAGTTTCCTCAGAGCCCACCCCCTTGAGGGGGGGGAGGGAGGACTTAACTCAGGGAACATCATTGGTTGAAAACACATGTGGCAGGCCCCTCCCCCAGAAAACCAACCAGGAAAGGAAAAAAAAAAAAAAAGATGACAAGAGAATGACCACCACTACTTCATAGACACAACTTTTATTTTAACTCTTTACCACTATCCTGGTTCATTTTTAAAATGCATATAGATAACTTTTTAACCTATTTACCATCACAGTGAGATGTCCAGTAAATCAAATTCCATAATAACCTAACCTGAACTTTTTGATACATGCACCCATGTTTTTCTTTGCTTTTCTATTTCTAAATTTTTTGAAAAAAAATTTAGTTTAGTGTAGTCTAGTTTATTCTTTTCTTATTTTTATTTTCTAATCATATAGAGTTGAACTTCAAGGTAATCCCCTTTTCCCAATCAACGTTATCCCTATAGGTAAACCATTTTTAATACCCTTTATCTTAGGAAACTTGAGTACTTTAACAAAGATATCAAGATACATCCAGGAAGAATCAAAATAACCTTCCTTGCCCCCACGGAGAATTTATAACCACTCTCCCATTTTTTCTTCCTCCAGTGTTTCTGTGTATTTGTGTTTGTCCTGATAGTATATAAATCATATACATGGGTTCTTTTTGACGAGATCTTCCTTTTTTTTTTCTTTTTACTTTTATATAAATACATTTTTTCCCTCTTTTCATATACTTTTATCCATCTTTTTGTTTGTCTGTTTTTGTTTGTATATTTCATAAATCTTACCTTGGGGCCCATTTAGGCTGAGCCTTATCTTTTATCTTCCCTTTTTTTCCTCTCTCTCATTTTTCTTTCTCTCTTTCTTTTTTCTCTCATTTGGGTGGGGACTCCTGATTACTCAGGAGCATTCCAAGGTGCATATTGACTGCACCACAGTTGATACATCCAGCTACATCCGATCAGTCATTTCTCACCAAAATGACTAGGAGGAGAAATTCCCAACAGAAGAAAAATACAGAGGATGGGCCTTCTACAACAGAGCTAATGGCTATCGACATAGACAGTATGTCGGAAAAGGAATTCAGGCTAACAATTATCCAGGCAATACCTAGGTTGGAGAAAGCCATGGAAGACCAAACAGAATTGATTAGGGCAGAACTGAAAGCCACCAGGGATGATGTTCACAATGTTAGGGAAGAACTGAAAGCCACCAGGGATGAAGTTCAAAATGCTCTCAATGAATTCCAATCCACTCTAAATTCTCTAAAAGCTAGGGTAACTGAGACAGAAGATACAATTAGTGATCTGGAGGACAAACAGATAGAGAGAAAGGATCAGGAGGAAGCCTGGAACAAACAGCTCAGAAGACATGAAAATAGAATCAGGGAAATAAATGATGCCATGGAATGTTCCAATGTCAGACTTATTGGAATCCCTGAAGGGGATGAAAAAGAAAGGAGTCTAGAAGATAGAGTGGAAGAAGTTGTCTATGAAAATTTTCCCAATCTCATGAATGGAAACAACATTCATTTACTCGAGGCAGAGCAGCTTCCCCTCAAGATTTTAGATTCTCAAAATTCCTCACAACACCTGATAGTTAGAAAGAAGAATTATAATTCTAGACAGACCCTCTTGAAAGCAGCTAGGACAAGAGGCTCCTTACATAGAGAGGAAAGCCCATTAAAATAATGTCAGACCTGTCCACAGAGACCTGGCAAGCCAGGAAGGGTTGGCAAGATATATTCAGGGCACTAAATGAGAAGAACATGCAGCCAAGAATACTTTACCCAGCAAGACTGACATTCAAAATGGATGGAGAGATAAGAGTTTCCAAGACCGGCTAGGCTTAAAAGACAATGCAACCACCAAGCCAACACTATAAAAGAGAAAAAATCCTAAGAATATCATTGAACAGAAATATAGAGACAATCTACAGAAAGAAGGACTTCAAATGTAACATGATGTCAATAAAAACGTATCTCTCAAGAATCACTCTCAATGTGAAAGGCCTAAATGCACCCTTAAAACAACACAGGGTTGTAGATTGGATAAAATGACAGGACCCATCTATATATTGTCTACCAAGAGATCCAGTTCAAACCTAAGGATACATCCAGACTGAAAGTGAAGGGATGGAGAAACATCTTTCATGCCAATGGGCCTCAAAAGAAGGCCGGGGTAGCGACTCTCATATCAGATAAATTAGATTTTAAACTAAAGACTGTAGTCAGATACATAAGGACACTACATAATTCTTTTTTTTTTTTAAGATTTTATTTATTTATTTGACAGAGAGAGATCACAAGTAGACAGAGAGGCAGGCAGAAGAGAGAGAGGGAAGCAGGCTCGCCACTGAGCAGAGAGCCCGATGCGGGACTCGATCCCAGGACCCTGAGACCATGACGTGAGCCGAAGGCAGCGGCTCAACCCACTGAGCCACCCAGGCGGACTATCCACCAAGATGATCTAACAATTGTAAATATCTACACCCCCAATATGGAAGCAGCCAATTACATAAGAAAGCAATTAATCAAGATAAAGAGTCATATTGATATGAATATATTAATAGTAGGAGATCATAACATGCCTTTCTCAGTAATAGACAGATCATTGAAGCAGAAAAACAATAAAGAAACAAGAGCATTGATTGAAACATTGGACCAGATGGACCTCATAGACATATACAGAACATTCCACCCTAAATCAACAGAATACTCATTCTTCTCAAGTGCACATGAAATCTTCTCCAGAATAGACCACATACAAGGTTACAAAGCAGGGCTCAACTGATACCAAAAGACTGACATTATTCCCTGCATATTATCAGATCACAATGCTTTGAAAGTGGAGCTCAATCACAAGGAAAAGTGCAGAAGGAACTCCAACACCTGGAAGCTAAAGACCACCTTGCTTAAGAATGCTTGGACCAATCAGGAGATCAAAGAAGAACTTAAACAATTCATGGAAACCAAGGAGAATGAAGACACTTTGGTCCAATACCTATGGGATACAGCAAAGGTGCTTCTAAGGGGAAAATACATAGCCATCCAAGCCTCCCTCAAAAAAAAAAAAAAAAAAAAAAGAAAAAGAAAAATCCAGAATACACCAGCTGTCTCTACACCTTAAAGAACTGGAGAATCAACAACAAATCAAACCAACTCCACATGCAAGACGGGAAATAATCAAGATTAGAGCAGAGATCAATGAGGTAGAAACCAGACATACAGTAGAACGTATCAATGAAACTAGAAGCTGGTTTCTGAAAGAATCTGAAAGAATCAATAAGATCAATAAACCATTGGCCACACTAATCCAAAAGAAAAGAGAGAAAGCCCAAATTAATAAAATTATGAATGAAAAGGGAGAGATCACATCTAACACCAAAGAAGTAGAAACAATCATCAGAAGTTATTACCAACAGTTATATGCCAATAAGCTAAGCAACCTAGATGAAATGGATGCATTCCTGGAAAACCACAAACTCCCAAAATTGAACCAGGAATAAATTGACAACCTGAATAGACCAATACCTAGTAACGAGATTGAAGCAGTGATCAAAAACCTCCCAAAAAACAAGAGCCCAGGACCTGACAGATTCCCTGGGGAAGTCTACCAAAGTTTCAAAGAAGAAATAACATCAATTCTCCTGAAGCTGTTTCAAAAATTGAAACAGAAGGAAAACTTCCAGACTCTTTTTATGAAGCCAGCATTACCCTGATCCCCTAACCAGGCAAAGACCCTACCAAAAAGGAGAATTTCAGACCAATATCACTGATGAATATGGATGCTAAGATTCTCAACAAGATCCTAGCAAACAGGATCCAGCAGCACATTCAAAAGATTATCCACCATGACCAGGTGGGATTCATCCCTGGGTTGCAAGGTTGGTTCAACATTCGCAAATCAATCAATGTGATAGAACAAATCAGTAAGAGAAGAGAGAAGAACCACATGGTCCTCTCAATTGATGCAGAAAAAACATTGGACAAAATCCAGCATCCGTTCCTGATTAAAATATTTCAATTATATGGATAGAGGGAACATTCCTGAACTTCATAAAATCTATCTATGAAAGACCCACAGCAAATATCATCCTCAATGGGAAAAAGTTCACAGCCTTCCCACTGATAATAGGAACACAAGGATGCCCACTCTCACCACTCTTGTTCAACACAGTATTAGAAGTCCTAGCAACAGCAATCAGACAACAAAGAGAAATAAAATGTATCCAAATTGGCAATGAAGAAGTCAAACTCTCTCTCTTCACAGATGACATGATTCTTTATATGGAATACCCTGAAGACTCCACTCCCAAACTACTAGAACTCATTCAGCAATTCAGTAATGTGGCAGGATACAAAGTCAATGTACAAAATCAGTGCCTTTCTTATACACTAACAAGGAAAATACAGAAAGGAAAATTAGAGATTTGATTCCATTTACTATAGCACCAAGAACCATAAGATACCTGGGAATAAACCTAACCAAAGAAGTAAAGGATCTGTACTCGAGGAACTACTGAACACTCATGAAAGAAATTGAAGAAGACACAAAAAGATGGAAGACCATTCCATGCTCTTGGATCAGAAGAATAAACGCTATTAAAATGTCTGTACTGCCTAGAGCAATCTATACTTGTAATGCATTCTGATCAAAATGACACTGGTATTTCTCAAAGAGCTGGAGCAAATAATCCTAAAATTTGTGTGGAATCAGAAGAGACCCTGAATCGCTAAGGAAATGTTGAAAAACAAAAACAAAACTGGAGGCATCTCCTTACCTGATTTCTAGCTTTCCTACAAAGCTGTGATCACCAAGACAGCATGGTACTGGCATAAAAACAGACACATAGACCAGTGGAACAGAGTAGAGAGCCCAGATACAGACCCTCAAATCGATGGTCAAATAATCTTCGACAAAACAGGAAAAAATATCCAGTGGAAAAAAGACAGTCTCTTCAATAAATGGTGCTGGGAAAACTGGACAGCTATATGTAGAAGAATGAAACTCAACCATTCTCTTATACCATACACAAAGAGAAACTTGAAATGGATAAAAGACCTCAACGTGAACAGGAATCCATCAGAATCCCAGAGGAGAACATAGGTAGTAAACTCTTCGATATCAGCCACAGCAACTTCTTTCATGATATGTCTCCAAAGTCAAAGGAAGGAAAAGCGAAAATGAACTTTGGGGACTTCATCAAGATCAAAAGCTTCTGCACAGCAAAGGAAACTGTCAACAAAACAAAGAGGCAACTGGCGGAATGGGAGAAGATATTTGCAAATGACAGTACAGACAAAAGGTTGATATCCAGGATCTATAAAGAACTCCTCAAACTCAACACACACAAAACACATAATCATATCAAAAATGGGCAGAAGATATGAATGGATACTTTTCCAATGAAGACATACAAATGGCTATCAGACACATGAATAAATGTTCATTATCACTTGCCATCAGGGAGATTCAAATTAAAACCACATTGAGATACCACCTCACACCAGTTAGAATGGCCAAAATTAGCAAGACAGGAAACAACATGTGTTGGAGAGGATGTGGAGAATGGGGAACCCTTTTCCACTGTCGGTGGGAATGCAAGTTGGTGCAGCCACTTTGGAGAACAGTATGGAGATTCCTCGAGCTTCCCTATGATCCTGCAATTGCACTACTGGGTATTTACCCCAAAGATACAGATGTAGTGAAAAGAAGAGCCAACTCTATCCCAATGTTTATTGCAGCAATGACCACGGTCTCCAAAGTGTGGAAAGAACCAAGATGCCCTTCAACGGATGAAAGGATAGGGAAGATGTGGTCCATATACATGATGGAGTATTATGCCTCCATCAGAAAGGATGAGTACCCAACTTTTGTAGCAACATGGGCGGGACTGGAAGAGATTATGTTGAGTGAAATAAGTCAAGCAGAGAGAGTCAAGTATCATATGGTTTCACTTATTTGTGGAGCATAGCAAAAAACATGTAGGACATGGGGAGATGGAGAGGAGAAGGGAGTTGAGGGAATTTGAAAAGGGAGATGAACCATGAGAGACTATGGACTCTGAAAAACAACCTGAGGACTTTGAAGGGGCGGCGAGTAGGAGGTTGGGGGAACCAGGTGGTGAGTATTATGGAGGGCACATATTGCATGGAGCACTGGGTGTGGTACAAAAACAATGAATACTCTTATGCTGAAAAGAAATTTAAAAAATACTTTTAAAAAAGAAGAAATCAGTAATAATTCTTGGACATTAGCTGTAGCAAATATTTATGTATATATTCTGTGAGGCAAGGGAAACAAAAGAAAAAAAATTGTCAGCAAAAGAAACCATAAACAAATAAAAGGTCATCTTAATGAGTGGAGGAGATATTTGCAAAAACATAGCTAATAAGGATTTAATATAAAAGTATATAAAGAACTTACAGAACTCAACACCAGAAAAGGAAACCCAACCAAGACCCAAACCAAAAGTGGGTAAATGACCTGAATAGACAGTTTTCTAAGGAAAAGATGCAGATGGCTAATGTACACAAACACCCCCAATATTATTAATCACCAGGAAAATGCAGATCACATGAGATATCACCTCATACCAGTCAGAATGGCTAGTGTAAAAAACAAAACAAACCAAAACAGGAAACAACAAGTGTTACTAAGGATATGGAGAAAGAGGAGCCTTATGCACTGCTTGTGGGAATGCATACTGGTGTAGCCATTCTGGAGAACTTAGGGAGGTTCCTCAGAGGAATTAAACATATAATACCATATGATCCAATGATTCCATCACTGGCTATTGACATGAAGAAAAAAACACTAGTTCAAAAAGATATATGCACCCCTGTGTTTGTTGCTGCCTTATTGACAATAGCCAAGATATGGAAGCAACCTAGGTCTTCCTCAAAAGACAAATGATTAAGAAAATATGGTCTATATGTATGAAGGAATGTTACTGAGTGACAAAAAGAATGAAATCTTGCCATTTGTGACAACATGGATGGACCTAGAACATATTATTTTATGGGAAATAAATCAGAGAGAGAAAGATAAATACCACATGATTTCACTTATATGTGGAATCTAATAAACAAAACAAATGAATGCCCCCAAGGGGAAGGAGGGCATAAATAAAACAGACAAAATTTATAAGAGGAGCAAACTTTAAGGTACAAAATAAATGAATTATGGAGAATAAAAATACTGCATAGAGAATATTGCCGCTAATATTGTAGAAACATTGTGTGGAGACAGTGACTAAATTTGTCACGGTGAACCTTGAGTAGTGTGTAGAAGTGTTGAGTCAGTATATTGTACATTTGAAACTAAAAGAAATTTCTTTTTTTTTGAGGGACTAACACACTTTTAATATATTTTTAAATATTTTTAAGGTTTAAAGAGTGTTAAAAGTTTGTAGTTCCTAGTAGGAAAACATCTGAATTGATACCCTAACGGCAAATCATTGTAGAATGTTTTGGTTGCCTGGGTGGGAGGGTAGGGATTCTCTTCACAGCACCCCAGCTTTCTTCATGAGAAGGTCGGAGGTACACTGGTTTGTATTATTGCGACATCCATTAGGTGACTGAAGTTGCTTTTCCTTCAGCAGAGGCAGTATTTGTCAGAAGGGCATTATGCTTGACCTCCAAATTTGGCTGACAATTTACTGATAAGATTCATAAACTTTGGGTTGCTCTGCTATTTTGACATATTCACTGGGTTCTGGGCCACATCCTGGAAGGCCACCGTAACTTCTGGATCCTGCATGGCTGCAAGAACCTCTGCATCATAAAGAATTTTATTGAACCCAGACATTCTGCCATTCCAGGCATGCCGCCTGCCATTCCAGGCATTCCTGCAGGAAAATTACCAGGCATTCCCCCAGGAAAGACACCTGGGAAAGAGCCATACTGAGTTCCTGATTGTCCTCTGGGTTCTTCCTCCCTCTGGGCTCTTTCTTTCCATTCTTTTTTGATCTCTCGCCCTTTATGTTTTCATTCACATTTTCTCCGATGTTCAGCAATTTTCTGGACCCTCAGTTGAACTTTCAGCATTGCACTAGCATCTTCATTATAATCCAGTTTACAAGCAAGGGCAAGATCATGTGCTGCTTCTTCCCAGTGGCCCAGAAGTCTGTGTGCTTTCCCTGGCCACTTAAAAGGCTGAGCTGAATCGGGATTGATTTCAGTAGCTGTGTCACAGGCTCAAATGGCAGCAATTGCTTCTGTAATTTGATGAGAAGACTGGCTCTCTTGGCATACAGAATGGCCAACCAAGGATTCAGTTTGATGGCATCTGTGATGAGTCAATGGCATTCCGTAGTCCCACATTGGGCTGTAGTTCAGCATCATTTAGAGCATCAATGACAGCCGCTTTTTAAATCATTTGCCTGATCCATCATTTCCTTAGTTATCTCTACATTTTCTTCTCCCATTTCTGAGGGGCATCAGTATCTGGTTCAATCACACCTTCATTGTCGATTTCGAGGTCACTTTCGTCTTGACGGTTCATCTGTCTTTATGTTTTCACCCACCTTCTTACTGTTTTTTCTGATTTAGTTTATGAGTGGCAGGTGGTATTTTACCCCCTATGCTCTCCATCCACTCCTGCAGGAAGTGCATTTTCTCAGTGTGCAGAACACTTGGATTCTTCTTCTACATTTTCATGAGGGCCCGAGGCTCGTTCCCTTTGCGGGGATCCATGGTCCAGAGGTGGTGGCAGGCAGCACCTGCCAGCACCAGGCGCTGGTGAGGTTGGGACCTTATTCCACGTGTGGGTACTCGCTCCTAAAACTAAAATAAATTTCATGCCAATTAGACTTCAACAAATACATCTTTGTAGAATGTTGGAGAGAAATATTTTCGTGATCAAAAATTGTGTTTTGGCTGAATATGTAGTATTCTATTGCGTAACAGAAAACTAATGATTAACCATTATGATAAAAAGTTTTAATATATTACCTTTGGGGTCATGAGCCTTGGGTCTTGACAATAATCTGTAACATGGAAATATTCAGGACAGACCATCATCTAGTTTTTGGTTATTTTTAATTTATTCTAGTTTTTAATTCTTAAAAATGTAATGTATTAAACAAACTGCAAACTCTTACAAGTTTCTTCTGTATATGAGTCCTGTGATAGTAAAACATGCTACACATTAATACCGATATGTCCTGTAACATTTTTTTGAGCTCTTACTCTGTTGTTATTGACATAGATAGTACACATTTAAAAAATTATTCACATTTATTCACAATAATTCACAATTATTCACATTTTAAAAAGGCTAAAAGGATGCCTGAGTGGCTCAGTCAATTAAGCATCTACCTTTAGCTCAGGTCACCATCCTGAGGTCCTAGGATAGAGTCCCACATTGGGCTCTCTGCTGCACTTGCTCCTCCTGCCCCCAAGTTCTCTCTCTCCCCATCAATCAATAAATAAAATCTTAAAAAATAAAAAAATAAATTTAAAAAATAGAGAAATTTAAAAAGGCTAGGAAAAAAGTCTAAACACTCATTGTGGTGTTCTGTTACTCTTAAGTACAATGGAGAATTCACCTAAAATCATGACTTTTACCCTTTCAAGAACTTTAATTATACATACCTTCACTTAATTATAAATTGAATTAAATTTTACATTCATTTATTATATTTCTAACTGAGAATGAGTCTTGTACCTGATACAGCATTTCTTATGGTTAAAATATGCTACAACAAAGTATTTATTATCTTTAAGATATTTAAGATAGGGGCGCATGGGTGGCTTAGTGGGTTAAACCTCTGCCTTCACTCGGGTCATGATCTCAGGGTCCTGGGATCGAACTCTGCATCAGGCTCTCTGCTCAGTGGGGAGCCTACTTCCCCCTCTCTCTGTCTGCCTGCCTCTCTGCCTGCTTGTAATCTCTCTCTGTCAAATAAATAAAGTCTTTTAAAAAATAAAAAGATGTTTAAGATAATAGGCAACAAAAATTTTATATATAGCCTAATAAATAACTTTCTAAGCTTAACAATAAGAGAAAATCTTCAAGAGCATAAACAGAATGCCAAAAGCTTGTGGTATAAACTATCACTAAGTGCACAACCATTACTTTTCATTTTGATAAATTTTTAAATTATATTATTAGATTTTCAGCTAAATTAGAAATATTTGTCTAACTATGGGGAAGAATTGATACTTTTCCAGTATTGAATTTTTAGCAAGAACACGATTCAGTCAATTTCATATACATCTATAGAATTTGTAGTGTTCTATTTGATTGTTCTTTCACAATTATTCACAGATACTTGCTATCTTGTACTGTGAAAAGAATCTCTTCCATAATGGAATAAAATTTGTCTTCAGCGTAATAATTCTTTGAATATAATACACACACAAAAAACACCTTTTTAAAGCTGAGCTCCACACCCAGCATGGAGATTCCAAAGATTAAATATGTATGATTCACATTAGAGACACATAGTAATGTAATTATTAACATTGTGCAAAGGTATAAAATTTATCATTTTCATAGGATATTTTTATTACAATTACTTTTTGGAATAAATATAGATTTACATGGCATTGTAAGAAATATCAGACACATTACATAATTTTCCTGTTTACCCAGTAATAATCTTTGCAAAGGTGTAGTATATTTTCAAAGACAGTATACTGATTGTGATACAGTTAAAAAATATTTCCATCATCACAAGGAGCCCTCATGTTACCTTTTTTGACTGCAACTATCTCCCTCTCATCCCTAAACCTTCTTTTTTTTTTTTTATCCCTAAACCTTCTTAACATCTAGCAATTGTTATACATTTCTTTAATCTGACATTTCAAGAATATTGTCTTAATGGAATAAAACTGTGTGTAACCTTTGGTTCTGTCTTTTTTTACTTAACCTAATTCCCTAGAGATACAGCCAATTTTTGTATACAATAAACGATACATTCCCTTTTTATTGCTGAGTAATATTTCATGGTGGGGATGAACTATGTTTTATTTAACCTTTCACTCCGTAAATGATGTGAATGAATAGTTGAGTACATTATTTTTAGTTTGGGCCTGTCATGAATAAAGCTTAATTAGAGGTTCTGTGAACAATAAATTTTTAGTTCTCTGGGTAAACGCCCAGATAAATTCTTTTTTCCTTTAAATAGTACAATTTTTTGGCCTCCAATTTTGGTCTTTATTTTTATTGAGAATTTGAAATGTTACCTTGATATAAATGTTATTATTTTCCTTCTATATGTAAACATTTCAAACTTCAGGTTACTTTTCCCTTGCTGCTGCTTTGATTAAGGCTTATGTTAAAGTGATTTGTTATAGTTTTAATCCCTCCTTAGGAATGTCTGTTTACTGGTGAATGAGTGCTTCATGGTGTGACTTTCATATTCTATACTTAAATGAATGAATATATGAACCATACTAGCCTCCTACAAGTTGACACTTGACTTCTTGGCGTTCTGTACCATTCCCCGCCCCACTCCGGTGTTTCTCTCTCTCTCTCTCTCTCTTTTTTTTTATAACACAATTAGGTATTTAGCTTTATACTCTATTTTCAAATTATTATTATTTTTTTTTCCTGGAATGCTCTTACCCTCTTTTGTGTATGACTTTGGATTTCTGCTTAAATTCACTTATGTAAGAAATTTTACTTTTACTTAAACCCCACTGAGAAGGACAGGCTGGTCTAGCTGGGCCACTTGTTGCTTTCCCTTTTAGTATTCATCTTAAAATGTCAGTTTAACATTACCTGAATAAGTTTTGTCTTTCTTTCCATAGCCCCATTGGGCATATGCTTTTGTCTGTCTCATTTATTGCTCAGTCACCAGTATCTGGGACAGAGTATCTCATTTATAAACCCACAATTAAAAATCTGTATAATTTTTTTGGACAAGAATTGATGACCTTTAAAAAATGTATAAATATCTTAGTATCACTTATTTTGCTCGGCACAGATACTCATTTGTGTGTGTGTGTGTGTGAACTGAATGAAAAAGTGTGAGTTTTTAAGCTGCTGAATAGGATTTAATAAATCAGAAAGAAATTTTTCCATATTTTATTGCCACTGGGTACTAAGTACTAAAGATACATGTTAAGAATATGATTTTTCACGCACCCCATCAAAAACTTTTTGTTTGTTTGTTTGTTTTTCCTGTCAGTGCGCAGAGGAAGAAATGCCTTTAGAATTCCATTAAAAATAGCTATGTGAGAGGTCCCTGGGTGGCTTAGGGGGTTAAGCTTCTGCCTTTGGCTGAAATCATGGTCCTAGGGTCCTGGGATCCAGCCCACATCAGACTCTCTGCTCAGCGTGGGGCCTGCTTCTCCCTCTGCTCTGCCTACCTCTCTGTCTGCCTGTAATCACTCTCTCTGACAAAAAAATAAATAAAATCTTTAAATACATATATATATATACATATATATATATGTATTTAAATTTTGTACAGTACAAGGGAGAAGAAGGGGCTAATTGGTTAAGAGCATTTAATACTGTCTCTTAGATATTATTTACCACCCCAGAAATGAAGCAACTAGCCTATGTTTCCAGACCTCAAAACGTATAACTTTTAAAAATACTTTCCCAGAGACCAAGGGTCAAATTCCTGACATACACAGGTGAATTCAACTCTCCACCTACAAGTAGCCTCTCCAGGGCCATTCCACTAAGTCATTCAGAATTAAAGCAAAGACCATCCCAATGCCATAATCCCAGCTTCTGATGACAAGGGAAAATCCAAACCCAAAGGTGCAGGACATAAAGATATTCAGGGAGAATAATTTTTCCTAATTACATGAATGTTTAATGGCTTGGAACTAAACTCACCAAGTTATTACTAAAGCCTTTGAGCAAAGGCTCAAATCTAATGGGAGGCATTAGATGAAGCCTGACTCCTTCTCCATCACATCAGGATGATACAGTGGGTCTATCACTTCCTTAATAAACATAGTAACCCCAATGATCCAGATTCATTTCCAGTTCTGAGAAAGGTCTGGTAAACCCCACATCCAGAAAATTTTGTTCATGGAGAGATCTCTCAAATTATAGGTATACACTCTTCCACATTGTGAGGACCTCTCATACTATTCAGGAGGCTCTTGGTGGAAACAGATATGTGGCCTTACATGAAGGAGATGCTCACAAGACTCAGATTTTATAGTATAAGGGCCAGAAACAGAGCCAGTCCTCAGTGCAGGCCTACATTCTACCATACAGAGAATCCTCCTACCCTGGGTCCCATGGCCCCCATGCCAACCCTGTCAGGAAACAAGGGCTAGGACAATTGTAGACAGCAGAATGACTTATACTGGCAGCTTTGGCAACAGGGGATCCTTAGTGGGCTTATATGAGGACAAACTCCTCTGTAACAAGTGATCACCTTGCTATAGAACTCAATCTCAATGGCCCAGAAGTCTACAGAATTCTAAGACTCCCTCTTCCTGAAAGAACTTCCCCAAACTAAGGGCTTACTAGCCCCAGGTCATTACTCTAGGGCATTGGTTGCTCCATTTCCAGGGAATAATCACCAATTTACAGCTTGTGGTCCACGGGGACAAACTCAATAATGAGACATTCTTACCTGTAATTGCACAGAGAAGCCTAAGTCACAGTACTTCTAGACAACCCTTCTAAAATCCCCCAAGGGAACCTCCTATGGTCAGCACAGGAAGGAAAACTGTAAAAGGAATACAAATTAAACTATATGCATCTATTGGCAAAACAGTTCACAACGGCAGTGGATCCCTGGCTTTCTTTTCTTAACACACTAAAAAGGTGCAACCTTCATTAGCAATGAAGAATCCAAAAAAGAAATTAAGAAAACAATCTGAAAAAGAAAAACCCAAGAATTAACAAAATAATTGAAAGCCTTGTGTAATGAAAAGTATAGGATATTCCTGAAAGAAAAAAGACAGAATTAAATGGAGATATATTGGTGCTTATATGCTGGAAGAATTTATACTTATAATGTAAATACCACACAAAGCCGCCCAGAGATTCAATACAATCTGTCTCAAGATCTTAATACTGTTTTCTACAAAAATAGAAAAATCCATCTGAAAATTCACATGGAATATCAAGGGACCTCAAATAACCAAAACAAAAACAAGATTGGACACACAGTTTCTGCTCTCAAATTTTTCTACAAAGTTATAGTAATCAAAACAGTGGTACTGGGCTCTCCACTCTGTTCCACTGGTCTATGTGTCTGTTTTTATGCCAGTACCACGCTGTCTTGGTGATCACAGCTTTGTAGTAAAGCTTGAAATCGGGTAACGTGATGCCGCCAGTTTTGTTTTTGTTTTTCAACATTTCCTTAGCAATTCGGGGTCTCTTCTGACTCCATACAAATTTTAGGATTATTTGCTCCAGCTCTTTGAAAAATACTGGTGGAATTTTGATCGGAATGGCATTAAAAGTATAGATTGCTCTAGGCAGTATAGACATTTTAACAATGTTTATTCTTCCAATCCAAGAGCATGGAACAGTCTTCCATCTTTTTGTGTCTTCTTCAATTTCTTTCATGAGTGTTCTGTAGTTCCTCGAGTACAGGTCCTTTACTTCTTTGGTTAGGTTTATGCCCAGGTATCTTATGGTTTTTGGTGCTATAGTAAATGGAATCGATTCTCTAATTTCCCTTTCTGTATTTTCATTGTTAGTGTATAAGAAAGCCACTGCTTTCTGTACATTGACTTTGTATCCTGCCACATTACTGAATTGCTGTATGAGTTCTAGTAGTTTGGGGGTGGAGTCTTTGGGGTTTTCCATAGAAAGAATCATGTCATCTGCGAAGAGAGAGAGTTTGACTTCTTCCTTGCCAATTTGGATACCTTTGATTTCTCTTTGTTGTCTGATTGCCGTTGCTAGAACTTCTAATACTATGTTGAACAAGAGTGGTGAGAGTGGGCATCCTTGTCGTGTTCCTGATCTCAACGGGAAGGCTGCAAGCTTTTTCCCATTGAGGATGATATTTGCTGTGGGTCTTTCATAGATAGATTTTATGAAGATGTGGTCCATATACACAATGGAGTATTATGCCTCCATCAGAAAGGACGAATACCCAACTTTTGTAGCAACATGGACAGGACTGGAAGAAATTATGCTGAGCAAAATAAGTCAAGCAGAGAGAGTCAAGTATCATATGGTCTCACTTATTTGTGGAGCATAACAAATAACATGGAGGACATGGGGAGATGGAGAGGAGAGGGAGTTGAGGGAAACTGGAAGGGGAGATGAACCATGAGAGACTATGGACTCTGAAAAACAACCAGAGGGTTATGAAGGGGCGGCGGGAGGGGGTGGGGTGGGGTGGGAGGTTGAGGAACCAGGTGGTGGGTAATAGGGAGGGCACGTACTGCATGGAGCACTGGGTGTGATGCCAAAACAATGAACACTGTTATGCTGTAAATAAGCAAATAAAAATAAATAAATTAATTAAAAAAAAAGAATGAAAAGATCTAGAGACCAGATTAAAAACAAAACGAAACAAAAAAAAAACCACAGTGGTACTGGGATAGAGGCATAGAGAACAATCAAATAGACTAGAGAGCTCAGAAATAAATCCTTGCATATAAAGTCAAATAATTTTAAGATTGATTGATTGATTGATTGATTTGAGAGAGAGAGAGGGGAGGGGAGCTGGAGAAGAGGGAAAAAGAATCCCAACACAGACTCTGAGCTGAGTGTAGAAGCTGAGGCATGACTTGATTCCACAACTCTGGCATTATGACCTAAACCTAAACCCAAACCAAAAGTGGGATGCCCAGCACACTGAGCCACCCTGGTGTACCCTACAAGTGATTTTTGATAAGGGTGCTAGATACATTCAATGGAGAAAAGACATTCTTTCGAAAGTTATTCTGGGAAAAAAGACATATTCACATGGAAATGAATGAGGTTGGATCCCTACCTAACCCCATACACAAAAATTAATTCAAAATGGCTCAAAGCATATATGTAAGAGTGGAAAGTACAAAAGTTTTAGGAAAAAATAACTAGAGAAAAAGCTTCATGACATTGGTTTAGGAATGATTTTTGGATACGGTATGAAAGGCACAGGCAACAACAACAACAACAAAATAGACAAACTGGATTTTATATTTATGTTTCAAACTTTTGGCTTCATAGGATACTATCAAGAGTAAAAAGGAAAATGATTTTCACAAGAACCTAGAGATTATCAAAGTTACACTTCTAAATAAAAATCTTTATTTAAAGGAAAACATGATGTAAAAATAAAAGCAATTATGGAATGGAAGAAAATATGTGCACATCACATTTACAAAATATGATTAATACCCAGAATATATAGAGAACTCCTAATATTCAATGAATGGGAAAAAATAAATAACTTGATCAGAGAATTGACAAAAGACTTGAATAGACATTTCTCCAAAGAAGAAATAAAAATGATCAATAAATAAATCTCAATATCACTAACCACTAGGAAAATATAAATCAAATGCTCAATATCACTAATCATTAGGGAAATATAAATCAAAACTATAATAAAATACCAGCTCACACCCACTGGAATTGTCACTGTTAAAGTAAACTGCAACAACAACAAAAAAAACCCCAGGAAATAACAAGTATTGATAAAGATATGGAAAACTTGGAAGCCTTCTGCACTAACTGGTGGGAATGTAAAATAGTGAAGTTGGAAGGGAAAACAGTATGACAGCTCCTCAAAAAATTAACAATGGAATTATTATATGAGCTAGCAATTCCACTTTTGGGCATATACTCAAAGAAAATCAAAGTAAGGAAATGAAAACGTATAAGTATACCTATGTTCACAGCTGTATTTTTTTTTCTTTTTACAATAGCCAAAGGTGGAATCAACAAGATGGTTTCCCAGGAGAATTCTACCAAATATATTTTTTCTTTATTAAAAAATTTTAAAAAATTAATGTATAATGTATTATTTGCCCCAGGTGTACAGATCAGTGAATCATCAGGCTTACACCTTTCATAGCAATCACCATACCCTCCTCAATGTCCATCACCCAGGTATGCTATCCCTACAGCCCCACCCTCCCAGAAACCCTCGGTTTGTTTCCTGAGATTAAGAGTCTCTTATGGTTTTTCTCCCTCCTGATTCCATCTTGTTTCATTTTTTCCCCCTTACTCCCCACAACTCCCTCCCCCCGCTGCCCTGCCTCTCAAATTCCTCAATCATGGAAATCATATGATAATTGTCTTTCTCTGATTGACTTATTTCGCTAAGCATAATACCCTCACTTCCATCCACATTGTTGCATGGCAAGATTTCATTTCTTTTGATGGCTGCATACTATTCCATTGTATATGTGTACCACATCATCTTTATCCATTCATCCATTGATGGATATCTAGGTTCTTTCTGTATTTTATCTATTGTGAACATTGCTGCTACAAACTTTCAGGTACATATGCCCCTTTGGATCACTACATTAGACTACAGACTACTGCGATAGCTGGGTTGTAAGGTAGCTCTATTTTCAACTTTATTTATTTATTTTAAATTCTTTTAGGTGTACCAGAATTCATTTATGTATTTATGAATATCATTTATGTTATGTACCACACCTAGTGTTCCATGCAATATGTGCCCTGCATAATCCCCCCCACCAGGCTCACCCAACCTTCCACCCCCTACCCCTTCAAAAGCCTCATTGATTTTCAGAGTCCACAACCTCTCATGGTTCGTTCTCCCACTCCAATTTCCCCAAACTCCCTTCTCCTCTCCATCTCCCCATGTCATCTGTGTTATTTCTTATGCTCCACATATAAGTGAAATCAACTTATATGTGGAGCATATGATTATCACATATGATAATTAACTCTCTCTGCTTGACTTATTTCACTCAGCATAATCTCCTCCAGTCTCATCCATTTGATACAAAAGTTGGGTATTCATCCTTTCTGATGGAGGCGTAATACTCCATTGTGTATATGGACCACATCTTCCTTATCCATTCGTCCGTTGAAGGGCATCTTGTTTCTTTCTACAGTTTGGCGACCGTGGTCATTGCTGTGATGAACACTGGGGTACAGATGGCCCTTCTCTTCACTGCATCTGTATTCTTGGAGCAAATACCCAGTAGTGCAATTGCAGGGTGATAGGGAAGCTCTATTTTTAATTTCTTAAGGAATCTCCACACTGCTTTCCAAAGTGGCTGCACCAACTTGCATTTCCACCAACAGTGGAAGAGGCTTCCCCTTTCTCCACACCCTCTCCAACACACGTTGTTTCCTGTCTTGCTAATTGTGGCCATTCTAACTGGTGTAAGGTGGCATGTAAATGTGGTTTTGATTTGAATCTCCCTGATGGCTAGTGATGATGAGCATTTTTTCATGTGTCTGATAGCCATTTGCATGTCTTCATTGATGAAGTGTCTGTTTGCATCTTCTGCCCATTTTTTGACATGATTATCTGTTTTGTGTGTGTTGAGTTTGAGGAGTTCTTTACAGATCCTGGATATCAGGCTTTTGTCTGTACTGTCATTGCGAATATCTCCTCCCATTCCATGAGTTGCCTCGTTGTTTGTTGACTGTTTCCTTTGCTGTGCAGAAGCTTTGGATCTTGATGAAGTCCCAAAAGTTAATTTACACTTTTGTTTCCTTTGCCTCTGGAGACATATTCTTGAAAGAAGTTGCTGTCTTCGATATCGAAGATATCGATATCGATATCTCTTCGATATCGAAGAGGTTACCTCCAGGATTCTCCTCCAGGATTCTCCTGGATTCTGGCCTCACATTGAGGTCTTTTATCCATTTTGAGTTTATCTTGATGTACGGTGTAAGAGAATGGCCGAGTTTCATTCTTCTTCATATAGCTGTCCAATTTTCCTAGCACCATTTATTGAAGAGACTCTCTTTATTCCACTGGATATTTTTTTCCTGCTTTGTTGAAGATTATTTGACCACAGAGTTGAGAGTCCAAATCTGGGCTCTCTACTCTGTTCCACTGGTCCATGTGTCTGTTTTTATGCCAGTACCATGCTGTCTTGGTGATCACCGCTTTGTACTGAAGCTTGAAATCAGGCAACGTGATGGCCCCAGCTTTGCTTTTCTTTTTCAACATTTCCTTAGCAATTCGGGGTCTCTTCTGATTCCATACAGATTTTAGGATTGTTTGCTCCAGCCCTTTGAAAAATGCCAGTGGCATTTTGGTCAGAATGGCATTGAAAGCGTAGATTGTTCTATGCAGTATAGACATTTTACAATGTTATTTTTCCAGTCCAAGAGCATGGAATGGTCTTTCATGTTTTTGTGTCTTCTTCAGTTTCTTTCATGAGTATTCTGTAATTCCTCGAGTACAGGTCATTTACCCCTGTTGTTAGGTTTATTCCCAGGTATCTTATGGTCCTTGGTGCTCTAGTGAATGGAATCGATTCTCTAATTTCCCTTCCGGTATTTTCATTGTGAGTTGATAAGAAAACAACTGATTTCTGTATGTTGGCTTTGTGTCCTGCCACATTACGGAATTGTTGTATGAGTTCTAGTGGTTTGGGGGTGGAGTCTTTTGGGTTTTCCATATAAAGAATCATGTCATCTGCAAAGAGAAAGAGTTTGACTTCTTCCTTGCCAATTTGTATACCTTTTATTTCTTTTCGTTGTCGACTGCAGTTGCTAGGACTTCTAATGCTATGTTGATCAAGAGTGGTGAGAGTGGGCATCCTTATTGTCTTCCTGATCTCAGCGGGAAGGCTGTCAGCTTTTTCCCATTGAGGGTGATATTTGCTGTGGGTTTTTCATAGATAGATTTTATGAAGTTGAGGGATGTTCCCTCTATCCCTATACTTTGAAGCATTTTAATCAGGAACGGATGCTGGGTTTTGTCACATGCTTTTTCTGCATCAATTGAGAGGACCATGTGTTTCTCCTCTCTTCTCTTATTGATTTGGTCTATCACATTGATTGATTTGCAAATGTTGGACAATCCTTGTAACCCAAGGATGAATCCCACCTGGGCATGGGGGATAATCTTTGTAATGTGCTGTTGGATCCTATTAGCTAGGATCTGGTTGAGAATCTCAGCATCCATATTCATCAAGGATATTGGTCTGAAGTTTTCCTTTTTGGTGCAGTCTTTGCCTGGTTTGGGGTTCAGGGTAATGCTGGCTGGAAATTATCATTCTCTTCAGTTTTTTGAAACAGCTTCAGAAGAATTTGTGTTATTTCTTCTTTGAAAGTTTGGTAGAGTTCCCCAAGGAATCCATCAGTTCCTGAGCTCTTGCTTTTCAGGAGGTTTTTGATCACTGCTTCAATCTTGTTACTAGATATTGGTCTGTTCAGGTTGCCATTTTCTTCCTGGTTCAGTATTGGAAGCTTATAGTTTTCCAGGAATGCATTCATTTCAGTTAGGTTGCTTTACTTATTATTCACTTATTCACTATAGGTTGCTTATTGGCATATAACTGTTGAGAATAATTTCTGATGATTGTGTCTCTTTCTTTGGTATTAGTTGTGATCTCTCCCTTTTCATTCATAATTTTAATTTGGGGCTTCTCTCTTTTCTTTTGGATTAGTTTGGCCAATGGTTTATCGACCTTATTGATTCTTTCAAATAACCAGCTTCTAGGTTCATTGATGCGTTCTGCTGTATCTCTAGTTTCTGTCTCATTGATCTCTGCTCTCATCTTGATTATTTCTCTTCTTGTGTGTGAAGTTGGCTTAATCTGTTGTTGATTCTCCAGTTCTTTTAGGAGTAAAGACAGTTGGTGTATTCTGGGTTTATCCCCTCCCCCCTTTTTTATTGAGGGAGACTTTGATGGCTATGTATTTCCCCCTTTGTTGTATCCCATAGGTTTTGGATGGAAGTGTCTTCATTCTCATTGGTTTCCATGAATTGTTTAAGTTCTTCTTTGATTTCCTGGTTGGTCCAACATTCTGGTTTTTTTTTTTCTTTTTTCTTTTTATTACTTTTTTTTCTGTTTGCATTATATTCTCTCTCTCTCTCTCTCTCTCTCTCTCTCTTTTTATTTACAGCATAACAGTGTTCATTGTTTTGGCATCACACCCAGTGCTCCATGCAGTACGTGCCCTCTCTATTACCCACCACCTGGTTTCTCAACCTCCCACCCCTCCCCCCCCGCCCCTTCAAAACCCTCTGGTTGTTTTCAGAGTCCATAGTCTCTCATGGTTCATCTCCCCTTCCAGTTTCCACCCATTCTTAAGCAAGGTAGTCTTTAGCTTCCAGGCGTTTGAAATCCTTCCAAACTTTTCCTTGTGGTTGAGCTCCAGTTTCAAAGCATTGTGATCTGAGAATATGTGGGGAATAATCTCAATCGTTCAGCATTGGTTGAGCTCTGATTTGTGACCCAGCATGTGGTCGATTCTGGAGAAGGTTCCATGTGCACTTGAGAAGAATGAGTATTCCATTGTTTTAGGGTGGAATGTTCTGACTATCTATGAGTCCATCTGGTCCAATGCGTCACTCAATGCTCTTGCTTCTTTATTGGTTTTCTGCTTGGGTGATTTGTCTATTACTGAGAGTGGCATGGTAAGATCTCCTACTATTAATGTATTCCTATCAATATGACACTTTATCTCGATTAACAGTTTTCTAATGTAATTGGCTGCTCTCCTGTTGGGGGAATAAATATTTACAATTGTTAGATCTTCTTGATGGATAGTCCCTTTAAAAATTTAAAAATTCCGAATCTCCGAGTACAGTCTTTAGTTTAAAATCTAATTTATCTGATACGAGAATTGCTACCCCAGCCTTCTTTTGAGACCCATTGGCATGAAAGATGCTTCTCCATCCCTTCACTTTCAGTCTGGATGTATCCTCAGATTCAAAATGGGTCTCTTGGTAGATAACAACTGGATGGGTCCTGTTTTGTTTTTTTGTTTTTTGTTTTGTTTTGTTTTGTTTTGTTTTTTTATCCGGTCTGCAACTCTGTGCCATTTTTTTCCCCCATTTTATTTATTTTTTCAGCGTAACAGTATTCATTCTTTTTGCACAACACCCAGTGCTCCATGCAAAACGTGCCCTCCCCTTACCCACCACCTGTTCCCCCAACCTCCCACCCCTGACCCTTCAAAACCCTCAGGTTGTTTTTCAGAGTCCATAGTCTCTTATGGTTCGCCTCCCCTTCCAAATTTTTTTTTTAATAAACATATAATGTATTTTTATCCCCAGGGGTACAGGTCTGTGAATCGCCAGGTTTACACACTTCACAGCACTCACGATAGCACTTACCCTCCCCAACTCTGTGCCATTTTATGGATGCATTTAGGCCATTCATAGTGAGAGTGATTATTGAGAGATACGTTTTTATTGACATCGTGTTACCAGTGAAGTCTTTGTTTCTATAGATTGTTTCCATGTTTTTCTGTTCAATGATATTCTTGGGGTTTTTTCCCTCCTCTGTAGAACCCCCCTTAATATTGCTTGCACTGCCGGCTTGGCAGTCACTCTTTTAAACCTTGTCGGTCTTGGAAGCTCTTTATCTCTCCATCCATTTTGAATGTCAGTCTTGCTAGATAAAGTATTCTTGGCTGCATATTCTTCTCATTTAGTGCCCTGAATACATCTCACCAGCCATTTCTGGCTTGCCAGGTTTCTGTGGACAGATCTGACATTATTCTGATGGGCTTTCCTCTGAATATAAGGAATCTCTTCCCCTTAGCTGCTTTCAGGAGCTCCTGTCTAAAGTAATGATTCATCATTTTCAGAATCAGGTGTCTCAAGGTCTTTCTAGATTCTATGATCTTGGGGGCGGGGGGAGACCTTTCTGCCTCTAGTACACAGACACTGGTTCCATTCACCAGATGGGGAAAATTTTCATGGAGAATTTATTCAACCATATCCTCTAGTCTCCTTTCTTACCCCTCCCCCCCAGAGACTCCAATAATTCTGATGTTAGAATGTTTCACGGCATCATTTATTTCCCTAATTCTGTTTTCATGACTTCTAAGCTGTTTATTCCAGGCTGCCTCCTGATTCTTTTTCTCCATTAGTTTGTTGTCCAGATCACTAATTCTCTCTTCAGTCTCAGTTACCCTAGCTTTTAGAGAATCTAGATTCAATTGGAACTCATTGAGAGCATCGTTAACATCAACCCTGGTGGCTTTCACTTCTGCCCAAATCAATTCCATTTTGTTATCAAAGACTTTCTCCAACCTAGCGATTGCCTAGATAAATGTTAGCCTGAATTCTGTTTCCATCATACTGTTTATGTCCATATCCAAAAGCTCTGATGGAGAGGTCCCAGTGTCGGAGTTTTTCCTCTGTTGGGCATTCCTCCTCCTAGTTATTTTGGTGAGAGATGGCTGAACGGATGTGTAGCTGAATGTATCAACTGTGGTGCAAGCAAGGTGCCCTCCCAAATGCCTCAGAGAAATGAAGAGTCCCCACCAAAAAGAATGAAAAAGAAAAGGGGGGGGGGAGAGATACAGGGGGGAAAAAAGAAAGAAAAGAGAAGGCCCAGCCTGAATGTGCCCCAAAGGTAAGATTTATAAAGTAGACAAACAAAAACAGACAAACAAAAAGACTGACAAAAATAGATGACAAGAAAAAAAAAAAAGAAATGAAAAGAACCCAGCCAAAATGAACCCCAAGTATAAAATTTATATACTACCAGAACAAAAACCAATACACAGAAACACTGACAGAAGAAAAAGATGGGAGAATGGTTATAAATTCTCAATGTGGGAGAGGAAGGTTATCTTGATTCTTCCTGGATGTATCTTGATATCTTTGTTTTGGGACACAACGTTCCTGAGATAAAGTGGGATTCAAACTTGTTTACATATAGGGGTAGCATTGATTGGGGAAAGGGAATTACCTTGAAGTTTGTCTCTATATGAATATTTTAAAAGAATAAAACAAAATAAAATAAAATAATAGAAAGGTAAAAGAACAACACAGGTATATGTATCAAAAAGGTTCAGTTAAAAGGCTAGAATGGAATTTGATTTTCTGAACATCTCATTGTGATGGTAAATAGGTTAAAAACTTATATATAAAAATGAAAAGAACCAGAATAGTGTGAGTGAATTAAAAATAAAAGTTGTATCCACGAGGTAGTGGTGGTTGTCCTATTGTTATATTTGGGGGGGGGGGTGGCTTTCTGTGGGAGGGGCTTTTCTGGGACTCTTGCCAGAGTTGAGTCCTCCTACCCCTGTCAAAGGGGCTGGGATCTGAGGAAACCGGCTTTTCAGGCTTTCCTTCTCTGGAGGTTTTTTTTCTTTTTGTTTTTTCTGTTTTTTTTTTTTGTTTGTTTGTTTGTTTGTTTTTCTCCTCTTGGCAGCTTTTGGTGGTTCTTTAGAGGAAAGCAACCTGCACCCAGACCTCCATCTCAGAGAGAAGCCTCAGTCTTTTCCCTTTGGCTGCTCCAGAGCACATAAATTCCCCCTCTGCCACTGGCAGAGCATGTCCCCATTCATGGTCTCTGGGGTCACAGGAAATCATGCTTGTACCCCAAACCACAAGAAATACTAGCTGAAGTTGTCTGGGCATGTCCAGACAGCCAGAGAGGTCCCAAGCAGAGATAGCATACTGAGATTTTCACACTGGTCTGGGCTGGGAGTATTCAGAATCTCCCAGTCCTAGAGAGCGCTGGCTAGGGCCTGCATGGACCTCTCTCAGGGGAGGGCATGGAGCGCGACTCAGACCCTGGTCACGCAGCATGTGTGCAAAGTCCAAAACACTGTGGTTCTAGAGAGTGCCAGCTGGTGTCCACCCCAGACTCCCTCACGGGAGCTGCCACCCAGACGCTGTCAGGCAGGCCGGCTGCTCAGGGACCATGTCCTGGCTTCTTTGATGCATTCTCTGGTTTCATGCCAGCGGTGGCCATGCTGGGCCTGTGGGCATAAGTCCCTTTCCCTAACCACCCATTTCCACCAATTTCCCCTTAAGATCTTTTGCTCTTTTTGAGTGATTTCAAGCAGGCTCCAAGTTAATGCTGGTCCCCAATGACAGTGCACTCTTGTATTGGGGTATTACTTTCCAGTGGGGCACTTCTGGTGGCTCCCTCCCCATTTTGTTTTTCTTCCAATATCATTCCAATGTTCCCACTCCACTTTACCTGTGCACTGGCATCTTCTTCACCCTAGAGATCCAGAAGTCTTTAATTCTAATCTCAGCCTGATTTCATGGGTGATCAGAGTTCCTTGGTAGGTAATCAGCTCAATTTTGGGGACCGGTTGAAAGAGCACCTCCTACTTATCCACCATCTTGTCGCCTCTTCTTATTTTCAAGTTTTTGAGGAACGTCCATTCTGTTTTCCAGAGTGGCTTTACCAGCTTGCATTCCCACCAACAGGGTTCCCCTTTCTCCGCATCCTCACCAGTATCTGTCGTTTTCAGACTTGTTGATTTCTGCCATTCTGACTGGTGTGAGGTGGTATTTCGGTGGTTTTGTAGTTCCCTGATGCCGAGTGATGTGGAGCACTGTTTCATGTGTCTGTTGGCCATCTGGATGTCTTCTTTGCAGAAATATCTGTTCATGTCTACTGCTCATTTCTTGACTGGATTTTTTGTTCTTTGGGTGTTGAGTTTGATAGGTTCTTTATAGATATTGCTGATACGTCATGTGTGAATATCTTCTCCCATTCTGTCAGTTGTCGCTTGGTTTTGTTGACTCTTTCCCTTGCTGTGCAAGAGCTTTTGATCTCGATGAAGTCCCAATAGTTCATTTTTGCCCTTGCTTCCCTTGCCTTTGGCGATGTTTCTAGGAAGAAGTTGCTGTGGCTAAGGTTGAAGAGGTTCCTGTCTGTGTTCTCCTCAAGGGTTTTGATGGATTCCTTTCTCACATGGAGGTCTTTCATCCATTTTGAGACATCCATTTTCATCCATTTTGAGACCACGCACATTTCTTGTGTGTGGTATAAGGAAATGGTCCAGTTTCATTCTTCTGCATGTGGCTCTGCAATTTTCCCAACACCATTTGTTGAAGATACTGTCTTTTTTCCATTGGACATTCTTTTCTGCTTTGCTGGAGATTAGTTGACTATAGAGTTGAGGGTCCATTTCTGGGCTCTCTAGTCTGTTCCATTGATCTGTGTCTGTTTTTATGCCAGTACCACACTGTCTTGATGATGACAGCTTTGTGATAGCGCTTGAAGTCTGGAATTGTGATGTCACCAACTTTGGCTTTCTTTTTCAACATTCTTCCAGCTATTCAGGGTCTTTTCTTGTTCCATATTAAATTTTAGGATAATTTGTTCCATTTCTTTGAAAAAAGTGGATGGTATTTTGATAGGGGTTGCATTAAATGTGTAGATTGCTTTAGGTAGCATAGACATTTTCACAATATTTGTTCTTCCAATCTATGAGCATGGAACGTTTCTCCATTTCTTTGTGTCTTGCTCAATTTCTTTCATGAGTACTTCACAGTTTTCTGAGTACAGATTCTTTGCCTCTTTGGCTAGGTTTATTCCTAGGTATCATATGGTTTTGGGTGCAATTGTGAATGGGATCGACTCCTTCATTACTTTTTCTCCTGTCTTGTGTTGGTGTATAGAAATGCAACTGGTTTCTGTACACTGATTTTATATCCTGACACTTTATTGAATTCCTGTATGAATTCCAGCAGTTTTGGAGTGGAGTCTTTTGGGTTTTCCACATAAGGTATCATATCATCTGCAAAGAGTGAGAGTTTGACATCTTTGCTGATTCAGATGCCTTTTATTTCTTTTTGTTGTCTGATTGCTGAGTCTAGGACTTCTAATACTACGTTGAATAGCAGTGGTGATAGTGGACATCCCTGCTGTGTTCCTGACCTTAGTGGAAAAGCTCTCAGTTTCTCCCCATCGCGAATGTTATTTGCTGTGGGTTCTTCATAGATGGCTTTGATGATATTGAGGTATGTATCCTCTATCCCTACACTGTGAAGAGTTTTGATCAAGAAAGGATGCTGTACATTGTCAAATGCCTTTTCAGCATCTATTGAGAGTATCCTATGTTTCTTGTTCTTTCTTTTATTAATGTACTGTATCACATTGATTGATTCGTGGATGTTGAACCAACCTTGCAGCCCAGGAATAAATCCCACTTGGATGTGGTGAATAATCATTTTAATGTACTCTTGGATCCTATTGGCTAGTATTTTGGTGAGAATTTTTGGGCGCCCGTGTTCATCAAGGATATTGGTCTCTAATTCTCCTTTTTTTTTTTAAGATTTTATTTATTTATTTGACAGAGAGAGAGATCACAAGTAGGCAGAGAGGCAGGCAGAGAGAGAGGAGGAAGCAGGCTCCCTGCGGAGCAGAGAGCCTGATGCGGGGCTCGATCCCAGGACCCTGAGATCATGACCCGAACCGAAGGCAGCGGCTTAATCCCCTGAGCCACCCAGGCACCCCTCTAATTCTCCTTTTTTGATGGAGTCTTTGGTTTCGGCATCAAGGTAATGCTGGCCTCATAAAGTGAGTTTGGATGTTTTCCTTCCATTTCTATTTTTTTGGAGCAGTTTCAGGAGAAAGGTTTGGTAGATTTCCCCTGGGAATCCATCTGGCCCTGGGCTCTTGTTTATTGGGAGAGTTTTAATGACTGCTTCAATCTCCTTGCTGGTTATGGGTCTGTTCAGGTTTTTTCTCTCTCTCTCTCTCTCTCTTTTTTTTTTTTCTGGTTCAGTTTTGGTAGTTTATATGTCTCTGTGAGTGCATCCATTTCTTCCAGATTGTCAAATTTGCTGGCGTATAGTTGCCCATAATATGTTCTTATAATTCTTTTTATTTTATTCAATTTATAATTGAAATTTTATAATTTCATTGGTGTTGGCTGTGATCTCTCCTCTTTCATTCACGATTTTATTAATTTGGGTCCTTTCTCTTTTCTTTTTGATAAGTCTAGCCAGGGGTTTATCAATCTTATTAATTCTTGCAAAGAACCAGCTCCTAGTTTTGTTGATTTGTTCTACTGTTCTTTTGCTTCTATTTCATCGATTTCCACTCGGATCCTTTATTATTTTTCTTCTCCTGCTGGGTTTAGGCTTTCTTTGCTGTTCTTTCTCCAGCTCCTTTAAGCATAGGGTTAGGTTGTGTACTTGAGACCTTTCTTGTTTCTTGAGAAAGGCTTGGATCACTATATACTTTCCTCTCAGGACCGCCTTTGCTGTGTCCCAAAGATTTTGAACAGTTGTGTTTTCATTTTCATTTGTTTCCGTGAATTTTTTCAATTCTTCTTTAATTTCCTGGTAGACCCATTCATTCTTCAGTAGGATGCTCTTTAACCTCCACGTATTTGAGTTCTCTCCACCTTTCCTCTTGTGACTGAATTCTAGCTTCAGGGCACTGTGGTCTGAAAACATGCCGGGAATGATCCCAATATTTTTGGTACCAGCTGAGACCTTATTTGTGACCCAGGATGTGATCTATTCTGGAGAATGTTTCATGGGCACCAGAGAAGGACGTGAATTCTGTTGCTTTAGGATGGAACGTTCTGAATATGTCTTTGATGTCCATCTGGTCTAGACTGTCATTTAAAGCCTTTATTTCCTTGTTGATCTTTCACCTAGATGATCTGTCCATTTCTGTGGGGGGGGGTGGAGGGCTGTTAAAGTCCCCTACTATTATTGTATTATTGTCAATGTGTTTCTTTGATTTTGTTATTAATTGGTTTATACAATTGGCTGCTCCCATGTTAGGGACTTAGATACTTAAAATTGTTAGATCTTCTTGTTGGACAGACCCTTTAAGGATGATATAGTGCCCTTCCTCATCTCTTTGGCTTAAAATCTAATTTATCTGATATAAGGTTGCGGCCCCAGCTTTCCTTTCATGTCCATTAGCTGGGTGAATGGTTTTCCATCCCTCACTTTAAATCTGGACGTGTCTTTGGGTCTAAAATGAGTTTCTTGCAGACAGCATATCGATGGGTCTTGTTTTCTTAACCCATTCTGATACCCTGTGTCTTTTGATTGGGGCACTTAGCCCATTCACATTCAGGGTAACTATTGAAAGATATGAATTTAGTGTCATTGTATTGCCTGTACAGTGACTGTTACTGTATATTGTCTCTGTTTCTTTCTGATCTTTACTTTCAGGCTCTCTCTCTGCTTAGAGGAGCCCTTTCAATATTTCCTGTAGGGCTGGCTGGTTTGGTGCTTGCAAATTCTTTTAGTTTTTGTTCGTCCTGGAAGCTTTTTACCTCTCCTTCTATTTTCAATGACAGTCTAGCTGGATATAGTATTCTTGATTGCATATCTTTCTCTTTTACTGCTCTGAATATATCATGCCAGTCCTTCCTGGCCTGCCAGGTCTCTGTGGATAGGTCTGCTGCCAATCTAATATTTCTACCAGTATATGTTGCATACCTCTTTTCCTGAGGTGCTTTCAGGACTTTCTCTTTGTCACTGAGACTTGTAAGTTTTACTATTAGATGACAGGGTGTGGACTTCTTTTTATTGATTTGGGGGGGGTTCTCTGTGCCTCCTGGATTTTGATGTTTGTTCCCTTTGCCACATTAGGAAGATACTTTGCTACAATTTTCTCCAATATACATTCTGCCCCCCTCTTTCTTTCTTCTTCTTCTTTTGAGATCCCAGTTATTCTAATATTGGTTCATCTTATGGTATCATTAATCTCCCAAATTCTCCCCTTGCGGTCCAGTAGTTGTTTCTCTCTCTTTTGCTCAGCTTCTTTATTCTCCATCATTTGGCCTTCTACACCACTAATTCTCTCTTCTGCCTTATTTATCCTAGCAGTAAGTGCCTCCATTTTTTTTTATTGCATCTCATTAATAGCTTTTTAAATTTCAACTTGGTTAGATTTTAGTTCCTTTATTTCTCCAGGAAGGGATTCGCTAATATCTTCCATGCCTTTCTTGAGCCCAGCTAGAACCCTTGGTAATTGTCATTCTGAACTGTAGTTCTGACACCTTACCAATGTCCATATAGATTTGGCCCCTAGCCATAGGTACTGCCTCTTGTTCCTCCCCCCTCCACGGTGAGTTTTTCTGCTTTGTCATTTTATACAGATTAGAGTAGATAAGTGAGAGAACAAAATACTAAAAAGGTAGCAATGGTCCCAGAAAAATATACAGAAACCAAATCAGAAGAGAATTGGGACTGGGTGGAGAAGAGAAAAGGGAAAAAAAGAAAAAATATATCTATAAATCAGGCTGATGACTAGAACAGAGACATGCACTTGATTTTGGGCATGTTAGAAGATTTTGGCCTGTTAGAAGAAACTACCTCCCAAAATTTTAAAGAAAGAAAAACTTATATGTATACAAAAATAAGGTTAAGCATGATGAGAGGGTGGAATATGACTGTAAAGATGAACACTAAAAAAGATTCTAAAGAAAAGATTGCTAAAAAAGGAATGAATAAGTTGGTTGAAAAAAGGAAAGAGGAAAGAATGTGATCAGGATGGAGACTAGAAGAAAGCCATGCTCTAGTTAGGGTATATTTTGATCTATTAGAAAAACTTTCATTCCAAAATTTTAAAGAAAAAAAAACTTATATGTATACAGAAAATAAGAATAATTACAATAAAGGGAAAAAATATGACTGTAACAATGAAAGTTTCAAAAAGATTTTTTAAAGGCATTAATAAGTTAAAATAGTTATAAAATGTTCAAATAGGAAAGAGGAAAAATTTAAAAAATAGAATTAAAAAATTAACTTTGTTTTTTAAAACTTTTTAAAATTTCTTTTCAGCGTAACAGAATTCATTGTTTATGCACCACACCCAGTGCTCCATGCAGTACGTGCCCTTCATATTACCCACCACCTGGCTCCCCCAATCTCCCACCCTCCCACCCCTTCAGAACCCTCAGAATGTTTTTCAGAGCCCATAGTCTTTCATGGTTCATCTCCCTTTCCAATTTCCCTCAACTCCCTTCTTCTCTCCATCTCCCCATGTCCTCCATGTTATTTGTTATGCTCCACAAATAAGTGAAACCATATGATAATTGAATCTCTCTGCTTGATTTATTTCACTCAGCATAATCTCTTCCAGTCCCATCCATGTTGCTACAAAAGTTGGGTACTCATCCTTTCTGATGGAGGCATAATTCTCCAAAGCTTATATGGACCACATCTTCCTTGTCCATTCTTCCACTGAAGGGCATCTTGGTTCTTTCCACAGTTTGGCGACCGTGCCCAATCATGTCAAAAAATGGACAGAAGACATGAACAGACACTTCTCCAATGAAGGCATACAAATGGCTATCAGACACATAAAAAAATTAACTTTGAATGATTAAAAGATCATGGAGAAAAGCCATGAATTCTATGTGTTGCTTTCCCCTAGCTCTGGAGCTCCACAGTTCTCATTGACCAGTGAACTTGGTCTTGGCTGGATGTTCCTGCTGATCTTCTGGGGGAAGGCTCTATTACAGTGATCCTCAAATGTCTTTTCCTGAGGTGAACTGCACCACTTTTGCCAGGGACCAGGCTAAGTAATCTGCTCGGGTTCACTCTCAGCAGCTTTTGTTCCTCGAATGCTTTCCATACAGCTTTGGAGGATGAGAATGAAAATGGCGGTCTCCCAATCTCTGACCTAGTAGGAGCCAAGAGCTCAGAGGCCCACTCCTCAACGTGCCTTCAGAGAAAAGCAGTCTGTCCCTCCCGTCTCTCTGGTCTCTGGGCACACTCCAAGCTCTCCAGGTCTGTGGCTGAGCATTTGGTGCACAGCCCCATTTGGAGTCTCCAAACCTGGCAGATACTTGCAGCATGCTCCTATGCCACTCCTCCTGGAGGAAGAAGGAGGGAGTCTCTCTGTGTCTACCAGTTGTGGGGTCCCCGCTTGAACAGCAATGACCCTACTGAGCCTCTGGGAATCCTGAGTTGAAAACCCAGTCCTCAGCTCCATTTCTGTAGCTGGCTCCCCTGCTGCAATACCTGGGAGCTCTGCCACACCCCTGGTCTTACTGTGTCTCCGCGGGTCCTGAATCCTCACTGTGCCTGCCAGGGCCCCATCCCCTGCTTAGCCTCTGGAGCAACGTCCCTCAGTGGAGCAGACTTCTAAAAGTTCTGATTTTGTGCTCCGTTGTTCTACCACTTGCTGGGAGCTGGCCCCTTCCCCTGCGGTCCATCTTCCTGTCGCTTCAGATTCACTTCTCCACACATCCGACCTTCTGGAAAGTGGTTGGTTTTCTGTTCCTAGGATTGCTGCTCTTCTTCTCTTCTATCTCCTGTTGAGTTTGTAGGTGTTCAGAATGGTTTGATAACTATCGAGCTTAACTCCTGAAACCTGGTGATATTTTGGTCTCCTACTCCTCTCCCCATCTTGCTCCTCTATCAAACATTTAAAGAAGAACCAATACCTATTCTTCTGAAACTGCTCCAGAAAATAGAAATGGAAGGAAAACTTCCCAACTCATTCTATGAGGCCAGAATTACCTTGATACCAAAACCGGACACAGACTCCACTGGGTAGAATGATAGACCAATATCCCTGATGAACATGGACGGCAATATTTTCACCAAGATACAAGCTAATAGGACCCAACAGTACATTAAAAGGATTATTCACCACGTCCAAGTGCGATTTATTCCTGGGCTGCAAGGGAGGTTCAATACCCACAATTCAATGTGATACACTACATTAATAAAGAAAAGACAAGAACTACAGAATCCTCTCATTACATGCAGAAACAGCAATTGCCAAAATACAGCATCCTTTCTTGGTAACCCTCCCCCCTCACAATGTAGAGATAAAGGGAACATACCTCAATATCATGAAAGCCATATAAAAGGCCCATGGCAAATATCATCCCAAATGGGGAAAAACTGAAACCTTTCCCTGAGATCAGGAACATGATAAGGATGTCCATCCACTCTCACCACCATTTTTCAACATAGTACTGGAAGTCTTAGCCTTGTCAATCAGACAACAAAAAGAAATAAAAGGCATCTAAATCGGTAAAGAAGTCAAACTCTCACTCTTTCCAAATGACATGGTCCCCTAGGGAGAAAACACAAAGGCTCCACAAAAATATAGCCAGAACAGATATTCAGCAAGTCACAGGCTATAAAATCAATGTACAGAAGTCAGTTGCATTTCTATCTACAAACAAGGAGGCAGAAGAAAGACAAATCATAGAATTGATCCCACTTACAATAGCACCAAAAACTGTATGATACCTAGGAATAAACCTAATGCAAGAGGTAAGAGATCTGTACTCTGAAAACTATAGAACACTTATGAAAAAAAAAAAAAAACTGAGAAAGACAAAGAAATGGGAAAAGTTTCTATACTCATGGATTGGAAAACAAATATTGTTACAATATTTATGCTACCCAGCGCCATCTACACATTCAACGCAATCTCTATCAAATTACTATCAACATTTTTCGCAGTGGTGGAACAAGTCCCAAAATGTGTATGGAACCAGAGAAGACTCTGACTAGGCAAAAGAATGTTGAAAACACAACCAAAGTTAATGAAGTGCCTGACTTCAAGTTCTATTACAAAGCTGTAGTGATCAAGACTGTATGGTATTGGCACAAAAAGAGACACATAGATCAATAGAACAGAATAGAGAGCCCAGAAATAGATCCTCAACTCTATGGTCAACTAATCTTTGACAAAGCAGGAAAGACTATCCAAATGAATAAAGGACAGCCTCTTCAACAAATGGTGTTGGGAAAATTGGGCAGCCCCATGCAGAAGAATGAAGCTGGACCATGTTCTTAGACCATACACAAAGATAAACTCAATATGGATGAAAGACCTCAGTGTGAGACAGGAATCCATCAGAACCCTAGGGAAGCAACCTCTGTGACCTCAGCTTTAGCAACTTCTTGTTAGACACATCTCCAAAGACAAGGGAAACAAAAGCAAAAATGAACTATTGGGATTTCATCCAACAAAAGGCAGAGACAGTTGAAACAACTAAAAGTCAATGTGCAGAATGGGAAAAGATATTTACAAATGATATCAGATAAAGGGCTAGCATTCAAAATCCATACATAATTTATCACCCTCAATACCCAAAACTGAAAAATCTAATGAACAATTGGGCAGAAGATAGGAAAGACATTTCTCCAAAGCAGACACACAAGTGACCAAAGACACACGAAAAATGTTCAACATCCTTCAACATTAGGGAAATACAAGTCAAAACCACAGTGAGATATCACCTCGCTCCAGGCAGAATGGGTAAAATTAACCAGTCAAGAGAGAACAGGTGTTTCGAGGATGCAGAGAAAGGGGAACCATCCTACACTTTTTGTGGGAATGCAAGCTGTTGCAGCCACTCTGGAAAACAGAATGGAGGGTCCTCAAAAAGTTGAAAATAGAGCTACCCTATAACTCAGCAGTGGCACTACTAGGGATTTATCCCAAAGATACAAATGTAGTGATCCAAAGAGACATCGACACCCCAATGTTCATAGCAGCAATGTTCACCATAGCCAAACTGTGACAAAAGCCCAGATGTCCATCAACAGACGAACAGATAAAGAAGACTTATCATATACCATATATGTAATGTGTTATATATATTATATATGTATAATGATATATAATGGAATATTACTCAGCCATCAGAAAAGATGAATACTATCATTTAGCTCATCGTGGATAAGCTGGATGAAGGATATTTTGCTGAGCTAAATAGGTCAGTCAGAGAAAGACAATTATATGAAATTTAAGAAACAAGACAGAGGATCATAGGGGTAGAGAGGGAAAATAAAATAAGATGAAATTAGAGAGGGAGATAAATCCCAAGAGACTCTTAATTCTAGGGAACAAACTGAGGGTTTCTGGAGGAGGGAATGGGGAGAATGGTGTAAATGGGTGATGGGTATTAAGGAGGGCATGTGATGTGATGAGCACTGGGAGTGATATGCATCTGATAAATCACTACATTCTGCCCATGAAACTTATAATACGCTAAATGTTACCAAAATTGAATTTAAATAAACATTTTATTTAGTTATTTATTAATTTATAAAGATTTTATTTATTTATTTGACAGAGAGAGCACAAGCAGAAGAGGGAACAGGGAGCTAGACTTGGGGCTGGATCCCAGGACCCTGGGATCATTACCTGAGCCAAAGGCAGACACTGAACAACTGGGTCACCCAGGCATCTCTAAGCAATTTTTTAAAAACCGAACTGGGCCTTCTAAATCTCATAAAGACAGAGACCAAAATGTTTTTCAAGTTCACATGATCTGGAAAAAATTCAATATTACAACTAGTTTAAGTTTATTGGTTTAATTAAAACCAATAAGTTTATTGGTTTAATTGGTTTAATTAAAACAGTCATGTATTCTGGGGTTATCAGTGTCAAATACAATACCAATAATCAGCTTTTCCCCACCTGAATTTATTAGTTGAATTCATGCACTATTTGTTGGAATTTGTCAGCTATAGGATGATTTAAAATGATGGTTAAATTTTATCTGTTAGTGTTTTCATGAGTAATTTATAAAAGCAAATTGTTTAAATGAATAAAAAGTTTAATAGCTTTTAAAACTTTAGATAATCTGAAACTGACTAAGTTAAATGATAAATTGGGTTAAATTTATGGAATATCTAAATGCTTCCAAATGAAACAAAATAGTAAAGCACTGATTACCAAGCATAGGTTTATCCACTTCCCTTCTTATCAAAGAGAAACCAAAGATAAATTTGAGGCTGTTAGTAAACATGAGGTGGGGGAAATTGGAGAGAGAGACAAACCATGAGAGCCTGTGGACTCTGAGAAAGAAACTGAAGGTTTTGCAGGGGAGGGGTGTGTGAGGTTGGGGGTGAGTCTGGTGTTGGGTACTAAGGAGGTATCGTGGAACACTGGGTGTGATGCATGAACAATGGATCTTGGAACACTGAAAAAATAAAATAAAATAAAATAAAATAAAAAACTGTACTATAGAATAGCACTAATTTTTAGAGATAATGAAATGTATTTGTAAATTTTGAACCTAAAGAATTCTGGTGTAACAGTTTACACGTAGTTACTACTCAGTTTTCGCTAGAGACTAAGGCTTCTAAGAGTTAAAATTCTGCTACATGTGAGACTTGTAGAAATGATAAGGGAAATAACTATGTAGGAAAAGTAGGAAATATGTAAGAAAGATATAATGAATGATGGTACAGTTTTAGTGAGTGAAAGGAACTGATTTTATCCTTAAAGGAGAGGGGTTATTTAGGAAAAGAAAGTTTAGGACAAAATATGAAAAAGAAAGAAATTTGGACAAGGTTTGTGAAGGAAATACTTTGTAGAAGAATTTTATGTGTGACCAGAACTAAGATTGGAACAAATGAGCTTTTTTTTCTTAATTTCTTTTCAGTGTTCCAGAATGCATTGTTTATGCACCACAGCCAGTGCTCCAAGCAATACGTGCCCTCCTTAATACCCACCACCAGGCTCACCCAACCTCCCATCCTGCTCCCCTCCAAAATGCTCAGCTTGTTTTTCAGAGTCCACAGCCTCTCATGGTTCATCTCCCCCTCCAATTTCCCCCAACTCCCTTCTCCTCTCCATCTCCCCGTGTCCTCTGTGTTATTCCTTATGCTTCACAAATAAGAAAAACCATATGATAATTAACTCTCTCTTGACTTATTTCACTCAGCATAATCTCTTCCAGTCCTGTCCATGTTGCTACAAAAGTTGGGTATCCCTCCTTTCTGATGGAGGCATTATACTCTGTAGTATATATGGACCACATCTTCCTTATCCATTCGTCCATTGAAGGGCATCTTGGTTCTTTCCACAGTTTGGAGACTGTGGCCATTGCTGCTATGAACACTGGGGTAGAGGTGGCCCTTCTTTTCATTACATCTGTACCTTTGGGGTAAATATCCAGCAGTGCAAGTAGAACAAATGAATTTTAAAAGTACACTGGGGGGGAGTCAAGATGGCGGGGAAGTAGGAGGAGGTGCCGTTTCAACCTGTACCCTAAAGTGAGCTGATTACCTACCAGAGATCTCTGATCACTCATGAGATCAGCCTGAGATCAGAATTATACACGTCTGGATCTCTACAGGAGAAGAAGACACCAGTGGGCAGGTAAAGCACAGTGGGAACGTCGGACTGATATGGAAAGATAAACAAAAGGGGGAGGGAGCCAACAGAGGCGACCAATTGGAAATTAATACCTCAATCCGAGAGTGCCCTGTATCTGGGGACCAGCATTAGCTTGGAGTCCGGTTGAAAGCACTCCAAAAAAAAAAAAAAAAGAAAGAAAAAGAAAAAAAGAGCAAAGGGTCACGGGGGGGGGGGGTGTGGGAATCAGTGAGGGTAGGGACAGGGGCTTAAGTTCCCCGACCCAGGACAGCCTCTCCTGGCACTGAGCCAGAGAGAGTGCAGCGGAGAAGCCAGGTCTTGGTCCCTGAGGCCCCAGCGCACCTGAGCCACCAGTGCATCCAAGAATGCGTGGGGTCCGGCTCCAGTGAGGGGCTGGGAGCCTCGCCTGATGGCATTCCTGAAACACGGGTGCCCCACACCCTCTCCTGGGAGAGGTGCTCACAGGTGCTAGCCAAGATCTCTGGCACCCGGAAAAACCAGGCACTCCCAGCCTGAGCCACCAGGAAAATCTCAGTGTGCAATCACTGCTTGGAACCTATCTGGCAGTCTGGAGCTGCCCAGATAGCCACCGCTGCCCTGGTTTTGGGTACAAGGAGGAGATCCTGCATCCCCAGGGACGGTGACTTGGAACCGACTCTGCCAGCAGCTCTGCAGAGCATTCTGAGGCTTCTCTCTAAGAGGGAGGTCTGGGTGCAGTTTGCTCTCCTCTAAACCTCCAAAAACCATCAAAAGCTGTCAAGGCGAGAGAAAGCAGATGAACAAACATAAAAACCTCCAGAAAATAAAAGCCTGAAAAAATTGGTTTCCTCAGAGCCCACTCCCTTGAGGGGAGTGGGAGGACCTAACTCAGGGAACATCATTGACTGAAAACCCACATGGCAGGCCCCTCCTCCAGAAAACCAACCAGGAAGGGAAGAAAAAAAAAAAAAAGAAGAAGAAGATGACAAGAGAACAACCTTCTAACCTGAACTTTTTGATACATGCGCCCATGTTTTTCTTTTGCTTTCCTATGTTTTAAATCCTTTTAAAATTTTTAATTTAGTTTAGTCTAGTTTATTGTTTTTTAATTTTTATTTTATAATATACATATAAAGTTAAACTTCAAGGTAATCCCCTTTCCCCAATCAATGCTACCCCCATAGGTAAACCAATTTTTAATATCCCTTTATCTTAGGAATGTTGAGTCCCTTAAAAAAGACATCAAGATACATCCAGGAAGAATCAAAAAAACATTCCTCGCCCTAATGAGAATTTATAACCACTCTCCCATCTTTTCCTTCCGCCAGTTTCTGTGTATTTGTGTTTGTCCTGATAGTATATAAATCTAATGCTTAGGGTTCTTTTTGACGAGGTTCTTCCTTTTTTTGCTTATATATATATATTTTTTTTTCTCTTGTCATATACTTTTATCAGTCTCTTTGTCTATTTTTCTATGTATACTTCATAAATCTTACCTGGGGCCCATTTGGGCTGAGCCTTCTCTTTATCTTCCCTTTTTTCCTGTCTCTCCCCCTCTCTCTCTTTTTTCCTCTATATCTTTTTCTTTTTTCTTTTTTTCTCATTTGGGTGAGGAACCCTGATTGAACAGAAGGGTTCCAGAGTGCACCTTGTCTGTACCACAGTCGATACATCCAGCTGCATCCATTTAGTCATCTCTTATCAAAATGACTAGGAGGAGGAATGCCCAACAGAAGAAAAATACCTTCTGCAACAGAGCTAATGGCTATCGACATAGACAATATGTCGGAAAAGGAATTCAGACTAACAATTATCCAGGCAATAGCTAGGTTGGAGAAAGCCATGGAGGACCAAATGAAATTGATAGGGCAGAAGGGAAAGCCACCAGGGATGATGTTCACAATGTTAGCGCACAACTGACCTAACAGGGATGATGTTCAAAATGCTCTCAGTGAATTCCAATCCACTCTAAATTCTCTAAAAGCTAGGCTAACTGATACAAAAGATAGAATTAGTGATCTGGAGGACAAACAGATAGAGAGAAAGGATCAGGAGGAAGCCTGGAACAAACAGCTCAGAAGCCATGAAAACAGAATCAGGGAAATAAATGATGCCATGAAATGTTCCAACGTCAGAATTATTAGAATCCTTGAAGGGGAGGAAAAAGAAAGAAGTCTAGAAGATATAGTGGAACAAGTTGTCTATGAAAATTTTCCCAATCTCACGAATGGAAACAACATTCATGTACCAGAGACAGAGAGGTTTCCCCCAAGATTTTAGATTCTCGAAAGTCTTCACAACACCTGATAGTTAGAATGAAGAATTACAATTCTAGACAGACCCTCTTAAAAGCAGCTAGGACAAAGAGTCTCCTTACATACACAGGAAATCCCATTAGAACAATGTCAGACGTTTCCACAGAGACCTGGCAAGCCAGGAAGGACTGACAAAATATATTCAGAGTAATAAATGAGAAGAACATGCAGCCAAGAATACTTTATCCAGCAAGACTGACATTCAAAATGGATGGAGAGATAAAGTGTTTCCAAGACCGGCAAGGCTTAAAAGACTATGAAACCACCAAGCAGACACTGCAGGAAATATTAAGGGGGGGTCCTATAAAAGAGAAGAAATCATAAGAATATCATTGAACAGAAATATAGAAACAATCTACAGACAGAAAGACTTCAAAGGCAACACGATGTCAATAAAAACCTATCTCTCAATAATCACTCTCAATGTGAATGTCCTCAATGCACCCATAAAATGACACATGGTTGCAGATTGGATAAAACGACAGGACCCATCCATATGTTGTCTACAAGAGACCCATTTTGAACCTAAGGATACACCTAGACTGAAAGTGATGGGATGTAGAAGCATCGTTCATGCCAATGGACTTCAAAGGAAGCCGGGGTAGTGATTCTCATATCAGATAAATTAGATTTGATACTAAAGACTGTAATCAGAGATACAGAAGGACATTATATCATTCTTAAAGGGACTATCCACCAAGACGGTCTAACAATTTTAAATATCTACGCCCACAATATGGGAGAAGCCAATTACATAAGAAAACTATTAATCAAGATAAAGAGTCATATTGATATGAATACATTAATAGTAGGACATCTTAATACGCCTCTCTCAGTAATAGACAGATCATCCAAGCAGAAAATCAATAAAGAAACAAGAGCATTGAATGAAACATTGCACCAGATGGACCTCATAGACATATACAGAACATTCCACCCTAAAACAACAGCATACTATTACGCTGAAAATAAATTAAAAAAAAAACAATAAATACATGTTATGCTGAAAATAAATAAATAAATAAATAAAGTCCAAATTTAAAAAAAACAAAAACAAAAAACAGCATACTCATTCTTCTCAAGTGCAAATGGAACCTTCTCCAGAATAGACGACATACTGGGTCACAAAGCAGGACTCAACCGATACCAAAAGATGGACATTATTCCCTGCATATTCTCAGATCACAATGCTTTGAAACTGGAACTCAATCACAAGGAAAAGTGTGGAAGGAACTCAAACACCTGGAAGCTAAAGATCACCTTGCTTAAGAATGCTTGGATCAACAAGGAGATCAAAGATGAACTTAAACAATTCATGGAAATGAAGGAGAATGAAGACACTTCATCCAAAACCTATGGAAAACATCAAAGGCGGTTCTAAGTGGGAAATACATAGTCATCCAAGCCTCCCTCAAAAACATTGAAAAATCCAGAATACACCAGCTATCTCTACACCTTAAAGAACTGGAGAATCAACAACAAATCAAACCAACTCCACACGCAAGAGGGAAATAATCAAGATCAGAGCAGAGATCAATGAGGTAGAAACCAGAGATACAATAAAATGTATCAATGAAACTAGAAACTGGTTTTCTGAAAAAATCAATAAGATTGATAAACCATAAGCCGCAGTAATCCAAAAGAAAAGAGAGAAAGCCCAAATTAATAAAATTATGAATGAAAAGGGAGAGATCTCAACGAACACCAAGGAAATAGAAACAATCATCAGAAATTATAAGCCAATAAGCTAAGCATCTTAGATGAAACGGATGCATTCCTAGAAAACTATCAACTCCCAAAATTGAACCAGGAAGAAATTGACAACCAGAATAGACCAATATTTAGTAACGAGATTGAAGCAGTGATCAAAAACCTCCCCCAAAAAACAAGAGCCCAGGACCTGACGGATTCCCTGGGGAATTCTACCAAACTTTCAAAGAAGAAATAACATCAATTCTCCTGAAGCTGTTTCAAAAAATTGAAACAGAATGAAAACTTTCAGACTTTTTTTATGAAGCGAGTATTACCCTGATCCCAAACCAGGCAAAGACCTGACCAAAAAGGAGAATTTCAGACCAATATCACTGATGCTAAGATTCTCAGCAGAATCCTAGCAAACAGGATCCAACAGCACATTAAAAAGTTTATCCACCATGACCAGGTGGATTCATCCCTGGATCACAAGGATGGTTCAACATTCACAAATTAATCAATGTGATAGAAGAAATCAATAATAGAAGAGAGAAGAACCACATGGTCCTCTCCATTGATGCAGAAAAAGCATTTGACAAACTCCAGCTTCTGTTCCAGATTAACACGCTTCAAAGTATAGGGATAGAGGGAACATTCCTGAATTCATAAAATTTGTCTATGGAAGACCCACAGCAAATATCATCCTCAATGGGAAAAAGCTTGCAGCCTTCTCGCTGAGATCAGAAACATGACAAGGATGCCCACTCTCACCACTCTTGTTCAACATAGTATTAGAAGCCCTAGCAAGGGCAATCAGACATCAAAGAGAAATAAAAGGTATCCAAATTGGCAAGAAAGAAGTCAAACTCTCTCTTCGCAGATGACATGATTCTTTATGTGGAAAATCCCAAAGACTCCTCCCGCAAACTACTAGAACTCATACAGCAATTCAGTAACGTGGCAGGATACAAAGTCAATGTACAGAAATCAGTGGCTTTCTTATACACTAACAATGAAAATACAGAAAGAGAAATTAGAGAATCGATTCCATTTACTATAGCACCAAGAATCATAAGATACCTGGGAATAAACCTAACCAAAGACGCAATTGATCTGTACTCGAGGAATTACAGAACACTCATGAAAGAAATTGAAGAAGACACGAAAAGTTTGAAGACCATTCCATGCTCTAGGATCAGAAGAATAAACACTGCTAAAATGTCTATACTGCCTAGAGAAATCTGTAATTTTAATGCCATTCCAATCAAAATGCCACCGGTATTTCTCAAAGAGCTGGAGCAAATAATCCTAAAATTTGTATGGAATCAGAAGAGACCCTGAATTGCTAAGAAAATGTTGAAAAACAAAAACAAAATTGGTGGCATCACGTTACCAGATTTCAAGGTTTACTACAAAGCTGTGATCACCAAGACAGCCTGGTACTGGCCTGAAAACAGATACATAGCCCAGTGGAACAGAGTGGAGAGCCCAGATATGGACCCTCAACTCTATGGTGAAATAATCTTTGACAAAACAGGAAAAAGTATTCAATGGAAAAAAGACAGTCTCTTCAATAAATGGTGCTGGGAAAACTGGACAGCTATATTTAGAAGAATGAAACTCGACCATTCTCTTATACCGTACACAAAGATAAACTTGAAATGGTTAAAAGACCTCAACATGAGACAGGAATCCATCAGAATCCTAGAGGAGAACATAGGCAGTAACCTCTTCGATATCAGCCACAGCAACTTCTTTCAAGATATGTCTCCAAAGGCAAAGGAAACAAAAGTGAAAATGAACTTTTGGGACTTCATCAAGATCAAAAGCTTCTGCACAGTAAAGGAAACAGTTAACAAAACAAAGAGGCAACCCACAGAATGGGAGAAGATATTTGCAAATGACAGTACAGGTAACAGGTTGATATCCAGGATCTAACTCCTCAAACTCAACACACACAAAACAGATAATCATATCAAAAAATGGGCAGAAGATATGAACAGACACTTCTCCAATGAAGACATACAAATGGCTATCAGACACATGAAAAATGCTCATCATCACTAGCCATCAGGGAGATTCAAATTAAAACCACATTGAGATCTCGCCTGACACCAGTTAGAATGGGCAAAATTAGCAAGACAGGAAACACCGTGTGTTGGAGAGATGTGGAGAAAGGGGAACCCTCTTCCACTGTGGGTGGGAATGCAAGTGGTGCACCCACTTTGGAGAACAGTGTGGAGATTCCTCAAGAAATTAAAAATAGAGCTGCCCTATGACCCTGCAATTGCAATGCTGTATATTTACCCCAAAGATACAGATGTAGTGAAAAGAACGGCCGTCTGTACCCCAATGTTTATAGCAGCAATGGCCACGGTCGCCAAACTGGGAAAGAAGCAAGATGCCCTTCAATGGATGAATGGATAAGGAAGATGTGGTCCATATACACGATGGAGTATTATGCCTCCATCAGAAAGGGTGAATACCCAACTTCTTTAGCAACATGGACAGGACTGGAAGAGATTATGCTAAGTGAAATAAATCAAGCAGAGAGAGTCAAGTATCCTACGGTTTCACTTATTTGTGGAGCATAACAAATGACATGGCGGACATTGGGAGATGGATAGGAGTAGAAAGGTGAGGGAAATTGGAAGGGGAGATGAACCATGAGAGACGATGGACTCTGAAAAACAACCTGAGGGTTTCGAAAGATTGGGGTGTTTTGGAGGTTGGGGAGCAACCTTGTTGTAGTGCAAAAATAAGACATACTGTTACACTGAAAAAAAAAGTACACTGGTCTAGGAGCACCTGGATGGTTCAGTCCTTAATTATCTGCCTTCACCTGGGGCCATGATCCCAGGGTCCTGGGATGAAGCCCTGCATCATGCTCCCTTCTCTATGGGGAGCCTCCTTCTCCCTCTCCCACTATTCCTGCTGTGTTCTTGCTCTCACTGTCTCTCTCTCTATTAAATAAGTAGATAAAATCTTTAAAAATTTTTTGAAAATGTATACTGGTATAAGATTGAGTTTGGCTTTTCTGTTAAAAAGAGTTTTCTTGAGGAACCTCCATGCTGTTTTCCAGAGTGGTTGCACCAGCTTGCATTCCCACCAACAGTGGAGGAGGGTTCCCCTTTCTCCACATCCTCGCCAGCATCTGTCATTTCCCGACTTGTTAATTTTAGCCATTCTGACTGGTGTGAGGTGATATCTCATTGTGGTTTTGATTTGTATTTCCCTGATGCCGAGTGACGTGGAGCACTTTTTCATGTGTCTGTTGGCCATCTGGATGTCTTCTTTGCAGAAATGTCTGTTCATGTCCTCTGCCCATTTCTTGATTGGATTGTTTGTTCTTTGGGTGAGGACATGGAGAAGCAACATGGGGGGGTAGGGGGATAGGAGAAGAGTAAATGAAACAAGATGGGATTGGGAGGGAGACAAACCATAAATGACTCTTAATCTCACAAAACAAACTGGGGGTTGCTGGGGGGAGGTGGGATTGGGAGAGGGGGAGCGGGCTATGGACATTGGGGAGGGGAGGCGGACCATAAGAGACTATGGACTGTGAAAAACAACCTGAGGGTTTTGAAGGGTCAGGGGTGGGAGGTTGGGGCAACCTGAGGGTTTTGAAGGGCCAGGGGTGGGAGGTTGGGGGAACAGGTGGTGGGTAATGGGGAGGGCACGTTTTGCATGGAGCACTGGGTGTTGTGCAAAAAGAATGAATACTGTTACACTGAAAAAATAAATAAAATTAAAAAAAAGAGTTTTCTTGGACTGTGGTGTGCTCTTGATAAAATTTTTTTTTTGTGTGTACCTGCTGAGAAAACAAAAGTTCTGATATTTCTCTTTATCAGTTGTTTGATTACTTAAGAGAACTAAAACTTCTCGATGTTAAAGGAACTAAGTTTTGGTTAAAGAAAAAGGAAACTCTGTAGAATATCTTATTACTTTGAGCAAACACAAATATTAAGTTTACATAACATATTAATATTGCATATTAAGGCATACAGATTAAACTTTCTGAGTTTTTTAAAATTTTTTTTAGATTTTTATTTATTTCTTTATTTGACAGAGAGAGATCACAAGTAGACAGGCAGGCAGAGAGAGAGAGAGGGGGAAGCAGGCTCCCTGCTGAGCAGAGAGCCTGATGCGGGACTCGATCCCAGGACCCTGAGATCATGACCTGAGCCGAAGGCAGCAGCTTAACCCACTGAGCCACCCAGGCGTCCCAAAACTTTCTGAGTTTTTAATAAACGTTCTCAAGTACTCAAATTCTAAATGAAGTTTAGTATGTTAAGGGCCAGGGGAAGGCTTGCCAAACAAGTGTTAGGTTATACTGCATAAGTATATGCTATAACTTATCCAAAAATTATATAAAATTCCTAAGGTTTTACTATGTTCTGAGATAATGTAATCACATGCAATCCTAATTATTGAAATGTTGCATGTCACAAGAATAACTGGATTTCCTAGTAAACTGCATTATAGTAAACTCTCATCAGATCTTTAACCATGGCGGGTTTTTTTGTTAGTCTTTTGTCATTTATAGTTAGCCTTCTTATGCTCTTGCACAGCGTGTTTTATCTTTTTGTGTGTGTGTGGACTTATTTTTTATTTTCTTAATACAAATGTGAAAATGGTTACTGGGTTTTAAAGAGTATATACTTGATACATATTTCTGATACATATTTCTTGATACATAATTCCCCCAAATTAACTACAGGAATCATAGTTTTCATACAACTTTGCCAGAGATGACATTTTCAATACTTTTTTTGAGGTATAATTGACATATAATATTACATTAGTTTCAGGTGTACAATAAAGTGATTTGACATTTATGTACCTTGCCCAATGGCCACCAAAATAAATCTAGTTGCTGTCACCTTAAAAAGTTAATACAATGTTATTGACTATATTCCCCATGCTTCACATTACATCCCTATAACTATTTTTTTAATAACTGGAAGGTTGTACTGTTAATCTCATTTACCCATTTTGCCGACTCCCAGCTCTCATCCCCTGTGGCAAACAACAATCTGTTCTCTGTATCTACAAGTTTGGGTCCTGTTTTGTTTAGTTTCTTTTTGTTTTTGTTTTTTTTTTAGATCTCATGTATAAATGAAATCAAATGGTATTTGTCTTTCTCTGTCTAACTTACTTCACTTAGAATAATAGCCTCAAGGTCCATCCATGTTGCTCAAATGGCAAGATTTCATTTCCATTTTTTATGGCTGAGTAATATATATATATATATATATATATATACATATATACATATATATATATACACACATATATATACATATATATACATATACATATACATATATGTATATGTACATATATATACATATATACATATATATATATGAATGGAAAAAGAAAAATAATATATATATATATTTTTTTTTCTTTTTCCATTTCTTTTTCCATTCATCCTTTGATGGGTGCCTAGGTTGTTTCCATATGTTGAGTTTTATCTTAAAGAGGTTCATGAGAAGGACTTTTGACAAATACAGTTTTCTTATATCTGAAACCATAAAACTAAACTGAGTGAGGATTTCCAGAAAGCAGTGGGAAAACTGCATTCACACAGAACAAAAATCAGTAACACAGGACTGCATGAATGAGAAGGATAATTATGACTCCTGTTTGAAACATTGCTGGCCCCCACTTTTCCAGGTTTAAGGAAACATTTCTTTTAAAATATCTATGACTTAGAGAAATATGATAAAATATTCCTTTGTGAGGAAATTGAAACACTGACCTTTTATCCTTATCTTAACTCTCCAGAATTCATAAACCATTACTGAGTATTCTTTTTCAAGGAAATTTTAATTATTTGCATGAGCTCAATGAGAATGTTTTCTCCTTGTAACAGGACATCATTGGAAACACTGATTATTTTACCAAGGCTTTGACTCGAATGTCACATTTTGGAGAGACATACATAGACTCAGATATGACCAGACAGCTTTAAGGAACCAAAGTTACATTTATGGAGCCAATAGAGCCCCTTGGAAAAATTGGCCTGGTACCTTGCTTACAGAGCTCAGCTGCCTTAACTACATTCCTGGAGTGTGCAGGAAACTTGAAATATTTGGAGGGCTTCAAGATGAGGAAATTCACCTGAACCTAAGGTATTGCAGGAAAATCTAACAAAAAATACTTGGAATGGCTCTGGTGGTAGGAGGCTAGTAAAACCTCAATATGAAAATCCTTATAATATATTCCAGCAAAGCAGATTTAAAATAATTTACATGGTCAATTACTATTCTCACTGTTCTTATATAAATAATTAGAACAAGTTTGTTTAAACCAGACTTGTTTTAGAAACAGTCTTCATATGGTTGTCTTTGGTAAAAATGAAAGTTATTACAGAAAGAAAAGATTTCAGAGAAATTAAGATGGCAGAAGGGAAGGGGGGCCCTAAACGTGCACTCAAACACAGCTAGATAAATATTAAAACATTCTGAAGATCCAAGAAATTGAGGACTGAGAGAACTAACTGCACATCAGCAGGTAGAAAAGTGGCTGTGTCATGGAAGGTAGGAGGTACAGAGGATTGATTTGGGGGAGAAAAGAACTGTCAGTGCTCTGGAGGGAAGGGAGCCCTGATGATGGAGGGGCAGGGGAGAGAGAGAGAGAGAGCGAGCACACAGGGGACTGCACAAGAAATATCTTCACCAAAGCTGTTGACTACTACAAGTTTACACAAGCAGCAGAGCTCAAAGCCTGAAGTTTTAAAGGTCTGCACCATCACTGGAGTTGTGCCTGGTGAGCTTAGTGGTGCTCCCATGAGGAAGGAGGGCAGAGGCCTGGGAGCAGAGAGTATGGTCTGAGGATTCCCTGGGCCACCTGGTGAGAAATTATTTCCCTTCTTGGAGTACACTTGGAAGAGCTGTCATGGCTTCTCTAGGGACAAAAGAAGTGGCTGAGCCAAGATGCTGCCTTGTTTACTAGCATAGGAAGGACATATAAGCTGATGGCAGCACACACACCTTGATACCAGGTTTGGCTATATTTTAACATAAACTCTGAAATGCTGTGCTGTCCTGTGACTGCTTCTCTGGGACAAACTGACACTTACCAGACTGTTGTGAGGCCTTTCCACAGATTATCGGTGCAGGTTAGTGCAGCACAGTTCCCTAAAACTTGGGATGTGTGAAACCCAGGTGCACTTGAGATAAAACACAGGACTACTGTGCTACCTGGCAGGCAGACAGCTTGGACATAGACAGGTGAGGGCAGGGATCTGATGGAAACTGGGGACCCAGGAGGGGTGACTGCTCTTCTGTGAGGGTTCCCGGAAGACTGGCAGCAAAAAATCCCCATTCTAGGGATAAGAGAGTGGGGTTTTACCATCCCTGCCCATTGGCACTAACATACTTCAGGGTGCAACCCACGGTAATCCAATGGAGTCTGGAGCCATTCACAGCAAACCCCCCTGTGCCTACAGGTGCACCTCCACTAGGATAAGTTTGCCTGAGAATCAACAAAGCAGGTCCCACACCCAGAAGACCAATACAAACCCCTTGCACACACAAAGTCTACTGATGATAGGGTGCTGTAAAACTTCAACTTTGGGGGAAATAAGATCTGACTTCCTTTTTTTTTTTTAAATCTAACATCTTTTAGCAAGCAGGTCAAAACATAACTAAGATATAGCTTTCTAGGTTCCTTTTTGGGGGTGGGTGCATATGGGGAGTACTTCTTAACAGAGACCTTACTCTCAGGGGCAGGAGTACAACAGACTTTTCTGACAATCACATGCAACAAAAGTGACCCAGGCAAAATAAGAAGACAATAAATTCACCCAAAAACAAACAACAAGAAATCGTGGCCAGAGACTTAATCAATATAGATACAAGTAAGATGTCTAAACCAGTCAGTTGCATTTCTGTACACCAACAACAAGACAGAAGAAAGAGAAATTAAGGAGTCAATCCCATGTACAATTGCACCCAAAACTATAAGATACCTAGGAATAAACCTAACCAAAGAGGCTAAGAATCTATACGCAGAAAACTATAAAGTACTCATGAAAGAAATTGAGGAAGACACAAAGAAATGGAAAAATGTTCCATGCTCCTGGATTGGAAGAATAAATATTGTGAAAATGTCTATGCTACCTAAAGCAATCTACACATTTAATACAATCCCTATCAAAATACCATCCATTTTTTTTCAAAGAAATGGAACAAATAATCCTAAAGTTTATATGGAACCAGAAAAGACCTCGAATAGCCAAAGGAATATTGAAAAAGAAAGCCAAAGTTGGTGGCGTCACAATTCCGGACTTCAAGCTCTATTACAAAGCTGTCATCATCAAGACAACATGGTACTGGCACAAAAACAGACACATAGATCAATGGAACAGAATGGAGAGCCCAGAAATAGATCCTCAACTCTATAGTCAACTAATCTTCGACAAAGCAGGAAAGAATGTCCAATGGAAAAAAAGACAGCCTCTTCAATAAATGGTGCTGGGAAAATTGGACAGCCACATGCAGAAAAATGAAATTGGACCACTTCCTTACACCACACACGAAAATAGACTCCAAATGGATGAAGGACCTCAATGTGAGAAAGGAATCCATCAAAATCCTTGAGGAGAATGCAGGCAGCAACCTCTTCGACCTCAGCCACAGCAACATCTTCCTAGGAACATTGGCAAAGGCAAGGGAAGCAAGGGCAAAAATGAACTACTGGGATTTCATCAAGATCAAAAGCTTTTGCACAGCAAAGGAAACAGTTAACAAAACCAAAAGACAACTGACAGAATGGGAGAAGATATTTGCAAACGACATATCAGATAAAGGGCTAGTATCCAAAATCTATAAGGAACTTAGCAAACTCAACACCCAAAGAACAAACGATCCAATCAAGAAATGGGCAGAGGACATGAACAGACATTTCTGCAAAGAAGACATCCAGATGGCCAACAGATACATGAAAAAGTGCTCCACATCACTTGGCATCAGGGAAATACAAATCAAAACCACAATGAGATATCACCTCACACCAGTCAGAATGGCTAAAATTAACAAGTAAGGAAATGACAGATGCTGGTGAGGATGCAGAGAAAGGGGAACCCTCTAAACAAAATTTAAAACAATAATCATAAGGATACTAGCTGGAGTTTAAAAGCATTATAGATACTAGAATCCCTTATTGCAGAGATAAAAGAACTAAAAACTAGTCAGACAAAATAAATAATGCTGTAACCATGATGCAAAACAGACTGGAAGCAAAGAAAATGAGGATGGACAAAGCAGGAGAAAGAATCAATGACAGAGAAGATAAAATTATGGACAAAAATAAGCTGAAAGAAAGAGGGAAAGAAAGGTATTGGATCACAAAGGTAGACTTAGGTTAAATCAGCGACTCCTTAAAGCATAGTAATATTCCATGTCATAGGAGTCCCAGAAGAAGATAAGAAAAAAGGAGGGAAGGCTTACTTGAGGAAATTATAGCTGAAAACTTCCCTAATCTGGGGAAGAGACAGACACCAAAATCCAAGAAGTATAGAGAACTCCATTAAATTCAACAAAACCTGGCCACCACTAAGACATTTAGCCAAATAGACATATAAGAATGCTGAAAGCAGCAAGGAGAAAGAAACCCTAATCTCCACGGGAAGACAGGTCAGGTTCGCAGATCTGTTCTCAGAAGCTCAACAGGCAGAAGGGAGTGGCAGGATATAGTCAGCATCACGATTGGGGGAAAAAATATGTAGCTAGAATACTCTATCCAGCAAGGTTGTCATTCTGAATGGAAGGAGAGATAAAGAGTTTCCCAGACAAACAAAAAAATCAAAGAAAGGAGTTGGTGACCCCTAAACAAGCCCTGCAAGAAATAACCAAAGGGACACTTTGAAGGCAAAGGAGAGACCATAGTCCCAAATTCAGCAGAGTCATATGATACAAAGTCAATGTGCAGAAATCTGTTGCATTTCTAAACAACAATAATGAAGGAACAGAAAAAGAAATCAAGGAATCTATCCCATTTCCAATTGTACCAAAACCCATAAGATACCTAGGAACACACTGAACTGAAGAGGTAAACGATGGAACACTGATGAAAGAAATTGAAGAGGACACAAAGAAATGGAAAGACATTCCATGCTGATGCATTGGAAGAACAAGCATTTTTAAAACACTACATTAAATAATGTACACATTTAATACACTCCCTATCAAAATACCAAAAGTATCTTTCACAAAGCCAGTGCAAACAATCCTAAAATTTGTACAGAACTACAAAAGACCCATGGACACCTAGGTGTCTCAGGGTGTGGGGTCAAGTCTCATACCAGGCTCCCTGTTTCTCCCTCTCCTTTGGCTCCTCCCCCCAGCTCATGCTCTCTTTCTCTCTGTCAAATAAATAAATAAAATCTTAAAAAAAAAAAAGAACTACAGAAGACCCTGTGTAGCAAAATTAATTCTGAAAAAGAAAACTGGAGGCATCATGATTCTGGTCTTCAAGATCCATTACAACGCTGTGATCATCAAGACAATATAGAACTGGCACAAAAACAGACACATAGATCAATGGAACAGAATAAAGAACCCAGAAATGGACCCTCAACTCTATGTGCAACTAGAATTCACAAAGCAGGAAGGACTATCCAATGGAAAAAAGACAGTCTCTTCAACAAGTGGTGCTGGGAAAACTGGACAGCCACATGCAGAAGAATGAAACTGGACCATTTTCTTGCACCACACACAATAAAAGACTGAAGATAGATGAAAGCAGTACATATGAAACAGGAATCCATCAAAATCCTAGAGGAGAACATTAAGAAGTAGCCTCTGTGACCTCGGCTGCAGCATCTTTTAACCAGACATGTTGCATGAGGCAAGGGAAGCAAAAGCAAACATGAACTACTGGGCCTTCATCAAGATTGAAAACTCTGCACAGCAGGAAATAGCCAACAAAGCTAAAAGGCAGCCTATGGAGTGGTAGAGATATTTGCAAATGACATGTCAGAAAATGGTTAGGATCCAAAATTGATACAGATCTTACCAACCTCAGCACCCAAAAACCAAATAATCCAGGTAAGAAATGGGCAGAAGATAGGGATAATAGTATTTTCCAAAGAAGACATGCAGATGGTCAACAGACACATAGAAAGATTTTCAACATCGTTCATCATCAGCAAAAAACAGATCAAAATCATGAAAAGAGACCATGTCAGATACCACCTCACCCTTCTGCTGGCAAGAGGGGCCTGATTCATCAGACAAAGACAATTATCATATGAGGAATTTGAGAGGCAGGACAGGAGATTGTGGGGGCTAAGGAAGGAAAAAATGAAACAACATGGGATTGGGAGGGACACAAACCATAAGAGACTCTTTTTTTTTTTTCCATTTTATTTATTTTTTCAGCGTAACAGTATTCATTCTTTTTGCACAACACCCAGTGCTCCATGCAAAACGTGCCCTCCCCATTACCCACCACCTGTTCCCCCAACCTCCCACCCTTGACCCTTCAAAACCCTCAGGTTGCCCCAACCTCCCACCCCTGACCCTTCAAAACCCTCAGGTTGTTTTTCAGAGTCCATAGTCTCTTATGGTTCGCCTCCCCTCCCCAATGTCCATAGCCCGCTCCCCCTCTCCCAATCCCACCTCCCCCCAGCAACCCCCAGTTTGTTTTGTGAGATTAAGAGTCATTTATGGTTTGTCTCCCTCCCAATCCCATCTTGTTTCATTTATTCTTCTCCTATCCCTCTAATCCCCCCATGTTGCTTCTCCATGTCCTCATATCAGGGAGATCATATGATAGTTGTCTTTCTCCGATTGACTTATTTCACTAAGCATGATACGCTCTAGTTCCATCCACGTCGTCGCAAATGGCAAGATTTCATTTCTTTTGATGGCTGCATAGTATTCCATTGTGTATATATACCACATCTTCTTGATCCATTCATCTGTTGATGGACATCTAGGTTCTTTCCATAGTCTGGCTATTGTAGACATTGCTGCTATAAACATTCGGGTACACGTGCCCCTTCGGATCACTATGTTTGTATCTTTAGGGTAAATACCCAGTAGTGCAATTGCTGGGTCATAGGGTAGTTCTATTTTCAACATTTTGAGGAACCTCCATGCTGTTTTCCAGAGTGGTTGCACCAGCTTGCATTCCCACCAACAGTGGAGGAGGGTTCCCCTTTCTCCACATCCTCTCCAGCATCTGTCATTTCCTGACTTGTTAATTTGAGCCATTCTGACTGGTGTGAGGTGATATCTCATTGTGGTTTTGATTTGTATTTCCCTGATGCCAAGTGACATGGAGCACTTTTTCATGTGTCTGTTGGCCATCTGGATGTCTTCTTTGCAGAAATGTCTGTTCATGTCCTCTGCCCATTTCTTGATTGGATTGTTTGTTCTTTGGGTGTTGAGTTTGCTAAGTTCCTTATAGATTTTGGATACTAGCCCTTTATCTGATATGTCGTTTGCAAATATCTTCTCCCATTCTGTCAGTTGTCTTTTGGTTTTGTTAACTGTTTCCTTTGCTGTGCAAAAGCTTTTGATCTTGATGAAATCCCAATAGTTGATTTTTGCCCTTGCTTCCCTTGCCTTTGCCGTTGTTCCTAGGAAGATGTTGCTATGGCTGAGGTCGAAGAGGTTGCTGCCTGCATTCTCCTCAAGGATTTTGATGGATTCCTTTCTCACATTGAGGTCCTTCATCCATTTGGAATCTATTTTCATGTGTGGTGTAAGGAAGTGGTCCAATTTCATTTTTCTGCATGTGGCTGTCCAATTTCCCCAGCACCATTTATTGAAGAGGCTGTCTTTTTCCATTGGACATTCTTTCCTGCTTTGTCGAAGATGAGTTGACCATAGAGTTGAGGGTCTATTTCTGGGCTCTCTATTCTGTTCCACTGATCTATGTGTCTGTTTTTGTGCCAGTACAATGCTGTCTTGATGATGACAGCTTTGTAATAGAGCTTGAAGTCCAGAATTGTGATGCCACCCACTTTGGCTTTGTTCTTCAATATTCCTTTGGCTATTCGAGGTCTTTTCTGGTTCCATATAAATTTGAGGATTATTTGTTCCATTTCTTTGAAAAAAATGGATGGTATTTTGATAGGGATTGCATTAAATGTGTAGATTGCTTTAGGTAGCATAGACATTTTCACAATATTTATTCTTCCAATCCAGGAGCATGGAACATTTTTCCATTTCTTTGTGTCTTCCTCAATTTCTTTCATGAGTACTTTATAATTTTCTGTGTATAGATTCTTAGCCTCTTTGGTTAGGTTTATTCCTAGGTATCTTATAGTTTTGGGTACAATTGTAAATGGGATTGACTCCTTAATTTCTCTTTCTTCAGTCTTGTTGTTGGTGTACAGAAATGCAACTGATTTCTGTGCATTGATTTTATATCCTGACACTTTACTGAATTCCTGTACAAGTTCTAGCAGTTTTGGAGTGGAGTCTTTTGGGTTTTCCACATATAGTATCATATCATCTGCGAAGAGTGATAGTTTGACTTCTTCTTTACCAATTTGGATGCCTTTAATTTCTTTTTGTTGTCTGATTGCTGAGGCTAGGACTTCTAATACTATGTTGAATAGCAGTGGTGATAATGGACATCCCTGCCGTGTTCCTGACCTTAACGGAAAAGCTTTCAGTTTTTCTCCATTGAGAATGATATTTGCGGTGGGTTTTTCATAGATGGCTTTGATAGTATTGAGGTATGTGCCCTCTATCCCCACATTTTGAAGAGTTTTGATCAGGAAGGGATGCTGTACTTTGTCAAATGCTTTTTCAGCACCTATTGAGAGTATCATATGGTTCTTGTTCTTTCTTTTATTAATGTGTTCTATCACATTGATTGATTTGCGGATGTTGAACCAACCCTGAAGCCCTGGAATAAATCCCACTTGATCGTGGTGAATAATCCTTTTAATGTACTGTTGAATCCTATTGGCTAGTATTTTGGTGAGAATTTTTGCGTCTGTGTTCATCAAGGATATTGGTCTGTAGTTCTCTTTTTTGGTGGGATCCTTGTCTGGTTTGGGGATCAAGGTGATGCTGGCCTCATAAAATGAGTTTGGAAGTTTTCCTTCCATTTCTATTTTTTGGAACAGTTTCAGGAGAATAGGAATGAGTTCTTCTTTAAATGTTTGGTAGAATTCCCCTGGGAAGCCGTCTGGCCCTGGGCTTTTGTTTGTTTGGAGATTTTTGATGACTGTTTCAATCTCCTTACTGGTTATGGGCCTGTTCAGGTTTTCTGTTTCTTCCTGGTTCAGTTGTGGTAGTTTATATGTCTCTAGGAATGCATCCATTTCTTCCAGATTGTCCAATTTGTTGGCGTAGAGTTGCTCATAGTATGTTCTTATAATTGTCTGTATTTCTTTGGTGTTAGTTGTGATCTCTCCTCTTTCATTCATGATTTTATTGATTTGGGTCCTTTCTCTTTTCTTTTTGATGAGTCTGGCCAGGGGTTTATCAATCTTATTGATTCTTTCAAAGAACCAGCTCCTAGTTTCATTGATTTTTTCTATTGTTTTTTTGGTTTCTATTTCATTGATTTCTGCTCTGATCTTTATGATTTCTCTTCTCCTGCTGGGTTTAGGGTTTCTTTCTTGTTCTTTCTCCAGCTCCTTTACACGTAGGGTTAGGTTGTGTACTTGGGACCTTTCTTGTTTCTTGAGAAAGGCTTGTACCGCTATATATTTTCCTCTCAGGACTGCCTTTGCTGTGTCCCACAGATTTTGAACTGTTGTGTTTTCATTATCATTTGTTTCCATGAATTTTTTCAATTCTTCTTTAATTTCCTGGTTAACCCATTCATTCTTTAGAAGGATGCTGTCTAGTCTCCATGTATTTGGGTTCTTTCCAGCTTTCCTCTTGTGATTGAGTTCTAGCTTCAGAGCATTGTGGTCTGAAAATATGCAGGGAATAATCCTAATCTTTTGATACCGGTTGAGACCTGATTTGTGACCCAGGATGTGATCTATTCTGGAAAAGGTTCCATGTGCACTAGAGAAGAATGTGTATTCTGTTGCTTTGGGATGAAATGTTCTGAATATATCTGCGATGTCCATCTGGTCCAGTGTGTCATTTAAGGCCTTTATTTCCTTGTTGATCTTTTGCTTGGATGATCTGTCCATTTCAGTGAGGGGAGTGTTCAAGTCCCCTACTATTATCGTATTATTATTGATGTGTTTCTTTGATTTTGTTATTAATTGGTTGATATAGTTGGCTGCTCCCACGTTAGGGGCATAGATATTTAAAATTGTTAGATCTTCTTGTTGGACAGACCCTTTGAGTAGGATATAGTGTCCTTCCTCATCTCTTATTATAGTCTTTGGCTTAAAATCTAATTGATCTGATATAAGGATTGCCACCCCAGCTTTCTTCTGATGCCCATTAGCATGGTAAATTGTTTTCCACCCCCTCACTTTAAATCTGGAGGTGTCTTCGCGTCTAAAATGAGTTTCTTGTAGGCAACATACTGATGGGTTTTGTTTTTTTATCCATTCTGATACCCTGTGTTTTTTGATTGGGGCATTTAGCCCATTAACATTCAGGGTAACTATTGAGAGATATGAATTTAGTGCCATTATTAGCCTGTAAGGTGATTGTTACTGTATATTGTCTCTGTACCTTTCTGATCTACTACTTTTAGGCTCTCTCTTTGCTTAGAGGACCCCTTTCAATATTTCCTGTAGAGCTGGTTTGGTGTTTGCAAATTCTTTCAGTTTTTGTTTGTCCTCGAAGCTTTTGATCTCTTCTTCTATTTTCAAAGATAGCCTAGCTGGATAGAGTATTCTTGGCTGCATGTTTTTCTCATTTAGTGCTCTGAATATATCATGCCAGCTCTTTCTGGCCTGCCAGGTCTCTGTGGATAAGTCTGCCGCCAATCTAATATTTTTACCATTGTATGTTACAGACTTCTTTTCTCGGGCTGCTTTCAGGATTTTCTCTTTGTCACTAAGACTTGTAAATTTTACTATTAGGTGACGGGGTGTGGACCTATTCTTGTTGACTTTGAGGGGGGTTCTCTGCATCTCCTGGATTTTAATGCTTGTTCCCTTTGCCATATTAGGGAAATTCTCTCCAATGATTCTCTCCAATAGACCTTCTGCTCCCCTCTCTGTTTCTTCTTCTTCTGGAATCCCAATTATTCTAATGTTGTTTCATCTTATGGTGTCACTTATCTCTCGAATTCTCCCCTCATGGTCCAGTAGCTGTTTTTCCCTCCTTTGCTCGGCTTCTTTATTCTCTGTCATTTGGTCTTCGATATCACTAATTCTTTCTTCTGCCTCATTTATCCTAGCAGTGAGAGCCTCCATTTTTTATTGCACCTCATTAATAGCTTCTTTGATTTCAACTTGGTTAGATTTTAGTTCTTTAATTTCTCCAGAAAGGGCTTTAATATCTCCAGAGAGGGTTTCTCTAATATCTTCCATGCCTTTTTCGAGCCCAGCTAGAATGTTCAGAATCGTCATTCTGAATTCTTGATCTGACATATTACCAATGTCTGTGTTGATTAGGTCCCTAGCCTTTGGTACTGTGTCTTGTTCTTTTGTTTGTGGTGATTTTTTCCGCCTTGTCATTTTGTCCAGATAAGAGGGTATGAAGGAGCAAATAAACTACTAAAAGGGTGGCAAAGACCCCAGAAAAATGCGCTGTAACCAAATCAGCAGAGACCCCAAATTGTGGGGGGGATAAAGGGGATAAAAACAGGTTCTGAAAAAAAAAAAAAAGAAAGAAAAAAATTTAAAAAATAAAACAAATAAAAAAATATAAAAAAGAAAGAAAATATATATATATTTAGATGGACTAGTCAAAAAACGTTAAAAAAGAAAAGGGTAAAAGTTTTAAAAAATTTAGCAGAAGAAGAAAAAAGAAAAAAGAAAAAAAAATTGAAAAAAGAAAAAAAAATTGAAAAAAGAAAAAAAAAATTGAAGTAGCCGCAAGACTAAAGAATCATGGGGAGAAAGCCATGAGTTCCGTGCTTTGCTTTCTCCTCCTCTGGAATTGCTCTGCTGTCTTAGGAATTGAATCTGCTTTCTCCTTGATAGATGAACTTCGTCCTGGCTGGATATTTTGTTGATCTTCTGGGGGAGGGGCCTGTTGTAGTGACTCTCAAGTGTCTTTGCCGGAGGCGGGATTGCACCGCCCTTACCGGCGGCCGGACTAAGTAATCGGCTCGGGTTCGCTTTTGGGAGCTTCTGTTCCCTGAACGCTTTCCGTAGAGTTCCGGAGGACGGGAATGAAAATGGCGGCCTCCTAGTCTCCGGCCCGGAGGAGCTGAGAGCCCGGGGCCCCACTCCTCAGTGCGCCCCCAGAGGACAGCACCCAATCACTCCCGTATCCCCAGCCTCTAGCTGCGCTCCGAGCTCACCCAGCCCGCGACCAGTTCAAGGTAACCCCGAGCTGAGAGTTCAGTCCTCGGCTCTGTCTCTGAAGCCGGCTTCTCCGTTCTAATACCTGCGAGCTCTCCGACACTCCGACACCCCCGATCCTTCTGTGACCCTGCGGGGCCTGGGGCCACGCTGGCCCCGCGTGGGCTTCACCCTGGTTTAGCCTCTGGAGCAATGTCCCTCAGTGGAACAGACTTTTAAAAGTCCTGATTTTGTGCTCCGTTCCTCCGCCGCTTGCCGGGAGCCGGCCCCTCCCCCCGCGGTCTATCTTCCCGTCGTTTTAGATTCACTTCTCCGCCAGTCCTACCTTTCAGAAAGTGGTTGATTTTCTGTTTCTAGAGTTGCTGTTCTTCTTCTCTTCGCTCTCCCGTTGGATTTGTAGGTGTTTGCAATGTTTAGATAAGCTATCGAGCTGATCTCCTGTTACCTGATGTAGTCTCAGGCTGCTACTTCTCTGCCATCTTAACTCCTCCCTCCCATAAGAGACTCTTAATCTCACAAAACAAACTGAGGGTTGCTGGGAGTGGGGGGAGGGATAAGGTGACTGGGTGATGGACATTGGGGAGGGTATTTGCTATGGTGAGTGCTGTGAAATGTGTACGTCTGATGATTCACAGATCTGTACCCTGAGGCAAATAATACATTATATGTTAATTTAAAAAAATGGGGCCTGATTCATCTTCCCAACAGATTGCATTGCATGCAACCCATTAGGACCAAGCAGAAGAGGAACTGAAATACCTTTGTCTCAGAACTTCAAAAGTGTATGAGTTTATCATGCCTCTACTGACTCAAAATGTTTACCTCACCCAGAAGATGGAACTCCTAAAGGACTCCTTTGGCTAGTGGACATTCCTATTCTGCCATCCTCAACATGCTGTCACTCAGCCTCTCCACAATATCCCTCCTCGACACCTACTGGTTTGCAGGCACATAGAAGGTGCCAAAGCCTGTGTGCAGCAAAGTCCTTGCAACTGAGTGTTTCGATGTGCCAGTGCCCTTGGATGGGGTGAGCACCAACACATCATCCCAGGAGGTGGTGTAATACAGCTGGGGAGGCTGGGAATGACCTCTTCTCCTTCCATACATTCTGGAGTGTCATGTGGCTATCCTGTGAGGAAGTTGTGGTAGAAGCAGGGAAGAGGTGCCGAACTTTTGATGAACTCACACCACCAACTGAGAGAGGTGAGAAAGGACTACTGGAGTTTGTTACACTGCAAGGCCCACATCATCCCACTCTCTGATTTGGAGAGAAGTGGTTGATGGAAAAGGCTTTCCTCCCCCCATCCTCCCTTGGGGATTGTGGTAAACATCCTGTGGTTATCACTGGGAGACCAGTTCTTGTCCATCGGACTTGAATTTCTCAGCTTCTTCCTGGTACTGATTCTACCTGGGAATCTGGGCTGCAGAGTCAAGCTGAGTGTCTTCACGACCTGTCACTCTTTCTGGGGATGGTGGTCCATATGATGTATTCACAAGTCTTCCAGGCAACTGCCAAATTGGGTCCAGAAGACTGGAGACTGCATGCTTGGAATTATGGCTCAACCTTCTACTCGACCTGGCTTTCCTTCTTCTGCTGCATAGCATTGGCGGTCACCACCTTCAACACCTACACAAAGCTGGTGGCTGGAGTTCAAGTGTAAGCACAGTAAGAGCTTCAAGGGAAAGCTGACTTGTTTGCTGCTTCCTTGAGCAGCTGTCCTGTGCAGTCCCCACAGCGCGTCCTCTGACCAGTGACCACCAGTACCACCATCAGCAGGTCCACTCTGTCTCTAAAGGAGTTGAATTCTAGTCAGGGCTACAAGGGATTTCAGCAAGGACCCAGTCAGAGGCTAAAGGAAGAGGCAGCTGGGTCATCCATAGAGGCAGAACTGTGTTAGAAGTAGCTGTCTTTAGAGGGCAGGCTGAATCCAACATTACATGTTCATTTTCTATCAACATGTACTGAAACCGGGGGGGGGGGGGGGGGGGGGTGGAGGCACCACTTCACATCTCTCCAAATGGCTGAAATTAACAACACAGGAAACAACAGATGTTGGTGACTAATGCAGAAAAAGGGGAAACCTCTTACACTATTGGTAGGAATGCAAACTTGTACAACCACTCTGGGAAACAGTGTGGAGATTCCTCAAAAGGTTAAAAATAGAACTACTCTACAATCCAGCAACTGCACTACTGGATGTTTACCCTAATGATACAAAAATGCAAATTTGAAGGGGTACATACACCCTGATATTTAAAGCCGCATTTTCAATAATAGCCCAACTACAGAGAGAGCCCAAATGGCCACTGACTGTTGAGTGGATAAAGAAGATGTGGTATGTATATAGAATGGAATATTACTCAGCCATCAAAGAGAATGAAATCTTACCATTTGCAATAATGTGGATCAGGCTAAAGTGTACTACACTAAGGAAATAAGTCAGTCAGAGAAAGAAAAATATCATATGATTTCACTCATATGTGGAATTTAAGAAACACAACAGATGAACATATGGGAAGGAAAGAAAAAAAGAGAGAGAGAGAGGGATGCTAACCATAAGAAACTGTTAATGATAGAGAATACACTGAGTGTTGGTAGACGTAGGTGGGGAATGGGTTAGATGGGTGGTGGGCATTAAAGAGGGTAGCTGTGGTGAGCACTGTGTATTGTATGTGAGTGATGAACCACTAAATTCTACTTCTGAAATCAATATTACACTGTATGTTAACTAACTGGAATTTAAATAAAAATTTGTAATGGAAAAAAAGAATTCAATCTTTATAGATATTAGAATTTAAAACTATTCACTATAAATTCAACTAGATCCTGATATCTTCTGTGCTCTCCAATGCCTGACTACAGATGTCCAAAGTGATATTTTGATTTTATTCTCACCTTTTGACTTGGAATCATTTGAGAACTAAAACTGCCCCTTTCTGTGAAGCCCTATAAACTAAATATCAACTATAAACTAAAAAATCCCTATAAATTAAATATAAATGATTTTATGTAAAGAAATTATCACAATAACTACATGCATAGACAATCTTTGTGCCTACTGCTCAGTCTGACACTCCAACCAAATCTTATCAGACATTTGCATTATAAACCAGGATGAGAAGCAAATGACATTGCTTTCTTTAGAATGCAAATGACTGCTTTCTTTAGATTCTGGTGCTTATATATTATAAAATATATAAAGTAGGAAATATCTTCCAAGAAGTACCACCTGATTCAGACTTAATCTGCATTATATATAACACTGGACAGATTGACCATTGTATTTCTATAAACTTAGATGATAATGTACTAAGAAAGGCCCCAGGGAACAATGGGGAAAACTTAGTGGCAGTTTGCCCAACATGCCAAAACCTCCACGTACTCAGAAACCATGCTTTTGTGGAAGGGAAAAAAAAACAATAGATATCTATCAAAGATGCTACATGAGGAGTGACTTGGGGAAGTAAGCCACCTTATAAATCGAGCGTTACCAAACTACCCAGAAGATTGTGAGGTAACTATGTGTCAACGGCCTTCTTTATTAATTGCAGAGACCCCAAAAGCACAGCTCTCTAATAGTGGAAAATCATTAAAGACTCATATAATTTATATACATGTTCAATTACTGCCTTCATACACAAACTATGGATAATTAGATTCATTTAAATGTCATAATAGGAGCAGAAACTATTCTAAATACAATCAGAGTTCATCCCACTGGAGGAAAATGGGCCTTATGGGGCAATGATTTTTTTTTAACCTTGGACAGTTATTTTTATTTATTTCTTTTTAAATCCTATTTATTTATGTATTTATTTTGGCTAGGTACTTTTAAAAGACCTATTTTTTAATTTCCTTTCAGTGTTCCAGAATTCAGTGTTTATGCACCACATCTAGTGCTCCATGCAATACGTGCCCACCACCTGGCTCACCCAACCTGCCATCCCACACCCCTACGAAACTCTCAGTTAGTTCCTCAGAGTCCACATTCTCTCATGGTTTTCAACACCCACCCAAATTTCCCCAAACACCCTTCTCCTCTTCATCTCCCCATGTTCTCCGTTTATTCTTTATGCTCCATAAGTAAGCGAAACCATAGGATAATTGACTCTCTCTGCTTGATTTATTTCACTCAGCATAATCTCTTCCAGTCCCATCCATGTTGATACAAAAGTTGGATATTCATCCTTTCTGATGGAGGCGTAGTACTCCATAGTATATATGGACTACATCTTCCTTATCCATTCATCCATTGAAGGGCATCTTGCTTCTTTCCACAGTTTGGTGACTGTAGCAGCCATTGCTGCTATGAACATTGGGGCACAGATGGCCCTTCTTTTCACTACATCTGTATCTTTGGGGTAAATTCCCAGGGGTGCAATTGCAGGGTCATAGGGAAGTTCTATTTTTAGTTTCTTAAGGAATCTCCACACTGTTCTCCAAAGTGGCTGCACCAACTTGCATTCCCACCAACAGTGGAAGATGGTTCCCCTTTCTCCACATCCTCTCCAACACACGTTGTTTCCTGTCTTGCTAACTTTGGCCATTCTAACTGGCGTAAGGTGGTATGTCAATGTGGTTTTGATTTTAATCTTCCTAATGGCTAGTGATGATGAGTATTTTTTCATGTGTCTGATAGCCATTTGTATGTCTCCATTGGAGACGTGTTTGTTCGTGTCTTCTGCCCAGTTTTTTGGACACAATTATCTGTTTTGTGTGTGTTGAGTTTGAGGAGTTCTTTATAGATCTGGGATATCAACCCTTTGTCTCTATTGTCATTTGCGAATATCTTCTCCCATTCCATGGGTTGCCTTTTTGTTTTGTTGACTGTTTCCTTTGCTGTGCAGAAGCTTTTGATCTTGATGAAGTCCCAAAAGTTCATTTTCACTTTTGTTTCCTTTGTCTTTGGAGACATATCTTGAGAGAGGTTGTTGTGGCTGATGTCAAAGAGGTTACCGCCTATGATATTCTCTAGGATTCTCATGGATTCCTGCCTCACATTGAGGTCTTTTATCCATTTTGAGTTTATGTTTGTGTACAGTGTAAGATAATGGTCAAGGTTCATTCTCCTACACATAGCTGTCCAATTTCCCCCGAACCATTTATTGAAGAGACTGTCTTTTTCCACTGGATATTTTTTCCCGCTTTGTCAAAGATGAGTTGACCATAGAGTTGAGGGCCCACATCTGGGCTCTCTACTCTGTTCCACTGGTCCATTTGCCTGCGTTTGTGCCAGTACCATGCTGTCTTGGTGATCACAGCTTTGTAGTGAAGCTTGAAATCAGGCAACGTGATGGCCTCAGCTTTGCTTTTCTTTTTCAACATTTCCTTAGCAATTCAGGGTCTCTTCTGATTCCATACACATTATAGGATTGTTTGCTCCAGCCCTTTGAAAAATACTACTGGAATTTTGATCAGATGGCATTGAAAGTATAGATTGCTCTAGGCAGTATAGACATTTTAACAATGTTTATTCTTCCAATCCAAGAGCATAGAATGCTCTTCCATCTTTTGTGTCTTCTTCAGTTTCTTTCATGAGTGTTCTGTAGTTTCTTGAGTACAGATCCTTTAACCTCTTTGGTTAGGCTTATTCCCAGGTATCTTATGGTTCTTGGTGCTCTAGTAAATGGAATCGATTCTCTAATTTCCCTTTCAGTATTTTCATTGTTAGTTTATAAGAAAACAACTGAGTTCTGTACATTGATTTTGTAATCTGCCACATTACTGAATTGGTATATGAGTTCTAGCAGTTTGGGGGTGGAGTATTTTGGTTTTCCATTTAAAGTATCATGTCATCTGCGAAGAGAGAGAGTTTGACTTCTTCATAGCCAATTTGAATACCTTTTATTTCTCTTTGTTGTCTGATTGCTGTTGCTAGGACTTCTAACACTATGTTGAACAAGAGTGGTGAGAGTGGGTATCCTTGTCATGTTCCTGATCTCAAACGGATGATTTCAAAGGCTGTCAGCTTTTCCACACTGAGGATGATATTTGCTGTGGGTTTTTCATCTACAGATTTTATGAAGTTGAGGAATGTTCTTCTATCCCTATACTTTAAAGCATTTTAATCAGGAATGGATTTTGTATCTTGTCAAATGTTTATTCTGCATCAATCGAGAGGACCAGGTTGTTCTTGTCTCTTCTCTTATTGATTTGTTAATTACATTGATTTCTGAATGTTGGACCACCCTGGCAACCCAGGTATAAATCCCACCTAGTTGTGGTGAATAATCATTTAAATGTACTGTTTGTTCCTATTAGCTAGGATCTTGTTGAGAATCTTAGCATCCATATTCATCAGGGATATTGGTCTGAAAATCTTTTTTGTGGGGTCTTTGCCTGGTTTGGGGATCAGGGTAATGCTGGCTTCATAAAGAGTCTGAAAGTTCTCATTCTGCTTCAACATTCTGAAACAGCTTCAGGATACTAGGTGTTATTTCTTCTTTTAAAGTTTGGTAGAATTCCCCTGGGAATCCCTCAGGTCCTGGGCTCTTGTTTTGGGGGAGGTTTTTGATCACTGATTCAATCTTTTTAGTAGATATCAGTCTATTCAGGTTGTGAATTTCCTCCTGCTTCAATTTTGGAAGTTTATAGGTTTCCAGGAATGCATCCATTTCATGTAGGTTGCTTAAAGTATTGGTATATAACTGTTGAGAATACTTTCTGATGATTATTGCTATTTCCTTGGGATTAGTCATGATCTCTCCGTTTTCATTCATAATTTTATTAATTTGGGCCTTCTCTCTTTTCTTTTGGATTAGTGCAGCCAATGGTTTATTGAACTTATTGATTGTTCAAAATACCAGCTTCTGGTTTCATTGATGAATTCTACTGTATGTCTAGTTTCTATCTCATTGTTCTCTCCTCTAATCTTGATTATTTCCCTTCTTGTGTGAGCGGTTGGCTTAATCTGTTGTTGATTCTCCAGTTCTTTAAGGTGTAGAGACAGGTGGTGTATTCTGGATTTTTCAAAGTTTTTGAGGGAGGCTTGGATGGCTATGCATTTCCCCCGTAGGACGAACTTTGCTGTATCCCATACATATTGGACCGAAGTGTCTTCATTCTCTTTGGTTTCCATGAATTGTTTAAGTTCTTCTTTGAGCTTCTGGTTGGTCCAAGCATTCTTAAGCAAGGTGGTCTTTAGCTGTTAGGTGTTTGAGTTCCTTCCACACTTTTCCTTGTGATTGAGCTCCAGTTTCAAAGCATTGTGATCTGAGAATATGCAGGGAATCATGTCAGTCTTTTGGTATCAGTTGAGTCCTGCTTTGTGACTGAGTATGTGGTCTATTCTGGAGAAGGTTACATGTGCACTTGCGAAGAATGAGTATTCTGTTGTTTTAGGGTTGAATGTTCTGTGTATATCTATGAGGTCCATCTGGTCCAATGTTTCATTCAATGCTCTTATCTCCTTATTGATTTTCTGCTTTGATGATCTGTCTATTACTGAGAGAGGCATATTAAGATGTCCTACTATTAATGTATTCATATCAATATGACTCATTATCTTGATTAATAGTTTTGTTACATAATTGGCTGCTCCCATATTGGGGGCATAGATATTTACAATTGTTAGATCATCTTGGTGGATAGTCCCTTTAAGAATGATGTAGTGTCCTTCTGTATTTCTGCCTACAGTCTTTAGTTTAAAATCCAGTTTATCTGATATGAGAATCGCTACCCTGGCCTTCTTTTGAGGCCCATTGGCATGAATGATGCTTCTCCATCCCTTCACTTTCAGTCTAGGTGTATCCTTAGGTTCAAAGTGGGTCTCCTGTAGACAACATATGGATAGTTCCTGTCGTTTTATCCAATCTGAAACCCTGTGTCATTTTGTGGGTGCATTTAGACCATTCACATTGAGTGTGATTATTGATAGATACGTTTTTATTAACATCGTGTTACCTTTGAAGTCTTTCTGTCTGTAGGTTGTCTCTATATTTCTGTTCACTGATATTCTTAGGATTTTTTCTCTTTTATAGAACCCCCTTAATATTTCCTGCAGTGTCGGCTTGGTGGATGCATAGTCTTTTAAGCCTTGCCGTCTTGGAAACTCTTTATCTCTCCATCCATTTTGAATGTCAGTCTTGCTGGATAAAGTATTCTTGGCTGCATGTTCTTCTCATTTAGTACTCTGAATATATTTTTCCCATCCTTCCTGGCTTGCCAGGTTTCTGTGGACAGGTCTGACATTGTTCTAATGGGTTTTCCTCTGTAGGTAAGGAGCTTCTTTGTCCTATCTGCTTTTAAGAGGGTCTGTCTAGAATTGTAATTCTTCATTCTAACTATCAGATGTTGTGAGGACTTTCAGGAATCTAAAATCTTGGGGAGAAACTGCTCTGCCTCTGGTACATGAACGTTTCCATTTGTGAGATTGGGAAAATTTTCATAGACAACTTCTTCCACTATATCTTCTAGACTTCTTTCTTTTTCTTCCCCTTCAGGGATTCCAATAATTCTGACGTTGGAACGTTTCACGGCATCATTTGTTTCCCTGATTCGTGGCTTCTGATCTGTTTGTTCCAGCCTTCCTCCTAATCCTTTCTCTCTATCTCTTTGTTCTCCAGATCATTAATTCTATCTTCTGTATCAGTTACCCTAGCTTTTAGAGAATTTAGAGTGGAATGGAATTCATTGAGAGCATTTTGAACATCATCCCTGATGGCTTTCAGTTCTGCCCTAATATTGTGAACATCATCCCTGGTGGCTTTCAGTTCTGCTCACATCAATTCTGTTTGGTTATCCATGGCTTTCTCCAACCTAGGTATTGCCTGGATAATTGTTAGCCCGAGTTCCTTTTCCGACAAAATGTCTATGTTAATAGCCATTAGCTCTGTTTCAGAAGGTCCATCCTCTATATTTTTCTTCTGTTAGGCATTCCTACTCCTAGTCATCTTAGTAAGAGATGACTGAATTGATGCAGCTGGATATATCGACTGTAGTGTATTCAAACTGCACCCTGGAACGCTTCTGTGCAATCAGGATTCCCCACCCAAATTAGAGAAAAAAGAAAACAAAAAGATATAGAGAAAAGGGAGAGAGAGAGAGAGAGGGAGGAAAAAAAGGGAAGATAAAAGAGAAGGCTCAGCCCAAATGGGCCCCAAGGTAAGATTTGTGAAGTATGCAAAAAAAAAAAAAAAAACAGACCTGATAAAAGTATATGACAAGAGAAAAAATATATTAAAAATATATATATATATTATATGTATAAAATATGTATATATTAAATATATATATTATTTATATTCTATAAAAATATATATTATATGTATATTATATATATATATATATATATATATATATATATATATATATATATATATATAACAAACAAAGGAAGAACCTCGTCAAAAAGAAACTGAAGTATAATATTTATATGCTATCAGGACAAACACAAATACACAGAAATACTGGCAGAAGGAAAAGATGGGAGAGTGGTTATAAATTCTCAGTGTGGGTGAGGAAGGTTATTTTGATTCTTCCTGGATGTATCTTGATGTTTTTGTTAAGGGACTCAACTTTCCTAAGATAAAGGGGGATTAAAAATTGGTTTGCCTATAAGCATCGCATTGATTGGGGAAAGGGGATTACCTTGCAGTTTAACTCTATATGTATATTAGAAAATAAAAACTAAAAAAGAATAAACTAGAGTGAACTAAATTAAAATTTAAAAAACTAAAAAAATAGAAAAGCAAAGGAAAAACACAGGTGTATGTATCAAAAAGTTCAGGTTAGAAGGTTATTAAGGAATTTGATGTACTGGACATCTCACTGTGATGGCAAATAGGTTAAAAAATTATCTATATGTATTTAAAAAAGAACCAGAATATTGGTAAAGAGTTAAAAACAAAAGTTGTATTTATGAAGTAGTGGTGGTTGTTCTCTTGTCGTCGTCTTTTTTTTTTTTTTTCTTCCTTCCTGGTTGGTTTTTTGGGGGAGGGGCTTGCCACGTGTGTTTTCAGTCAATGATGTTTGCTGAGTTAGGTCCTCTCGCCCCCCTGTGGGGGGGCTCTGAGGAAACCATTTTTTTCAGGCTTTTGTTCTCTGGAGCTTTTTATGTTTGTTCATCTGCTTTCTCTCACCTTGACAGCTTTTGATGGTTTTGGAGGTTTAGAGGAGAGCAAATTGCACCCAGACCTCCCTCTCAGAGAGAAGCCTCAGAATGCTCTGCAGAGCTGCTGTTGGAGTAGGTTCTGAACACAGTCTGGGGATGCAGGATCTCCTCCTTGTACCCAGTAGCAGGGCAGCGGTGGCTGTCTGGGCAATTCCAGACTGCCAGAGAGGTTCCAAGCAGCGATCGCACACTGAGATTTTCCTGCTGGCCCAGGCTGGGAGTGCCTGGTTTTTCCGGGTGCCAGAGCTCCTGGGTAGCACCTGTGAACACCTCTCCCAGGGGAGGGTGTGGGACGCCCGCCCCTCAGGCTCTGATCCTTCTGCGGGGGGTAGAAGAGCGCCAGGCTAATGCCTGCCTTCACCTCTCTCAGGGAGGGTGTGAGGTGTGCGTGTGTCAGGAATGCAGTCTGGCCAGGCTCCCAGCCCCTCACGGGAACTGGATCCCACATGTTCTTGGGCATGCTGGCAGCTCAGGGACCAAGACCTGGTTTCTCCACTGCACTCTCTCTGGCTCAGTGCTGGGGGAGGCTGTCCTGGGCCCGGGGACTTAAGCCCCTGTCCCTAACCACCCCAATTCCCACAATTTCCCCCCTGGACCCTTTGCTCTTTTTTTTTTTTTTTTTGAGTGCTTTCAACCAGACTCCAAGCTAATGCTGGTCCCCAGACACAGGGCACTCTCGGGTTGGGGTATTACTTTCCAATTGGTCACCTCTGGTGGCTCCCTCCCCCTTTTGTTTATCTTCCGATATCAGTCCGATGTTCCCACTCTGCTTTACCTGCCCACTGGCGTCTTCTGCTCCTGTAGAGATCCAGACATGTATAATTCTGATCTCAGGCTGATTTCATGGGTGATCAGAGATCTTTGGTAGGTAATCAGCTCCCTTTAGGGTACAGGTTGGAATGGCAGCTCCTCCCACTTCCCCGCCATCTCGACTCCCCCAAGATCTCCTACTTTTAATGTATTCCTATCAATATGACTCTTTATCTTGATTAACAGTTTTCTTGTGTAATTGCTCCCATATTGGGGACATAAATATTTACAATTGTTAGATCTTCTTGGTGGATAGTCCCTTTAAGAATGATGTGGTGTCCTTCTGTATATCTGACTACAGTCTCTAGTATAAAATCTAATTTATCTGATATGAGAATTAGTACCCGAGCCTTCTTTTGAGGCCCACTGGCATGAAAGATGCTTTTCCATCCCTTCACTTTCAGTCTGGATGTATCCTTAGGTTCGAAATGGGCCTCTTGCAGACAACATAGGGATGGTCCTGTCGTCGTTTTTTCTAATCTGCAACCCTTTGTCATTTTATGGGCACATTTAGGCCATTCACATTGAAAGTGATTATTGAGAGATACGTTTTTATTAATAGCATGTTATCTGTGAAGCTTCGTTTCTGTAGATTTTCTCTATATATTTCTGTTCAGTGATATTCTTAGGATTTTTCCTCTTTTCTAGAACCCCCCTTAATATTTCCTGCAGTGTTGGCTTGGTGGTTACACAGTCTTTTAAACCTTGCCAGTCTTGGATGTGCTTTATCTCTCCATCCATTTTGAATGTCAGTCTTTCTGGATAAAGTATTCTCGGCTGCATGTTCTTCTCATTTAGTGACCTGAATGCATCTTGCTAGCCCTTTCTGGCTTGCTGGGTTTATGTGGAGTGTTTGACGCTATTCTGATAGACCTTCTGTGTACATAAGGAATCTCTTCTTCCTAGCTGCTTTCAAGAGCATCTATCTAAAATTATGATTCATCAGTTTCACAATCAGGTGTCTCAGGTCTTTCTAGATTCAGTGATTTTGGGTGTGACCTTTCTGCCTCTAGGACCCAAATGTTGGTTCCATTTGCCAGACTGGGAAGATTTTCCTGGAGAATTTGCTCAACTATATTCTCTAGTCTTCTTTCTTTCTCCTCCCCTTTGGGCCTTCCAATAATTCTGACGTTGGAATGTTGCATGGCATCATTTATTTCCCTCATTCTGTTTTCATGGCTTCTAAGGTGTTTGTTCCAGGCCTCCTCCTGATCCTTTCTCTCTATCTGTTTGTCCTATAGGTCACTAATTCTATCTTCTGCCTCAGTTACCCTAGCTGCTAACGAATTTAGATGTGATTGGAACTCATTGATAGCATTGTTATCTATTCCCTGGTGGCTTTTACCTCTGCCCTAATCAATTCCATTTTGTCATTAATGGCTTCTCCAACCTAGTCATTGACTGGATAATTGTCAGCCTGAATTCCCTCTCTGACCTACTGTTTATGTCCATATTCTGATGGAGTAGCTCTGATGGAGAAGGTATAGTCTCTGAAGTTTTCCTCTGTTGGGCATTCCTCCTCCTAGTCATTTTGGTGAGAGATGGCTGAAGGCATGGGTAGCTGAGTATCAGTGGTGGCACAGGCAAGGTGCACCCTGGAATGCTTCTGAGTAATTGGGAGTCCACACCAAAAGGAGAAAAAAAGAGAGAGATAAGAAAAAAGCAAGAGAGAGAGAGAGAGAAAGAAGACCCAGCCCGAATGGGCCCCAAAACTAAGATTTATTTAGGCTTAATATTTATTTTGTTTGTACACCTTATAAAGTATACAAACAAAATAGACAAACAAAAAGACCAACAAAATTAAATGACAAGAGGGGGCACCTGGGTGGCTCAGTGGGTTGAAGCCTCTGCCCTCAGCTCAGGTCATGGTCCCAGGGTCCTGGGATCGAGGCCGGCATCAGGCTCTCTACCCGGCAGGGAGTCTGCTTCCCCCTCTCTCTTTGCCTGCTTCTCTGCCTACTTGTGATCTCTGTCTGTCAAATAAATAAATAAAATCTTAAAATAAATAAATAAATAAATTTTAAAAAAAAGAGTAAATGGCAAGAGAAAAAGAATCCTGCCAAAATTAGCCCCACGTATGAGATTTGTACACCACCAGAACAAAAACAAATACACAGAAACACTGACAGAAAAAAGATGGGAGGGTGGTTTTCAATTCTCAGTGTGGTCGAGGAAGGTTATTTTGATTTTTCCTGGATATATCTTGGTATCTTTGTTAAAGGACTCATCTTTCCAGAGATAAGGGGAGTTTAAACCTGGTTTATATATATAGGTGTAGTATTGTTTTGGGGGAAAAGGATTACCTTGAAGCTTATCTCTATATGAATATTAAGAAAAATGGAAAAGCAAACAAACAAACCCACAGTATATGTATCAAAAATTTTCAAGTTAAGAGGTTACTATGGAATTTGATGTACTGAACCTCTCATTGTGATGGTAAATAGGTTAAAAAAAGGATTAAAAAAAAGGAGAATAGTGGCAATGAATTAAAAATAAGACTTGTCTCCAGGAACCTGGGTGCCTCAGTGGATTAAGCCTCTGCCTTCGGCTCAGGTCATGATCCCAGGGTACTGGGATCGAGCCCCGCATCAGGCTCTCTGCTAAGCGGGGAGCCTGCTTCCTCCTCTCTCTGTCTCTGCCTGTCTCTCTGCCTACTTCTGATCTCTGTCTGTCAAATAAATAAAATCTTTAAAAAATAAAAAAATAAATATAAGACTTGTCTCTATGAAATATATAGGTTTTAGGGCCATACTGGGAGCTTAATTTCTTCTTTTCCTCTGATATTGGGGTTTTTCAGTTTTATGGTGACTCTGTGGTGGTTGTTCTTTTGTTTTGTTTTGTTTTGGCTGGCTTTCTGGGAGAGGGGCCTGCCTCATGGTTTTTCAGGCAGTCTTGTTAGAGGTGAGTTCTCCTGCCCCCTATCATGGGGCTGGGCTCTGAGGAAATCAGTTTTTCAGGCTTTTGTTCTCTGGAGGCCCCCCCCCACCCCCATTGGCAGCTTTTGGTAGTTGTTTGGTTCTTTGGAGGTTTAGAGGAAAGCAAACTGCACCCAGACCTTGTCTCAGAGAAATGCCTCAGTCTGTTCCCATCTTGGAAGTACAGAGCACACAGACTCTCCTCTGCCACCTCCCACAGCAGAGTGTGTCCCCAGCCACAGTCTCAGGGGTTGAAGGAGCTCCTGCTTGGACACCGGTGCTACTAAAACTGCAAGCAATATTAGTCCATAGTGCTGGCATCCAGTGGCTGTCTTTGCTGAGGCAGTCTGGGCAGGTCCAGGGCTGGGAGTGTTTAGACTCTTGTTTGTCCTAGAGCACTGGCTAGCACCCAAATGGACCTGTGTGGAGCGCAACTCAGACTCTGGCCATGCAATGTGCATGCAGAGTGCAGAAGGCTGTGGTTCTAGAGAGTGCCAGCTGGCATCCACACCAGATGCTCTCAAGCGTGCTGCCACCCAGACACTCTCACATGTGCCAGCAGCTCTGGGACCATGACCTGGATGCTTTGCCACCCTCTCTCTGGCAGGGCACCGGTGGCCACTATCCTGGGTCTGTGGGCTTAAGCCTGTTCCCCTAGCTGCCTAATTCCACCAATTTCCCCTTAAGATCTTTTGCTCTTTTTCAGTGCTTTCAAGCAGACTCCAAGTTAATGCTGGTCCCCAATCACAGGGCACTCTCGTATTGGGGTATTATTTTCCTATGGGTCACTTCTCATGGCTCCCTCCCTCTTTTGTTTATCTTCTGATATCAGTCCTAGGTTCTCACTCCACTTTGCCTGACCACTGGCATCTTCTGCCCCCAAAGAGATCCAGAAGTGTATAATTCTAATCTCAGGCTGATTTCATGTGTGTTCAGAGTGATCTGGTTGATAATCAGCTCACTTTAGGGGACCAGTTGAAACAGCGTCTCATACTCCTCTGCCATCTTGCTCCCCTCACCCCATATCACCAACTGAGGAAATGATCCTTACTGGATTCCAATATTGACTACCATCTATAAATCCAGGCAAAATATATGGTTATGCCATAAATAGCAATGGAGCCCTGAATCCACTCCAACTTGGCATACAATAGCTATGCCTACACAAAGTAAGATATATAGAAAAAGGAAGATTCTGTTGGGAAGGTTCACAAAATACCTCTGTAATACTTTTTGATTAATTTTGTAACCAGGCTACATTTCCTCATAACTCCACTGCTATATGTTGTAATGCTAATTTATACCTCAAATTGAATTGCCTGACTCTAACAAAAATTATACTAATCTTAGTATCAATAGCCAAATATTTTGGGAGATAGAAGTATCAGAAGATTGTAATATCCATGAAAACTAATTAGCCAGACAAATTGTTTCACATAACAGAAAATTTGCCACGTTACACCAACCATCTCAAACATATTACAAAGCACGAATAACTATAGATAAAGAAGACAAAGGTACTCAATTACTCAAATTAATTTAAGATTATCAAAATGCTTCTAATGGATTTCTTTTTAGGGTCTGCTATTGTCTTTCTAATTATGTACTTAATCGCCATTGGTTAATTGTCATTAACTGGATTTTTATTACTATTTCTGCATCTATGGTATAAATGCCACCCAAAAAACGTAAAGGTAAAACTCACCATAAAGCAGACATACAATGTTTGCACAGCAATTTAATCTCCTTAAGAAAAATAAATGTCAGTTGTAATGTTCCTTATTAAAGGTCATACTGATGACTCCCCACATAGACTCCTAACTGACGTAAATCATGCATAGCACTGTGGGACATAATATACCCTGGGCAGATAAGCAATCACCCAGGCATCTAGGGAAAAATAATGATCATTAAAACTTTTGTTAAAAGATTATTAATCAAAAGAGGGAAACAATGAAAGAGGACTCTCTAAAGGCCTATATATAAGGGAAGCCATTTTAGATCTCTTCCCAAGTCAACATGACTGTATATAAACTCTTAAAAACAAAGCCTAGTTTATGGCACATCACACATGCATTACTTACCTGTTTTGTGAATGAGTAGTTTAAAAGGAAATCATCTTTTCTTTCAGATATCTTTCAGATATGTGTTAATACTCTCTACTCTCTGCATTCCTTAACAATAAAACCTTATGATTTTTGCCTATAGGCTTATCTATAATCTTTTGAAGTTTTAGATGTAAAAAGTATATTTATAAATTCAGGACAAATAAATGTTATGCCCTAATTAATGATAGAGCCATGAATCCATTATAACTTGGTGTACAATAGCTATGCCTACACAAGTAAAAATTGTTCATTCTCTGGAGGACTTTCTTCCTTAGGGAGAATATGTTTCCCAGACAGTAATCTTAACTTGGGCTCAAATAAAACTCCCTTACTTTCAGAGATTCTAATATATTTGTTCATTTTTTATCAACAATGGAAAGGCAAAGGATACTGGATAGCTACAGCAAATTTGAGAATGATATGGAAAGGGAAGAATTATTCTACTAGATTTCAAGACTTACTGTACAGCAAAGTATTTATAATAAGTATGGTAATAAAACCAAAATGATATTGACATAGACGCAGTACTCTAACTGAAGACAAAAACCCAGAAACAGGAAAACATAAATAGCCTAATTTTTCACGAAACAATTCAGTGAAGGAAAAACAGTCTTTCAACAAAAGGTGCTAGACCAAGTAGAGACGTTTAAGTTTAAGCAAAATTTAAGAGCCTTGACATCAATGTCACAAATATTAAAATTAACTTAGATTGCGTTGTGGACTTAGAATAATGTAAAATCATTAATAAATCATTAATAAATATACATAATAAATTAATAAAATCATGACACTCATAATAAAATTCATTTAGAAAAAAGTGATAGAAAATAGTACTTGACTCAGGGCTAGGGGAAGAGTTCAGTTATTACCAAAAATCTAAACCTTTATTATAAAGCAAAAATCTGAAAATTGAATCTAGTCAAAATACAAAAAAAATCTTTGCTCTCTATAACACACTGTGAAATCATAAGCTACAACCGGGAGAAAATGTTTGCAAACTGTGCATCTGATAGACAACTTGTATCTAATGAAAGAGATTAGGATATGCCATTTTTTAAAAAAATGCCATTTGGCATACAGATCATTTTGAGTTAAAGGCTGTTAAGAAGGAACAACCATAGAAGAAGCTGTCCTCCCCACTTCCTGCTTAAAAGCAAGGCTTATTTTTCCCTTATGTAAAGCAAATTTTCATTTGTAAAAATGCCCTCCCCTTTCCCTTAGGAGGAAAAGAGGAACAACTCCGGAAACAACTATTATCAGCTGAGATTATTTGAGTAGAAATAACAAACTGTACTATACAATTTTTATTTATCAGCCATTTCTTAGCCAACTTTGCATCACTTACATTCCCTCAAAAATCTTTCCTCTTCCTTTGTTAAATCTTTTCTTTACCACCCTTTGTTGAAGTGAGGTGGATATAAGTCCCTCGGTCTAAAGTCGTTTGGGGTTTTCACTGGTGTTTGTGATGTCCCTTGGGTGTATACAAAATAAACTTCTTTTCCTATTAATTTACCTTTTGTCAGCTTTATTAACAGGTTCTAGTTACTGAATACAGAGGAAATTTTTTCCTCCTTTCCCCTAGAATGTATAAAGAACTCTTAAATCTCTACAGTAAAAACACAAAAAATCCAATTGGCAAATGTGCAACAGACTATACAGACATTTCATTAAAGAGGATATACATAGGAAAAACACATAAAAATATGTTCAAAATTAATTAATATATCAGAACATGCATATTAAAAGATCTAAAAGAAAAAGTAGTGATAATATCAAATGCTGGTGATAATGCAGAGAAATCACACATGCATTGGTATTTGGCATGTAAAACAGTGCACTCATTATGCAAAGAGTTTGGCAGCTTCCTATAAAACTATGCAATTATAATAAAACCCTGCATGTACACTGTTGGGCATGAAAACTTTTTTGAAAACTTTCTTTCACACGAAACCCATAAAACTGCTTAGAAACTAAAAATTGAAATCATGCTGTGTGTTCTTCAGTTGTGAATGGTGAATAGAATACCACGGAATACTACTCAACAAAATGTCTTAATAGTTTCTTCATATATTTGGCTATAATTGGATGAATTGTCAGAGAATTATGTGGATTTTTAAAAAGTCAATCTCAAAAGGTAACACAGAATTTCATTCCATTTAAAATGATTCTCAAAATGACAAAATTATAGAAATGAAGAAAAGATTAGTGATTGTTAAGACCTAGGTAGGAGGAGTAGAGTGAAATGTGTGACTTTAAAAGCCAGGTAAGAGACTTGGGGGAAAATAGAAATTTATATACAGAGGCTTAAGAAATCCCATTCTGAGGACATACTATTTTTTTTAATAGATCTAAATTCTAATCAGTTTTAAGAAAAACTAGAAGAAAGGCATGTACAAGTTTCTTTCCAGAAGAACATGAAGGCAGTCAGCTTGACAGCACCAAAATACATAAAGATGGGGGATACTCTTACTACATGGATAGTAAAAAGTATAATAGTAAAAACAGAAGAAGATTAAATAAGGGAGGACAATGAGCATAAAAAATTGCTAAGGCTGCCATAACAAGGTATCATAAACTGGGTGGTGAAAAAGACATAACTTAGTTTCTCAGTTTTGGAGGTTAGAAGTTTGAGGTGTTGACAGAGCCATGCTTCTCTAAACTCTTTAGGAAAGAATCCATCCCTAACTATTCTAACTTCTGGTGGGTCCCAGCAATTCTCAGTCTTTAACATGCAACCGCAGCACGCCAGTGTCTGTTTCTGTAATCACATGGCATTCTCCTTTACTTCTGTGTGTGTCTATGTGTCCCACTTTCTCCTTTTCATAAGGACATTAGTCATATTATCTGAGGGCCCATCCGAATAACCTCCTTCTAACAGTATATCTTCTGTAAGATTTCCAAATAAGGTTACATTTTGAAGTTATGGATAGGATTTCAATGTCTATTTTAATAAGCAACAATCGCGCCTCGGATAAACCTCTTTGGCTACAATACTGCCGCTGCGCAAAGCTTCAATGTCTATTTTAAAGGAAAGCAATTCAACCTATACCACTGAAGGACTTTCAGCCACTTCATTCGTTATTTTAAAATACTGACCTGCACGACATAGGGAGAAGTTGAAGGATTCTGACAAAATTTCAGAATTCGAATTAGAGTTTAACAGAATTCCTCTGGATACTGGAGGGCAATAAATTATTAAGGAAACGAAGCAGAAAAAAATGAGAAGGCTGCTATACACCCAGATGATGAGGATGATAGGTCAGAATGTTTATACTAGAATCTTCCCAGTTTCATTTTCTCTGCCTTTGACTTTAGTCATTAACATCTCTCATCCAGACTATTTTACTGTTTCACCTGGTTCCCTAATATCATATTTATTACCTCTCTATTAATATTTTCCTATTATTTTAAATCTTATTTTTCACCTTGTATGAAATATTTATCAACTTTGGTGTAGAACTTTAGCCATATCCATGTTGCTCTTGGTTTCAATGTTGATTAATCCATTTTCAAAAAATCAGTAACACCATGAAAATTTTATCCAGTGTGTTATTCATAAGCTAGGACAAATATATTTTCTTTTATTTTTCTCCTTTGCCTTGATGTAACTTAAAAGCCTACCATAACCGACAAGCTTTGAGAAGAGGCAAGAGAACAACATGCCAGTTAGCTGCTGGAAAATACTTTTCTATCTTCACTAGCCTAAAAAATAAATAAAACTCCCCTTTAACAGTGAAGTGAATAACATGCTATAAAGGATTTAAGACTCTCTCTCACAGCTTGTCAACAAAAATTATTTCCACTGTAGGAAAAATTCTTTGTTGTAGGAGGATTATTTCTCTTACCAAGTAAATCTTCCTTCTGGAACATTTAAAACTTATCAAAGAGATTTATCTTAATGTAAAGCAACTACTGAAAACTCGGTGACATCGAGGCTCCAGTCATCTCTTAATTTTTTCAACTATGCTTACAACACTCCATAAATTTTACCTATTGATCAGTTGTGCTAAAATATTTGATTTTCCTGCTGTCTGTACCCAATTACTTCCCTCCCAATTACTTTTTATAATGCCTTTGACATTAGGCTTCTTGTATTTTTTATTTATAAGACTTCTTAATATTGTATTCCTTTTATTATTATGCATTGTTATTTTTTAAAATAAATAATATTTTTAAAATATTTTAATTTTAAATTAAATTTAAAATTAAAATTAAAATTTTATTTTAAATATTTTTTAAAATAATTTTTAAATTAATAATAATTTATTTAAAAAATAATTTTTTAAAAAAATTTTTAAATGCTATTCTTAGCATTGCTTTGATATATTAGATTTCACATACTTGAAACCATTACTTTAATTGTACTTCACTAGTGTTATCCCTATGGAAAATAATCTATTTCCCTTGAGAGGGGGAGCGGGCTATGGACATTGGGGAGGGGAGGCGAACCATAAGAGACTATGGACTCTGAAAAACAACCTGAGGGTTTTGAAGGGTCAGGGGTGGGAGGTTGGGGGAACAGGTGGTGGGTAATGGGGAGGGCACGTTTTGCATGGAGCACTGGGTGTTGTGCAAAAAGAATGAATACGGTTACGCTGAAAAAATAAATAAAATGGGAAAAAAAAAGAAAAATAAATATAAATATACAGATAGGTAAGTATACCAAAATCTATGGAATATAAGTACTCATTTGATTAAACTGGGAAATTTTCCTTCTTCCCAACTACATCTTATTTAAGTCCCACAAGAAGGGTTAACTAGCGTGGTTTTGTTTTGTTTTGTTTTGTTTTTTCAGGAATTTTCCCCCCTCATTTTTATTAAAAAACCAAAGAACAAAAAACACTTCAAACATACTATACTTCACACTTGAGAATTGCTTATATTCATCAAAGTCACGACACAGTTTGTTTTTAGTTCATACCCCTTAATGAATTCATTTTCATTATTCTGAAATAATCTTTATTTCACTCCTAAAATTAAGTGTCCATCCACTCAGTTTTCACAACTTTTTGTCTTAGAGCTAAGTCTAGGTGGAATACTCTTTCTTCAGCAATTTCCTATAAGGCGGTTTATCCTAATTTGCCTCTGACAAGCTGCCATATGAACTACTTTACTCTTATTATAACAAAAAAAAAAACCCACCTTAATTCCATTGCCTGATCAAATATGAACTACTAGGTTAGAAAATCATTAGGTTAGAAACTACCCCTTCCACAAAAATAATTATTATGTGAGAATAATTCTTTCACTCCATTCTTTGTATTAAAGATGTCTTTAACACTGTAGATTTTAATACTAAGGAAAGCACATTGGGAATTTAAAATATCCAATTCACTAAGTATGTTAAATGTAGTTATATTTTTAATTTTAAGAAATCTCCATGTGGTTTTCCATCACAGTTTTATAACCCCATGAACAGTAAGCAGGTGTTCCAATTTCTCCACATCCTCAACTGTCACTGTCTCTTTTATTTTGTTTTACAGGAGTTATCCTAATGTTTCTGAGATATTTCATTGTGGTTTTCATTTGCATTTATCTGATTATGAGCACTGCAGAGCATCTTTGCATGGTTTTTGTTGTTGTTGTTGTTGGACATTTGTGTATTATCTTTGGAGAAATATCTATTCAAGTCCTTTACCCATTCTTTAACAGGTAATTTGATTTTTGCTGTTGTTGTTTAGTTGTAGAAGTCTTTGATCACAGATTATAATCTATTTACATTTAAAGTGATTATTGATGAGAAAGGACTGCTATTATCATTTTGTTATTTATTTTCTAAGCATTTTGTAGCCTTTTTGTCCCTCTTTTCTTCTCTTACTGCCTTCCTTTGTGTTTCATTGATTTTCTATATGCTTCAAGTTATAGCATCCTATTTTAAACTGTTAACAACAGGAGTCATAAACAGAAACTACTTTCCAGTTCTACCACTTTCCTTGTGTCACTGATATCACCTATTACATCATTGTGTATCATATAACTATCAACATAGATTTATCATTTTTTGAATATTTTTATCATTCTATGAACATTAAAGTAATCCAGGTTACAATATATAGCTCTAACCTTCATTGGAGAACCTAGTATTTTCATTGTCTTTGGTGGTTGTCTAACCTTTCTTTTTATCTTGAAAGACTTCCTTTAATGTTATAGATCTATATAATGTTATAGAGGAGCTCCAATGGTAATGACTCCATGATATTTGTTTTTTGTTTTTTTAATCTCAAAATGTTTTGACTTCTTCATTTTTGAATTAGGTTTTACCTATATAGGATCCTTGGTTGGCAGTTTTAATTTAAGTACTTTGAATAGGTCATTTTATTCCCTTCTGCAAGACAAGGTTTCTGCTGAAAAATCCACTAATAATCTTATGGAATCTTATTTGTGTGTGAGAGATCGCTTTTTTCTTGCTGCTTCCAAGATTATTTCTTGACTTCCAATAGTTTGATTATACTGTTTGGCATCCCATTGGATTTATCCTACATAGAGTTTATAAACTTTCTGAATTCTGTGACCATCTCTTTCCTCATATTTGGGATGTTTGGCTATTATTTCTTCAAATAAGTTTTCTGTGCTTTCTGTCTTTCCTTATACATTGCACCAGCACAACATACCCATTTTATATATAATATTTATAGTTAACATATAAATATTAAATCCATAACTGTATATTTGTACATGTGAATCTAATAATATATTATTAGATACATATACAAATACATTTATTACATAATCAGGTACAATTATATTAGAAATATAATTTTATATATACCTATATACATATATAAGCACACACATGTAATTAGATATATAATAGATATATTGATCCACTCCCCAATTCCCCTCAGCCCTGGGCTCTCTTTTACTTCATTCTTGTTTTTGCATTTGTCAATTAGTTTATTCTTTTTTTAAAAATCTTCTTTTTAATTTATTTGACAGAGAGGGATCACAAGTAAGCAGAGAGGCAGGCAGAGAGAGAGAGGGAAGCAGGCTCACCACTGAGCCGAGAGCCTGATGCGGGGCTCGATCCCAGGACCCTGAGATCATGACCCGAGCTGAAGGCAGAAGCTTAACCCACTGAGCCACCCAGGTGCCCCCTCATTCAATTATTTCAAATGACCAATCTCAAATTCACTAATTTTTCTATCTGATTGTAACTGCTATTGAACATTCCAGGGAATTTTTCAGTTCAATTATTATATTCCTTATGTCTAGAATTTTTTTTATTCTCTTGGTATTCTTACTTCAGTCGTGTGCCATTTTCCCGATTTCATTTAGTTGTCTGTATTTTTTTTTTTTTTTTTGGTCACTAAGTATTTTTAAGATAGTTGTTTTAAATTCTTTATGAGGTAATTTGGGATCTGAGATTTTTCAAGGTTGATTTCTGGGGTTTCATTTTGTTAAACTGATTATCATGTTTCCCTATTTTTAATATATGCTGTAATTTTTGCTGAGAATTAGGCATCCGAAAAACCAACCAGTTCTCCTGGCTTTCCTATAAGGGAAGACTCATCCATCACTCCACCTAGAGGTCATAGGATCTCTCAAACCTTTTCTGATCTCTTGCTCCTCTTGATGTCTGCCTGCAGAACTATATGCAGTTTTGAAACGAGATGGTGCCTCCCTCTATTTTTAATATTTTCCCAACTATGACCATCACCAGGCCAGTAGTCTATCAATGCTCCAGTCAGGTGAGATGGAAATCAATCCCTAAGCAGCTACCAGACAAATCAGGATGTTTGCTACATTTTGATGGAAGAGGCCTTGAGTGTGATGTTTCCTGCTGGTTGTACCCTACTATGCCACCTAGAGGTATGGGCGCAGCCCAGGACACAAAATAAAGCTATGTTCTACACCTTTAGCTGGAATCTTTTCCTGATTTTACACTGGCCTGGATGTTGTAGCTTCTCATCTAGATTCCAGAGTTCCCATAAAGGTATTGTGGATCCATATATAGTTGTTAATTCAATGTCTCTGTGGTGGAACAAGCGTATGTATCTTCTTGGGCCATGATCACTACATACTGATACATATGAGTACTTCCTGGCTACCACGTTTTAGTACATAATATTTGGAGAACATTCTTTTATTTCATCACTATAATTATTTTAGAACAAATCATTTAACGGTATATTATCTAGGAAATAATTCAATAAACATGAAAAGACAGTATTGTGGTAGGTAAATAATACATTGGTTTTTAAAACTAGATTTAATATAACATCTGAAGTGTCATTCACAGGTATAGATTATAAAAACTTAACAAATACTAGAAATAATTCATAATTGGATTGCAAGTTTTACCGCTCAATGAATATACCTATCTTGTGAGGAAAACTTCTTCCATTTAAAAAGTAAGAATTTATAAAAAAAAGTAAGAGTTTAAAACATAAAATAATTATACCAAATAAATAAAAAATGTAATTTTCAATGTATGTAGATTTTTTAAAATGTAAGTATTACATAAAGTTTAAGAGTGCAAGATGAACATAACTAAGTGCTATTAACATGTTTTAGGGTTCACTTATAGATTACTCTTTCAACCCCAAATCACCATACACCAATATTAGCAAATAATATATTTTCTGTAGTATCACTGGTTTAATCTGGGGGATAAGAGGAGACGTTAAACAACTTTGCTTCATTCAATTCTAGAAATTTCTATTTACAAAAGCACAGCTAAATTTAAGAATATTATCATTAATGGGGCACCTGACTGGCATAGTTGGAAGAGCACGTGATCTTGATCTTGTGGTTGTAAGTTTAATCCCCATACGGGGTGTAGAGATTACTTAAAATTTAAAAATCTTTTATTTTATTTATATTGTTATTTTTTATTATGTTCAATTAACCAACATATAGGACATCAGGGTTTTGTTTGTTTGTTTGTTTAATTAATCAATTTATTTATTTTCAGTGTAACAGTATTCATTGTTTTTGCACCACCCCCAGTGCTCCATGCAGTATGTGCCCTCCCTATTACCCACCACCTGCTTCCCCAACCTCCCACTCCCCGCCCCTTCAAAACCCTCAGGTTGTTTTTCAGAGTCCACAGTCTCTCATGGTTCATCTCCCCTTCCAATTTCCCTCAACTCCCTTCTCCTCTCCATCTCCCCATGTCCTCCATGTTATTTCTTATGCTCCACAAATAAGTGAGACCATATGATACTTGACTCTCTCTGCTTGACTTACTTTGCTCAGCATAATCTCTTCCAGTCCCATCCATGTTGCTACAAAAGTTGGGTATTCATCCTTTCTGATGGAGGCATAATACTCCATCGTATATATGGACCACATCTTCCTTATCCATTCGTCCATTGAAAGGCATCTTGGTTCTTTCCACAGTTTGGCGACCGTGGCCATTGCTGCAACAAACATTGGGTTACAGATGGCTCTTCTTTTCACTACATCTGTATCTTTGGGGTAAATACCCAGCAGTGCAATTGCAGGGTCATAGGGAAGCTCTATTCTTAATTTCTTGAGGAATCTCCACACTGTTCTCCAAAGTGGCTGCACCAACTTAAAAAATCTTTTAAAAAAGAAAACTATCAATAAAAAGAATATTTAAAATAATTGTAACATCTGAAGAGTACTGTAATATTTAAGTATCTCAAATAACCTGAGTCCAAGTTATTTGGTTGGTATTGACTAATTTAGTAAAGTAAATTAGTATAAATTGATAAAATGTATTGGCCTACCAGATATATTGACAATAAATTGCTATAATGGATCAATAATTTTTTCAAGTCTTGGTTATGAGTAATACTTAAGACTTAGTAGGTAAGAAATAAACACAACATAGATTTTTATCCTATTTTTCTCTGTAACAGATGTTAATGAAACAAACAAGAAGGAATTTTACTGAAACATTCTCCCTCAGAATTTGCAATGCAAATTTCCTATAACAAGAATAATCATTGAGGGGCTTAGTTCTGTCTCAGGTAACACCTATCTGGAAAACCTAAGACTGCAATTTTCTATAAAAAAAAATTAAAGTTGTAACTTCTTAAGCTTTATGGTGTTTGCTTTCTATTCCAATAAAATATACACTAGCTATGTGTAGTTAAATATTTTAATAAGATAAGAAAGTTTAGGGATGTCTGCATGGCTCAGTCAGTTGAGTATCTGACTTGGATTCTGCTCAAGTCATGATATAGGAGTCCTAAGATGGAGTCCCACATCAGACTCCACACTCAGCACAGTCTGTGCCTCTCCCTCTGCTCCTTCCCTTGCTCTCTCTCTCAAATAAATAAATTAATTAATTAATAAAATCTTAAGAAAAAAGATGAGAGTTTAGTTTTAAGACAATGACTCTACTATTTGTTTTCATTTTTTATTGCTAAATAATCATAATATTTTAAAAGTTAAAATATTAAAATTTTAATAAAGTTTTGGTATTTTTACTCTACCAGCAAACTACTTTATTAATTGACTAATAAAGTGGTACAAATATGTAGTGGAACTACAGAAAAGGACAAAGATGAAAATGCTAAGTACTTGAGTAAAATAAAATTTGTTTCCATCAGTCTAAATCTGAGTGTTGATTATTGAAACAGAAATGATAGCAATGAAATAATAATAATAATAGCAATGTACTGTGGGCATATAATGAAAAGTAAAATGCCTTATGATAGAAAAAGGCTAGTAAGAGAAGAAAGGAACTATATAAGTTTCAGATGCTTGTACATACATGAAGAGGTATAATATCCCTTGAAGATAGATTATGATAAGTAAAAATGTGTATTCTATCTCAAAACAATAACAATAAGATAATTATAGCTAAAAAGTCAACAAAAGAGATTAAGTGGAATAAAAAGTACTTGATATGGTACATAGAAAACATTAATAAGTATATTAACTGTAAATGATTTATATGCCCTGATAAAGAGTCACAGCTTATTGGATTTGATTTAAAAAATAAGCTCTACTTAAGGGCTGCTTGCAAGAAATACACATTAAATAAGAAAACAAAGGGGGGTGTCTAGGTGGCTCAGTCACTTGGGTATCTGCCTTCGGTTCAGGTCATGATCCCAGGGTCCTGGGATAGAACCCCACATATGGCTCCCTGCTCAGTGGGGAATCTGCTTCTCCCTCTGACTCTACATGCTTGACTCCCACCTTGTGCTCTCTCTCTTAAATAAATGAATAAATATCTTTAAAAAATAAATAAGAAAACAAAGATAATCAGTAAAGATTAATTAATAAAACACAGGTAAATGGATGGAAAATTCACAAAAAGTATTAGTCATAAAATAGCTGGGTAGTAACATTAATGTCAAAGTAGATTTCAGAGCAAAGTACTGGGGATAGCATAGGTTACTTCCTAATGATACATGATCAGCTCCTGTTCCACAGCATGTTCTGGAATCAGAAACAATCTAGTTTAGAAATGCTGCTAAAAGTTAGTAACGTGGCAGGATACAAAGTCAATGTACAGAAATCAGTGGCTTTCTTACACACTAACAAGGAAAATACAGAAAGGGAAATTAGAGAATCGATTCCATTTACTATAGCACCAAGAACCATAAGATATCTGGGAATAAACCTAACCAAAGATGTAAAGGATCTGTACCCAAGGAACTACAGAACACTCATGAAAGAAATTGAAGAAGACACAAAAAGATGGAAGACCATTCCATGCTCTTGATGAGAAGAATAAACATTGGTAAAATGTCTATACTGCCTAGAGCAATCTATACTTTTAATGCTATTCCGATCAAAATGCCACCGGTATTTTTTCAAACAGCTGGAGCAAATAATCCTAAAATTTGTGTGGAATCAGAAGAGACCCCAAATTGCTAAGGGAATGTTGAAAAACAAAAACAAAACTAGTGGCATAACGTTGCCTGATTTCAAGCTTTACTACAAAGCTGTGATCACCAAGACAGCATGGTATGGCATAAAAACAGACACATAGACCAGCGGGTCAGAGTAGAGAGCCCAGATGTAGACCCTCAACTCTATGGTCAAATAATCTTTGACAAAACAGGGAAAAATATACAGTGGAAAAAAGACAGTCTCTTCAATAAATGGTGCTGGGAAAACTGGACATCTCTATGTACAAGAATGAAACTCAACCATTCTCTTACACCGTCACAAAGATAAATTCGAAATGGATAAAATACCTCAACATGAGACAGGAATCTATCAGAATCCTAGAGGAGAACATAGGCAGTAACCTCTTCGATATCAGCCACAGCAACTTCTTTCAAGATATGTCTCCAAAGGCCAAGGAAACAAAGCAAAAATGAACTTTTGGGACTTCATCAAGATCAAAAGCTTCTGCACAGCAAAGGAAACAGTCAACAAAACAAAAAGGCAACCCCCGGAATGGGAGAAGATATTTGCAAATGACAGTACAGACAAAAGGTTGATATCCAGGATCTATAAAGAACTTCTCAAACTCAACACACACAAAACAGAGAATCATATCGAAAAATGGGCAGAAGATATGAACAGACACTTCTCCAACGAAGACATACAAATGGCTATCAGACACATGAAAAAATGCTCATCATTACTAGCCATCAGAGAGATTCAAATTAAAACCACATTGAGATACCACCTCACACCCCGAAATAAGTCAAGCAGAGAGAATCAGGTATCATATGGTTTCACTTATTTGTGGAGCATAACAAAGAACATGGAAGACAAGGAGATATGGATAGGAGAAGGGAGTGAGGGAAATTGGAAGGGGAGGTGAACCATGAGAGACTATGGACTCTGAAAAAGAATCTGAGGGTTTTGAAGGGGTGGGGGTGGAAGGTTGTGGGAACTAGGTGGTGGGTAATAGGGAGGGCACGTACTGCATGGAGCACTGGGTGTGGTGCAAAAACAATGAATACTGTTATGCTGAAAAGTAATTTAAAAAATGCTGATAAAACCAGTGAATGAAATTCTGAGGAGAAATTTAGTAATTGTTAGTGACCTTTGGGAGTAATCAGATGGATATACCCAAATAAAAAATGGACTAAATTTCTTATTAGCAGAGCTTATCTATAAGAAATACAAAAGGAAGACATTTTCATAATGAATGGATCAAAAGGGTTACATATGAAATAATCAACTGTAATTTCTCAGAAGAGAGAGTGTATCTCAAAAGGAGGAGATACAAAGTGGACAGTACCACTTATAAGTACAGAAGACAGAAGAGAATGAAATATTATATGTACATATGAAGTATGTGTAAATATGGAAATATGAAATGGTCATTTGAAGATGATGTAATTATTCACCCAAAGGTATCATTAAAGCGTTCTTTTGATATAATGCCACAAAGCATCTGAATAACTCAAAATAAAGTTCATTTCTTCCTCTTTGGTTGAGATTTAGCTTAAAAAATTAAAAACAGTTCATCCTTCTACTAATTATTAACTACAAAATTTGTAATACATTAACCACTGCTCAACCTGAGAGTGCTCATCAGCATGTTCTCTTTTCTTACTATCAGATTCAGTTGAGGGAGTCTCTAGCTTTAAGCCATCAGAAAAACAAAGCCTGAAGTCAGCAGATTTATGATAGATACATTATTGCAAAATATCTGGGTTCAGGCAGAGAATGGGATAGTTAGAACCACTAAAAAAGAACTGTTGGAGCTACTCCTTATTTGCTGTCCTACAGTTTTGGAACATGATCAAACCATAAATGATTTTATTTTCAACCTGAAATCTCTTAGGACTCTTACAGAAATGGGGGGCTTTACTCATCTCCTTTGAATATAGCCATTCCTTTCTCCTATTTCATTTTGTAAATGTAACCTTGTCTCATCTCGCTGTTCCTTTCCATGCAGTCTCCAGATTAAACATAACACATACAAGGGGCACCTGGATGTCTCAGTCTTTTAATCGTCTGCCTTTGGCTCAGGTCATAGTTCCAGGTTCCTGGGATCCAGCCCAGCATTGGGTTCCCTGTTCAGCAAGAAGCTTACTTCTCCCTCTCCCACTCCCCCTACTTAGGCTCTCTCTCCCACTGTGTCTCTATCAAATAAATAAATAAAGTATTTTTTAAAATAATGTAACCAAACAATCAAACAAAATCATAACACATATGGGAGGAATATAATTACATCTAATCTATAAAACCTCTTCACAAAGACCAAGAAGAAAGAAAACAATTTTGTTATAGAATAAGAATTAACCAGGTAGAATGTGAGGTGCATCACATGCTAAGTGATAAAGAGATTGCAAAGACGGAAATTTTATTCTTCTATATATCTAAGAAGACACAACCTATTATAATTATGCTTTCCAGATAAAATTGTTGATTTCTTTAATCTTTATGGAAGTAAGGTTTAAAATTTAGAGTCAGATGAAAATAAGTCATCTTTCCCTAAAATCCCCAAACTCTTCTTCTTCCTCCATACTTAATGAAAATTTTCTACATTTAATGTGAAATCTGTTTTCTGTTCCTCCCATTAACTCACTGTTTTCTCTACATATACACCCCATTGTTTGTAGCCATAGATAATCACTAGGCCCCCAACAAAAACTGCATGTGGGAAATTAAGTCATCTTTCCCTAAAATCCCCAAACTCTTCTTCCTCCATACTTAATGAAAATTTTCTACATTTAATGTGAAATCTGTTTTCTGTTCCTCCCATTAACTCACTGTTTTCTCTACATATACACCCCATTGTTTGTAGCCATAGATAATCACTAGGCCCCCAACAAAAACTGCATGTGGGAAATTAAGGAAATGCCTGGAATGTAAATACAAATCTTTATAATTTTGCAAAAAATATTTGAATGAAATAATTGTAAAAATTCATGAGCCTACATCTAGAGGGATTATCTTTTTTCTTCTTCCTTTTTTCTATTTAAAGATGTTTTATTTATTTATTTGAGAGAGAGAGTTTGCACAAGTGGTGGAGAGGAGCAGGGGAGAAGGACAGGATCTCAGGCAGGCTCACAGCTGAGTACGGGCTCTGACTTGATTTCATGATCCTGAGATCATGACCTTAGCCAAAACCGAGTTGGGTACTTAACCATCCTGGAGGGAGTATCTTTTTATCTTCATTAAGTATTTACTTATGTGAAAATGTTTATTACTTACTGTTAATACTTAAACTCTGGATTTAAAAAGTATATTAAACTAAGACATCCTCCTAGCATTGATATCTCTTTCTAAGCATGATAAAATATGGAATTGTAAAAATAATTAATTTCTTCTACACATATTGAAAAGGCAACACAGTCTCATTATGAACCCACAGAAATTCTTAGTGTAGATGGAGTATGGTTATTGGTAGGCAGAAAGGGAAACTTTTATAAAAAGATTTTATTCATTTATTTGACAGACAAATATCACAAGTAGGCAGAGAGGCATGCAGAGTCAGAGAGAGGGGGAAGCAGAGAGCCTGGATGTGGGGCTTGATCCTAGGGTTCTGGGATCATGACCTGAGCTGAAGGCAGAGGCTTTAACGCACTGAAATACCCAGGTGCCCCAGAAAGAGAACTTTTCATTCAAAACTAAGATTGCCTGACCAATGTATGTTCTGTTTCTTGGGCACAAAGATTATCCCACATAATTTTTTTATAAAAATACATTGGCTGTTGCAAGAAAAGCAATTTTCCCCTGTGTTTCAGGGGAGCATAAAATAGATTTTATTTATAATACTGTCATTTTTAAAAAATTTCCCACTGTTTAGAATGTCATTCATGGTAGATCTCTTGACATCTCTTAAAATATTTTACTTCCTGAGTATCTAACAGATATTTATAGGCATATTAAACAAAATCACATTTATTCCACTAATAGGACTATGAAATATATTTGATACTATTTGACACAGACTACTTACAAAAGATAAACAGATAAGTTAACTCTATATTCAGAAGCCTAAGTACATTTTATTTTAGCAAGTGGTAACAACAGATCCAGGGTACTATAAAAAATTGAGGCAAAATACACTTTATATGAAAATAACCACTTTAAAACATACAAATCAGGGACATTTTTATCTTTGTAATGTTGTATCATATTACATCTCTATTTTTTTAAACATTTTCAACATCTTAAGAAGAAATACTTTAAAACAGAACTTTCCATTCCCCTGTCACCTGGTCCAGAGCAACCACTAATTTGTGGTCTCAGTGACTATGCTTTCTTTATATACAAGTTACACAGATTTAAATTCCAAATTGTCAGGATATTTTAAATCTTTTGTTTTACTCTTTTTTTTGCAGTTTTCCTTTACCAGGTTTTATGTTATTGGTATCAACCTAGTTTGAGTGTGTTTAGAAGTAAGGAAATAATTTTATTTCAGGGGCTAAATACAATTATGTATTTATTTCATAAAAATTTTTTGTAAAAATTAGATTTTATAGATCTTATTTTTTTGGTCATTGTCTACATAAGTTTAAGTATTTTATTTTTAACTGAATGAGTTTCAAAAAGAAACACTCTGGCTGAATGTTATCCTTTAATTGCTAGGAGACCAAGATCTTGTGATGTCACAACAACTCGGGTGGTGGCCCATTGTGATGGTCTGAATAGTTTATCTGTATAAGCCAGCCAAAGCAGCATTTGAAGCTGCAGTGTTCAAAACCATGCAGATGAGAAACGTAGCTGAAGGAAAACTTATTTGAGATGGCACACGTTTCTTCAGAAATTCAAGATGATTCTCTTAAAAATGGATCAACTGCTTCCACAGCCTCCATTAGCTCTCCTTTGTGTGATCATGCATTCACTGGAGATGTGGACCTGAGGTCTATGATTGAAGAAAATGCTTTTCAGGCCTTGTCGGGAGGATCCTTGATAAAAAGACCACGTTACACATTCTGTGTCTCTGAACCAGATGAAGATAATGATTTCCTTTCTCTGACCTTTCCCAGAAAACTTTGGAAAATAGTTGAAAGTGATCAATTCAAGTCAATTTGGTGGGATGAGAAGGGAACTTCTATAGTGATTGATGAGGAACTTTTCAAGAAAGAAGTTTTGGAGAGAAAGGCTCCTTTCAGAATATTTGAAACTGGAAGTATGAAGAGTTTAGTTCGTCAGCTTAATCTTTACGGATTTAGTAAAATGAGACAGAGTTTTCAAAGATCTGCTTCTTTGGCTGACTTTCTAGCAGAGGAAAAAGAAGTCTCTGTTTTAAGCAAGGTATTTAAAATTTTTATTACTTAAATAAAGAACATATAATATTTTACTTTGTACAGCAGTAAATATGGTAATATATAAAGCCTAAACTCAGATTTTTAAATTTCTAATTTTTAAAAAAAATTGAGGCTAGAGAATTATCATGGTTTTGCTTATTTGTGGGGCATAAGGAATAATATAGAGTACCTTGGGAGTTGGAGAGGAGAAAGGAGTTGGGGAAAATTGGAGGGGGATATGAAACATGAGAGACTGTGGACTCTGAGGAAAAAACTGAGCATTTTGGAGGGGAGGCGGGTGGGAGGTTGCGTGAGCCTGGTGGTATTAAGGAGGGCATGTGTCATATGGAACACTGGGTGTGGTGCATAAGCAATGAATTTTAGGACACTGAAAAATTTTAAAAATTAATAAAAGAAAAAAGAAAAAGAAAAAATTGAGGTTAGCTTATGCGTGAAGCATTCAGAGTTATAAGAAATTTTGCTGGTATCTTTGACCCTTAGAATGAACTTCTATTTAAATAAGGTCCTGAAGCCACTTAAACTGCTATTCACTGTTACTTGTAAATATATAACAGATTTTCACAAACCATAATTAAATGTTTTTTTCCAGTAAGTAAATTTTAAAAAATACTAATACTAATTTGTGGGATGAAACAAGTCAGATTTTACATGTTATCTTCTCTTTTATATTGGTTGGGAATGTCACTTAGTAACTTTCTCCTTTGGTTTTAGTTACAGTTCTATCATAATCCAAATTTTAAACGAGGCTGCCCCCAACTTTTAGTAAGAATGAAAAGAAGAGTCGGGATTAAAAATGCTTCTGCAGTATCACTAGTTCAAGACATCAACAAGAAATCCTGCAAAGGAGGGGATAATGTGGACAGTCTTAATTCTGGTTTTGTTGCTAAAACTAGTGGAGAAATGGTATGTTCAAACTCCACCAATTTAAATGTACCTCTAATAAGGAAGCCTTCTCCCAGCCAGAGAATTGCTACAACTTCCCCCATGAGAAGTGATTTTTCTCCTGCAATAACATCAGTCAGACCATCGGAACAAGTTGGAATGGAACAACATACTGTTTTAAACCAGTTGACCACTTTTCACATGCACTCACATAGCAGCTACACTCAAGCAAATGGTCACATTGTGAACTTTGTTACAACTACAACTTCTACATCTCAGTACCGTATTATATCTCCCTTACAGAGCAGTTATTTTGGAACAATGGTGGAGCCTTCTACTTTTTCAACTAGATATGCTCATTTGTCAGCTAGTGAGGCTCGTTTTTCTAACCTGCAACCAGCAGGCAACCCATGGTTCACAGTACCAATGATAGCTGATACTTCTGCTGCCTCACTTTCAAGGTCAACTCATCAACCCTCTCCATCATATGCACATCAAACTAATTATAACTGATCTATCAAAAGACTATCATTATGCAAGATAACAAAGATTATCACTTGTTGGCAAATGACCACACATTGGCAATTCTTTTATTTGAACAATAAAATTACATGTTCATCTTTATGGTTTCATTATCTTTATTTTTTTGAAATAGAGTAAAATAATTATGTATTTTTTGTCATTTAACAACATTTGAAGTACAACCTAAATAAATTATGTTTAAAAAAGAACGGGAGCAAAGAAAAAAAAGAAATTGAAGTTAAGTAATTTCTGAAATAGTCCAGGATGAATCAAATTAGGGCATAAATTTCAATGATGTGGAAAAGTCCCTTTTCCACATCATTTTCCACTGGGTGGCTCAGTCAGTTAAGCATCTGCCTTTGGCTCAGGTCACGATCCCAGGGATCGAGTCCCACATCAGGGCCTCTGCTCAATGGGGTATCTGTCTCTTCCTCTCCCTCTTCCCCTACTCCCATGCTTGTGCACTCTCCAATAAACTCTTAAAATTGATATGAAAGTGAATTAAATATAAATGAAATTTAGAAAAGACAAATACACAGTATTTACTTTAATATTTTCTCATATGCTCACAGTTATTTAGGAGAGTCCTTGGATTTTATTTGGCAAAGGTGGTCTTCATTAAAAAATACATTCATACTGGAATATATAACACTCTTACCAGTGTAGCAATCATTATGTTATCACATGCTACAGTCATGGACTGCATCCATCAAAATGTGTAATTTTACAAGTGGTACTATCAAAGACCTCTTTTACTCTAGTGATCTCAAAACATTCCAGTTTGTGCTTTTATTTTCTCCCCCTTGTTAATCCACATTTAATGTTTTTCTTTTTAATGGATACATTTACGTTGCTTCCTGATTCCATCCACAGCCTATTCCAGGCTTAATTCCTTATGCTGTTATGGATGCATTTTATTTTGTTTAAAAAAAACTTTTATTTAGAAGATAATATTTCAATTACAAATTTAAATTAACCTTATAACAATTAATCAAATGAAATTAAACGTATCTCAATTGATTGGCAGGCAGAAACCAACTTGCCCTTGTCTTTCAGACACTGCTGTTATTAGACATGGTGAAATGTACATTGTGCAGAGAAAGTGTCATGGGATACTTTTAAAAAAATTTCAGTGTAAAGAATTCATCGTTTATGCACCACACCCAGTGCTCCATGCAATATGTGCCCTCCATAATACATTACCAGGCTCCCCCAACTTCCCACCCCTCACCCCTTCAAAACCCTCTGTTTGTTTCTCAGAGTCCATAGTCTCTCATGGTTCATCTCCCCTTCCAATTTCCCTCAACTCTCTCCTCCTCTCCATCTCCCCATGTCCTCCATGTTATTCCTTATGCTCCACAAATAAGTGAAACCATATGATAATTGACTCTCTCTGCTTGACTTAATTCACCCAGCATAATCTCTTCCAATCCCATCCATGTTGATACAAAAGTTGGGTATTCATCCTTTCTGATGGAGGCATAATACTCCATAGAATATATGGACCACATCTTCCTTATCCATTTGTCCATTGAAGGACATCTAGGTTCTTTCCACAGTTTTGCAACCATGGCCATTGCTGCTATGAACATATGGATGTCTTTTAAATTCTGAACCCTGAAATTCAGCATAGTTAACAAGCGTCTGTTTAAAAAAAAAGATTTTATTTATTTATTTGACAGATGGAGATCACAAGTAGGCAGAGAAGCAGGCAGAGAGAGAGGAGGAAGCAAGCTCCCTGCTGAGCAGAGAGCCCAATGCAGGGGTTGATCCCAGTACCCTGGGATCATGACCTGAGCTGAAGGCAGAGGCTTTAACCCACTGAGCCACCCAGGAACCCCTTAACAAGTGTCTTAAAGACAACTATTTATGTTAGCATGTACATGGGTTTCCAGTCCACTGTCCATTTTGAGTTATATTCAACTCTTTTTAACCATGCCAATTCCAATCATATAAATTTTGTGCCAGCTCTTTCCTGGATTTAGAAGTCCCTCTCCTGGATGATTTAAACTACTACTTTAAGCAGATGTTACCTGTTGGTTTCTTTTACTTTATCTTGGACATTGGCACAGATTGAGCACGGTTACTGTCAAATGGTATGTTTTTATATGTATATATTGAATCAACAATAAATGAATGTTAGTGTAAGCCAATCAAAATTTACTTTTTGTGACTAAATATCCCTTGTCTTTCACTATTATCATAATCGGTCTTACTCTTCACTGGAAATTTTCTTTCAAGGGTAGCTCACAGTTGCACACACTACAGATAAAGAGTCTGACTTAGTGAAACTAACATCACTAGTTATCACTGTATGCACTAAATTTTCAGTTTCCAGTTTTTTGACCATTATGAAAACTTGGATATTATTGTTAATACCACTATAAGGCTTTCCCCCCTTCTGTTTCATTGAAATATAGGATTATTTCTCTGCCTTTCACAATTTCTTCAGCTTCTTGACAAGTCACGTCTGAGAGAATTTGCTACATACTTACCAGCTCTGTTTCCTTTTTTTTTTTAAACTTTATTTTTTCAGTGTTCCAAAATACATTGTTTATGCACTACAACCAGTGCTCCATGAAATACGTGCCTCCTTAATACCCACCAGGCTCATCCAATCCTCCAATCACCTCCCCTCCAAAACCCTTGGTTTGTTTCTCAGAGACTGCAGTATCTCATGATTCTTGTCCCCCTCCAATTTCCACCAACTCCCTTCTCTCGTCCCAATGTCCTCTGTGTTATTCCTTATGCTCCACAAATAAGCAAAACTATATGATAATTGAATCTCTCTGCTTGACTTATTTCACTCAGCATAATCTCATCCAGTGCCATTCAACTTTTGATACAAAAGTTGGGTATTCATCCTTTCCGAAGAAGACATAATATCCATAGAATATATGAACTATATCTTCTTTATCCATTCCTCTCTTGAAGGGCATCTTGGCTCTTTCCACAGTCTGGCAACTGTGAACATTGTTGCTATGAACATTGAGGATACATATGGCCCTTCTTTTCACTACATCTGTATCTTTGGGGTAAATACCCAGTAGTGCACAAATGGCTAACAGACACATGAAAAAATGTTCATCATTAGCTATGAGGGAGACTCAAATCAAAACCACATTTACATACCACCTTACACCAGCAACATTGTTGCTATGAACATTGAGGATACATATGGCCCTTTTCACTACATCTGTATCTTTGGGGTAAATACCCAGTAGTGCACAAATGGCTAACAGACACATGAAAAAATGTTCATCATTAGCTATGAGGGAGACTCAAATCAAAACCACATTTACGTATCACCTTACACCAGTTTGAATGGCCAAAATTAACAAGACAGTAAACAACAATGTTGGAGAGGATGTGGAGAAAAGGGAAACCTCTTACACTGTTGGTGGGAATGCAAGTTGGTACAGCCACTTTGGAAAACAGTGTGGAGATTCCTGAAGAAATTAAAAATAGGCTATCCTATGACCAACTCTGTTTCTACAACAGTATCCCAAATATTATGCCGACTGATGTGCATAACAGTGACAAAATTCATCCCCTTGGCCTCTGAGATAGCTGGGATTAGGATGAAGTATAGATCTGAACATCCACAGATCTTAGGCTGACAATTGATTCTATCAATCATCCTATCGGAACAACACATATTTTCAAGTTGTGCCTACACAGGGAAACTTTAGAATCATCACTCTGATTTATTCCTGGAGTTTCAGGACAATACCCTGGTAAAAGATGTCCATATGCCTTTACACACTATTTTTTAGTTCTCTGATGTGTAATTATAGAGAATGTAGCTTAGCAACAGGGTTAAATGTTCTAAATAAATGTTTCAAAGGAAAAAGTTGAGTCCTAAAGTAATAAAAAGTGAAAAGATTTAAGTGGAGTAAATGGAGAACACGGGGAGAATTAAAAGAAAAAAAAATCATGGGAGAAAGTGAGAGGATGGATAAGTTGTTTAAACTATGTGAGTTAAATATGGCAACAGTAAGGACAGAATAAGGCGTCAGAAAGAAAAGGCAGGAAAGTGAATAAGCAAATGCAGAAAACAGGTAAGCATGACTTGAATATGCGATTGTTTCTATTTCCTTGGTGTTCGTTGTGATCTCTCCCTTTTCGTTCATAATTTTATTAATTTGGGCTTTTTCTCTTTTCTTTTGGATTAGTGCAGCTATGGTTTATCGATCTTATTGATTTTTTTCAGAAAACCAGCTTCTAGTTTCATTGATACATTTTACTGTATCTCTGGTTTCTACCTCATTGATCTTTGCTCTGATCTTGATTATTTCCCTCTTGCGTGTGGAGTTGGTTTGATTTGTTGTTGATTCTACACTTCTTTAAGGTGTAGAGACAGCTGGTGTATTCTGGATTTTTCAATGTTTTTGAGGGAGGCTTGGATGACTATGTATTTCCCACTTAGAACCGCCTTTGCTGTTTCCCATAGGTTTTGGACTGAAGTGTCTTCATTCTCCTTCTTTTGTATGAATTGTTTAAGTTCTTCTTTGATCTCCTTGTTGATCCAAGCATTTTTAAGCAAGGTGGTCTTTAGCTTCCAGGTGTTTGAGTTCCTTCTGAACTTTTCCTTGTGATTGAGTTCCAGTTTCAAAGCATTGTGATCAGAGAATATGCAGGGAATAATGTCAGTCTTTTGGTATCGGTTGAGTCTTGCTTTGTGACCCAGTATGTGGTCTATTCTGGAGAAGGTTCCATGTGCACTTGAGAAGAATGAGTATGCTGTTTTTTGTTTTTTGTTTTTGTTTTTGCTTTTTAATTTGGACTTTATTTATTTATTTATTTTCAGCGTAACAGTATTCATTGTTTTTTTTTAATTAATTTATTTATTTTCAGCGTAACAGTATGCTGTTGTTTTAGGGTGGAAAGTTCTGTATATGTCTATGAGGTCGATCTGGTCCAATGTTTCATTCAATGCTCTTGTTTCTTTATTGATTTTCTGCTTGGATGATCTGTCTATTACTGAGAAAGGTGTATTAAGATGTCCTACTATTAATGTATTCATATCAATATGACTCTTTATCTTGATTAATAGTTTTCTTATGTAATTGGCTTCTCCCATATTGCGGGTGTAGATATTTAAAATTGTTAGACCGTCTTGGTGAACAGTACCTTTAAGAATGATATAATGTCCTTCTGTATCTCTGATTACAGTCTTTAGTTCAAAATCTAATTTATCTGATATGAGAATCGTTACTCCAGCCTTCCTTTGAAGTCCATTGTCATGAACGATGCTTCTCCATCCCTTCACTTTCAGTCTAGGTGTATCCTTAGGTTCAAAATGGGTCTCTTGTAGACAACATATGGATGGGTCCTGTTGTTTTATCCAATCTGCAACCGTGTGTCATTTTATGGGTGCATTGAGGCCATTCACATTGAGACTGATTATTGATAGATACGTTTTTAGTGACATCATGTTACCTTTGAAGTCTTTCTGTCTGTAGATTGTCTCTATATTTCTGTTCAATGATATTCTTATGATTTCTTCTCTTTTATAGGACCCCCCTTAATATTTCCTTCAGTGTCGGTTTGGTGGTTGCTTAATATATTTTGCCAGTCCTTCTGGCTTGCCAGGTCTCTGTGGAAACGTCTGACATTGTTCTAATGGGATTTCCTGTGTATGTAAGGAGACTCTTTGTCCTAGCTGCTTTTAAGAGGGTCTGTCTAGAATTGTAATTCTTCATTCTAACTATCAGGTGTTGTGAGGACTTTCGAGAATCTAAAATCTTGGGGGAAACCTCTCTGTCTCTGGTACATGAATGTTGTTTCCATTCGTGAGGCTGGGAAAATTTTCATAGATAACTTGTTCCACTATATCTTCTAGACTCCTTTCTTTTTCCTCCCCTTCAAGGATTCTAATAATTCTGACGTTGGAACATTTCATGGCATCATTTATTTCCCTGATTCTGTTTTCATGGCTTCTGAGCTGTTTGTTCCAGGCTTCCTCCTGATCCTTTCTCTCTATCTGTTTGTCCTCCAGATCACTAATTCTATCTTTTGTATCAGTTAGCCTAGCTTTTAGAGAATTTAGAGTGGATTGGAATTCACTGAGAGCATTTTGAACATCATCCCTGTTAGGTCAGTTGTGCGCTAACATTGTGAACATCATCCCTGGTGGCTTTCCCTTCTGCCCTATCAATTTCATTTGGTCCTCCATGGCTTTCTCCAACCTAGCTATTGCCTGGATAATTGTTAGTCTGAATTCCTTTTCCGACATATTGTCTATGTCGATAGCCATTAGCTCTGTTGCAGAAGGTATTTTTCTTCTGTTGGGCATTCCTCCTCCTAGTCATTTTGATAAGAGATGACTAAATGGATGCAGCTGGATGTATCGACTGTGGTACAGACAAGGTGCACTCTGGAACCCTTCTGTTCAATCAGGGTTCCTCACCCAAATGAGAAAAAAAGAAAAAAGAAAAAGATATAGAGGAAAAAAGAGAGAGAGGGGGAGAGACAGGAAAAAAGGGAAGATAAAGAGAAGGCTCAGCCCAAATGGGCCCCAGGTAAGATTTATGAAGTATACATAGAAAAATAGACAAAGAGACTGATAAAAGTATATGACAAGAGAAAAAAATATATATATATATAAGCAAAAAAAGGAAGAACCTCGTCAAAAAGAACCCTAAGCATTAGATTTATATACTATCAGGACAAACACAAATACACAGAAACTGGCGGAAGGAAAAGATGGGAGAGTGGTTATAAATTCTCATTAGGGCGAGGAATGTTTTTTTGATTCTTCCTGGATGTATCTTGATGTCTTTTTTAAGGGACTCAACATTCCTAAGATAAAGGGATATTAAAAATTGGTTTACCTATGGGGGTAGCATTGATTGGGGAAAGGGGATTACCTTGAAGTTTAACTTTATATGTATATTATAAAATAAAAATTAAAAAACAATAAACTAGACTAAACTAAATTAAAAATTTTAAAAGGATTTAAAACATAGGAAAGCAAAAGAAAAACATGGGCGCATGTATCAAAAAGTTCAGGTTAGAAGGTTGTTCTCTTGTCATCTTCTTCTTCTTTTTTTTTTTTTTTTCTTCCCTTCCTGGTTGGTTTTCTGGAGGAGGGGCCTGCCATGTGGGTTTTCAGTCAATGATGTTCCCTGAGTTAGGTCCTCCCACTCCCCTCAAGGGAGTGGGCTCTGAGGAAACCAATTTTTTCAGGCTTTTATTTTCTGGAGGTTTTTATGTTTGTTCATCTGCTTTCTCTCGCCTTGACAGCTTTTGATGGTTTTTGGAGGTTTAGAGGAGAGCAAACTGCACCCAGACCTCCCTCTTAGAGAGAAGCCTCAGAATGCTCTGCAGAGCTGCTGGCAGAGTCGGTTCCAAGTCACCGTCCCTGGGGATGCAGGATCTCCTCCTTGTACCCAAAACCAGGGCAGCGGTGGCTATCTGGGCAGCTCCAGACTGCCAGATAGGTTCCAAGCAGTGATTGCACACTGAGATTTTCCTGGTGGCTCAGGCTGGGAGTGCCTGGTTTTTCCGGGTGCCAGAGATCTTGGCTAGCACCTGTGAGCACCTCTCCCAGGAGAGGGTGTGGGGCACCCGTGTTTCAGGAATGCCATCAGGCGAGGCTCCCAGCCCCTCACTGGAGCCGGACCCCACGCATTCTTGGATGCACTGGTGACTCAGGTGCGCTGGGGCCTCAGGGACCAAGACCTGGCTTCTCCGCTGCACTCTCTCTGGCTCAGTGCCAGGAGAGGCTGTCCTGGGTCGGGGAACTTAAGCCCCTGTCCCTACCCTCACTGATTCCCACACCCCCCCCCCCCCCGTGACCCTTTGCTCTTTTTTTCTTTTTCTTTCTTTTTTTTTTTTTTGGAGTGCTTTCAACCGGACTCCAAGCTAATGCTGGTCCCCAGATACAGGGCACTCTCGGATTGAGGTATTAATTTCCAATTGGTCGCCTCTGTTGGCTCCCTCCCCCTTTTGTTTATCTTTCCATATCAGTCCGACGTTCCCACTGTGCTTTACCTGCCCACTGGTGTCTTCTTCTCCTGTAGAGATCCAGACGTGTATAATTCTGATCTCAGGCTGATCTCATGAGTGATCAGAGATCTCTGGTAGGTAATCAGCTCACTTTAGGGTACAGGTTGAAACGGCACCTCCTCCTACTTCCCCGCCATCTTGACTCCCCCCCAGTGTACTTTTAAAATTCATTTGTTCTACTTGCACTGCTGGATATTTACCCCAAAGGTACAGATGTAATGAAAAGAAGGGCCACCTCTACCCCAGTGTTCATAGCAGCAATGGCCACAGTCTCCAAACTGTGGAAAGAACCAAGATGCCCTTCAATGGACGAATGGATAAGGAAGATGTGGTCCATATATACTACAGAGTATAATGCCTCCATCAGAAAGGAGGGATACCCAACTTTTGTAGCAACATGGACAGGACTGGAAGAGATTATGCTGAGTGAAATAAGTCAAGAGAGAGTTAATTATCATATGGTTTTTCTTATTTGTGAAGCATAAGGAATAACACAGAGGACACGGGGAGATGGAGAGGAGAAGGGAGTTGGGGGAAATTGGAGGGGGAGATGAACCATGAGAGGCTGTGGACTCTGAAAAACAAGCTGAGCATTTTGGAGGGGAGCAGGATGGGAGGTTGGGTGAGCCTGGTGGTGGGTATTAAGGAGGGCACGTATTGCTTGGAGCACTGGCTGTGGTGCATAAACAATGCATTCTGGAACACTGAAAAGAAATTAAGAAAAAAAAGCTCATTTGTTCCAATCTTAGTTCTGGTCACACATAAAATTCTTCTACAAAGTATTTCCTTCACAAACCTTGTCCAAATTTCTTTCTTTTTCATATTTTGTCCTAAACTTTCTTTTCCTAAATAACCCCTCTCCTTTAAGGATAAAATCAGTTCCTTTCACTCACTAAAACTGTACCATCATTCATTATATCTTTCTTACATATTTCCTACTTTTCCTACATAGTTATTTCCCTTATCATTTCTACAAGTCTCACATGTAGCAGAATTTTAACTCTTAGAAGCCTTAGTCTCTAGCGAAAACTGAGTAGTAACTACGTGTAAACTGTTACACCAGAATTCTTTAGGTTCAAAATTTACAAATACATTTCATTATCTCTAAAAATTAGTGCTATTCTATAGTACAGTTTTTTATTTTATTTTATTTTATTTTATTTTTTCAGTGTTCCAAGATCCATTGTTCATGCATCACACCCAGTGTTCCACGATACCTCCTTAGTACCCAACACCAGACTCACCCCCAACCTCACACACCCCTCCCCTGCAAAACCTTCAGTTTCTTTCTCAGAGTCCACAGGCTCTCATGGTTTGTCTCTCTCTCCAATTTCCCCCACCTCATGTTTACTAACAGCCTCAAATTTATCTTTGGTTTCTCTTTGATAAGAAGGGAAGTGGATAAACCTATGCTTGGTAATCAGTGCTTTACTATTTTGTTTCATTTGGAAGCATTTAGATATTCCATAAATTTAACCCAATTTATCATTTAACTTAGTCAGTTTCAGATTATCTAAAGTTTTAAAAGCTATTAAACTTTTTATTCATTTAAACAATTTGCTTTTATAAATTACTCATGAAAACACTAACAGATAAAATTTAACCATCATTTTAAATCATCCTATAGCTGACAAATTCCAACAAATAGTGCATGAATTCAACTAATAAATTCAGGTGGGGAAAAGCTGATTATTGGTATTGTATTTGACACTGATAACCCCAGAATACATGACTGTTTTAATTAAACCAATTAAACCAATAAACTTATTGGTTTTAATTAAACCAATAAACTTAAACTAGTTGTAATATTGAATTTTTTCCAGATCATGTGAACTTGAAAAACATTTTGGTCTCTGTCTTTATGAGATTTAGAAGGCCCAGTTCGGTTTTTAAAAAATTGCTTAGAGATGCCTGGGTGACCCAGTTGTTCAGTGTCTGCCTTTGGCTCAGGTAATGATCCCAGGGTCCTGGGATCCAGCCCCAAGTCTAGCTCCCTGTTCCCTCTTCTGCTTGTGCTCTCTCTGTCAAATAAATAAATAAAATCTTTATAAATTAATAAATAACTAAATAAAATGTTTATTTAAATTCAATTTTGGTAACATTTAGCGTATTATAAGTTTCATGGGCAGAATGTAGTGATTTATCAGATGCATATCACTCCCAGTGCTCATCACATCACATGCCCTCCTTAATACCCATCACCCATTTACACCATTCTCCCCATTCCCTCCTCCAGAAACCCTCAGTTTGTTCCCTAGAATTAAGAGTCTCTTGGGATTTATCTCCCTCTCTAATTTCATCTTATTTTATTTTCCCTCTCTACCCCTATGATCCTCTGTCTTGTTTCTTAAATTTCATATAATTGTCTTTCTCTGACTGACCTATTTAGCTCAGCAAAATATCCTTCATCCAGCTTATCCACGATGAGCTAAATGATAGTATTCATCTTTTCTGATGGCTGAGTAATATTCCATTATATATCATTATACATATATAATATATATAACACATTACATATATGGTATATGATAAGTCTTCTTTATCTGTTCGTCTGTTGATGGACATCTGGGCTTTTGTCACAGTTTGGCTATGGTGAACATTGCTGCTATGAACATTGGGGTGTCGATGTCTCTTTGGATCACTACATTTGTATCTTTGGGATAAATCCCTAGTAGTGCCACTGCTGAGTTATAGGGTAGCTCTATTTTCAACTTTTTGAGGACCCTCCATTCTGTTTTCCAGAGTGGCTGCAACAGCTTGCATTCCCACAAAAAGTGTAGGATGGTTCCCCTTTCTCTGCATCCTCGAAACACCTGTTCTCTCTTGACTGGTTAATTTTACCCATTCTGCCTGGAGCGAGGTGATATCTCACTGTGGTTTTGACTTGTATTTCCCTAATGTTGAAGGATGTTGAACATTTTTCGTGTGTCTTTGGTCACTTGTGTGTCTGCTTTGGAGAAATGTCTTTCCTATCTTCTGCCCAATTGTTCATTAGATTTTTCAGTTTTGGGTATTGAGGGTGATAAATTATGTATGGATTTTGAATGCTAGCCCTTTATCTGATATCATTTGTAAATATCTTTTCCCATTCTGCACATTGACTTTTAGTTGTTTCAACTGTCTCTGCCTTTTGTTGGATGAAATCCCAATAGTTCATTTTTGCTTTTGTTTCCCTTGTCTTTGGAGATGTGTCTAACAAGAAGTTGCTAAAGCTGAGGTCACAGAGGTTGCTTCCCTAGGGTTCTGATGGATTCCTGTCTCACACTGAGGTCTTTCATCCATATTGAGTTTATCTTTGTGTATGGTCTAAGAACATGGTCCAGCTTCATTCTTCTGCATGGGGCTGCCCAATTTTCCCAACACCATTTGTTGAAGAGGCTGTCCTTTATTCATTTGGATAGTCTTTCCTGCTTTGTCAAAGATTAGTTGACCATAGAGTTGAGGATCTATTTCTGGGCTCTCTATTCTGTTCTATTGATCTATGTGTCTCTTTTTGTGCCAATACCATACAGTCTTGATCACTACAGCTTTGTAATAGAACTTGAAGTCAGGCACTTCATTAACTTTGGTTGTGTTTTCAACATTCTTTTGCCTAGTCAGAGTCTTCTCTGGTTCCATACACATTTTGGGACTTGTTCCACCACTGCGAAAAATGTTGATAGTAATTTGATAGAGATTGCGTTGAATGTGTAGATGGCGCTGGGTAGCATAAATATTGTAACAATATTTGTTTTCCAATCCATGAGTATAGAAACTTTTCCCATTTCTTTGTCTTTCTCAGTTTTTTTTTTTTTTCATAAGTGTTCTATAGTTTTCAGAGTACAGATCTCTTACCTCTTGCATTAGGTTTATTCCTAGGTATCATACAGTTTTTGGTGCTATTGTAAGTGGGATCAATTCTATGATTTGTCTTTCTTCTGCCTCCTTGTTTGTAGATAGAAATGCAACTGACTTCTGTACATTGATTTTATAGCCTGTGACTTGCTGAATATCTGTTCTGGCTATATTTTTGTGGAGCCTTTGTGTTTTCTCCCTAGGGGACCATGTCATTTGGAAAGAGTGAGAGTTTGACTTCTTTACCGATTTAGATGCCTTTTATTTCTTTTTGTTGTCTGATTGACAAGGCTAAGACTTCCAGTACTATGTTGAAAAATGGTGGTGAGAGTGGATGGACATCCTTATCATGTTCCTGATCTCAGGGAAAGGTTTCAGTTTTTCCCCATTTGGGATGATATTTGCCATGGGCCTTTTATATGGCTTTCATGATATTGAGGTATGTTCCCTTTATCTCTACATTGTGAGGGGGGAGGGTTACCAAGAAAGGATGCTGTATTTTGGCAATTGCTGTTTCTGCATGTAATGAGAGGATTCTGTAGTTCTTGTCTTTTCTTTATTAATGTAGTGTATCACATTGAATTGTGGGTATTGAACCTCCCTTGCAGCCCAGGAATAAATCGCACTTGGACGTGGTGAATAATCCTTTTAATGTACTGTTGGGTCCTATTAGCTTGTATCTTGGTGAAAATATTGCCGTCCATGTTCATCAGGGATATTGGTCTATCATTCTACCCAGTGGAGTCTGTGTCCGGTTTTGGTATCAAGGTAATTCTGGCCTCATAGAATGAGTTGGGAAGTTTTCCTTCCATTTCTATTTTCTGGAGCAGTTTCAGAAGAATAGGTATTGGTTCTTCTTTAAATGTTTGATAGAGGAGCAAGATGGGGAGAGGAGTAGGAGACCAAAATATCACCAGGTTTCAGGAGTTAAGCTCGATAGTTATCAAACCATTCTGAACACCTACAAACTCAACAGGAGATAGAAGAGAAGAAGAGCAGCAATCCTAGGAACAGAAAACCAACCACTTTCCAGAAGGTCGGATGTGTGGAGAAGTGAATCTGAAGCGACAGGAAGATGGACCGCAGGGGAAGGGGCCAGCTCCCAGCAAGTGGTAGAACAACGGAGCACAAAATCAGAACTTTTAGAAGTCTGCTCCACTGAGGGACGTTGCTCCAGAGGCTAAGCAGGGGATGGGGCCCTGGCAGGCACAGTGAGGATTCAGGACCCGCGGAGACACAGTAAGACCAGGGGTGTGGCAGAGCTCCCAGGTATTGCAGCAGGGGAGCCAGCTACAGAAATGGAGCTGAGGACTGGGTTTTCAACTCAGGATTCCCAGAGGCTCAGTAGGGTCATTGCTGTTCAAGCGGGGACCCCACAACTGGTAGACACAGAGAGACTCCCTCCTTCTTCCTCCAGGAGGAGTGGCATAGGAGCATGCTGCAAGTATCTGCCAGGTTTGGAGACTCCAAATGGGGCTGTGCACCAAATGCTCAGCCACAGACCTGGAGAGCTTGGAGTGTGCCCAGAGACCAGAGAGACGGGAGGGACAGACTGCTTTTCTCTGAAGGCACGTTGAGGAGTGGGCCTCTGAGCTCTTGGCTCCTACTAGGTCAGAGATTGGGAGACCGCCATTTTCATTCTCATCCTCCAAAGCTGTATGGAAAGCATTCGAGGAACAAAAGCTGCTGAGAGTGAACCCGAGCAGATTACTTAGCCTGGTCCCTGGCAAAAGTGGTGCAGTTCACCTCAGGAAAAGACATTTGAGGATCACTGTAATAGAGCCTTCCCCCAGAAGATCAGCAGGAACATCCAGCCAAGACCAAGTTCACTGGTCAATGAGAACTGTGGAGCTCCAGAGCTAGGGGAAAGCAACACATAGAATTCATGGCTTTTCTCCATGATCTTTTAATCATTCAAAGTTAATTTTTTTATGTGTCTGATAGCCATTTGTATGCCTTCATTGGAGAAGTGTCTGTTCATGTCTTCTGTCCATTTTTTGACATGATTGGGCACGGTCGCCAAACTGTGGAAAGAACCAAGATGCCCTTCAGTGGAAGAATGGACAAGGAAGATGTGGTCCATATAAGCTTTGGAGAATTATGCCTCCATCAGAAAGGATGAGTACCCAACTTTTGTAGCAACATGGATGGGACTGGAAGAGATTATGCTGAGTGAAATAAATCAAGCAGAGAGATTCAATTATCATATGGTTTCACTTATTTGTGGAGCATAACAAATAACATGGAGGACATGGGGAGATGGAGAGAAGAAGGGAGTTGAGGGAAATTGGAAAGGGAGATGAACCATGAAAGACTATGGGCTCTGAAAAACATTCTGAGGGTTCTGAAGGGGTGGGAGGGTGGGAGATTGGGGGAGCCAGGTGGTGGGTAATATGAAGGGCACGTACTGCATGGAGCACTGGGTGTGGTGCATAAACAATGAATTCTGTTACGCTGAAAAGAAATTTTAAAAAGTTTTAAAAAACAAAGTTAATTTTTTAATTCTATTTTTTAAATTTTTCCTCTTTCCTATTTGAACATTTTATAACTATTTTAACTTATTAATGCCTTTAAAAAATCTTTTTGAAACTTTCATTGTTACAGTCATATTTTTTCCCTTTATTGTAATTATTCTTATTTTCTGTATACATATAAGTTTTTTTTTCTTTAAAATTTTGGAATGAAAGTTTTTCTAATAGATCAAAATATACCCTAACTAGAGCATGGCTTTCTTCTAGTCTCCATCCTGATCACATTCTTTCCTCTTTCCTTTTTTCAACCAACTTATTCATTCCTTTTTTAGCAATCTTTTCTTTAGAATCTTTTTTAGTGTTCATCTTTACAGTCATATTCCACCCTCTCATCATGCTTAACCTTATTTTTGTATACATATAAGTTTTTCTTTCTTTAAAATTTTGGGAGGTAGTTTCTTCTAACAGGCCAAAATCTTCTAACATGCCCAAAATCAAGTGCATGTCTCTGTTCTAGTCATCAGCCTGATTTATAGATATATTTTTTCTTTTTTTCCCTTTTCTCTTCTCCACCCAGTCCCAATTCTCTTCTGATTTGGTTTCTGTATATTTTTCTGGGACCATTGCTACCTTTTTAGTATTTTGTTCTCTCACTTATCTACTCTAATCTGTATAAAATGACAAAGCAGAAAAACTCACCGTGGAGGGGGGAGGAACAAGAGGCAGTACCTATGGCTAGGGGCCAAATCTATATGGACATTGGTAAGGTGTCAGAACTACAGTTCAGAATGACAATTACCAAGGGTTCTAGCTGGGCTCAAGAAAGGCATGGAAGATATTAGCGAATCCCTTCCTGGAGAAATAAAGGAACTAAAATCTAACCAAGTTGAAATTTAAAAAGCTATTAATGAGATGCAATAAAAAAAAATGGAGGCACTTACTGCTAGGATAAATAAGGCAGAAGAGAGAATTAGTGGTGTAGAAGGCCAAATGATGGAGAATAAAGAAGCTGAGCAAAAGAGAGAGAAACAACTACTGGACCGCAAGGGGAGAATTTGGGAGATTAATGATACCATAAGATGAACCAATATTAGAATAACTGGGATCTCAAAAGAAGAAGAAGAAAGAAAGAGGGGGGCAGAATGTATATTGGAGAAAATTGTAGCAAAGTATCTTCCTAATGTGGCAAAGGGAACAAACATCAAAATCCAGGAGGCACAGAGAACCCCCCCCAAATCAATAAAAAGAAGTCCACACCCTGTCATCTAATAGTAAAACTTACAAGTCTCAGTGACAAAGAGAAAGTCCTGAAAGCACCTCAGGAAAAGAGGTATGCAACATATACTGGTAGAAATATTAGATTGGCAGCAGACCTATCCACAGAGACCTGGCAGGCCAGGAAGGACTGGCATGATATATTCAGAGCAGTAAAAGAGAAAGATATGCAATCAAGAATACTATATCCAGCTAGACTGTCATTGAAAATAGAAGGAGAGGTAAAAAGCTTCCAGGACGAACAAAAACTAAAAGAATTTGCAAGCACCAAACCAGCCAGCCCTACAGGAAATATTGAAAGGGCTCCTCTAAGCAGAGAGAGAGCCTGAAAGTAAAGATCAGAAAGAAACAGAGACAATATACAGTAACAGTCACTGTACAGGCAATACAATGACACTAAATTCATATCTTTCAATAGTTACCCTGAATGTGAATGGGCTAAGTGCCCCAATCAAAAGACACAGGGTATCAGAATGGGTTAAGAAAACAAGACCCATCGATATGCTGTCTGCAAGAAACTCATTTTAGACCCAAAGACACGTCCAGATTTAAAGTGAGGGATGGAAAACCATTCACCCAGCTAATGGACATGAAAGGAAAGCTGGGGCCGCAACCTTATATCAGATAAATTAGATTTTAAGCCAAAGAGATGAGGAAGGGCACTATATCATCCTTAAAGGGTCTGTCCAACAAGAAGATCTAACAATTTTAAGTATCTAAGTCCCTAACATGGGAGCAGCCAATTGTATAAACCAATTAATAACAAAATCAAAGAAACACATTGACAATAATACAATAATAGTAGGGGACTTTAACAGCCCTCCACCCCCCCCCCCCCACAGAAATGGACAGATCATCTAGGTGAAAGATCAACAAGGAAATAAAGGCTTTAAATGACAGTCTAGACCAGATGGACATCAAAGACATATTCAGAACGTTCCATCCTAAAGCAACAGAATTCACGTCCTTCTCTGGTGCCCATGAAACATTCTCCAGAATAGATCACATCCTGGGTCACAAATAAGGTCTCAGCTGGTACCAAAAATATTGGGATCATTCCCGGCATGTTTTCAGACCACAGTGCCCTGAAGCTAGAATTCAGTCACAAGAGGAAAGGTGGAGAGAACTCAAATACGTGGAGGTTAAAGAGCATCCTACTGAAGAATGAATGGGTCTACCAGGAAATTAAAGAAGAATTGAAAAAATTCACGGAAACAAATGAAAATGAAAACACAACTGTTCAAAATCTTTGGGACACAGCAAAGGCGGTCCTGAGAGGAAAGTATATAGTGATCCAAGCCTTTCTCAAGAAACAAGAAAGGTCTCAAGTACACAACCTAACCCTATGCTTAAAGGAGCTGGAGAAAGAACAGCAAAGAAAGCCTAAACCCAGCAGGAGAAGAAAAATAATAAAGGATCCGAGTGGAAATCGATGAAATAGAAGCAAAAGAACAGTAGAACAAATCAACAAAACTAGGAGCTGGTTCTTTGCAAGAATTAATAAGATTGATAAACCCCTGGCTAGACTTATCAAAAAGAAAAGAGAAAGGACCCAAATTAATAAAATCGTGAATGAAAGAGGAGAGATCACAGCCAACACCAATGAAATTATAAAATTTCAATTATAAATTGAATAAAATAAAAAGAATTATAAGAACATATTATGGGCAACTATACGCCAGCAAATTTGACAATCTGGAAGAAATGGATGCACTCACAGAGACATATAAACTACCAAAACTGAACCAGAAAAAAAAAAAAGAGAGAGAGAGAGAGAGAGAAAAAACCTGAACAGACCCATAACCAGCAAGGAGATTGAAGCAGTCATTAAAACTCTCCCAATAAACAAGAGCCCAGGGCCAGATGGATTCCCAGGGGAAATCTACCAAACCTTTCTCCTGAAACTGCTCCAAAAAAATAGAAATGGAAGGAAAACATCCAAACTCACTTTATGAGGCCAGCATTACCTTGATGCCGAAACCAAAGACTCCATCAAAAAAGGAGAATTAGAGGGGTGCCTGGGTGGCTCAGGGGATTAAGCCGCTGCCTTCGGTTCGGGTCATGATCTCAGGGTCCTGGGATCGAGCCCCGCATCAGGCTCTCTGCTCCGCAGGGAGCCTGCTTCCTCCTCTCTCTCTGCCTGCCTCTCTGCCTACTTGTGATCTCTCTCTCTGTCAAATAAATAAATAAAATCTTAAAAAAAAAAAGGAGAATTAGAGACCAATATCCTTGATGAACACGGGCGCCCAAAAATTCTCACCAAAATACTAGCCAATAGGATCCAAGAGTACATTAAAATGATTATTCACCACATCCAAGTGGGATTTATTCCTGGGCTGCAAGGTTGGTTCAACATCCACGAATCAATCAATGTGATACAGTACATTAATAAAAGAAAGAACAAGAAACATAGGATACTCTCAATAGATGCTGAAAAGGCATTTGACAATGTACAGCATCCTTTCTTGATCAAAACTCTTCACAGTGTAGGGATAGAGGATACATACCTCAATATCATCAAAGCCATCTATGAAGAACCCACAGCAAATAACATTCGCGATGGGGAGAAACTGAGAGCTTTTCCACTAAGGTCAGGAACACAGCAGGGATGTCCACTATCACCACTGCTATTCAACGTAGTATTAGAAGTCCTAGACTCAGCAATCAGACAACAAAAAGAAATAAAAGGCATCTGAATCAGCAAAGATGTCAAACTCTCACTCTTTGCAGATGATATGATACCTTATGTGGAAAACCCAAAAGACTCCACTCCAAAACTGCTGGAATTCATACAGGAATTCAATAAAGTGTCAGGATATAAAATCAGTGTACAGAAACCAGTTGCATTTCTATACACCAACACAAGACAGGAGAAAAAGTAATGAAGGAGTCGATCCCATTCACAATTGCACCCAAAACCATATGATACCTAGGAATAAACCTAGCCAAAGAGGCAAAGAATCTGTACTCAGAAAACTGTGAAGTACTCATGAAAGAAATTGAGCAAGACACAAAGAAATGGAGAAACGTTCCATGCTCATAGATTGGAAGAACAAATATTGTGAAAATGTCTATGCTACCTAAAGCAATCTACACATTTAATGCAACCCCTATCAAAATACCATCCACTTTTTTCAAAGAAATGGAACAAATTATCCTAAAATTTAATATGGAACAAGAAAAGACCCTGAATAGCTGGAAGAATGTTGAAAAAGAAAGCCAAAGTTGGTGACATCACAATTCCAGACTTCAAGCGCTATCACAAAGCTGTCATCATCAAGACAGTGTGGTACTGGCATAAAAACAGACACAGATCAATGGAACAGACTAGAGAGCCCAGAAATGGACCCTCAACTCTATAGTCAACTAATCTCCAGCAAAGCAGAAAAGAATGTCCAATGGAAAAAAGACAGTATCTTCAACAAATGGTGTTGGGAAAATTGCAGAGCCACATGCAGAAGAATGAAACTGGACCATTTCCTTATACCACACACAAGAAATGTGCGTGGTCTCAAAATGGATGAAAATGGATGTCTCAAAATGGATGAAAGACCTCCATGTGAGAAAGGAATCCATCAAAACCCTTGAGGAGAACACAGACAGGAACCTCTTCAACCTTAGCCACAGCAACTTCTTCCTAGAAACATCGCCAAAGGCAAGGGAAGCAAGGGCAAAAATGAACTATTGGGACTTCATCGAGATCAAAAGCTCTTGCACAGCAAGGGAAAGAGTCAACAAAACCAAGCGACAACTGACAGAATGGGAGAAGATATTCACACATGACGTATCAGCAATATCTATAAAGAACCTATCAAACTCAACACCCAAAGAACAAAAAATCCAGTCAAGAAATGAGCAGTAGACATGAACAGATATTTCTGCAAAGAAGACATCCAGATGGCCAACAGACACATGAAACAGTGCTCCACATCACTCGGCATCAGGGAACTACAAAACCACCGAAATACCACCTCACACCAGTCAGAATGGCAGAAATCAACAAGTCTGAAAACGACAGATACTGGTGAGGATGCGGAGAAAGGGGAACCCTGTTGGTGGGAATGCAAGCTGGTAAAGCCACTCTGGAAAACAGAATGGACGTTCCTCAAAAACTTGAAAATAAGAAGAGGCGACAAGATGGTGGATAAGTAGGAGGTGCTCTTTCAACCGGTCCCCAAAATTGAGCTGATTACCTACCAAGGAACTCTGATCACCCATGAAATCAGGCTGAGATTAGAATTAAAGACTTCTGGATCTCTAGGGTGAAGAAGATGCCAGTGCACAGGTAAAGTGGAGTGGGAACATTGGAATGATATTGGAAGAAAAACAAAATGGGGAGGGAGCCACCAGAAGTGCCCCACTGGAAAGTAATACCCCAATACAAGAGTGCACTGTCATTGGGGACCAGCATTAACTTGGAGCCTGCTTGAAATCACTCAAAAAGAGCAAAAGATCTTAAGGGGAAATTGGTGGAAATGGGTGGTTAGGGAAAGGGACTTATGCCCACAGGCCCAGCATGGCCACCACTGGCATGAAACCAGAGAATGCATCAAAGAAGCCAGGACATGGTCCCTGAGCAGCCGGCCTGCCTGACAGCGTCTGGGTGGCAGCTCCCGTGAGGGAGTCTGGGGTGGACACCAGCTGGCACTCTCTAGAACCACAGTGTTTTGGACTTTGCACACATGCTGCGTGACCAGGGTCTGAGTCGCGCTCCATGCCCTCCCCTGAGAGAGGTCCATGCAGGCCCTAGCCAGCGCTCTCTAGGACTGGGAGATTCTGAATACTCCCAGCCCAGACCAGTGTGAAAATCTCAGTATGCTATCTCTGCTTGGGACCTCTCTGGCTGTCTGGACATGCCCAGACAACTTCAGCTAGTATTTCTTGTGGTTTGGGGTACAAGCATGATTTCCTGTGACCCCAGAGACCATGAATGGGGACATGCTCTGCCAGTGGCAGAGGGGGAATTTATGTGCTCTGGAGCAGCCAAAGGGAAAAGACTGAGGCTTCTCTCTGAGATGGAGGTCTGGGTGCAGGTTGCTTTCCTCTAAAGAACCACCAAAAGCTGCCAAGAGGAGAAAAACAAACAAACAAACAAACAAAAAAAAAAAACAGAAAAAACAAAAAGAAAAAAAACCTCCAGAGAAGGAAAGCCTGAAAAGCCGGTTTCCTCAGATCCCAGCCCCTTTGACAGGGGTAGGAGGACTCAACTCTGGCAAGAGTCCCAGAAAAGCCCCTCCCACAGAAAGCCAACCCCCCCCCCCAAATATAACAATAGGACAACCACCACTACCTCGTGGATACAACTTTTATTTTTAATTCACTCACACTATTCTGGTTCTTTTCATTTTTATATATAAGTTTTTAACCTATTTACCATCACAATGAGATGTTCAGAAAATCAAATTCCATTCTAGCCTTTTAACTGAACCTTTTTGATACATATACCTGTGTTGTTCTTTTACCTTTCTATTATTTTATTTTATTTTGTTTTATTCTTTTAAAATATTCATATAGAGACAAACTTCAAGGTAATTCCCTTTCCCCAATCAATGCTACCCCTATATGTAAACAAGTTTGAATCCCACTTTATCTCAGGAACGTTGTGTCCCAAAACAAAGATATCAAGATACATCCAGGAAGAATCAAGATAACCTTCCTCTCCCACATTGAGAATTTATAACCATTCTCCCATCTTTTTCTTCTGTCAGTGTTTCTGTGTATTGGTTTTTGTTCTGGTAGTATATAAATTTTATACTTGGGGTTCATTTTGGCTGGGTTCTTTTCATTTCTTTTTTTTTTTTTTCTTGTCATCTATTTTTGTCAGTCTTTTTGTTTGTCTGTTTTTGTTTGTCTACTTTATAAATCTTACCTTTGGGGCACATTCAGGCTGGGCCTTCTCTTTTCTTTCTTTTTTCCCCCCTGTATCTCTCCCCCCCCCTTTTCTTTTTCATTCTTTTTGGTGGGGACTCTTCATTTCTCTGAGGCATTTGGGAGGGCACCTTGCTTGCACCACAGTTGATACATTCAGCTACACATCCGTTCAGCCATCTCTCACCAAAATAACTAGGAGGAGGAATGCCCAACAGAGGAAAAACTCCGACACTGGGACCTCTCCATCAGAGCTTTTGGATATGGACATAAACAGTATGATGGAAACAGAATTCAGGCTAACATTTATCTAGGCAATCGCTAGGTTGGAGAAAGTCTTTGATAACAAAATGGAATTGATTTGGGCAGAAGTGAAAGCCACCAGGGTTGATGTTAACGATGCTCTCAATGAGTTCCAATTGAATCTAGATTCTCTAAAAGCTAGGGTAACTGAGACTGAAGAGAGAATTAGTGATCTGGACAACAAACTAATGGAGAAAAAGAATCAGGAGGCAGCCTGGAATAAACAGCTTAGAAGTCATGAAAACAGAATTAGGGAAATAAATGATGCCGTGAAACATTCTAACATCAGAATTATTGGAGTCTCTGGGGGGGAGGGGTAAGAAAGGAGACTAGAGGATATGGTTGAATAAATTCTCCATGAAAATTTTCCCCATCTGGTGAATGGAACCAGTGTCTGTGTACTAGAGGCAGAAAGGTCTCCCCCCGCCCCCAAGATCATAGAATCTAGAAAGACCTTGAGACACCTGATTCTGAAAATGATGAATCATTACTTTAGACAGGAGCTCCTGAAAGCAGCTAAGGGGAAGAGATTCCTTATATTCAGAGGAAAGCCCATCAGAATAATGTCAGATCTGTCCACAGAAACCTGGCAAGCCAGAAATGGCTGGTGAGATGTATTCAGGGCACTAAATGAGAAGAATATGCAGCCAAGAATACTTTATCTAGCAAGACTGACATTCAAAATGGATGGAGAGATAAAGAGCTTCCAAGACCGACAAGGTTTAAAAGAGTGACTGCCAAGCCGGCAGTGCAAGCAATATTAAGGGGGGTTCTACAGAGGAGGGAAAAAACCCCAAGAATATCATTGAACAGAAAAACATGGAAACAATCTATAGAAACAAAGACTTCACTGGTAACACGATGTCAATAAAAACGTATCTCTCAATAATCACTCTCACTATGAATGGCCTAAATGCATCCATAAAATGGCACAGAGTTGGGGAGGGTAAGTGCTATCGTGAGTGCTGTGAAGTGTGTAAACCTGGCGATTCACAGACCTGTACCCCTGGGGATAAAAATACATTATATGTTTATTAAAAAAAAAATTTGGAAGGGGAGGCGAACCATAAGAGACTATGGACTCTGAAAAACAACCTGAGGGTTTTGAAGGGTCAGGGGTGGGAGGTTGGGGGAACAGGTGGTGGGTAAGGGGAGGGCACGTTTTGCATGGAGCACTGGGTGTTGTGCAAAAAGAATGAATACTGTTACGCTGAAAAAATAAATAAAATGGGGGAAAAAAATGGCACAGAGTTGCAGACCGGATAAAAAAACAAAACAAAACAAAACAAAACAAAAAACAAAAAAACAAAACAGGACCCATCCAGTTGTTATCTACCAAGAGACCCATTTTGAATCTGAGGATACATCCAGACTGAAAGTGAAGGGATGGAGAAGCATCTTTCATGCCAATGGGTCTCAAAAGAAGGCTGGGGTAGCAATTCTCGTATCAGATAAATTAGATTTTAAACTAAAGACTGTACTCGGAGATTCGGAATTTTTAAATTTTTAAAGGGACTATCCATCAAGAAGATCTAACAATTGTAAATATTTATTCCCCCAACAGGAGAGCAGCCAATTACATTAGAAAACTGTTAATCGAGATAAAGTGTCATATTGATAGGAATACATTAATAGTAGGAGATCTTACCATGCCACTCTCAGTAATAGACAAATCACCCAAGCAGAAAACCAATAAAGAAGCAAGAGCATTGAGTGACGCATTGGACCAGATGGACTCATAGATAGTCAGAACATTCCACCCTAAAACAATGGAATACTCATTCTTCTCAAGTGCACATGGAACCTTCTCCAGAATCGACCACATGCTGGGTCACAAATCAGAGCTCAACCAATGCTGAACGATTGAGATTATTCCCCACATATTCTCAGATCACAATGCTTTGAAACTGGAGCTCAACCACAAGGAAAAGTTTGGAAGGATTTCAAACGCCTGGAAGCTAAAGACTACCTTGCTTAAGAATGGGTGGAAACTGGAAGGGGAGATGAACCATGAGAGACTATGGACTCTGAAAACAACCAGAGGGTTTTGAAGGGGCGGGGGGGGAGGGGTGGGAGGTTGAGAAACCAGGTGGTGGGTAATAGAGAGGGCACGTACTGCATGGAGCACTGGGTGTGATGCCAAAACAATGAACACTGTTATGCTGTAAATAAAAAGAGAGAGAGAGAGAGAGAGAGAGAGAGAATATAATGCAAACAGAAAAAAAAGTAATAAAAAGAAAAAAGAAAAAAAAAAACCAGAATGTTGGACCAACCAGGAAATCAAAGAAGAACTTAAACAATTCATGGAAACCAATGAGAATGAAGACACTTCCATCCAAAACCTATGGGATACAACAAAGGGGGAAATACATAGCCATCAAAGTCTCCCTCAATAAAAAAGGGGGGAGGGGATAAACCCAGAATACACCAACTGTCTTTACTCCTAAAAGAACTGGAGAATCAACAACAGATTAAGCCAACTTCACACACAAGAAGAGAAATAATCAAGATGAGAGCAGAGATCAATGAGACAGAAACTAGAGATACAGCAGAACGCATCAATGAACCTAGAAGCTGGTTATTTGAAAGAATCAATAAGGTCGATAAACCATTGGCCAAACTAATCCAAAAGAAAAGAGAGAAGCCCCAAATTAAAATTATGAATGAAAAGGGAGAGATCACAACTAATACCAAAGAAAGAGACACAATCATCAGAAATTATTCTCAACAGTTATATGCCAATAAGCAACCTATAGTGAATAAGTGAATAATAAGTAAAGCAACCTAACTGAAATGAATGCATTCCTGGAAAACTATAAGCTTCCAATACTGAACCAGGAAGAAAATGGCAACCTGAACAGACCAATATCTAGTAACAAGATTGAAGCAGTGATCAAAAACCTCCTGAAAAGCAAGAGCTCAGGAACTGATGGATTCCTTGGGGAACTCTACCAAACTTTCAAAGAAGAAATAACACAAATTCTTCTGAAGCTGTTTCAAAAAACTGAAGAGAATGATAATTTCCAGCCAGCATTACCCTGAACCCCAAACCAGGCAAAGACTGCACCAAAAAGGAAAACTTCAGACCAATATCCTTGATGAATATGGATGCTGAGATTCTCAACCAGATCCTAGCTAATAGGATCCAACAGCACATTACAAAGATTATCCCCCATGCCCAGGTGGGATTCATCCTTGGGTTACAAGGATTGTCCAACATTTGCAAATCAATCAATGTGATAGACCAAATCAATAAGAGAAGAGAGGAGAAACACATGGTCCTCTCAATTGATGCAGAAAAAGCATGTGACAAAACCCAGCATCCGTTCCTGATTAAAATGCTTCAAAGTATAGGGATAGAGGGAACATCCCTCAACTTCATAAAATCTATCTATGAAAAACCCACAGCAAATATCACCCTCAATGGGAAAAAGCTGACAGCCTTCCCGCTGAGATCAGGAAGACAATAAGGATGCCCACTCTCACCACTCTTGATCAACATAGCATTAGAAGTCCTAGCAACTGCAGTCGACAACGAAAAGAAATAAAAGGTATACAAATTGGCAAGGAAGAAGTCAAACTCTTTCTCTTTGCAGATGACATGATTCTTTATATGGAAAACCCAAAAGACTCCACCCCCAAACCACTAGAACTCATACAACAATTCCGTAATGTGGCAGGACACAAAGCCAACATACAGAAATCAGTTGTTTTCTTATCAACTCACAATGAAAATACCGGAAGGGAAATTAGAGAATCGATTCCATTCACTAGAGCACCAAGGACCATAAGATACCTGGGAATAAACCTAACAACAGGGGTAAATGACCTGTACTCGAGGAATTACAGAATACTCATGAAAGAAACTGAAGAAGACACAAAAACATGAAAGACCATTCCATGCTCTTGGACTGGAAAAATAACATTGTAAAATGTCTATACTGCATAGAACAATCTACGCTTTCAATGCCATTCTGACCAAAATGCCACTGGCATTTTTCAAAGGGCTGGAGCAAACAATCCTAAAATCTGTATGGAATCAGAAGAGACCCCGAATTGCTAAGGAAATGTTGAAAAAGAAAAGCAAAGCTGGGGCCATCACGTTGCCTGATTTCAAGCTTCAGTACAAAGCGGTGATCACCAAGACAGCATGGTACTGGCATAAAAACAGACACATGGACCAGTGGAACAGAGTAGAGAGCCCAGATTTGGACTCTCAACTCTGTGGTCAAATAATCTTCAACAAAGCAGGAAAAAAATATCCAGTGGAATAAAGAGAGTCTCTTCAATAAATGGTGCTAGGAAAATTGGACAGCTATATGAAGAAGAATAAAACTCGGCCATTCTCTTACACCGTACATCAAGATAAACTCAAAATGGATAAAAGACCTCAATGTGAGGCCAGAATCCAGGAGAATCCTGGAGGAGAATCCTGGAGGTAACCTCTTCGATATCGAAGAGATATCGATATCGATATCTTCGATATCGAAGACAGCAACTTCTTTCAAGAATATGTCTCCAGAGGCAAAGGAAACAAAAGTGTAAATTAACTTTTGGGACTTCATCAAGATCCAAAGCTTCTGCACAGCAAAGGAAACAGTCAACAAACAACGAGGCAACTCATGGAATGGGAGGAGATATTCGCAATGACAGTACAGACAAAAGCCTGATATCCAGGATCTGTAAAGAACTCCTCAAACTCAACACACACAAAACAGATAATCATGTCAAAAAATGGGCAGAAGATGCAAACAGACACTTCATCAATGAAGACATGCAAATGGCTATCAGACACATGAAAAAATGCTCATCATCACTAGCCATCAGGGAGATTCAAATCAAAACCACATTTACATGCCACCTTACACCAGTTAGAATGGCCACAATTAGCAAGACAGGAAACAACGTGTGTTGGAGAGGGTGTGGAGAAAGGGGAAGCCTCTTCCACTGTTGGTGGAAATGCAAGTTGGTGCAGCCACTTTGGAAAGCAGTGTGGAGATTCCTTAAGAAATTAAAAATAGAGCTTCCCTATCACCCTGCAATTGCACTACTGGGTATTTGCTCCAAGAATACAGATGCAGTGAAGAGAAGGGCCATCTGTACCCCAGTGTTCATCACAGCAATGACCACGGTCGCCAAACTGTAGAAAGAAACAAGATGCCCTTCAACGGACGAATGGATAAGGAAGATGTGGTCCATATACACAATGGAGTATTACGCCTCCATCAGAAAGGATGAATACCCAACTTTTGTATCAAATGGATGAGACTGGAGGAGATTATGCTGAGTGAAATAAGTCAAGCAGAGAGAGTTAATTATCATATGTGATAATCATATGCTCCACATATAAGTTGATTTCACTTATACGTGGAGCATAAGAAATAACACAGATGACATGGGGAGATGGAGAGGAGAAGGGAGTTTGGGGAAATTGGAGTGGGAGAACGAACCATGAGAGGTTGTGGACTCTGAAAATCAATGAGGCTTTTGAAGGGGTAGGGGGTGGAAGGTTGGGTGAGCCTGGTGGGGGGGATTATGCAGGGCACATATTGCATGGAACACTAGGTGTGGTACATAACATAAATGATATTCATAAATACATAAATGAATTCTGGTACACCTAAAAGAATTTAAAATAAATAAATAAAGTTGAAAATAGAGCTACCTTACAACCCAGCTATCGCAGTAGTCTGTAGTCTAATGTAGTGATCCAAAGGGGCATATGTACCTGAAAGTTTGTAGCAGCAATGTTCACAATAGATAAAATACAGAAAGAACCTAGATATCCATCAATGGATGAATGGATAAAGATGATGTGGTACACATATACAATGGAATAGTATGCAGCCATCAAAAGAAATGAAATCTTGCCATGCAACAATGTGGATGGAAGTGAGGGTATTATGCTTAGCGAAATAAGTCAATCAGAGAAAGACAATTATCATATGATTTCCATGATTGAGGAATTTGAGAGGCAGGGCAGCGGGGGGAGGGAGTTGTGGGGAGTAAGGGGGAAAAAATGAAACAAGATGGAATCAGGAGGGAGAAAAACCATAAGAGACTCTTAATCTCAGGAAACAAACCGAGGGTTTCTGGGAGGGTGGGGCTGTAGGGATAGCATACCTGGGTGATGGACATTGAGGAGGGTATGGTGATTGCTATGAAAGGTGTAAGCCTGATGATTCACTGATCTGTACACCTGGGGCAAATAATACATTATACATTAATTTTTTAAAATTTTTTAATAAAGAAAAAATATATTTGGTAGAATTCTCCTGGGAAACCATCTTGTTGATTCCACCTTTGGCTATTGTAAAAAGAAAAAAAAATACAGCTGTGAACATAGGTATACTTATACGTTTTCATTTCCTTACTTTGATTTTCTTTGAGTATATGCCCAAAAGTGGAATTGCTAGCTCATATAATAATTCCATTGTTAATTTTTTGAGGAGCTGTCATACTGTTTTCCCTTCCAACTTCACTATTTTACATTCCCACCAGTTAGTGCAGAAGGCTTCCAAGTTTTCCATATCTTTATCAATACTTGTTATTTCCTGGGGTTTTTTTTTGTTGTTGTTGCAGTTTACTTTAACAGTGACAATTCCAGTGGGTGTGAGCTGGTATTTTATTATAGTTTTGATTTATATTTCCCTAATGATTAGTGATATTGAGCATTTGATTTATATTTTCCTAGTGGTTAGTGATATTGAGATTTATTTATTGATCATTTTTATTTCTTCTTTGGAGAAATGTCTATTCAAGTCTTTTGTCAATTCTCTGATCAAGTTATTTATTTTTTCCCATTCATTGAATATTAGGAGTTCTCTATATATTCTGGGTATTAATCATATTTTGTAAATGTGATGTGCACATATTTTCTTCCATTCCATAATTGCTTTTATTTTTACATCATGTTTTCCTTTAAATAAAGATTTTTATTTAGAAGTGTAACTTTGATAATCTCTAGGTTCTTGTGAAAATCATTTTCCTTTTTACTCTTGATAGTATCCTATGAAGCCAAAAGTTTGAAACATAAATATAAAATCCAGTTTGTCTATTTTGTTGTTGTTGTTGTTGCCTGTGCCTTTCATACCGTATCCAAAAATCATTCCTAAACCAATGTCATGAAGCTTTTTCTCTAGTTATTTTTTCCTAAAACTTTTGTACTTTCCACTCTTACATATATGCATATATGTCACTTTAACAGTGACAATTCCAGTGGGTGTGAGCTGGTATTTTATTATAGTTTTGATTTATATTTCCCTAATGATTAGTGATATTGAGCATTTGATTTATATTTTCCTAGTGGTTAGTGATATTGAGATTTATTTATTGATCATTTTTATTTCTTCTTTGGAGAAATGTCTATTCAAGTCTTTTGTCAATTCTCTGATCAAGTTATTTTGAATTAATTTTTGTGTATGGGGTTAGGTAGGGATCCAACCTCATTCATTTCCATGTGAATATGTCTTTTTTCCCAGAATAACTTTCGAAAGAATGTCTTTTCTCCATTGAATGTATCTAGCACCCTTATCAAAAATCACTTGTAGGGTACACCAGGGTGGCTCAGTGTGCTGGGCATCCCACTTTTGGTTTGGGTTTAGGTTTAGGTCATAATGCCAGAGTTGTGGAATCAAGTCATGCCTCAGCTTCTACACTCAGCTCAGAGTCTGTGTTGGGATTCTTTTTCCCTCTTCTCCAGCTCCCCTCCCCTCTCTCTCTCTCAAATCAATCAATCAATCAATCAATCTTAAAATTATTTGACTTTATATGCAAGGATTTATTTCTGAGCTCTCTAGTCTATTTGATTGTTCTCTATGCCTCTATCCCAGTACCACTGTGGTTTTTTTTTTGTTTCGTTTTGTTTTTAATCTGGTCTCTAGATCTTTTCATTCTTTTTTTTTAATTAATTTATTTATTTTTATTTGCTTATTTACAGCATAACAGTGTTCATTGTTTTGGCATCACACCCAGTGCTCCATGCAGTACGTGCCCTCCCTATTACCCACCACCTGGTTCCTCAACCTCCCACCCCACCCCACCCCCTCCCGCCGCCCCTTCATAACCCTCTGGTTGTTTTTCAGAGTCCATAGTCTCTCATGGTTCATCTCCCCTTCCAGTTTCCCTCAACTCCCTCTCCTCTCCATCTCCCCATGTCCTCCATGTTATTTGTTATGCTCCACAAATAAGTGAGACCATATGATACTTGACTCTCTCTGCTTGACTTATTTTGCTCAGCATAATTTCTTCCAGTCCTGTCCATGTTGCTACAAAAGTTGGGTATTCGTCCTTTCTGATGGAGGCATAATACTCCATTGTGTATATGGACCACATCTTCATAAAATCTATCTATGAAAGACCCACAGCAAATATCATCCTCAATGGGAAAAAGCTTGCAGCCTTCCCGTTGAGATCAGGAACACGACAAGGATGCCCACTCTCACCACTCTTGTTCAACATAGTATTAGAAGTTCTAGCAACGGCAATCAGACAACAAAGAGAAATCAAAGGTATCCAAATTGGCAAGGAAGAAGTCAAACTCTCTCTCTTCGCAGATGACATGATTCTTTCTATGGAAAACCCCAAAGACTCCACCCCCAAACTACTAGAACTCATACAGCAATTCAGTAATGTGGCAGGATACAAAGTCAATGTACAGAAAGCAGTGGCTTTCTTATACACTAACAATGAAAATACAGAAAGGGAAATTAGAGAATCGATTCCATTTACTATAGCACCAAAAACCATAAGATACCTGGGCATAAACCTAACCAAAGAAGTAAAGGACCTGTACTCGAGGAACTACAGAACACTCATGAAAGAAATTGAAGAAGACACAAAAAGATGGAAGACTGTTCCATGCTCTTGGATTGGAAGAATAAACATTGTTAAAATGTCTATACTGCCTAGAGCAATCTATACTTTTAATGCCATTCCGATCAAAATTCCACCAGTATTTTTCAAAGAGCTGGAGCAAATAATCCTAAAATTTGTATGGAGTCAGAAGAGACCCCGAATTGCTAAGGAAATGTTGAAAAACAAAAACAAAACTGGCGGCATCACGTTACCCGATTTCAAGCTTTACTACAAAGCTGTGATCACCAAGACAGCGTGGTACTGGCATAAAAACAGACACATAGACCAGTGGAACAGAGTGGAGAGCCCAGTACCACTGTTTTGATTACTATAACTTTGTAGAAAAATTTGAGAGCAGAAACTGTGTGTCCAATCTTGTTTTTGTTTTGGTTATTTGAGGTCCCTTGATATTCCATGTGAATTTTCAGATGGATTTTTCTATTTTTGTAGAAAACAGTATTAAGATCTTGAGACAGATTGTATTGAATCTCTGGGCGGCTTTGTGTGGTATTTACATTATAAGTATAAATTCTTCCAGCATATAAGCACCAATATATCTCCATTTAATTCTGTCTTTTTTCTTTCAGGAATATCCTATACTTTTCATTACACAAGGCTTTCAATTATTTTGTTAATTCTTGGGTTTTTCTTTTTCAGATTGTTTTCTTAATTTCTTTTTTGGATTCTTCATTGCTAATGAAGGTTGCACCTTTTTAGTGTGTTAAGAAAAGAAAGCCAGGGATCCACTGCCGTTGTGAACTGTTTTGCCAATAGATGCATATAGTTTAATTTGTATTCCTTTTACAGTTTTCCTTCCTGTGCTGACCATAGGAGGTTCCCTTGGGGGATTTTAGAAGGGTTGTCTAGAAGTACTGTGACTTAGGCTTCTCTGTGCAATTACAGGTAAGAATGTCTCATTATTGAGTTTGTCCCCGTGGACCACAAGCTGTAAATTGGTGATTATTCCCTGGAAATGGAGCAACCAATGCCCTAGAGTAATGACCTGGGGCTAGTAAGCCCTTAGTTTGGGGAAGTTCTTTCAGGAAGAGGGAGTCTTAGAATTCTGTAGACTTCTGGGCCATTGAGATTGAGTTCTATAGCAAGGTGATCACTTGTTACAGAGGAGTTTGTCCTCATATAAGCCCACTAAGGATCCCCTGTTGCCAAAGCTGCCAGTATAAGTCATTCTGCTGTCTACAATTGTCCTAGCCCTTGTTTCCTGACAGGGTTGGCATGGGGGCCATGGGACCCAGGGTAGGAGGATTCTCTGTATGGTAGAATGTAGGCCTGCACTGAGGACTGGCTCTGTTTCTGGCCCTTATACTATAAAATCTGAGTCTTGTGAGCATCTCCTTCATGTAAGGCCACATATCTGTTTCCACCAAGAGCCTCCTGAATAGTATGAGAGGTCCTCACAATGTGGAAGAGTGTATACCTATAATTTGAGAGATCTCTCCATGAACAAAATTTTCTGGATGTGGGGTTTACCAGACCTTTCTCAGAACTGGAAATGAATCTGGATCATTGGGGTTACTATGTTTATTAAGGAAGTGATAGACCCACTGTATCATCCTGATGTGATGGAGAAGGAGTCAGGCTTCATCTAATGCCTCCCATTAGATTTGAGCCTTTGCTCAAAGGCTTTAGTAATAACTTGGTGAGTTTAGTTCCAAGCCATTAAACATTCATGTAATTAGGAAAAATTATTCTCCCTGAATATCTTTATGTCCTGCACCTTTGGGTTTGGATTTTCCCTTGTCATCAGAAGCTGGGATTATGGCATTGGGATGGTCTTTGCTTTAATTCTGAATGACTTAGTGGAATGGCCCTGGAGAGGCTACTTGTAGGTGGAGAGTTGAATTCACCTGTGTATGTCAGGAATTTGACCCTTGGTCTCTGGGAAAGTATTTTTAAAAGTTATACGTTTTGAGGTCTGGAAACATAGGCTAGTTGCTTCATTTCTGGGGTGGTAAATAATATCTAAGAGACAGTATTAAATGCTCTTAACCAATTAGCCCCTTCTTCTCCCTTGTACTGTACAAAATTTAAATACATATATATATATGTATATATATATATGTATTTAAAGATTTTATTTATTTTTTTGTCAGAGAGAGTGATTACAGGCAGACAGAGAGGTAGGCAGAGCAGAGGGAGAAGCAGGCCCCACGCTGAGCAGAGAGTCTGATGTGGGCTGGATCCCAGGACCCTAGGACCATGATTTCAGCCAAAGGCAGAAGCTTAACCCCCTAAGCCACCCAGGGACCTCTCACATAGCTATTTTTAATGGAATTCTAAAGGCATTTCTTCCTCTGCGCACTGACAGGAAAAACAAACAAACAAACAAAAAGTTTTTGATGGGGTGCGTGAAAAATCATATTCTTAACATGTATCTTTAGTACTTAGTACCCAGTGGCAATAAAATATGGAAAAATTTCTTTCTGATTTATTAAATCCTATTCAGCAGCTTAAAAACTCACACTTTTTCATTCAGTTCACACACACACACACACAAATGAGTATCTGTGCCGAGCAAAATAAGTGATACTAAGATATTTATACATTTTTTAAAGGTCATCAATTCTTGTCCAAAAAAATTATACAGATTTTTAATTGTGGGTTTATAAATGAGATACTCTGTCCCAGATACTGGTGACTGAGCAATAAATGAGACAGACAAAAGCATATGCCCAATGGGGCTATGGAAAGAAAGACAAAACTTATTCAGGTAATGTTAAACTGACATTTTAAGATGAATACTAAAAGGGAAAGCAACAAGTGGCCCAGCTAGACCAGCCTGTCCTTCTCAGTGGGGTTTAAGTAAAAGTAAAATTTCTTACATAAGTGAATTTAAGCAGAAATCCAAAGTCATACACAAAAGAGGGTAAGAGCATTCCAGGAAAAAAAAATAATAATAATTTGAAAATAGAGTATAAAGCTAAATACCTAATTGTGTTATAAAAAAAAAGAGAGAGAGAGAGAGAGAGAAACACCGGAGTGGGGCGGGGAATGGTACAGAACGCCAAGAAGTCAAGTGTCAACTTGTAGGAGGCTAGTATGGTTCATATATTCATTCATTTAAGTATAGAATATGAAAGTCACACCATGAAGCACTCATTCACCAGTAAACAGACATTCCTAAGGAGGGATTAAAACTATAACAAATCACTTTAACATAAGCCTTAATCAAAGCAGCAGCAAGGGAAAAGTAACCTGAAGTTTGAAATGTTTACATATAGAAGGAAAATAATAACATTTATATCAAGGTAACATTTCAAATTCTCAATAAAAATAAAGACCAAAATTGGAGGCCAAAAAATTGTACTATTTAAAGGAAAAAAGAATTTATCTGGGCATTTACCCAGAGAACTAAAAATTTATTGTTCACAGAACCTCTAATTAAGCTTTATTCATGACAGGCCCAAACTAAAAATAATGTACTCAACTACTCATTCACATCATTTACGGAGTGAAAGGTTAAATAAAACATAGTTCATCCCCACCATGAAATATTACTCAGCAATAAAAAGGGAATGTATCGTTTATTGTATACAAAAATTGGCTGTATCTCTAGGGAATTAGGTTAAGTAAAAAAAGACAGAACCAAAGGTTACACACAGTTTTATTCCATTAAGACAATATTCTTGAAATGTCAGATTAAAGAAATGTATAACAATTGCTAGATGTTAAGAAGGTTTAGGGATAAAAAAAAAAAAAGAAGGTTTAGGGATGAGAGGGAGATAGTTGCAGTCAAAAAAGGTAACATGAGGGCTCCTTGTGATGATGGAAATATTTTTTAACTGTATCACAATCAGTATACTGTCTTTGAAAATATACTACACCTTTGCAAAGATTATTACTGGGTAAACAGGAAAATTATGTAATGTGTCTGATATTTCTTACAATGCCATGTAAATCTATATTTATTCCAAAAAGTAATTGTAATAAAAATATCCTATGAAAATGATAAATTTTATACCTTTGCACAATGTTAATAATTACATTACTATGTGTCTCTAATGTGAATCATACATATTTAATCTTTGGAATCTCCATGCTGGGTGTGGAGCTCAGCTTTAAAAAGGTGTTTTTTGTGTGTGTATTATATTCAAAGAATTATTACGCTGAAGACAAATTTTATTCCATTATGGAAGAGATTCTTTTCACAGTACAAGATAGCAAGTATCTGTGAATAATTGTGAAAGAACAATCAAATAGAACACTACAAATTCTATAGATGTATATGAAATTGACTGAATCGTGTTCTTGCTAAAAATTCAATACTGGAAAAGTATCAATTCTTCCCCATAGTTAGACAAATATTTCTAATTTAGCTGAAAATCTAATAATATAATTTAAAAATTTATCAAAATGAAAAGTAATGGTTGTGCACTTAGTGATAGTTTATACCACAAGCTTTTGGCATTCTGTTTATGCTCTTGAAGATTTTCTCTTATTGTTAAGCTTAGAAAGTTATTTATTAGGCTATATATAAAATTTTTGTTGCCTATTATCTTAAACATCTTTTTATTTTTTAAAAGACTTTATTTATTTGACAGAGAGAGATTACAAGCAGGCAGAGAGGCAGGCAGACAGAGAGAGGGGGAAGTAGGCTCCCCACTGAGCAGAGAGCCTGATGCAGAGTTCGATCCCAGGACCCTGAGATCATGACCCGAGTGAAGGCAGAGGTTTAACCCACTAAGCCACCCATGCGCCCCTATCTTAAATATCTTAAAGGTAATAAATACTTTGTTGTAGCATATTTTAACCATAAGAAATGCTGTATCAGGTACAAGACTCATTCTCAGTTAGAAATATAATAAATGAATGTAAAATTTAATTCAATTTATAATTAAGTGAAGGTATGTATAATTAAAGTTCTTGAAAGGGTAAAAGTCATGATTTTAGGTGAATTCTCCATTGTACTTAAGAGTAACAGAACACCACAATGAGTGTTTAGACTTTTTTCCTAGCCTTTTTAAATTTCTCTATTTTTTAAATTTATTTTTTTATTTTTTAAGATTTTATTTATTGATTGATGGGGAGAGAGAGAACTTGGGGGCAGGAGGAGCAAGTGCAGCAGAGAGCCCAATGTGGGACTCTATCCTAGGACCTCAGGATGGTGACCTGAGCTAAAGGTAGATGCTTAATTGACTGAGCCACTCAGGCATCCTTTTAGCCTTTTTAAAATGTGAATAATTGTGAATTATTGTGAATAAATGTGAATAATTTTTTAAATGTGTACTATCTATGTCAATAACAACAGAGTAAGAGCTCAAAAAAATGTTACAGGACATATCGGTATTAATGTGTAGCATGTTTTACTATCACAGGACTCATATACAGAAGAAACTTGTAAGAGTTTGCAGTTTGTTTAATACATTACATTTTTAAGAATTAAAAACTAGAATAAATTAAAAATAACCAAAAACTAGATGATGGTCTGTCCTGAATATTTCCATGTTACAGATTATTGTCAAGACCCAAGGCTCATGACCCCAAAGGTAATATATTAAAACTTTTTATCATAATGGTTAATCATTAGTTTTCTGTTACGCAATAGAATACTACATATTCAGCCAAAACACAATTTTTGATCACGAAAATATTTCTCTCCAACATTCTACAAAGATGTATTTGTTGAAGTCTAATTGGCATGAAATTTATTTTAGTTTTAGGAGCGAGTACCCACACGTGGAATAAGGTCCCAACCTCACCAGCGCCTGGTGCTGGCAGGTGCTGCCTGCCACCACCTCTGGACCATGGATCCCCGCAAAGGGAACGAGCCTCGGGCCCTCATGAAAATGTAGAAGAAGAATCCAAGTGTTCTGCACACTGAGAAAATGCACTTCCTGCAGGAGTGGATGGAGAGCATAGGGGGTAAAATACCACCTGCCACTCATAAACTAAATCAGAAAAAACAGTAAGAAGGTGGGTGAAAACATAAAGACAGATGAACCGTCAAGACGAAAGTGACCTCGAAATCGACAATGAAGGTGTGATTGAACCAGATACTGATGCCCCTCAGAAATGGGAGAAGAAAATGTAGAGATAACTAAGGAAATGATGGATCAGGCAAATGATTTAAAAAGCGGCTGTCATTGATGCTCTAAATGATGCTGAACTACAGCCCAATGTGGGACTACGGAATGCCATTGACTCATCACAGATGCCATCAAACTGAATCCTTGGTTGGCCATTCTGTATGCCAAGAGAGCCAGTCTTCTCATCAAATTACAGAAGCAATTGCTGCCATTTGAGCCTGTGACACAGCTACTGAAATCAATCCCGATTCAGCTCAGCCTTTTAAGTGGCCAGGGAAAGCACACAGACTTCTGGGCCACTGGGAAGAAGCAGCACATGATCTTGCCCTTGCTTGTAAACTGGATTATAATGAAGATGCTAGTGCAATGCTGAAAGTTCAACTGAGGGTCCAGAAAATTGCTGAACATCGGAGAAAATGTGAATGAAAACATAAAGGGCGAGAGATCAAAAAAGAATGGAAAGAAAGAGCCCAGAGGGAGGAAGAACCCAGAGGACAATCAGGAACTCAGTATGGCTCTTTCCCAGGTGTCTTTCCTGGGGGAATGCCTGGTAATTTTCCTGCAGGAATGCCTGGAATGGCAGGCGGCATGCCTGGAATGGCAGAATGTCTGGGTTCAATAAAATTCTTTATGATGCAGAGGTTCTTGCAGCCATGCAGGATCCAGAAGTTACGGTGGCCTTCCAGGATGTGGCCCAGAACCCAGTGAATATGTCAAAATAGCAGAGCAACCCAAAGTTTATGAATCTTATCAGTAAATTGTCAGCCAAATTTGGAGGTCAAGCATAATGCCCTTCTGACAAATACTGCCTCTGCTGAAGGAAAAGCAACTTCAGTCACCTAATGGATGTCGCAATAATACAAACCAGTGTACCTCCGACCTTCTCATGAAGAAAGCTGGGGTGCTGTGAAGAGAATCCCTACCCTCCCACCCAGGCAACCAAAACATTCTACAATGATTTGCCGTTAGGGTATCAATTCAGATGTTTTCCTACTAGGAACTACAAACTTTTAACACTCTTTAAACCTTAAAAATATTTAAAAATATATTAAAAGTGTGTTAGTCCCTCAAAAAAAAAGAAATTTCTTTTAGTTTCAAATGTACAATATACTGACTCAACACTTCTACACACTACTCAAGGTTCACCGTGACAAATTTAGTCACTGTCTCCACACAATGTTTCTACAATATTAGCGGCAATATTCTCTATGCAGTATTTTTATTCTCCATAATTCATTTATTTTGTACCTTAAAGTTTGCTCCTCTTATAAATTTTGTCTGTTTTATTTATGCCCTCCTTCCCCTTGGGGGCATTCATTTGTTTTGTTTATTAGATTCCACATATAAGTGAAATCATGTGGTATTTATCTTTCTCTCTCTGATTTATTTCCCATAAAATAATATGTTCTAGGTCCATCCATGTTGTCACAAATGGCAAGATTTCATTCTTTTTGTCACTCAGTAACATTCCTTCATACATATAGACCATATTTTCTTAATCATTTGTCTTTTGAGGAAGACCTAGGTTGCTTCCATATCTTGGCTATTGTCAATAAGGCAGCAACAAACACAGGGGTGCATATATCTTTTTGAACTAGTGTTTTTTTCTTCATGTCAATAGCCAGTGATGGAATCATTGGATCATATGGTATTATATGTTTAATTCCTCTGAGGAACCTCCCTAAGTTCTCCAGAATGGCTACACCAGTATGCATTCCCACAAGCAGTGCATAAGGCTCCTCTTTCTCCATATCCTTAGTAACACTTGTTGTTTCCTGTTTTGGTTTGTTTTGTTTTTTACACTAGCCATTCTGACTGGTATGAGGTGATATCTCATGTGATCTGCATTTTCCTGGTGATTAATAATATTGGGGGTGTTTGTGTACATTAGCCATCTGCATCTTTTCCTTAGAAAACTGTCTATTCAGGTCATTTACCCACTTTTGGTTTGGGTCTTGGTTGGGTTTCCTTTTCTGGTGTTGAGTTCTGTAAGTTCTTTATATACTTTTATATTAAATCCTTATTAGCTATGTTTTTGCAAATATCTCCTCCACTCATTAAGATGACCTTTTATTTGTTTATGGTTTCTTTTGCTGACAATTTTTTTTCTTTTGTTTCCCTTGCCTCACAGAATATATACATAAATATTTGCTACAGCTAATGTCCAAGAATTATTACTGATTTCTTCTTTTTTAAAAGTATTTTTTAAATTTCTTTTCAGCATAAGAGTATTCATTGTTTTTGTACCACACCCAGTGCTCCATGCAATATGTGCCCTCCATAATACTCACCACCTGGTTCCCCCAACCTCCTACTCGCCGCCCCTTCAAAGTCCTCAGGTTGTTTTTCAGAGTCCATAGTCTCTCATGGTTCATCTCCCTTTTCAAATTCCCTCAACTCCCTTCTCCTCTCCATCTCCCCATGTCCTACATGTTTTTTGCTATGCTCCACAAATAAGTGAAACCATATGATACTTGACTCTCTCTGCTTGACTTATTTCACTCAACATAATCTCTTCCAGTCCCGCCCATGTTGCTACAAAAGTTGGGTACTCATCCTTTCTGATGGAGGCATAATACTCCATCATGTATATGGACCACATCTTCCCTATCCTTTCATCCGTTGAAGGGCATCTTGGTTCTTTCCACACTTTGGAGACCGTGGTCATTGCTGCAATAAACATTGGGATAGAGTTGGCTCTTCTTTTCACTACATCTGTATCTTTGGGGTAAATACCCAGTAGTGCAATTGCAGGATCATAGGGAAGCTCGAGGAATCTCCATACTGTTCTCCAAAGTGGCTGCACCAACTTGCATTCCCACCGACAGTGGAAAAGGGTTCCCCATTCTCCACATCCTCTCCAACACATGTTGTTTCCTGTCTTGCTAATTTTGGCCATTCTAACTGGTGTGAGGTGGTATCTCAATGTGGTTTTAATTTGAATCTCCCTGATGGCAAGTGATAATGAACATTTATTCATGTGTCTGATAGCCATTTGTATGTCTTCATTGGAAAAGTATCCATTCATATCTTCTGCCCATTTTTGATATGATTATGTGTTTTGTGTGTGTTGAGTTTGAGGAGTTCTTTATAGATCCTGGATATCAACCTTTTGTCTGTACTGTCATTTGCAAATATCTTCTCCCATTCCGCCAGTTGCCTCTTTGTTTTGTTGACAGTTTCCTTTGCTGTGCAGAAGCTTTTGATCTTGATGAAGTCCCCAAAGTTCATTTTCGCTTTTCCTTCCTTTGACTTTGGAGACATATCATGAAAGAAGTTGCTGTGGCTGATATCGAAGAGTTTACTACCTATGTTCTCCTCTGGGATTCTGATGGATTCCTGTTCACGTTGAGGTCTTTTATCCATTTCAAGTTTCTCTTTGTGTATGGTATAAGAGAATGGTTGAGTTTCATTCTTCTACATATAGCTGTCCAGTTTTCCCAGCACCATTTATTGAAGAGACTGTCTTTTTTCCACTGGATATTTTTTCCTGTTTTGTCGAAGATTATTTGACCATCGATTTGAGGGTCTGTATCTGGGCTCTCTACTCTGTTCCACTGGTCTATGTGTCTGTTTTTATGCCAGTACCATGCTGTCTTGGTGATCACAGCTTTGTAGGAAAGCTAGAAATCAGGTAAGGTGATGCCTCCAGTTTTGTTTTTGTTTTTCAACATTTCCTTAGCGATTCAGGGTCTCTTCTGATTCCACACAAATTTTAGGATTATTTGCTCCAGCTCTTTGAGAAATACCAGTGTCATTTTGATCAGAATGCATTACAAGTATAGATTGCTCTAGGCAGTACAGACATTTTAATAGTGTTTATTCTTCTGATCCAAGAGCATGGAATGGTCTTCCATCTTTTTGTGTCTTCTTCAATTTCTTTCATGAGTGTTCAGTAGTTCCTCGAGTACAGATCCTTTACTTCTTTGGTTAGGTTTATTCCCAGGTATCTTATGGTTCTTGGTGCTATAGTAAATGGAATCAAATCTCTAATTTTCCTTTCTGTATTTTCCTTGTTAGTGTATAAGAAAGGCACTGATTTTGTACATTGACTTTGTATCCTGCCACATTACTGAATTGCTGAATGAGTTCTAGTAGTTTGGGAGTGGAGTCTTCAGGGTATTCCATATAAAGAATCATGTCATCTGTGAAGAGAGAGAGTTTGACTTCTTCATTGCCAATTTGGATACATTTTATTTCTCTTTGTTGTCTGATTGCTGTTGCTAGGACTTCTAATACTGTGTTGAACAAGAGTGGTGAGAGTGGGCATCCTTGTGTTCCTATTATCAGTGGGAAGGCTGTGAACTTTTTCCCATTGAGGATGATATTTGCTGTGGGTCTTTCATAGATAGATTTTATGAAGTTCAGGAATGTTCCCTCTATCCATATAATTGAAATATTTTAATCAGGAACGGATGCTGGATTTTGTCCAATGTTTTTTCTGCATCAATTGAGAGGACCATGTGGTTCTTCTCTCTTCTCTTACTGATTTGTTCTATCACATTGATTGATTTGCGAATGTTGAACCAACCTTGCAACCCAGGGATGAATCCCACCTGGTCATGGTGGATAATCTTTTGAATGTGCTGCTGGATCCTGTTTGCTAGGATCTTGTTGAGAATCTTAGCATCCATATTCATCAGTGATATTGGTCTGAAATTCTCCTTTTTGGTAGGGTCTTTGCCTGGTTAGGGGATCAGGGTAATGCTGGCTTCATAAAAAGAGTCTGGAAGTTTTCCTTCTGTTTCAATTTTTGAAACAGCTTCAGGAGAATTGATGTTATTTCTTCTTTGAAACTTTGGTAGACTTCCCCAGGGAATCTGTCAGGTCCTGGGCTCTTGTTTTTTGGGAGGTTTTTGATCACTGCTTCAATCTCGTTACTAGGTATTGGTCTATTCAGGTTGTCAATTTATTCCTGGTTCAATTTTGGGAGTTTGTGGTTTTCCAGGAATGCATCCATTTCATCTAGGTTGCTTAGCTTATTGGCATATAACTGTTGGTAATAACTTCTGATGATTGTTTCTACTTCTTTGGTGTTAGATGTGATCTCTCCCTTTTCATTCATAATTTTATTAATTTGGGCTTTCTCTCTTTTCTTTTGGATTAGTGTGGCCAATGGTTTATTGATCTTATTGATTCTTTCAGATTCTTTCAGAAACCAGCTTCTAGTTTCATTGATACGTTCTACTGTATGTCTGGTTTCTACCTCATTGATCTCTGCTCTAATCTTGATTATTTCCCTTCTTGCATGTGGAGTTGGTTTGATTTGTTGTTGATTCTCCAGTTCTTTAAGGTGTAGAGACAGCTGGTGTATTCTGGATTTTTCTTTTTTTTTTTTTTTTTGAGGGAGGCTTGGATGGCTATGTATTTTCCCCTTAGAAGCACCTTTGCTGTATCCCATAGGTATTGGACCAAAGTGTCTTCATTCTCCTTGGTTTCCATGAATTGTTTAAGTTCTTCTTTGATCTCCTGATTGGTCCAAGCATTCTTAAGCAAGGTGGTCTTTAGCTTCCAGGTGTTGGAGTTCCTTCTGCACTTTTCCTTGTGATTGAGCTCCACTTTCAAAGCATTGTGATCTGATAATATGCAGGGAATAATGTCAGTCTTTTGGTATCAGTTGAGTCCTGCTTTGTAACCTTGTATGTGGTCTATTCTGGAGAAGATTTCATGTGCACTTGAGAAGAATGAGTATTCTGTTGATTTAGGGTGGAATGTTCTGTATATGTCTATGAGGTCCATCTGGTCCAATGTTTCAATCAATGCTCTTGTTTCTTTATTGATTTTCTGCTTCAATGATCTGTCTATTACTGAGAAAGGCATGTTATGATCTCCTACTATTAATATATTCATATCAATATGACTCTTTATCTTGATTAATTGCTTTCTTATGTAATTGGCTGCTTCCATATTGGGGGTGTAGATATTTACAATTGTTAGATCATCTTGGTGGATAGTCCGCCTGGGTGGCTCAGTGGGTTGAGCCGCTGCCTTCGGCTCAGGTCATGGTCTCAGGGTCCTGGGATCGAGTCCCGCATCGGGCTCTCTGCTCAGTGGCGAGCCTGCTTCCCTCTCTCTCTCTCTCTGCCTGCCTCTCTGTCTACTTGTGATCTCTCTCTGTCAAATAAATAAATAAAATCTTAAAAAAAAAAAAGAATTATGTAGTGTCCTTATGTATCTGACTACAGTCTTTAGTTTAAAATCTAATTTATCTGATATGAGAGTCGCTACCCCCGGCCTTCTTTTGAGGCCCATTGGCATGAAAGATGTTTCTCCATCCCTTCACTTTCAGTCTGGATGTATCCTTAGGTTTGAACTGGATCTCTTGGTAGACAATATATAGATGGGTCCTGTCATTTTATCCAATCTACAACCCTGTGTTGTTTTAAGGGTGCATTTAGGCCTTTCACATTGAGAGTGATTCTTGAGAGATACGTTTTTATTGACATCATGTTACATTTGAAGTCCTTCTTTCTGTAGATTGTCTCTATATTTCTGTTCAATGATATTCTTAGGATTTTTTCTCTTTTATAGTGTTGGCTTGGTGGTTGCATTGTCTTTTAAGCCTAGCCGGTCTTGGAAACTCTTATCTCTCCATCCATTTTGAATGTCAGTCTTGCTGGGTAAAGTATTCTTGGCTGCATGTTCTTCTCATTTAGTGCCCTGAATATATCTTGCCAACCCTTCCTGGCTTGCCAGGTCTCTGTGGACAGGTCTGACATTATTTTAATGGGCTTTCCTCTCTATGTAAGGAGCCTCTTGTCCTAGCTGCTTTCAAGAGGGTCTGTCTAGAATTATAATTCTTCTTTCTAACTATCAGGTGTTGTGAGGAATTTTGAGAATCTAAAATCTTGAGGGGAAGCTGCTCTGCCTCGAGTAAATGAATGTTGTTTCCATTCATGAGATTGGGAAAATTTTCATAGACAACTTCTTCCACTCTATCTTCTAGACTCCTTTCTTTTTCATCCCCTTCAGGATTCCAATAAGTCTGACATTGGAACATTCCATGGCATCATTTATTTCCCTGATTCTATTTTCATGTCTTCTGAGCTGCTTGTTCCAGGCTTCCTCCTGATCCTTTCTCTCTATCTGTTTGTCCTCCAGATCACTAATTGTATCTTCTGTCTCAGTTACCCTAGCTTTTAGAGAATTTAGAGTGGATTGGAATTCATTGAGAGCATTTTGAACTTCATCCCTGGTGGCTTTCAGTTCTTCCCTAACATTGTGAACATCATCCCTGGTGGCTTTCAGTTCTGCCCTAATCAATTCTGTTTGGTCTTCCATGGCTTTCTCCAACCTAGGTATTGCCTGGATAATTGTTAGCCTGAATTCCTTTTCCGACATACTGTCTATGTCGATAGCCATTAGCTCTGTTGTAGAAGGCCCATCCTCTGTATTTTTCTTCTGTTGGGAATTTCTCCTCCTAGTCATTTTGGTGAGAAATGACTGATCGGATGTAGCTGGATGTATCAACTGTGGTGCAGTCAATATGCACCTTGGAATGCTCCTGAGTAATCAGGAGTCCCCACCCAAATGAGAGAAAAAAGAAAGAGAGAAAGAAAAATGAGAGAGAGGAAAAAAAGGGAAGATAAAAGATAAGGCTCAGCCTAAATGGGCCCCAAGGTAAGATTTATGAAATATACAAACAAAAACAGACAAACAAAAAGATGGATAAAAGTATATGAAAAGAGGGAAAAAATGTATTTATATAAAAGTAAAAAGAAAAAAAAAAGGAAGATCTCGTCAAAAAGAACCCATGTATATGATTTATATACTATCAGGACAAACACAAATACACAGAAACACTGGAGGAAGAAAAAATGGGAGAGTGGTTATAAATTCTCCGTGGGGGCAAGGAAGGTTATTTTGATTCTTCCTGGATGTATCTTGATATCTTTGTTAAAGTACTCAAGTTTCCTAAGATAAAGGGTATTAAAAATGGTTTACCTATAGGGATAACGTTGATTGGGAAAAGGGGATTACCTTGAAGTTCAACTCTATATGATTAGAAAATAAAAATAAGAAAAGAATAAACTAGACTACACTAAACTAAATTTTTTTTCAAAAAATTTAGAAATAGAAAAGCAAAGAAAAACATGGGTGCATGTATCAAAAAGTTCAGGTTAGGTTATTATGGAATTTGATTTACTGGACATCTCACTGTGATGGTAAATAGGTTAAAAAGTTATCTATATGCATTTTAAAAATGAACCAGGATAGTGGTAAAGAGTTAAAATAAAAGTTGTGTCTATGAAGTAGTGGTGGTCATTCTCTTGTCATCTTTTTTTTTTTTTTTCCTTTCCTGGTTGGTTTTCTGGGGGAGGGGCCTGCCACATGTGTTTTCAACCAATGATGTTCCCTGAGTTAAGTTCTCCCTCCCCCCCCTCAAGGGGGTGGGCTCTGAGGAAACTGTTTTTTTCAGGCTTTTGTTCTCTGCAGGGTTTTATGTTTGTTATCTGTTTTCCCTTGCCTTGACAGCTTTTGATGGTTTGGGGAGGTTTAGAGGAAAGCAAACTTCACCCCGAACTCCCTCTCAGAGAGAAGCCTCAGCCTGCTCCCCTAGGTGTTGGAGAGTGCATAAATCCCCCCTTGGCTGCTGGCAGAGTGGGTTCAGTGTTGTGGTCCCAGGGTACACAGGATCTTCTGCTTGTTTCCAAAACCAGGGCAGCGGCAGCTGTCTAGGCAGCTCCAGACCACCAGAGAGGTTCCAAGCAGCGATTGCACACTGAGGTTTTCCCGCTGGCCTGGGCTGGGAGTTCCTGGTCTTTCTGGGTCTGAGAACTCCAGGCTGGCACATGTATGCACTCTCCCAGGGGAGGGTGTGGGGCAAGAGCTTCTCAGGCTCTGATGGCAGGAACCTGCGTTCTGCCATCTTGCAAGGCTCCCAGCCCCTCACAAGAACTGGACCCGACGCGTTCTCGGGCACGCCGGAGACTCAGGGACCAAGACCTGGTTTCTCTGCTGCACTCTCTCTGGCTCAGTGCCAGGGGAGGCTGTCCTGGGTCCGGGGACTTAAGCCCCTATCCCTAGCCACCCTGATTCCCACAATTTCCTCTCCACGATCTTTTGTTGTTTCTGAGTGCTTTCAACCAGACACCAAGTCAATTCTGGTCCCCAGAGCAGGGCACTCTCATATTGTGGTATTACTTTCCAATCTCAGTCACCTCTGGTGACTCCCTCCTGCTTTTGTTTATCTTCCAGTATCAGTCCGACCTTCCCACTCAGCTTACCTGCCCACTGGCGTCTTCTGCCCCGGTAGAGATCCAGACGTGTGCAATTCTGCTCTCAGGCTGATTTCATGGGTGATCAGAGTTCTTTGGTAGGTAATCAGCTCACTTTAGGGTACAGGTTTAAATGGCACCTCCTTCTACTTCCCCTCCATCTTGTCTCCCCCTTACTGATTTCTTCTATAGAAGTTTTGTGGTTTTCAGGTTTTTACATTTTCGTCTCTAATCAATTTTTAAAATTGTGTGTAGTATAGGAAAGTTTCATTCTTTTGCATGTAGCTGTTCACTTTCCCAAACACCATTCATTGAAAGGATTGTCTTTTTCCTATTGTGTATTCTTGTATCCTGCGTCATAAATTAACTGACTTTGTAAGTGTATGTTTATTTCTGCATTTTATGTCCTGTTGCATTGATCTATGTGTCTGTTTTTGTGTCAGTTCCACACTCTTTTGATTCCTATACCTTTGTAGTAGTATATTTGAAATCTGGGATTGTGGTACCTTCAGATTTGTTCTTTCTCAAGATTGCTGTCACTATCCTAAAGGTTCATTACAAATTTTAGAATTATTTTAGTTCTTTGAGAAATTCTTTTGAGATTTTGATAAGGTTTGCTTTGAATTTATAGATTGCTTTGGGTAATATGGACATTGTAACCATATTACTTTTTCTATTCCATGAGGATGATATATCTTTACTTTTGTGCTTTTTTAAGTTTCTTTTTCTCTCATTCTATTTCTCTTTAAAAGTTTTACTTAAGTTCCAATTAACATACAGTATTGTATTATTTTCAGGTGTACAAGTAGTCACTCCACACTTCATTAAAACAAACAAGAACACATCTTAATCCCCATCCGCTATTTGTCCCATCTCCTACCCAGCTCCCCCAGGTAACCATCAGTTGTTCCCTCTTTTGTCAATGTCTTACAGTTTTCAGAGTACAGGTGTTTCAATTTCCTGGTTAAATTTGTTCCTAGCTATTTTATCCTTTCTGGTACAATTGTAAATGGGACTGTTTTCTTAATTTGTCTTTCTGCTACCTTATTAGGGTCTAGAAATACAACAGATTTCAGTATATTAATTTTGAGTCCTGCAACCTTAATGAATTCATTTGTCAGTTGTAATAGATGATTCTTTAGGATTTTCTATATGCATAGTATTGTGTCATCTGCTAATATAAACAGTTTAACTTCTTTTTTGCCAATACAGATACTTTGTTTGTTTGTTTGTTTTTGTTGTTTTTGTTGTTGATGTGGTTGTTATCTGATTGCAGTGAGGCTAGGCCTGCTAGTACTATGATGAATCACAGTGGTAAGAGTGGACATCCTTGTCTTTTTCTTATGGGAAAAGTTCTCAGCTTTCCTCCCTGAGTATGATGTTAGCTGAGGGTTTTTCATACATGGCCTTTATTATGTTGAGGTGTGTGCCCTCTAATCCCATTATGTTGAGAGTTTTCTTCATGAATAGTTATACTTTGTCAAATGATTTTCTACATCTATTGAGATGATCCTGTGATTTTTATCCTTACTCTTGTTAACCTGATGAATAACAATGATTGATTTGTGGATACTAAACCACACTTGAATCCCTGGAATACCCTGATCATGGTGACTGATTTTTTTTTTTTAATGTATTGTGATGATGCAGTGTGCTAATATTTTGTTGACCCTTCTGCATCTATGTTCATCTGCTACATTGTTCTATAGTCCTCTTTTCTTTTTTTAGTGTGTCTGGTTTTATTATCAAGATAATGGTGGCCTTGTGAATGAATTTGGAAGTTTTACTTACTTTTCTGTCTTTTTTTGGAATACTTCCAGAAAATTAGGCATTAAGTTTTTATGTATTTCATAGAATTTATCTGTTAAACCATCTGGCCCTAGGCTTTTGTTTATTGGGAATTTTTTTGATTACCAATTCAATTTACTAGTAGTAATCTATCTGTTTAACTTCTCTGTTTTTTCCTGATACATTTTGGGATATTGTGTGTTTTTTTTTTTTTTTGGAATTCAGTTATTTCTACGTTGTCCAAATTATTGTCATATAATTATTCATAATATCCTCTTAGAATTCTTTGTATTTCTATGGTGTCTGCTAATCTCATATTTTATTTCCAATTTTACTTATTCGAGTGCTCCTTTTTTCCCTTAATGAGTCTGACTCACGATTTATCACTCTGTTTATCTTTCAAGGAACCAGACCTTTGTTTTGTTGATCATCTTTATTTTTTATTTAGTCTATTTCAGTTATTTCTGCTCTAATCCTTATAATTTTCTTCATTCCACTAACTTTTGGTCTTTGTGGGTTTTTTTTTTCCCAAGCTCATTTAATGTAGGATTACATTTGTTTATTAAAGACTTCTCTTGTTTCTTGAAGTAAGTCTAAATCACTATAAACTTCCTCCTTAAAACTGCTTTAGTTATTTCCCAAAAATTTTGGACATTTGTGCTTTCCTTTTTCTTCCCCGTGTATTTTTTTTTTTATTTCATTCTTGATTTCTCCATTGACCCACTGGCTGTTCAGTAGCATGTCATTTACCCTCCATGCATTTGTGCATTTGTGCATTATTCTTGTAATTGATTTCCAGTTTCATACTGTTTTATTTGGAAAAGATGTTTGGTATGATTTCGGTTTTCTTCATATTACTGAGACTTTTTTTGTGCCCTAACATGTCACCTATCCTGGAGAATGCTCCATGTGTACTGGAAAAGAATGTATACTCTGCCGTTTTGGAATAGTATTTCTATTAGGTCTACATGGTCTAATGTGCATTCAAAGCCATGGTTTTCTTGTTAGTTTTCTGACCTAATGATCTGCCTATTGATGTAATTGGAGGGTTAAAGTAGACTACTTTTATTGTTTTATTATCAATTTCTCCCTTATATCTGTCAATATTTGTATTGTACAATCTTTATGTATTTGCATGCTCCCTTGCTGGATGCATATATATTTACAATTATTATATCCCCTTGTTTGATTGACTCTTCTATCATTACATAATGCCCTTCTTTGTTTCTTTTCAGTCTCTCTCTTTACCTCTCTTTCTTAAAATTTTATTTAATTATTTGATAAAGAAAGAGACAGCAAGAGAGGGAACACAAGCAGGGGGAGTGGGAGAGAGAGAAGCAGGCTTCCTGTTAAGCAAGGAGCCCAATCTGGGGCTCAGTCTGAGGACCCTGGGATCATGACCCTAGCCAAGACAGATGCTTAATGCTGAGCCGCCCAGGCACCCCTCTCTTTTTTTTTTTTTTTTTTTTAATGTCTATTTTATCTGATACAAGTATTCCTACCCTGGAATTTTTTGCTTCCATTTGCAGGTAAATGTTTTTCCACCCTTCACTTTTAATCTGCATGTGACATTAGATTTGAAGTAAATCTCTTGTAGGTAGCATATAGATGAGCCTTATTGCTTTTTTCTTCCCATTCAGTCACCTAGTGTCTTTTGATGGGGGTATTTATCTATTTACATCTTAAGTAATCACTGATAGATATGTATTTATTGTCATTTTATTACTTGTTTTCTGGTTGTTTTGTTGTTCTTCTCAGTTCCATTCTTCTCTTCCTTTCTTCCATTGTGGTTTGGTGGCAATCTCTAGTCTTACATTTTGGATTCCTTTATCTTTATGGTTAGTGTACAAAAACCTATTATAGGTTTTCTATTTGTGGTTACCATTAGGTTCGTATATAACATCTTAGGTGTATAGCAGTCTGTATTAAGTTGATGGTTGCTTAAGTTTGAACATATTTCAAAGGCAATAAATTTTTATCCTCATTAACACATGTATGATGTCATACTACATCTTTATATTTTCTGTATTCCTTGACTTTTTTTTTGTAAATATAATTGTTCAACCTCCATATACTGGCTTTATATGTGATTAATCTACTATCTTCACTATCTGTTTTCTTCTACCTGTGGAATTTTTTTCTTTCATTATTTTCTTACTTCTGGGTATGGCCTTTTCCACTTTCTTCTGGCCTGCAAAGTTTCTGCTGAAAAATCAGCTGCTGTCCTGAGAGCTTTTCTTTATACATAACTGTTTTCTTTGCTGCTTAAAAACTTTTCCTTATTCTTGCTTTTTGCCATTTTAATTGCTGTGTTTCTTGGCGTGGACCTCTTTGGTTTCATCTTGTTAGGAGTTCTCTTCTCTCTAGACCTTGATGTCCATTTCCTTCACCAAATTAAGGAAGTATTCAGCTATTATTTCTTCAGGTAAGTTTTCTGTCCTCTTTTCTCTCTTTTACCCTCCTGGAGTCCCTCTATAAAATTATTCTATGCTTATTAGGTTCCCTTATTGTCATTTTTAACTATTCTTTTCTCCCTTTTCAGCTCAACTTGTTTCCTCCATTACCCTGTTTTCCAGTTCACTGATCCACTGTTCTTCACCATCTAATATACTATGAATTCCTTCTATTTTTTCAATTATTGTATTTTTGAATTCATGTTATTTTTTGTATTTTCTGTCTGTTTGTTGATACTGACTCCATCCCCTCTTTCCTTAAGTCTGGTGAGTATTTTCGTGACCATTACCTTAATTTTTTAAATAAGGCATACTGCTTATCTGCTTTTTATTTTCTTCTTTTTCTGTGAGTTTTTCTTTTTCATTTGGTACATATTCCTCTGACTTCTCATTTAATGTGTCTCTGTGTATTTGTTTCTATGTATTACGTAGGTCAGCTAACTTCCTGAAAATAATGGCCTTGGGTAGAAGTCATTGGTGCCATGTGCTCTTCTGTTTTTTGGGCCATGATTACCTTCACTTCAGTCTTCTACAGATCTGCTTTGCCTGGTATGGGTACATTTGCCAGAGATTTTTCCCTGCACTGGTAAGAGGCCTGTCTTCAGCAGCTATAGGCTCATTGTTGGGCAGAGACAGCACTGAGAGTGGCTATCTGCAATTAGTTTCTCTGACAGCTTTAGGTTTACCAAAGGGCTGAGTTTCCTTCCTGCACAGCTAGTTAAGCAGCCCAGCCAGTGTGTGGAGTTATCTCTTCCCCTTCACATGACAGGAGTCACTTTGGAGTTTCACCCATTCCAGAGTAGGAGCCAGCCAGGTGTTGCAGGGTGGGTGGGCTTTGGCGTGATGCCTACCAAGGGTGGAAGTTTGGTTGGGCTGAGCATGCAGAGGATCACCTGGGTGGAGTAGCAAGGTAGATGTAGTGTTAGGGCTGAGTTTTGCAAGCATGCATCTGCCTAGCCTATTGGAGGGGAAGAAAAATGGCATCTGCCAGCACATTTGTTCTTGGAAAAATCTGCAGATTCCTGACCCTCCCAGCACACATTCAGTAAAGATTAATCAGTAAATCTTCTTTATGTGCACCTGACACACTTTTAGACTGCTGCTTCTGTGCTGTGTCTCGGTCTGGGTTATTTATTTTATGGTGACTTTCTAAGGGCAAGGAATTTGTTTCCTACTTCCCTCAGTTCACCTGGAGTTAAGAGTGCTGATTTTTAAAGTTCTCAGTGTTAAGCCGTACTATTTTTCAAAGACAGATATTATGGCGTCTTGTCTTCCCAGTGAGTTGTGCTATGGTTCTGCTCTTCTTAGTTTTCCATGCTTGTGGTGTCCCTGTTTATGGCTGTTAGTCTTTGTGTTCTTAGTCTTAGTGTCTCTACCCCTCTCGCCTTTTCAATATCACCTCCTCTGCATGATTAACCATGAAGGGTCTGTTCCACCAATCTTCAGATCATTTCCAGAGCCATGCAATGTTGCTCTTATCCACATGTATCTGTGAAATGCAACTAGTTCAGGATCCTTCCACTCCATCATCTTTCCTAAACACAGAATATTTCATTTCATCTTAAGCACAAAAAAATTGAGATAAAGATATTTTTCCCAACCCTTTTATTATACTAAGGAAAATTATTTCACCTGGCTAGTCAAAGGAAGAACCAGCTTCAAACTGTGCAGTTATGTTCTTCAACAGCTTTCAAGTCTGATGTTGCTGCTGTTTGTTTTTTCAATGTCCTGTCTAGATTTCTGAGTTATTTTACTTGATATTTATGTCTTTATTGACTAACAACTCTATATACACTTAAGCCAAGGTCCAACATGCAACATCTATAGACAAGGAACTTAATTCTCTGCCATCCTTCAAAATTCTACAATGATTGCAATATATCTGTTATTCCTGTAGAGCAACAGTACATCCCCATTTTAATCCTACATTTTAAGAGGTGTTGATCCCACATGGAACTATCACCAATAGTTACAGCAGTGTTATCAACAATAGCCAAAATATGGAAAGCCCAAGTATGAATATGTGTGTGTTTGCATGTGTGTTTGTGTGTGTATGTGTGTATATATGTAATGTATGTATATCTGTTTTTGTATATATACACATAAATATTTATATATGTAAAATATCTGTGTATAATATATATATTATATATAATACATACATGTATATATAAGCATGTATACATACATTATACATTTACATTGCATATGTATAATGTATCTTATACCCACACACATACACACACACAAATATGCTGGCAGATACCATTTTTACCCTCCACCAGAATAGATAAATGCATGCTTGCAAAACCCAGACCTAACACTGAATACGTGTACAATTATATACATATATCATACATAAAACATACATACATATATAAACATACCGTTATATATATGCAATATACAATGCCTGCATATACATGTAAATAGATGTGTGTATATATACACGTACATATATAATATACACATATGGTACATGTACATATGTATGCATATACACAGATGCATAAAATACATATACATGTTTGTGGATATACATATACATACATGTGATACACATATACATGTGTATACGTATATGTATTATATGTGTATTGTGTGTGTGCATGTGCAGATATGTACATATACATACTTATATGTATGCTATATATGATTCAATAGTATATAATTAATATTGTATTTATGATTATATAACAAACATATAATTAAATAATATAATATACATTATATGTATGTATAGGCATACATATATATGTGCATACATATAATATATACATGTGTGTATAATATACATATAACACATGTGTGATACGTGTGACATGTGTATAATATATTGTATATATGTAAGATGTTTATGTTTATGTGTATGTATAATATATGTATATGTATATTAAAATACATAACAAAATAAGATATAGTAGATTTATATATAATCCAAAATCTTAAAAGTGTTGATCCCACATGCACCATGATAGTTGAACAGCAGCATTATCAACAATAGCCAAAATATGGAAAGCACAAGAATATATATATTACATACATAATATATATAAAGAATATGTTGTATACACACACACACATGCATGCACACATAAAACAGGCAGAATATATTGTATTAGTATATGTATTAGTATTTAATAAATTATATCATATTAATATGCATATTAATATATTAGTGATGAAAAATAAAATATTATAATATAAAATATTATAATATAATATATTAGTAATGAAAAATTAAAACTTGAGGGGTGCCTAGGTGGTTCAGTGGGTTAAGCTTCTGCCTTTGCCTCAAGTCATGATCTCGGGGTCCTGGGATTGAGCCCCGCATCGGGCACTCTGCTCTGTGGGGAGCCTGCTTCCTCTTCTCTCTCTGCCTGCCTCTCTAACTACTTGTGATCTCTCTCTCTCTCTGTCAAATAAATAAATAAAAGCTTTTTAAAAAATCCTGTATTTTATTAAAGTAAATAAAATAAAATCTTGCCACTTGCAATGACATGGATGGGGCTAGAGTGTCTAATGCTGAGTGAAATAAGTCAGAGAAAGACAAATACCATATGATTTCACTCATAGTGGAATATTAAAAAACAAAACAAATGAGCAAAGGAAAAAAAGAGAGAGAGAGACAAACCAAGAAACAGACTGTTAACTCTACAGAACAAACTGATGGCTACCAGAGGGGAGCTAGGTTGGAGAGGAGTTAAACAGGTGATGGGGATTAAGAAGGGCACATGTGCTGAGCACACGGTGCTGTACAAAATTGTTGAATCACTAAATTCTACTCCTGAAACTAATATTATACTGTGTTAACTAACTGGAATTTACATAAAAACTTAATATAAAAATACATAAATAAATAGTTTTGATCCCTCCCTTCAATGTATTATCTCAGTATCTTTTGTCTCTCTTTATTTTTTGACTTCCCAATTAGCTATTTTATTGATTAGGGCTGTATTAATTAGCCTATTCACTTGTTTTAATCATCATTATTTGTAGAAACTACATGATATACTTTTAAGGTAAAATAAGCTAGCTATCAAGACAGGAAACAATGTGTGTTGGAGAGGATGTGGAGAAAGGGGAACCCTCTTACACTGTTGGTGGGAATGCAAGTTAGTGCAGCCACTTTGGAGAACAGTGTGGAGACTCCTGAAGAAATTAAGAATAGAGCTTCCCTATGACCCTGCAATTGCACTGCTGGGTATTTACCCCAAAGATACAGATGTAGTGAAAAGAAGGGCCATCTGTACCCCAGTGTTTATTGCAGCCATGGCTACGGTCGCCAAACTGTGGAAAGAACCAAGATGCCCTTCAACAGATGAATGGATAAGGAAGATGTGGTCCATATACACAATGGAGTATGATGCCTCCATCAGAAAGGATGAATACCCAACTTTTGTAGCAACATGGACGGGACTGGAAGAGATTATGCTGAGCAAAATAAGTCAAGCAGAGAGAGTCAAGTATCATATGGTCTCACTTATTTGTGGAGCATAACAAAGAACATGGAGGACAGGGGGAGATGGAGAGGAGAGGGAGTTGAGGGAAACTGGAAGGGGAGATGAACCATGAGAGACTATGGACTCTGAAAAACAACCAGAGGGTTTTGAAGGGGCAGGGGGTGAGAGGTTGAGGAACCAGGTGGTGGGTCATAGGGAGGGCACGTACTGCATGGAGCACTGGGTGTGATGCCAAAACAATGAACACTGTCATGCTGTAAATAAAAAAAAAATAAGCTAGCTATTTATTATTGGGATTATATTATTTAGAGCTTTTTTTAATTATGAAGAAGTTTAAGAAAAATTTATTGTCCTATTATGTCAAGTATCACTAATGACTCTCTGGTGCAACATGTGGCCTTAATCCATTCTTTTGGATGATTAACAATACACAAATATTTTTAGTTAATATTTTCTTAGAATTTAGAAAATATAATAAGCTGGAGAATATAAGCATCACAGCAAAAATGTTTGCCGTGTTTAAAAATTGATTTATCACGGATGCCTGGGTGGCTCAGATGATCAAGCATCTACCTTCAGCTCAGGTCATGATCCCAGGGTTTTGGGATCGAGCCCCACATCTGATTCCTTGCTCAGCAGGGAGCCTGCTTCTCCACTGCCCGCCATTCCCCTTGTTTGTGTTGCACTCTGTGTGTGTGTGTGTGTGCGCGTGTGTGTCAAATAAATACATAAAATATTTTTTAAAAAATAAAGTAAAAGTTGATTTATTATCTTGTAAATAGTCTATTCATCCACTTTTCTTTTTTTTTTAAGTTAAGATTTTTGGGCTCTCTTGTTCTGAGCTGCTTTCATGATTTTCTCTTCTGAAATTTGCAAGTTTCAGTGTTATATGTCATGATGTTGACCTATTTTTATTGATTGAGTGGAGGGTCCTTTGTGCCTCCTGGACTTAAATGCCTGTTCCCTTCCCCAGCTTAAGAAAGTTCTCAGCTATAATTTGTTCAAATCAACTTTCTGCCCCTCTCCCTCTCTTTATCCTTTGGTACCCCAGATACCAAGTACCGAAATATTATTTCACTTCGTGGTATTGCTGATCTCTCCAATTCTCCCCTCATGACCATAGCTGTTTTCCTCTTTTTCTCAGCTTCCTTATTGCCCATCATTTTGTCTTCTATGTCACTAACTCTCTCTTCTGCCTCATTTATCCAAGCAGTTAGAGCCTCTGTTTTTTATTGCATCTTAGTAATGGCATTTTAAATTTTAACCTGATTAGATTTTAGTTCCTTTATTTCTATAGTAAACTGATTCTTTAGTGTCTTCTATGTTTCTTTCAAGCCCAAGTAGTAGCTTTATAATCGTTGTTTTGAATTCTAGTTCCAACATCTTATATTCATATTATTAATTCCATGGCAGAGAATACTACTTCTGGCTCTTTCTTTAGGGTTGAATTTCTCCATCTCATCATTATGTCCAGAAAAGAATAGAAGAAAGAGAAAATACAAAAATAGCAACAACCAGCAGGAGGAGGTGAAGGAGGAGACAAAACAAAATAAGGGGGAAGAAAAGGTAAAAAAGAACAAAACACTAAACTAGATCCTGAGTGCATTTTGTCCCACTTGTTAAAGGAAACTAGGAAAATAGTTAAGAAAGTGAAAAAAAAAAGAAAGTGAAACATATACATATACACACAAAAATAAAATAAAAATAAAACCAAAATAGAACCAAAAATTAAAAATATACATATATAACATGGGTCTAAAAATAGAAATTAAAAAACAAGAAACGAATTGATAAAATAGGGGCACCTGAGTGGCTCAGTGGGTGAAAGCCTCTGCTTTTGGCTCAGGTCATGATCCCAGGGTCCTGGGTTCCAGCCCCGCATCAGGCTCTCTGATCAGTGGGGAGCCTGCTTCCCATCCCCCCTCTCTGCCTGCCTCTCTGCCTACTTGTGATCTCTCTCCCTCTGTCAAATAAATAAATAAAATCTTTTAAAAAAAGAATTCATAAAATAAGAATATGGTGAGAAAAAATAAAACAAAGACTAAAGAATAATAAAAAGCCACAAATGCTATATACTGTTTTCCCCAGGAGCTGAAGGATTGCAGTTGTGTATGATCAGTGTACTCAGTGATAGCTGAATGTTCCTGCTGGTCTTCTCGGGGAGGGGCCTGTTGTGCTGTCCTTAGCCTGATGAAATTGTCCTTGCAGTCTGTTGTCCTTACCCTGGCGAAACTGCACTTGCCTTGCATTCATACAGAATGAAAATGGTAGCGCCTCAATCTCTATCCCAGGAACTGAATGTCCATGCCCCCACTCTTCAGTGAGCCCTCACAGAAAAGCAGTCAATCACTCTTGTGTCCCTAGTTTCCACCCAAATTCTGTGTTCACCCAGCCTGTGACTGAGCATTTTTATCTCAGATACAGGACCCATTTTTGAGTTTCCAAACTATGGATTCCTGTGGTATGGACCAATGCACTTCCTCCTAGGAGAGGGAGAATTCCCATCAAAATCAACAAAAGCTGGCTACGACCAAGACATACCACTTATTTCTATTTCATTTAGTCTCTTGCTGTGGTTTTGTCCTCTTCTTTCATTTGGGATATATTCCTCTGTTATTTTTTCCCCACTCTCTGTGTCTGTTTCTGGGAATAAGGAAAGTCAGCTACCTCTCCTGTTCATGAAAATAGTGACCTTATGAAGAAAACCTCCTGTAGTACCCTGCCTTATGATCTGCCCTGTTCACCAGAATCTGGTTGTACCCCCTGTGTGGGCTGCTTTCTCCCTCTTGTTATGAATGGGGTGAATTGGCTGTGGGTGTACTGCTGGTTGAGGCTGGCCTTGGGTATAGCCATACCCAGCTCTGTCCACAGAAAGTTGGCATGTCAGAAGAGGGCGATATAAAATAGTCAATGTGCTAGATGAGAAAAATCTGCAGCCCAGGGTATTCTGTTAGCAAGGCCATTATTCAAAGTAGGAGGAAAGATAAAGGGTTTCTCAGGAAAACAAAAGCTAAAGTAGTTCACAACCATTAAACCAGTCCTGCAAGAAATATTACAGGGGACCATTTGAGGGAAAAGGAGAGATCATATGTGACAATAAAAAAGACAGGAAAATACAAAAACAGTAAAAATGAATGTTTCTGTAATGTATTACCCAGGGGACTCACTAAATAAAAGAATTTAAACTATAATAACAGATACCTTAAATGTGCAGAGGGGAAATAATAGACTCAAACTTAAACAACTAATAACTTAATATAGACTGGCATAGGCAGAAGAGATTATATACAAACCCAATGTATCAAAACCCACTAATAGGGGCACCTAGGTGGCTCAATCAGTTAAGCATCTGCCTTCAGCTCAGGTCATGATCTCAGGGTTCTGAGCCCCATATCAGACTTCCTCCCCAGTGGGGAACCTCCTTATCTCTCTCCCTCTATGCCTTCCCTCTCCACTCACTCTCTTTCTTTCTCCCTCAAAAGTAAAGAAATAAAATCTTTAAAAAAAAATTTAAAACAATAAAAATATGCACTAAATAAAGAGAAGGAAACTTGAATATATCACTAAAGAAGATCACAAAACATGAGTAAAAGACAAGAATAGATCAAAATATTTTCAAACAAAACAAGTAATAAAATGGCAGTAAATACATATCTATCAATAATTTCTTTGAATGGAAACGGAATAAACACTCCAATCAAAAAGACACTCCAATCAAAAAGTCAGAATGAATTTTTTTTAAAAAAAAGTCAGAATGAATTTTTTTTAAAAAAGACCCATCTATATGTTGCCTACAAGAAACTCATTATAGACCTAAGGAGACCTGCAGATTGAAAGTGAGGTGTTAAACAAGCATCTGTCATGGGAATAGATGTCAAAGGAAAGTAGAGTAGCAATATTTCTATCCAACATACTAGACTTTGAAAAACAATGACTGTAACAAGAGACAAAGAAGGAAACAACATAATCATAATGGGCACAATCCAACAAGAAGATGTAACAATTGTAAATGTTTATGAACCCAACATGGGAGAAGCCAAATACATGAAACAGTTAATAGCAAATATAAAGAAACTAATCTATAGTAAGACAACAATAGTTGTTCATCTAAGCAGAAAATTAACAAGGAAAGAATGGCTTTGAATGACACCGTGGACCAGATGTACTTAATAGATTATTCAGAATATTTCATCCTAAAACAGCAGAAAACACATTCTCAAGGTCTCCAGAACACATCACATAAAACAAACCTCAATAAATTCAGAAAGATCAGGATCATACCATGCATCTCTCTGACCTCAGTGTTATGAACTGGGAGTCAACCACCAGAAAAAAATCTGGAAAGACCATAAATAATGGAGATTAAAATAATGAAGATAACAGAGATTAAAAACATGCCACTGAACAATGAGTGGGGCAACTGGGAAATCAAGAAGAAATTTTGAAAACATGCAAACAAATAAAAATGAAAACACAGTGGTCCAAAAATCTTTGGGATGAAGCAAAAGCTGTCCAAAGAGGGAAGTATATAGTGATACAAGCCTACCTTAAGAAAGAGGGGAAAAAGTCTCAAATAAACAATTTCATATTTTACATAAAGTAGCTAGAAAAAGAACAACAAACAAAACCTAAAAGCAGCAGAAGAAAGGAAATAATAAAGATTAGAGCAGAAATAAACAAACAACAACAACAAAAGCCAAAAGAGATCAATGAAACCAGGAGCTTGTTCTTTCAAAAAAATCAGTAATATTAATAAGCCTCTAGCCAGATATAATTAAAAGAAAAAAAAGGGTAAGGACTCAAATAAATAAAATCACAAAAGAAGGTGGAAAAAAACACCACCACAAAAATACAAATACGTACATATGTATACATACATATATATGTGTATAAACACACACACACATTATGTATGAGAATATCATGAAAAACTATATGTCAACAAATTGGACAACCTAGAAGAAATGGACAAATTCCTAGAAACATAAAAATTACCAAAACTGAAACAGGAAGAAATAGAAAATTTTAACAGACGTGCGGTCCGGAGCCATGGCGCCCAGAGCCGCGACCCGCGCGCCCGGCCCCGTCGCCCCGCGGGAGCCGCCACGTCTCTGGGTGAAAGGGGGCCCTGTCTGGGCCGTCGGGCGGGGGGCAGAGGCGGGGGGGGCGGGGACCCCGGCTCCCTCCTCCCGAGGTCGGGGAGACGCACAGGCGCCGGGGGCTCCGGGCCGCTCCCGCGGATCGGGGGATGATGCCGCGCTCGGTGCCCCGGGACTGGCCTCAGTTTCTCGCGACCGACGGGCTCGGCGACTGCTGGGATGCCCGACGCGGAGCGGCGCCCCAACCAATCCGAGGGGGCGGGGGATCCGCGGGACCTGTGCGCGCTGCCCTCGCTGGCGGCCCCTCGGCTCCCGCGGCACGGGCTCCTCTGCACCTCGATCCCACTCCCGGACCCCGGGCTTTGGGGACCCAAGGTCTCTCGGGGAAGTTGGGTCCCGTCCCCCATTACGAGGGCATCCTACGTCCTTGGCGACCCCACACCTCTACCTCACCCGCGAGGGGCTCTTCATTCTCCCGGGGAGCTAGAGCCTCCGGTCCTCCACCTCTCCGCCTCTTCCTTTCTCCTTCCTCTGCTGCGGGACTTTTGTCCTAGAAATGGAGTGGGGCCGTGCAGGTGGACCGGCCTGGAGCGGAGGGACACCTTCGCCGCATCCCCCTCCCCTGGAGTGACCCCCGCGGGACTTCCTCCAGCCTGGATCTCCCAAACTGGGGCGGGGTGGGGGGGGGTGATTCGCTGAAATCCCCAGGAGACTCTGATCCCGGAACATTCTACTGTCCCTTTTGGGAGGGTCGAATCTCCGTTTCCAAAAGCCCCCACTCCAGCACCTGGGAATGACCCAGTCTTCACCGCATACACAGGGAAACCCTGGGACCCCAAGGGAAAATGTCGCTCCAGGGTACTCCACATTCACTTGCCCTGGGTGCCTTCACCTTCAACCAGCCAGTCCTGAAGGCCACCCCCGGCTTCTCCAGAGTCCCTGTAACATACATTGCAGTCTCTTTCTTCCGTTCGCCCTGGTCCTGCATCTCCCCCAGCCCCACTCCACCCCGGGGATCCGGACTGTCTCCCTCTTGGCCTGGCCCTGTGAGGCCAACACTACTATCCTGCCTCTTCTTAGTAGCCCTCAGTCCCTGTGTCTCGGCAAGAGAGACCCGGGCGGGAGGCCTGGCCACCTTCAGAGTGTGAGCTGAGGACAGAGGGTCCTCGGGAGTCCCCACTCCACGCTGCGTGTGCTCTGGATCTGCCAGCATTCCTGCAAAAGGCCTTAATTTCTTCTTTGAAATAGGTGTGGTAGGGGCCATCTGGGCAAGGAGCGTCCCTGCAAAATAAAACCCGAATGTGTCCCCTTCCCAGGGTAGAGATGGGGGACCTTCTCTCTCCAAGCGGGAGCGGGATACGAAGACAGTGGGGCCCAAATGGAGTTGCTGTGGCAAGAGGGCGTCGGTCGTGCCAGAAGCCGCCTGCGCCCTTCTCAGGCCTCCATCAGCCATGTGGGCAGTATTGCATTGCGTCGGATGCATGAGGTGGAAGGGGAACGGACAGGCTTCTTCAGGTCCCCCGTTAGAGACTCTCCCCAGTGTCTCCACAGGTTATTGAGCTCCGTGGCTGTAGAGCAAGTCCTAAGTCTGCCCCTCCGGATTGGTTCTCCCCGCCCAAGGTTCACCCCAATGGTTCATCAGGTTTGGAGAGGAAAATGAAAGCAAACAGGGTGGCTTGCTGGGGTTGGGGAACAAGCAGAAATCTCCACCAGAGGTCGTCCTTAGAGACACACAACATTCCCCGGACTGCACACCTACTGGGGGACCCCCCGAGTGCTCCGACTCCTTGTTATCCTTATTGAGGGGAAAAAGAAACCACGGTTTGGAGACTGTAAGGGGGACCCATTCAGAGTCGTTTCGCTTGTACGTGGCAGAGTCAAGCTGCAGGGCTTGCCTGGGTCCCCTGGTCCTGGCAGAGAAGCAGTGCGGGGGGGGGGGGGGGGGCAGAGAAAGCAGGTCCCTCTTCTAACCACAGGGGGGTGCCTCCTGACTTGAGTATGTGCCTCCCTGCAGCTCCCAACAAGTCACAGGGGACTCATCCTTTCCTCTCTCGTCCGTGCCACCTTCCATGCCCACCGCTCCTTCCCCCTACCCCTCCAGGAAGAAAACTGTCCACAAGAGCATGTGCCTGTCCCTGGCTCTCCTCCTGGCGGTTAACAAACAGTATTCCAGCCCAGTTTGACCGTCTACCGCAAGAGCGCCCGCGGCCCACCCGAGAGCTACAGAAGGCCCAGAGCCCCAGCAGACACCTGATGAACCCCAACGGCTTCTCAAAGAACCCCAAGGATGTGTCTGTCCCCACCGCCATGGCCCCGCGAGGGCCCCAGACTTGGGATGTCAGCATCACTACCTGCTCAGCCAACGTCAACCTGACCCACCAGCCCTGGTTCCAGGGCCTGGAGCCCCATTTCTGGCAGTTTCTGACCAACCGGCACTGCTGCTACTTCCCCATGCTGCTGAACTACCCGGAGAAGTGCCCCGGCGCCGTCTACCTGCTGGTGGTGGTCAAGTCGGTCATCACGCAGCACGATCGCCGCGAGGCCATCGCCAGACCTGGGGCCGGGAGCAGGAGTCGGGGAGCTGCGGCGGTGTGCGCACCCTCTTCCTGCTGGGCACCGCCTCCAAGCAGGAGGAGCGCGCCCACTACCAGCAGCTGCTGGCCTGCGAGGACCGGCTGTATGGCGACATCCTGCAGTGGGACTTTCTGGACGGCTTCAACCTCTCAAGGAGTTCCACTTCCTCAAGTGGTTCGACATCTGCTACCTCCATGTCCAGTTCATCTTCAAGGGCGACGACGACGTCTTCGTCAACCCCACCAACATGCTGGAGTTTCTGGCCGACCCGCAGCCGCAGGAGGACCTGTTCGTGGGCGACATCCTGCAGCACGCCTGGCCCATCCGCAAGAAGGACAAGTACTACATCCCGGGGGTCCGGTACAGCAAGGCCAGCTACCCACCACACGCGGGCGGCGGCGGCTTTCTCATGGCCCGCGGCCTGGCCCGGCGCCTGCACCGCGCCTGCGACACGGTGGAGCTGTACCCCATCGACGACGTCTTCCTCGGCATGTGTCTGAGCGTCCAGCCCACGGCCCATGAGGGCTGCAAGACGTTCGGCATCTCCCGGAACCACAACGGCCGCATGAACAAGGAGCTCTGCTTCTTCCGCTCCATGCTTGAGGTGCACAAGCTGCTGCCAGCCGAGCTGCTGGCCATGTGGGGACTGGTGCTCGGCAACGTAACCTGCACCTGTAAGCTGCAGGTGCTCTGACAGCGGCCCACCCCCCGCAGGGGCGGGGCCACGCGTTCTTGAGCGCCCCCCCCCCCCCCCGCCCCCTCGGCAGCCTGGGGCTGGAGCTGCAATGCCCGGGGCAGAGATCGTGGTTCCCTGCCCGCCCCTCAACCCCGCAGGAAGATGGGGGTGGATGAGCATGGGGCTTTGTGGCCCCCTGGGCGTGATGAGACGCAGTGAGCCAGAAGGGGGCCTCCGTGCGTGGACCCAGAAAGTAGTCCTTCCCCGCCTGCACAAGGTCATCTTGGGAGCAAGGCCGGTGGCCTCCGGTAGCCCTCCTAACCTGGGTTCCCTGCTGGGCTCCCTGTGACCTGGAGGGAGGCCTAGTGGCCTCTGAAGGAACCCTGTGCTCAGGTACCGTACCGGGTTAGGCCTGGCCCTGGATGGGAGAGGGACATCTTCACAGAGGAGATTCTCCACCTCCCATGAAATGCCTCAGTCTCCCCCACAGGCCCAGGCAGCCCTTTCAGGAGAAGCTCAACACTATGCAGGCTCCCAGGCCCGTCCTCTGCCGCCCATGCCCCTGGGCCTCCAGGAGATGGAAGGAAGCTCGCAAGGCCCTCGGCACCCCTATCCCCCGCCCCCAGACTTGCCTGGAGTTGCTGCTCCTCTGTGCTCGAAGGTGGCTTCGCTCCCGGCTGTGTCCTGTGACGCTCCATCCACCCGGTCTGGAAGCGCGGCTGACCGCCCTGACTACCTCAGCAATGCTCAGAACCTCCAGATGGGCTGCAGCGCCCCCACCCCAGGGTCAGAGAGCAGTGCTCCAACCTCGGCAGTCGCGGTGCTGCCCAGCCCAGGGAGGACCCGTGTGCGGTGCCCCCAAAGCCTGGCTCCCCAGTCGGAAACCAGCTGGTTTGTCCCTGGAGATGGACCTTCCTCTATTACTGTGAAGTCTTATTTTTGAAGAATTTGGAGGGAGAGAGTGCCAGGCCTCCGGAGATGATGGTGTTCCTCCTCTCCCTTCCCTCATTCCAGCAAGATACCCTCTCCCGCGGCCACTCACTCCCCACCCATGCCTGTTACAGTCCCCCTCTGAAACCCTGTCCTCCCTGCCTGCCTACTTCTCCAGGGCCTGAGCAGACAAACGTGGGCTCCTGTGAAGGGATGGAGTGAACCCTCAGGCGTCCTTGGGCCTGGGCTCAGAAGGACCCCCCCCCCCCCCCTCACATCAGTGGCCAGGCACCTGGGGAAAGATTGAGGGATCGACTCTATTTTCTCAATAAAAGGGGGCTGGTTTTAAACAGAGAAAAGAAAGGAAAGAAAGAAAGAAGGAAGGAAGGAGGGAAGGAAGGAAGGAAGGAAAAGGGAAGGAGGGAGGGAGGGAAAGAAAGGGAGAAAGAGAGAAAGAAGAAAATGAGAAAGGGAAAAAGAGAGAGACAGAGACAGAAAGAGAAGAAGAGAAAGAAAGAAACGAAAAGAAATAAAGAAAGAGAGAGAGGAAGGAAGGAAGGGAAAGAAAGGAAGAAAAGGAGAAAGGAGAGAGAGAAAGAGAAAGAAAGAAAGAAAGAAAGAAAGAAAGAAAGAAAGAAAGAGAAAGAGAGGAAGGAAGAGAGGAAGGGAAGGAGGGAGGGAGGAAGGGAAGAAAGAAGAGAAAGGAAGGAAGGAAGAAAGGAGAAGAAAATTTTAACAGACTTGTAAACAGCAAAGAAATTGAGTCACAAATCAATCTATCAAAATCCTAGAGGAGAACATGGGCAGTAACCTCTTCAAAGTAAGCTACAGCAACTTCTTTCAAGACATGTCTCCAAAGGCAAAAGAAACAAAAGTGAAAATGGACTTTGGGAACTTCATCAAGATCAAAAGCTTCTGCAGAAAAGGAAACAGTAGACAAAACAAAGAGGCAACCAATAGAATGGGAGAAGATATTCACAAATGACTACAAAGTGCTGATATCCAAGATCTACAAAGAACCCCTCAAACTCAACACATACAAAAAAGATAATCACATGGGGCACCTGGGTGGCTCAGTGGGTTAAAGCCTCTGCTTTCCGATCAGGTCATGATCCCAGGGTCCTGGGATCAAGCCCCGCATCTGGCTCTCTGCTCAGCAGGGAGCCTGCTTCCCTTCCTCTCTCTCTGGCTGCCTCTCTGCCTACCTGTGATCTCTGTCTGTCAAATAAATAAATAAAATCTTTCAAAAAAAAAAAGATAATCACATCAAAACTCACAATAAATAAAAGTCCAGGGCCAGATGGCTTCACAGGTGAATTTTACTAAATGTTTAAAGAAGAGTTAGTACTTATTCTTCTCAAAATATTCCAAAAAATAAAATAGAAAGCAAAACTTCCAAATTAATTCTATGAGGCCATTAGTAGGCTGATATCCAAACCAGACAGATACCACTGAAAAAGCAAAGTACTGGCCAACATCCCTGATGAAGATGGATGCAAAAATTCTCAACAAAATACTATCAAATGAAATCCATTAAATTATACAATACATTAAATTAAATAATACATTAAAAAAAATCCATGACCATTTGGGATTTATTCCTGTTGCAAGAGTGGTTCAATATTCCCAAACCAATCAATGTGATACTTCACATCAATCAGAAAGAATAGAACTGTGTGATCATGTTAGTAGACACAGAAAGATCATTTGACAAAGAACATGTATTCATGATTTAAAACCTCCAACAAAGTAGATTTAGAGGTAACATACCACAACAGAATAAAGGACATGTATGAAAACCCTCAGCTAATGTCATCTCAATGCGATAGATTGAGAGCTTTTCCCCTAAGGTCAGGAACAAGACAAAGATGTCCCCTCTCACCACTTTTATTCAACATAGTATTAGAAGACACAGCCACAGCAATGAGATGACAAAAAAAGAAATAAAAGACATCCGAATCAATAAGGTAGAAGTCAAACTTTTACTACTTGCTTATGAAATGATACTTTATAGAGAAAATGTGAAAGAGAAAGTCCACCAAAATACTGCTATAACTAATAAATGAATTCAATAAAGTTGTAGTATACCAAGTCAATGTGCAGAGTATGTTGCCTTTCTAGACACTGATTATGAAGCAGCAGAGAGAGAAATTAAGGAATAAATCCCATTTACAATTGCACCAAAACCATAAGATACCTAGGAATAAGCCTAACCAAAGAGGCAAAAGGCCTGTACTCTAAAAACTATAGAACACTTGAAAAGAAATTGAAGATGACACACCAAAGTGGGAAGATATACCAAGGTCATGTCTTGGAAGAACAAATATTGTTAAAATGTTTATATTATCCAAAATAATCCATATTTAGTGCAGTCCCTATTAAAATAACATTTTTCAGAGAGCTAGAAATCCTAAAATTGTATGGGACACAAAAGAACTTTGAATAGGTGAAGCAGTCCTGAAGAAGAAAAGCAAAGCTGGAGGTTTCACAATTCCATACTTCAAGTTATATTACAAAGGTGTAATCATCAAAACCATATGGTACTGGCACAAAAGCAGACACATAGATCAAAGAAACAGAATAGAAAGCCCAGAAAGAACCCCACAATTATATGATCAATTAATCTTTGACAAAGCAGATAGAATAACCAATGGACAAAAGACAGCCTCTTTAACAAATGGTGGTGGGAAACTGGACAGCAACATGAAGAGGAATGACTGGACCACTTTCTTACAAAATATGCAAACATAAATTCAAAATAAATGAAATATCTAAATGTCAAATGGGAATCCATCAAAATCCTAGGAAAGAATGCAGGCAGTAACTTCTTTAACATCAGCCATACTAGCCAAGTCTTATTAGATATATCTCCTAAGGTAGGCAAACAAAAGCAAAAATAAACTATTGGGGCATCATCAAAATAAAAATCTTCTGCAGAGTAAAGGAGACAATCAACAAAACTAAAAGGCAACCTACAGAGTGAGAGAAGATCTTTGCAAATAACATATCTGACAAAGGACTACCATCCAAAATATACAAAAGAACTTATAAAACTCAACACTCAAAATACAAAGAGTCCAACTTACAAAGGAGCAGAAGACATGAATATTTTTTCAAGAAGGCATATGATGGCCAACAGAATCATGAAAGAGTGGTCAACATTCCTCACGAGGGGGGTGAAAATCAAGGCATAGGATGTGTTTCCTTTATTTCTGTTTTCAAATTTCTTTTATCCAAAATCTATAAAGGACTTATCAAACTCAACAGCAGAAAAAAAAATGACCTAATTAAGACAAAGGCAAAAGACATTAATAGACACTTTTCCAAAGAAGACATCCAGATGGCTAACAGGTGCTTGAAAAGATGCTCAACATCATTCATCATCAGAGAAATACAACTCAAAACCACAGTGAGATACCGCCTCACATCTGTCAGAATGGCTAAAATCAACAACACAAGAAATAGCAGGTGTTGGCAAGGATGTGAAGAAAAAGGAACCCTCTTTCACTGTTGGGAATCCAAACTAGGGTATCCCATATAGAAAACATTATGGAGTTTCCTTATAATGTTAAATGTAAATATAATGTTAAAAATAGAACTATCCTACAATAATTATACTACCATATATATCCCCAAAGAATACAGGAATACTTAGTCAAAGGAATACACTCAACCCCGTGTTTATAATAGCATTACCTACAACAACAAAAGTTGACCAAGTAATGCAAACAGCCCAAATATGTAGAGATAGAGATAGAGATAGATATATAGAGAAATAGATAGATAATGGAATATTGGAGTATTACTCAGCCATCAAGAACCATCAAGAAGAAAGAAATCTTGACATTTGCAATGATGTGGATGAAACTATACTATGTGAAATAAGTCAATCAGATAAAGACAAATGCCATATGATTTCACTCATATGTGGGATTGAAGAAATAAAATGACCAAAGGGGGGAAAAAGGGAGAGATAAACCAAGAAACAGACTCCTAACTCTAGAGAACACAGTGACAGTAACCAGAGGGGAGGAGGTGGGGGGATGTGTTAAAACAGGTGATGGGGATGAAGGGGGGGGTGTTTATGATGGGCACTGAGAGTTGTATGGAAGTGTTGAGTCACTGTACTGTACACCAACTAATATAGCACTGTATATGCTATACAGTTAACTAACTATAATTTAAATAACAACATTAAGAAAAAAACACTGTAAAACCAGCAAATTAAGAGACTCAACCTCATTAGAACTCTGGAAGACAACAAAGGTTGATAGCAACTAAGGAAATGATGAATTAGAGGAGCCACTGACTCCATACTCTATCAGGTCCAAACAGTGGCTACACAATATTTTCTCCAAAACATTGCAAAATGACATTGTTCTATGAGGCCAAAATAACAATGAATAAGAAACAGTTTGAAAGCATGGGAGAATAGTTAGGGGGAAGTGAGCTACTTTGAGGAAAAACAGACAGCCCTAAAAAATACCCCAAATACATGTCGAGTGCTGGATGCACACGCAGAAATTACCTGAAGAGACAATAACCTTTCCCAGCTGTTAGGGTGACCAGTGATGGGTGGGGGAGGTGGGGTGGAGAACTGCACAAAGAATGGAGCAACAAGCAGGGAAAGAGTTTATTCACTTTCCAATGGAGGGGAGGCACCAGGCATCTAGAGAGACAACAGCCCTGACTTTTTGTCAGGCAGGGCCTTTAAGGGTTTTTTAAAGGTGTGGGAGGGTTGCTACTGTGCCCATCATGGAAGGAAGGGGTTTGGGGAGGGGGTCAACTCTCTTGGCCAGGTGAAGCAGGTTTTCAAGGGGCTCTATGTGGGGAACCTCCAGGATATACAGTCAGGCTAGAGAAAAATATGCTTTGTAGCTGGGGAGAATGGAAGGGATCATCACCTAGAAAAACCAAGTTATGGTCAAATGAAGACAACTGTGAGTTTTCTCTGTAAGCTTGGCTTGGGAAGGGGAGACTTTGAGTAGATTTCGTTCAACAACTATTACACTATGTTTTTTGGTTTTTGTTGTTTGGGGGGGGTGATGTATTCTTTTGCTTTACTTTGTTTTCTTGGCTCAATAGAAGAAGGAAGTAGAATGTAAGTCAGAGTAGCTAAGCATTACAGGTACCCCCACAGAGAGTTAACCTGAAAATACTTAGAGATATATAGATACATAGATACACACACACACACACACACGACTTTTTACATTTTTATATGTATATATTACATATGTGTAAAAACTTTCCAATATACAATAAATATATATAATAATTATATAACTCTCGCATATATATTATACATAAAATATATATAATGATATATTTAAAAATATAAATGTATATCTTTTTTTTTATAAAGAGGAAATGTTTTTTATTCTTTTTTTTAATTTATTTTTTCAGCATAACAGTATTCATTGTTTTTGCACAACACCCAGTGCTCCATGCAAAACGTGCCCTCCCTATTACCCACCACCTGTTCCCCCAACCTCCCACCCCTGACCCTTCAAAACCCTCAGGTTCTTTTTCAGAGTCCATAGTCTCTTATGGTTCGCCTCCCCTTCCAATTTTTTTTTTTTATAAACATGTAATGTATTTTTATCCCCAGGGGTACAGGTCTGTGAATCGCCAGGTTTACACACTTCACAGCATTCACCATAGCACATACCCTCCCCAATGTCCATAACCCCCTCCCCCTCTCCCAACCCCACCTCCCCCCAGCAACCCCCAGTTTGTTTTGTGAGATTAAGAGTCATTTATGGTTTGTCTCCCTCCCAATCCCATCTTGTTTCATTTATTCTTCTCCTATCCCTCTAATCCCCCATGTTGCTTCTCCATGTCTTCATATCAGGGAGATCATATGATAGTTGTCTTTCTCTGATTGACTTATTTCACTAAGCATGATACCCTCTAGTTCCATCCACGGCGTCGCAATTGGCAAGATTTCGTTTCTTTTGATGGCTGCATAGTATTCCATTGTGTATATATACCACATCTTCTTTATCCATCCATCCATTGATGGACATCTAGGTTCTTTCCATAGTTAGGCAATTGTAGACATTGCTGCTATAAACATTCGGGTACACATGCCCCTTCGGATCACTACGTCTGTATCTTTAGGGTAAATACCCAGTAGTGCAATTGCTGGGTCATAGGGTAGTTCTATTTTCAACATTTTGAGGAACCTCCATGCTGTTTTCCAGAGTGGTTGCCCCAGCTTGCATTCCCACCAACAGTGGAGGAGGGTTCCCCTTTCTCCGCATCCTCGCCAGCATCTGTCATTTCCTGACTTGTTAATTTTAGCCATTCTGACTGGTGTGAGGTGATATCTCATTGTGGTTTTGATTTGTATTTCCCTGATGCCGAGTGACGTGGAGCACTTTTTCATGTGTCTGTTGGCCATCTGGATGTCTTCTTTGCAGAAATGTCTGTTCATGTCCTCTGCCCATTTCTTGATTGGATTGTTTGTTCTTTGGGTGTTGAGTTTGCTAAGTTCCTTATAGATTTTGGATACTAGCCCTTTATCTGATATGTCGTTTGCAAATATCTTCTCCCATTCTGTCAGTTGTCTTTTGGTTTTGTTAACTGTTTCCTTTGCTGTGCAAAAGCTTTTGGTCTTGATGAAATCCCAATAGTTCATTTTTGCCCTTGCTTCCCTTGCCTTTGCCGTTGTTCCTAGGAAGATGTTGCTGTGGCTGAGGTCGAAGAGGTTGCTGCCTGCATTCTCCTCAAGGATTTTGATGGATTCCTTTCTCACATTGAGGTCCTCATCCATTTTGAGTCTATTTTCATGTGTGGTGTAAGGAACTGGTCCAATTTCATTTTTCTGCATGTGGCTGTCCAATTTCCCCAGCACCATTTATTGAAGAGGCTGTCTTTTTTCCATTGGACATTCTTTCCTGCTTTGTCGAAGATGAGTTGACCATAGAGTTGAGGGTCTATTTCTGGGCTCTCTATTCTGTTCCACTGATCTATGTGTCTGTTTTTGTGCCAGTACAATGCTGTCTTGATGATGGCAGCTTTGTAATAGAGCTTGAAGTCCAGAATTGTGATGCCACCCACTTTGGCTTTCTTTTTCAGTATTCCTTTGGCTATTCGAGGTCTTTTCTGGTTCCATATAAATTTTAGGATTATTTGTTCCATTTCTTTGAAAAAAATGGATGGTATTTTGATAGGGATTGCATTAAATGTGTAGATTGCTTTAGGTAGCATGGACATTTTCACAATATTTATTCTTCCAATCCAGGAGCATGGAACATTTTTCCATTTCTTTGTGTCTTCCTCAATTTCTTTCATGAGTACTTTATAATTTTCTGCGTATAGATTCTTAGCCTCTTTGGTTAGGTTTATTCCTAGGTATCTTATAGTTTTGGGTGCAATTGTAAATGGGATTGACTCCTTAATTTCTCTTTCTTCTGTCTTGTTGTTGGTGTACAGAAATGCAACTGATTTCTGTGCATTGATTTTATATCCTGACACTTTACTGAATTCCTGTACAAGTTCTAGCAGTTTTGGAGTGGAGTCTTTTGGGTTTTCCACATATAGTATCATATCATCTGCGAAGTGTGATAGTTTGACTTCTTCTTTGCCTGTTTGGATGACTTTAATCTCCTTTTGTTGTCTGATTGCTGAGGGTAGGATTTCTAGTACTATGTTGAATAGCAGTGGTGATAACGGACAGCCCTGTCATGTTCCTGACCTTAGCGAAAAAGCTTTCAGTTTTTCTCCATTGAGAATGATATTTTCGGTGGGTTTTTCATAGATGGCTTTGATAATATTGAGGTATGTGCCCTCTATCCCTACACTTTGAAGAGTTTTGATCAGGAAGGGATGCTGTACTTTGTCAAATGCTTTTTCAGCACCTATTGAGAGTATCATATGGTTCTTGTTCTTTCTTTTCTTAATGTGTTCTATCACATTGATTGATTTGCGGATGTTGAACCAACCCTGCAGCCCTGGAATAAATCCCACTTGATCGTGGTGAATAATCCTTTTAATGTACTGTTGAATCCTATTGGCTAGTATTTTGGCGAGAATTTTTGCATCTGTGTTCATCAAGGATATTGGTCTGTAGTTCTCTTTTTTGGTGGGATCCTTGTCTGGTTTGGGATCAAGGTGATGCTGGCCTCATAAAATGAGTTTGGAAGTTTTCCTTCCATTTCTATTTTTTGGAACAGTTTCAGGAGAATAGGAATGAGTTCTTCTTTAAATGTTTGGTAGAATTCCCCTGGGAAGCCGTCTGGACCTGGGCTTTTGTTTGTTTGGAGATTTTTGATGACTGTTTCAATCTCCTTACTGGTGATGGGCCTGTTCAGGTTTTCTATTTCTTCCTGGTTCAGTTGTGGTAGTTTATATGTCTCTAGGAATGCATCCATTTCTTCCAGATTGTCCAATTTGTTGGCGTAGAGTTGCTCATAGTATGTTCTTATAATTGTCTGTATTTCTTTGGTGTTAGTTGTGATCTCTCCTCTTTCATTCATGATTTTATTGATTTGGGTCCTTTCTCTTTTCTTTTTGATGAGTCTGGCCAGGGGTTTATCAATCTTATTGATTCTTTCGAAGAACCAGCTCCTAGTTTCATTGATTTTTTTCTATTGTTTTTTTGGTTTCTATTTCATTGATTTCTGCTCTGATCTTTATGATTTCTCTTCTCCTGCTGGATTTAGGGTTTCTTTCTTGTTTTTTTCTCCAGCTCCTTTACATGTAGGGTTAGGTTGTGTACTTGAGACCTTTCTTGTTTCTTGAGAAAGGCTTGTACCGCTATATATTTTCCTCTCAGGACTGCCTTTGCTGTGTCCCACAGATTTTGAACCGTTGTGTTTTCATTATCATTTATTTCCATGAATTTTTTCAATTCTTCTTTAATTTCCTGGTTGACCCATTCATTCTTTAGGAGGATGCTGTTTAGTCTCCATGTATTTGGGTTCTTTCCAACTTTCCTCTTGTGATTGAGTTCTAGCTTCAGAGCATTGTGGTCTGAAAATATGCAGGGAATGATCCCAATCTTTTGATACCGGTTGAGACCTGATTTGTGACCCAGGATGTGATCTATTCTGGAGAAGGTTCCATGTGCACTAGAGAAGAATGTGTATTCTGTTGCTTTGGGATGAAATGTTCTGAATATATCTGTGATGTCCATCTGGTCCAGTGTGTCATTTAAGGCCTTTATTTCCTTGTTCATCTTTTGCTTGGATGATCTGTCCATTTCAGTGAGGGGAGTGTTCAAGTCCCCTACTATTATCATATTATTATTGATGTGTTTCTTTGACTTTGTTATTAATTGGTTGATATAGTTGGCTGCTCCCACGTTAGGGGCATAGATATTTAAAATGGTTAGATCTTCTTGTTGGACAGACCCTTTGAGTAGGATATAGTGTCCTTCCTCATCTCTTATTATAGTCTTTGGCTTAAAATCTAATTGATCTGATCTAAGGATTGCCACCCCAGCTTTCTTCTGATGCCCATTAGCATGGTAAATTGTTTTCCACCCCCTCACTTTAAATCTGGAGGTGTCTTCACGTCTAAAATGAGTTTCTTGTAGGCAACATACTGATGGGTTTTGTTTTTTTATCCATTCTGATACCCTGTGTCTTTTGATTGGGGCATTTAGCCCATTAACATTCAGGGTAACTATTGAGAGATATGAATTTAGTGCCATTATTAGCCTGTAAGGTGAATGTTACTGTATATTTCTCTGTACCTTTCTGATCTACTACTTTTAGGCTCTCTCTTTGCTTAGAGGACCCCTTTCAATATTTCCGTAGAGCTGGTTTGGTGTTTGCAAATTCTTTCAGTTTTTGTTTGTCCTGGAAGCTTTTTATCTCTCCTTCTATTTTCAGTGATAGCCTAGCTGAATATAATATGCTTGGCTGCATGTTTTTCTCGTTTAGTGCTCTGAATATATCATGCCGGCTCTTTCTGGCCTGCCAGGTCTCTGTGGATAAGTCTGCTGCCAATCTCATATTTTTACCATTGTATGTTATAGACTTCTTTTCCCGGGCTGCTTTCAAGATTTTCTCTTTGTCACTAAGACTTGTAAATTTTACTATTAGGTGATGGGGTGTGGACCTATTCTTGTTGACTTTGAGGGGGGTTCTCTGCATCTCCTGGATTTTGATGCTTGTTCCCTTTGTCATATTAGGGAAATTCTCTCCAATAATTCTCTCTAATAGACCTTCTGCTCCCCTCTCTGTTTCTTCTTCTTCTGGAATCCCAATTATTCTAATGTTGTTTCGTCTTATGCTGTTTGTCCCTCTTTTGCTCGGCTTCTTTATTTTCTGTCATTTGGTCTTCTATATCACTAATTCTTTCTTCTGCCTCATTGATCCTAGTTGTGAGAGCCTCCATTTTTTATTGTACCTCATTAATAGCTTTTTTGATTTCTACTTGGTCAGATTTTTAGTTCTTTAATTTCTCCAGAAAGGGCTTTTATATCTCCAGAGAGGGTTTCTCTAATATCTTCCATGCCTTTTTTGAGCTAGAATGTTCAGAATCGTCATTCTGAACTCTTGATATGACATATTATCAATGTCTGTGTTGATTAGGTCCCTAGCCTTCGGTATTGTCTTTTGTTCTTTTGTTTGTGGTGATTTTTTCCGCCTTGTCATTTTGTCCAGATAAGAGGATATGAAGGATCAAATAAAATACTAAAAGGGTGGCAAAGACCCCAGAAAAATGCGCTTTCAGAAAGTGGTTGATTTTCTGTTTCTAGAATTGCTGTTCTTCTTCTCTTCGTTCTCCCGTTGGATTTGTAGGTGTTTGCAATGTTTAGATAAGCTATCGAGCTGATCTCCTGCTACCTGATGTAGTCTCAGCCTGCTACTTCTCCGCCATCTTGACTCCAGTGTGTAGAAGGTAGTCGTTCATAAAAGTCATTCCCAGTGTCAGTCATCTGAGAGGAGTGATGGGTCACATGAGCAGGCTGAGAGCAGAGTCAGGCACCAGCTGCATGGCCATGGTCTCCGATTCCCATGCACAGTCAGTTTGCCTGGGCCCTGGATGACTGTGAGGCATCCACAAATACTGCTTGCAATCTGGTCAGTGTCTTCTTTTCCTGCAGAAATGTGTGTCCTTTTTGCAAAATCAAGTATCTGGAAGTGAGAGAGCTGAGCCTGACCAAAAGCATCAGGCAGTCACTGGAAATCAGCACATGCCCTCATCATAACCGAGTAATAAGTCAGTTATGAAATGACCCCTTCTACCATCCTTAAATCTACTTTTCCTCTCCAAGTGGACTGGCCAGCTTAGTTTCCCGTGAGGCTAACATACTTACATGGAACATGTAATTACACTGCCTGTTCTGTGAGCTTTCTGATCTCCCAGCCTGTACCACATGTACGCAGCAGACAAGCACCCTCTACCTCTCTCCCTCCCTTCCTCCCTCCCTTCCTTTCCCCCCTCTATAAATGTATATCTTATACATATATACATATACATATATATTTAAATGTATATGTATTATAAATATAGATATATTTAAATATATCATTATATATAACATTAAATATATAATTATATATAATATATTCTATATAGTTTACTATGTATTATTACATATAATATTAAATTATATTAAAATATTATAATATAATAAATTATGTACTTGTTATTATATTGTTATTTTATTATTATATATTATTATATGATATATTGTTGTATATCATTGTATATTATTCTTAATTATTGATTATTTATTGATTAAATATTACATAATATTAATTATTGTATTATTATATAATACAAATTACAGAATAATATCTCATAAATATACATGCAAAAATTCTTGACAAGATATTAGCAAAAATCAACTCCAACAGCCTATTAGCAGGGCTATTCCCTATGACTAAGTGAGATTTATCCCAGGAATGGAAGGGAGGTTCAACAAAAGTGAATGAATCAATGTACTATATACCATATTAACAGTATGAAGGAAAAAAATATGATCCTCTCAATTATGCAGAAAATAATTTGAAAAAATTCCAATGCCTTATTCTGATTAACAGCAAACAAAAACAAAAACAAAAACAAACCCAAACCAAACAAACCAGAAAAACCTTTCAGTAAAGTAGGAATAGAGGGAAAATGCTTCAATGCGACACAGTTCACATTATATTCAGTGATGAAAACAATGCTTTCCTTTGATATCAGAAATAAAATAGTAATTCCAGCTTTTATCACTGTTATTCAACCCTGTACTGGAAGACCAAGCCAAAGCTATTAGACAAGAAAAAAAATATTCAAATTAGAAAGTAAGATATGATCCTATACATATAGAAAAAAAATCCATAAGAAAGCTTCTTGAGTTAATTCACCAAATTTGCAGGATACAAAACCAACAGACAAACCTCAACTGGCAATTCTATACACCAGAAATGAATAACTTAAAAAAGATATTAAGAAAGTAATTACATTTTGAACAGCACCTAAAAGGATTAGATATTTAGTTATAAAGATAGATTAGATACTTAGGTATAAATCTAACAAAGAAGGTAAAAACTTATAGTTGAAAACTCAAAAACATTACTGACAGAAATATTAAGATCTAAATAAACAGAAGAAAGTATGCATTCACACACAGAAAGATTTAACATTTTACAATGTCAATACTACCCAACGCAACTTAGAGTGTCAACAAAAATTTCAACAGCCTTTTTTTTTTTATAAGTTTTTTTATTTGTTTATTTTCAGCATAACAGTATTCATTGTTTTGGCATCACACCCAGTGCTCCATGCAGTACGTGCCCTCCCTATGACCCACCACCTGGTTCCTCAACCTCCCACCCCCCCGCCCCTTCAAAACCCTCAGGTTGTTTTTCAGAGTCCATAGTCCTCATGGTTCATCTCCCTTTCCAGTTTCCCTCAACTCCCTCTCCTCTCCATCTCCCCATGTCCTACATGTTCTTTGTTATGCTCCACAAATAAGTGAGACCATATGATATGACACTCTGCTTGACTTATTGCGCTCAGCATAATCTCTTCCAGTCCCGTCCATGTGTTACAAAAGTTGGGTATTCATCCTTTATGATGGAGGCATGATACTCCATTGTGTATATGGACCACATCTTATTCATTCGTCCGTTGAAGGGCATCTTGGTTCTTTCCACAGTTTGGCATCCATGGCCATTGCTGCAATAAACATTGGGGTACAGATGGCTCTTCTTTTCACTACTTCTGTATCTTTGGGTTAAATACCCAGCAGTGCAATTGCAGGGTCATAGGGAAGCTCTATTCTTAATTTCTTCAGGAATCTCCACACTGTTCTCCAAAGTGGCTGCACCAACTTGCATTTCCACCAACAGTGGAAGAGGCTTCCCCTTTATCCACATCCTCTCCAACACATGTTGTTTCCTGTCTTGCTAATTTTGGCCATTCTAATTGGTGTCAGGTGGTATCTCAATGTAGTTTTAATTTGAATCTCCCTGATGGCTAGTGATGATGAACATTTTTTCATGTGTCTGATAGCCATTTGTATCCAACAGCCTTTTTCACAGATGTAAAATCTAGTCCTCAAATTTATATGAAATTGCAAAGACCCCCAAGCCAAAACAATCTTGAAAAATAAAAATGAAATCAGAGGATTCATATTTTCCACATTTGAGATTTACTGTAAAGTTACGATAATTAAAATAGCATGGTACTGACATAAATTTGATGCATAGATCTATCGAAAGAATAGGATAGAAATAAACCCTATCCTTTACAGTTAGTTGATTTATTACATGGGTTCCAAGTCTATTCAATTGGGAAAAGACAGTCTTTTCAACAAGTGGATATCATGTGTAAGAGAACAAAATTGAAACCCTAGCAACATCATATCCAAATTCTAAAAATGATGAAATAAAAGCTAAGACTATAAAACTCTTAGAAGAAAATATTCAAGAGAATTTTCATGATGTTGGATTATATGGACATGACATCAAAAGCATAGGCAAAAAAGGAAAAAAAAAAAAGATAAATTGGACTTCCCCCAAGTTAAAAAGCTTTGTACATCAAACATACAACCAAGAAATAAAATGAAAATTCATAACAAGAAGTTAATAACCAAAATATATAAAGAAATTATATAACAACAAATCAAACCCATTGAAAAATTAAATAGACACTTGTCCAAAGATGATATGCAAATGGTCAATAAAAACAAGCAAAAACACTTACATCTTCAGCCATTAGGGAAATCATAACCACAATGAAATACCACTTCAAAACCACTTGAGTAGGTTTAATGAAAAACAAAAACAAAAGAAACGAGTGAGCATGAAGAGAAACTGTAACCCTCCAGTTCTGTTTGTGGGAATGCAAATTGGTGAACTTGGAAAAACTGTATGCAGATGCTTCAGAAAGTTAAAAATAGAATGATCCTATGACCCAGTAACTTCAGTCCTAGGTAAACAGCCAAAAGAACTGTAAACAGGGATGTAACAGATGTTTGTAAACAATGTTTATAGAAACATTACTTACAATAGCCAAAATGTGAAAATGAACATCCATCAACAGATGAATGGATAAATGAAATGTTATCTAAATACAGAGGAACACTATTCAACCTTATAAATGGAATTTTAATAAATATTACAATGTGGATGAATCTGTAAGACATTATGCTAACTGAAATTTGCCAGATACAAAACAAGAGTATTGTTAGGGTCCAACTTATACAAGGTACCTGAAATAGGTAAATTCACAGTAGAATGGAAGTCATCAAGGAAAAGAAGGAGTATTTACTGGTTAATGAGTAAAGATTTTGTGTCAGGGATGATGAAAAAGATTTAGGTATAGACAGTTGATGATGGTTATACAACATTGTTAAAGTATTTGACATTCCTGAATTATATACATTCATATATGGTTAACATGACAAATAATATGTTATGCACATTTTATCACTGCTTTTAAGAGGCATGTTTTAAAAATATTTTTAACTCTATGTTGAGGTTTTATTTCATCAAAGCAGACAATGAATTTAAATATATTAAACACAATTCTCTTTAAATGTTGAATCTTTCACAGTTTATTTCTGTGCTATGAATGTTTCCTATGATTTTCTGTGTTATTTATTTTATTTATTTTTATTTTTTAAAATGTTTTATTTGTTTATTTAACAGACAGAGATCACAAGTAGGCAGAGAGGCAGGCAGAGAGAGCGAGAGAGAGGAGGAAGCAGGATCCCTGCTGAGCAGAGATCCTGATGTGGGGCTCAATCCCAGGACCCTGAGATCATGATCTGAACTGAAGACAGAGGCTCAACCCACTGAGCCACCCAGGCACCCGATTTTCTCTGTTTAGATGCGATTAGTCGTAAACAATTTTTTACACATATAGGAATTTTTCTTTTCAGAGAAATTAATAGTTTTAGGGGGGTTTCAGATGTTTCCAAATTCCTTGAAATTTTATACAAATAATTACATAAAACATAATAAAATACATAATAAATACATAATAAAACAATACATAATAAAACATAAACATGCACATAAATACATAATAAAACAATGTTTACTGTGAAATTTTTAAAAAATTGTAGTAAATAATCTAGAAAACTTATTTAATATTGAGTTGTCAGTTTTGAAAACAGTTCTGATTCCCAGACTCATCATTCCTCCCAGATTTCCAGGGTTTTGTTCAGGCATATCAATCACCTCAGGAAACAAAACAAGTCTTTTTTGCCATCTTGAAAAAAATGTAGCTTTACAAATATCAAGTTTTGTGTTTAAAGGAATAATTATTGGGTTACAATGTTCCTAAAGAAGAAAATCTGATTATTCCTTTCAGTTTTCCTATTCAATAGAGTCATACTCCATACTATTCATATTATGCTTCCTTTTCAGTTGTTTCTCCTTTTTCATTCAAATCACTTCTAAAAAATTAATTGGAAGCCTTTTAATGACTTTGTCCCTTCAATACTCCACCTGTCACTTTTAGGCAATGTACATAATTCAAATTTTGGACTCCTGGAACCACACACTTGGTATTTATGTCTTTCCCATGATAACACACTCCATTTCTTAAAGATTTTCCAGAACTAAATCTATTAATAATTATAATTATGGAAATAATTTTAGAAAATGTATAAAAGTATTTAGAAAGCCATTAAAAAAAGATTCAGTTTAAAAAAGGGTAATATCCATTTTAGCACATTTTGTAGACCAGAAACTTAAGTCTAATCCTATTTATCCTTCATCCCTCATTCCCAGCTTTTCAGGTCCTGTCAGTTTATTCCCTCCAGACTTCTGACATACATTCCCTTCTATTAAACTCTGACCACCACCTAAACTACTGTCCCTTACCCAGGCTACAGTCAAGAGTTTAGTGACAGGCTGCTCCCATTTGTATGGTGTCAGTCTACTCTGCATACTGTAGGCAGAGCGTTCTATTTTGACAAAAAGGAAGAAAAAATGTACTACCCACCCTAGACTTGGGAGAAGTCTTAAATTTATTCACAGCCTCAATTTCTGGTTTAAGTCAGTCTGAAACATCTAGGAAAACCAGAAGATCAAACTTGCCCTGGGTTCTTGTTAAGTGTATTGAGATTCCTTAGTCATCTTTATTTAGCACGCTGGGGTCGGTACACGCAGGAAATGTTTTTTTATTGTTTGTTTTTGTTTTTGTTTTTCAAGATTTAACACATAGAGAGAGCACAAGTAGGCAGAGATGGGGGAAGCAGGCTCACCCGGTGAGCAGAGGGCCCGACGCGGGACTCAATCCCAGGACCTCGAGACCATGACCTGAGCCGAAGGCAGAGGCCCAACCCAGTGAGCCACCCAGGCACCCCAGAAGTGTTTTAATAAATAGTCTAACCATGGTAAATGCAGGGATTAAGATGCCAACTCCCCCTCCCCCCACATATACAGTGAAAAATCTCATATGTAACTTTTGGCTGCTCCAAAATTGAACTACTAATGGCCTACTTTTGACCAGAGACCTTATGTTTGTAACATAAATAGTCAATTAATACATATTTTATATGTTTTATGTATTATATACTGTATTCTCACAATAATGTAGAGAAAAATTATTATGGAGTCATAAGTAAGATAAGATACAGGGGGGGAGTCAAGATGGCGGGGAAGTAGGAGGAGGCACCATTTCAACCTGTACCCTAAAGTGAGCTGATTACCTACCAAAGAACTCCGACCACCCATGAAATCAGCCTGAGATCAGAATTATACACGTCTGGATCTCTACAGGAGCAGATGATGCCAGTGGCAGGTAAAGCAGACTGGGAGCGTTGGACTGACATCCCAAGATAAACAAAAGGGGGAGGGAGCCACCAGAGGTGACCCATTGGAAAGTAATACCCCAACACGAGAGTGCTCTGCATCTGGGGACCAGCATTAACTTGGAGTCTGGTTGAAAGCACTCAAAAAACAAAGAGCAAAGGATCACGGGGGAGTAATAGTGGGAACCTGGGCGGTTAGGGTCAGAGACCTAAGTCCCCCCAACCAGGACAGCCTCCCATGGCTCTGAGCCAGAGAGAGTGCGGTGGAGAAATCAGGTCCCCGTCCCTGAGCCGCCAGTGCGCCTGAATGCCAGCAAGCCTGAGAACGAGTGGGGTCTGGCTCCCATGAGGGGCTGGGAGCCTGGCCAAACAGCAATCCTGAAACGCGCGTGTCCCACACCCTCCCTTGGGATACATGCTCATAGGCGCTAGCCTGGAGCTCTGCATCTGGAAAAACCGGACATTCCCAGCCCAGGACAGTGGAAAAATCACAGTGTGCGATCTCTGCTCGGAACCTCTCTGGCGGTCTGGAGCTGCCTAGACAGCCACCGCTGCCCTAGTTTTAGGTACAACGAGGAGCTCCTGCATCCCCAGGGACAGTGACTAAGAACCAACTCAGCCAGCAGCTTTTCCAAAACATTCTGGGGCTTCTCTCTGAGAGGGAGGTCGGGGTGCAGTTTGCTCTCTTCTAAACCTCCAAAAACCATCAAAAGCTGTCAAGGCGAGAGAAAGCAGATGAAAGAACATAAAAACCCCCAGAGAGCAAAAGGCTGAAAAAAACAGTTTCCTCAGAGCTCACCCCCTTGAGGGGAGCGGGAGGACCTAATTCAGGGAACATCATTGTCTGAAAACCCACGTGGCAGGCCCCTCCCCCAGAAAACCAACCAGGAAGGAAGAAAAAAAAAAAAAGACTACAAGAGAACAACCACCACTACTTCATAAATACAACTTTTATTTTTAACTCTTTACCAATATTCGGGTTCTTTTTTTTTATACATACAGATAATTTTTTAACCTATTTACCACCACACTGAGATGTCCAGTACATCAAATACTTTAATAACCTTCTAATCTGAACTTTTTGATACATACACCCGTGTTTTTCTTTTGCTTTTCTAATTTTTTAATTCTTTAATTTTAACTTAGTTTAGTCTAGTAAATTCTTTTTTAATTTTTATTTCCTACTATACATATAGAGTTAAACTTCAAGGTAATCACCCTTCCCCAATCAATGCTACCCTATAGACAAACCAGTTTCTAATCCCCCTGTAACTTAGGAAAGTTGAGTCCCTTAACAAACACATCAAGATACCTTCAAGAAGCACCAAAATAACCTTCCTCACCCACACTGAGAATTTATAACCACTCTCCCAATTTTTTCTTCCGTCAGTGTTTCTGTGAATTTGTGTTTGTCCTGATAATTTATAAATCTTATACTTGGGGTTCTTTATGATGAGGTTCTTCCCTTTTTTTTTTTTTTTTTTTGCTTATATATATATTTTTTTCTCTTGTCATATACTTTTATCAGTCTTTTTGTTTGTCTGTTTTTGTTTGTATACTTCATAATCTTACCTTGCGGCCCATTTGGGCTGATCCTTCTCTTTTATCTTCCCTTTTTTTCATCTCTCTCTCTCTCTCTCTCTCTCTCTTTGTTTTCCTTTTTTCTTTCCCCTTTTTTTCTTTCTTCTTCTCTATTTCTTTTTCTTTTCTTTTTTCTCTCATTTGGGTGGGGAATCCTGATTGCACAGAAGGGTTCCAGGGTGCACATTGACTGCACCACAATCAATAAGTCCAGCTGCATCTGTTCAGTCATCTCTTTCCAAAATGACTAGGAGGAAGAATACCCAACAGAAGAAAAATACAGAGGATGGGCCTTCTGCAACAGAGCTAATGGCTATCGACATAGACAATATGTCAGAAAAGGAATTCAGACTAACAATTATCCAGGCAATAGCTAGGTTGGAGAAAGCCATGGATGACCAAACAGAATTGATTAGGGCAGAACTGAAAGCCAACAGGGATGATGTTCACAATATTAGGGCAGAACTGAAAGCCACCAGGGATGATGTTCAAAATGCTCTCAATGAGTTCCAATCTAATCTAAATTCTCTAAAAGCTAGGGAAATTGAGACAGAAGATAGAATTAGTGATCTGGAGGACAAACAGATAGAGAGAAAGGATCAGGAGGAAGCCTGGAACAAACAGCTCAGAAGCCACGAAAACAGAATCAGGGAAATAAACGATGCCATGAAACGTTCCAACGTCAGAATTATTGGAATCCCTGAAGGGGAGGAAAAAGACAGAAGTCTAGAAGATATAGTGGAAGAAGTTGTCTATGAAAATTTTCCCAATCTCACGAGTGGAAACAACGTTCATGTACTAGAGGCAGAGAGATCTCCTCCCAAGATTTTAAATTCTCGAAAGTCCTCACGACACCTTATATTTAGAATGAGGAATTATGTTTCAAGAGAGACCCTCTTAAAAGCAGCTAGGACAAAAATGCTCCTTACGTACAGAGGAAAGCCCATTAGAATAACGTCAGACCTTTCCACAGAGACCTGGAAAGCCAGGAAGGGCTGGCAAAAATATGTTCAGAGTACTAAATGAGAAGAACATGCAACCAAGAATACTTGATGATGTTCACAATGTTAGGGCAGAACTGAAAGCCACCAGAGATGAAAATGAACTTTTGGGACTTCATCAAAAACATTGAAAAATCCAGAATACACCAGCTGTCTCTACACCTTAAAGAACTGGAAAATCAACAACAAATCAAACCAACTCCACATGCAAGAAGGGAAATAATCAAGATTAGAGCAGAGATCAATGAGGTAGAAACGAGAGATACAGTAGAACGTATCAATGAAACTAGAAGCTGTTTTTTTGAAAGAATCAATAAGATCGATAAACCATTGGCCACACTAATCCAAAAGAAAAGAGAGAAAGCCCAAATTAATAAAATTATGAATGAAAAGGGAGAGATCACAACGAACACCAAGGAAATAGAAACAATCATCAGAAAGTATTACCAACAGTTATATGCCAATAAGCTAAGCAACCTAGAGGAAATGGATGCATTCCTGGAAAACTACAAACTCCCAAAATTGAACCAGGAAGAAATGGACAACCTGAATAGACCGATATCTAGTAATGAGATTGAAGCAGTGATCAAAAACCTCTCAAAAACAAGAGCCCAGGACCTGACGGATTCCCTGGGGAATTCTACCAAACTTTCAAAGAAGAAATAACACCAATTCTCCTGAAGCTGTTCCAAAAAATTGAAGTAGAAGGAAAACTTCCAGACTCTTTTTATGAAGCCAGCATTACCCTGATCCCCAAACCAGGCAAAGACCCTACCAAAAAAGAGAATTTCAGACCAATATCACTGATGAATATGGATGCAAAGATTCTCAACAAGATCCTAGCAAACAGGATCCAGCAGCACATTAAAAAGATTATCCACCATGACCAGGTGGGATTCATCCCTGGGTTGCAAGGTTGGTTCAACATTCGCAAATCAATCAATGTGATAGAACACATCAATAAGAGAAGAGAGAAGAACCACATGGTCCTCTCAATTGATGCAGAAAAAGCATTGGACAAAATCCAGCATCCGTTCCTGATGAAAACGCTTCAAAGTATAGGGATAGAGGGAACATTCCTGAACTTCATAAAATCTATCCATGAAAGACCCACGGCAAATATCATCCTCAATGGGAAAAAGCTCACAGCCTTCCCGTTGAGATCAGGAACACGACAAGGATACCCACTCTCACCACTCTTGTTCAACATAGTATTAGAAGTCCTAGCAACAGCAATCAGACAACAAAGAGAAATAAAAGGTATCCAAATTGGCAAGGAAGAAGTCAAACTCTCTCTCTTTGCAGATGACATGATTCTTTCTATGGAAAACCCCAAAGACTCCACCCCCAAACTACTAGAACTGATACAGCAATTCAGTAACGTGGCAGGATACAAAGTCAATGTACAGAAATCAGTGGCTTTCTTATACACTAACAATGAAAATACAGAAAGGGAAATTAGAGAATCGATTCCATTTACTATAGCACCAAGAACCATAGGATACCTGGGCATAAACCTAACCAAAGAGGTAAAGGACCTGTACTCAAGGAACTACAGAACACTCATGAAAGAAATTGAAGAAGACACAAAAAGATGGAAGACTGTTCCATGCTCTTGGATTGGAAGAATAAACATTGTTAAAATGTCTATACTGCCTAGAGCAATCTATACTTTTAATGCCATTCCGATCAAAATTCCACCAGTATTTTTCAAAGAGCTGGAGCAAATAATCCTAAAATTTGTATGGAGTCAGAAGAGACCCCGAATTGCTAAGGAAATGTTGAAAAACAAAAACAAAACTGGCGGCATCACGTTACCCGATTTCAAGCTTTACTACAAAGCTGTGATCACCAAGACAGCGTGGTACTGGCATAAAAACAGACACATAGACCAGTGGAACAGAGTGGAGAGCCCAGATATGGACCCTCAACTCTATGGTCAAATAATATTCGACAAAACAGGAAAAAATATTCAATGGAAAAAAGACAGTCTTTTCAATAAATGGTGCTGGGAAAACTGGACAGCGATATGTAGAAGAATGAAACTCGACCATTCTCTTACACTGTACACAAAGATAAACTCGAAATGGATAAAAGACCTCAACGTGAGACAGGAATCTATCAGAATCCGAGAGGAGAACATCGGCAGTAACCTCTTCGATATCAGACACAGCAACTTCTTTCAAGATATGTCTCCAAAGGCAAAGGAAACAAAAGCAAAAATGAACTTTTGGGACTTCATCAAGATCAAAAGCTTCTGCACAGCAAAGGAAACAGTCAACAAAACAAAGAGGCAACCCACGGAATGGGAGAAGATATTTGCAAATGACAGTACAGACAAAAGGTTGATATTCAGGATCTATAAAGAACTCCTCAGACTCAACACACACAAAACAGATAATCATATCAAAAAATGGGCAGAAGATATGAACAGACAGTTCTCCATTGAAGATATGCAAATGGCTATCAGACACATGAAAAAATGTTCATCATCACTAGCCATCAGGGAGACTCAAATTAAAACAACATTGAGATACCACCTGACACCAGTTAGAATGGCCAAAATTAGCAAGACAGGAAACAACGTGTGTTGGAGAGGATGTGGAGAAAGGGGAACCCTCTTCCACTGTTGGTGGGAATGCAAGTTAGTGCAGCCACTTTGGAGAACAGTGTGGAGACTCCTGAAGAAATTAAAAATAGAGCTTCCCTATGACCCTGCAATTGCACTGCTGGGTATTTACCCCAAAGATACAGATGTAGTGAAAAGAAGGGCCATCTGTACCCCAATGTTTATTGCAGCAATGGCTAAGGTCGCCAAACTGTGGAAAGAACCAAGATGCCCTTCAACGGATGAATGGATAAGGAAGATGTGGTCCATATACACGATGGAGTATGATGCCTCCATCAGAAAGGATGAATACCCAACTTTTGTAGCAACAGGGACAGGACTGGAAGAAATTATGCTGAGCGAAATAAGTCAAGCAGAGAGAGTCAAGTATCATATGGTCTCACTTATTTGTGGAGCATAACAAAGAACATGGAGGACATGGGGAGAAGGAGAGGAGAGGAAGTTGAGGGAAACTGGAAGGGGAGATGAACCATGAGAGACTATGGACTCTGAAAAACAACCAGAGGGTTTTGAAGGGGCGGGGGGGTGGGAGGTTGAGGAACCAGGTAGTGGGTAATAGGGAGGGCACGTACTGCATGGAGCACTGGGTGTGATGCCAAAACAATGAACACTGTTATGCTGTAAATAAACAAATAAACGAATAAAAAAAATTAATATTAAAAAAAAAAAACAGTGAAAATGGAAACACAACATACCAAACTTATGGAATGCATTAACAACAATGTTAAAAGGAAAGTCTATGGTGATAAACATCACATCCAGAGACAAGAAAAATCGCAACAATCTAAATTTACAGAACTAGAAAACCTTCAGGAACTAGAAAACAGCAAAGTCAAAAGTGGAAGGATAATGATAACAAACATCAGAGCTCATGCACGTGTGCACACACACAGGAAAAGAAATAGGGATTACAAAGACAATGGAATGGATTAATGAAACTAGGAATTGTTCTTAAGTAAGAACAGACAAGCAAAAATAAATAACATTGATCAAGATAAATAAAGTTGATAAGCCTTTAGCTAGACTCACCAAGAAAAAAAGACTAAGGACTCAGATAAATAAAATCAGAAATGAAAAGGAAGAGATACAATGGATATTCAGATAATAGAACAAAACAAAACAAAACATAGAGACTACTCTAAACAAGTATATGCCAATGATTAGGAAAAAGTAAAAGAATAAATCCCTAGAAGCTTACAATCTTCTGACACTGAGTCCTAAAGAAATAAGAAATCTAAACAGATCAGTTACTAATAAGGGAATTAAATAAACAATGCAAAATCTCCATACACACTAAAGTCCAGGATGAGAAATCTTTATTGGTGAATTCTACCATACATTCAAAGAATTAAAGCCAATTCTTCTCAAACACTTCCAAAAAAATTGAAGAGGAGGAAACACTTCCAAATTCATTATTATGAGGCCAGGCTTATACATAATACAAAACATATAAGGGCACCTCAAGAGAAGAAAATTGTAAGACAATATCCCTGATGAACATAGACACAAAAGTCCTCAACAAATTATTAACAAACCAAATTCAACAATATATCATAATTCATCAAGATCAAGTGGGATTTATTGCAGGGATACAAGGATGGTTCAATATCCATATATCAATAAATGTGATATGTCATCAACAAAATGAAGGATAAAAATCATATAATCAGAATGCATAAAGAGCATTTACCAAAGTCCAACATCTCTTTATGACAAAAAAAAAAAAAACCCACAAAAACAAAATCAAAACCTTAACAAAGTAGGTAAGAGGAAATATATTTCAACATAATAAAGGTCATATATGAGATGCCCAAAGGTAACATATTCAGTGGTCAAAAGCAGAAATCTTTTCTAAGTCAGGAACAAGACAAGGATGGCCACTCTTACCACAGTTGTTCAAGATAGTATTAGGAGTCCTAACTATAGATAATAGAGAAGAAAAAAAAAAAGTAAAAGACATCCAAGTTGGAAAAAATAAAAAAAGTAAAATAGACACTATTTGCAGATGACATATTTAGAGAAACCTAAAGACTCCACAAAAAAACTGTTCAAACTGATAAATGAATTCAATAATTGCAGGATACAAAAATCAATATATAAAATAAAATCTGCTGTTTCTATGCGCTAAAAAAAATCTCAGTAATAGAAATTAGGAAAACCATCCCATTTTTAATTGCATCATAAGAATAAAACATCTAGGGAAAAAAAGTGACCTGTATAAAGACCTGTATAGGGATACTTGGGTGGCTCAGTCAGTTAAGTGGCTGCCTTCGGCTCAGGTCATGATCCCAGTGTCCTGGGATCAAGTCCCACATCAGGCTCTCCCTCTGCCTCTACCTGGCACTCTGCCTGCCTATGAGCTCGCTCTTGCTCTCTCTCTCTCTCTCTGACAATAAATAAACATAAAATCTTAAAAAAAAAAAAGACCTGTATAAAGTTTTACCTGTCTGTGTAAGGTAAAATATAAGTCACTGATGAGAGAAACTGAAGACACAAACAAATGAAAAGATATTCTATGTTCATGAATTAGGAGAATTAATATTGTTAAAATGTCCAAACCATACAAATCAACCTGCAGAATTCAGTGCAATCTCTTTTAAAATCTCAGTTTTTTATAGAAATAGAACAACCCTAAAATTTGTATGATACTTAGAAAGAATCTGAATAGCCAAAGTAGTTTTGAAAAAAACAAAGCAGGAGGAATCACTCTCTCTGACTTGAAACTATATTACAAAGTTACAGTAATGAAAACAGTATGTTACTTGCATAAAAATCGGCACAAAGATCACTAGAACAGGAAAGAGAACCCAGAAATAAACCCATGCTTATGATAGAGAAGTCAAGAATATACAATGGGACAAGGACAATCTCCTTAAAAGTGGTGTTAGAAAAACTATGTATGTGTGAAATAGAAAAATTGTCCCACTCTTACACAAACTAACTCAAAATGGATTAACAGTTTGATTGGAAGACCTGAAACCATGAAACTCCTGGGAGAAAACACAGCACTAAGCTCCTTGACATTGTTCTTGGTGGTGATATTTTGGATTTCACAGAAAAGCAAAGGAAACAAAAGCAAAATAAACCAACAGAATTGTATTAACTTAAAAATCCCTGAACTGCAAACAAAACAATAAACAAAATGAAAAGAAAACCTACAAAATGGGAAATAATATTTGCAAATCATATACATGATAAGGATTAATATCCAAAATATGTAAAGAATTCATACAACTAAATAGCAAAAAAAAATTTTAAATTCTATTATGGACATTGGGGAGGGTATGTGTTGGCAATTTATCAGTCAAGTGATGTTTAGGTTGAACAGTTCAAGGGTGAAGATGTCTCAGCTGTCTCATTCTCCTAAGAGGTTCTGGTTTAATTGAGTCTAGTCCTTTAACTCTTTTCTTTTTCTTAATCTTTTAGTCGCCTGCTTGTTTCAGTTCTTTGCTCTATAGATTGAATTTTGTTCAGTTAATATAATCCCATTCTTTCCTGTACTCTCAAGTTCTTTGCCTCCCTTCCTGTTTGGCAAAACCATTACCTGTCCTGCCTGAGTAACTTTAGGCCATAAAGCCCATGCCTGCTGATGGTTGTTTTCCATAACTTTATTGTCCTCTTAGAAGGGAAACAAAGAGCTTTACTAAACCATGTGGCTCTGCTTTGCCTGTTTTCATCTTTCCCCAATGTGGGAACACACTGACCTAGATGTTTTTGTCACATGTTTACCCAGTCTTATCTTGTGATTACTTCTAACACTTTGTAAGTGTTTTTGTTAAGGGACTCAACTTTCCTAAGTTACAGGGGGATTAGAAACTGGTTTGCCTATAGGGGTAGCATTGATTGGGGAAAGGGGATTACCTTGAAGTTTAACTCTATATGTATAGTAGAAAATAAAAATTAAAAAAGAATAAACTAGACTAAACTAAGTTAAAATTTTAAAAGAATTTTTAAAAATTGGAAAAGCAAAAAAGAAACACGGGTGTATGTATCAAAAAGTTCAGGTTAGAAGGTTATTAAGGAGTTTGATGTACTGTACATCTCAGTGTGATGGTAAATAGGTTAAAAAATTATCTGTATGTATTTAAAAAAAGAACCAGAATATTGGTAAAGAGTTAAAAATAAAAGTTGTATTTATGAAGTAGTGGTGGTTGTTCTCTTGTAGTCTTTTTTTTTTCTTCCTTCCTGGTTGGTCTTCTGGGGGAGGGGCCTGCCATGTGGGTTTTCAAACAATGATGTTCCCTGAGTTAGGTCCTCCCGCTCCCCTAACACTTTGTAAGTGACTTAGCTTCACTTTTCATGTCCTGCTGAAACAAATGGATGTTGTTTGTCTCATCCTGAGTTCATGTTCCAAGACCTAAGCACCAGTTTATGAGGAGGAATGTATTAAATGACACCATCCCACTTCCCTGACTGAATCTTCTGCTTGTTTTCTGACATGTTGATGGAAGAATACCTAGATCTTTAATGTTTCTTCCACAGCAATGCTCTTTCATATCCTTAATGGAAGAACTCACTTTTCTTTTGAAATTTAATTATGCTGTACACCTTGTACCCTCTTCATTGCTATTCATTAGCTTTGAGGTCACTTCCATATATTCATGGAAGACTTAGTTTCTTGGCCCTAGTTTACCTCTCTGACTCTGCCATCATCCTGGAGCACTCAGTGTCCAACTTACTGGCCTCATGGGTAAGACTACCACTCCAGTAATTTTCAAACATCTCTTTAAAACTCCATTTCAGAGATCATACTCTAAATGATATAAAAGACTGGTTGCTCAACTTCTTGCTATCTTCCAGAAGGTAATGCTGGATAGAATCTCATGCAGGTGACATCTGTTGGGGTCTTCCGTGACTTGGACCATGATGGTAACCCTCTGGTTGGATGTTTAGAGTCTGAAAACTCAGAGTGATGGCAGAGTCTGCAAAGGTGAAGCAATGGGAGAATTAGAATTTCCTAACCCAGCCAAATACTGAGCACCTAATCTTCTCTGGGCAGTGGATGAGGGAGTTTTGGGTGTGCTCACATACCTTTTCTTTACTCCCCACAACAAGGTTCCCAAGGTAGGAAGGCATGTCTGTTGTCTGGTCCCTGTTGGGGCAGAAGATGTTAGTGCGGATCTGGGAAAGGCTGAAGCTTCACATAGTAATCAAGTCCTGTACCTAACTTCCTAAGTTACTCTGCAAAAGTCCCACTCCAATTTTGGGGACCAGGATGTCAGTTAAGCAAGATGGCCTGAAATCTGCAAGTCAGACACGAGTATTTCTTGTTTAAATGGTTAGTTTCTTGCCAGACTCTTGTGACTCCTACTTACTTTCATTTTTGCAAAATGATTTTTTCCCTTAGAGTGCTATGTGAAGTAAATTGACAAATATTTATTGCCTGTTTTTTTCCACTTTAAAAAATTTTTTTTTATTTTCAGCATAACAGTATTCATTGTTTTTGCACAACACCAACTGCTCCATGCAAAACGTGCCCTCTCTATTACCCACCACCTGGTTCCTCAACCTCCCCCCCCCCCCCCGCCCCTTCAAAACCCTCTGGTTGTTTTTCAGAGTCCATAGTCTCTCATGGTTCATCTCGCCTTCCAGTTTCCCTCAACTCCCTTCTCTCCATCTCCCCATGTCCTACATGTTCTTTGTTGTGCTCCACAAATAAGTGAAACCATATGATACTAGACTCTCTCTGCTTGACTTATTTCACTCAGCATAATCTCTTCCAGTCCCATCCATGTTGTTACAAAAGTTGTGTATTCATCCTTTCTGAGGGAGGCATAATACTCCATTGTGTATATGGACCACATCTTCCTTATCCATTTGTCCAGTGAAGGGCATATTGCTTCTTTCCACAGTTTGGTGACCGTGGCCATTGCTGCTATAAACATTGGGGTACAGATGGCTCTTCTTTTCACTACATCTGTATCTTTGGGGTAAATACCCAGCAGTGCAATTGCAGGGTCATAGGGAAGCTCTATTTTTAATTTCTTGAGGAATCTCGACACTGTTCTCCAAAATGGCTGCATCAACCTGCATTCCCACCAACAGTGGAAGAGGGTTCCCCTTTCTCCACATCCTCTCCAACACACGTTGTTTCCTGTCTTGCTAATTTTGGCCATTCTAACTGGTGTCAGGTGGTATCTCAACGTGGTTTTAATTTGAATCTCCCTGATGGCTAATGATGATGAACATTTCTTCATGTGTCTGATAGCCATTTGTATGTCTTCATTGGAGAAGTGTCTGTTCATATCTTCTGCCCATTTTGATATGATTATCTGTTTTGTGTGTGTTGAGTTGAAGGAGTTCTTTGTAGATCCTGGATATCAACCTTTTGTCTGTACTGTCATTTGCAAATATCTTCTCCCATTCTGTGGGTTGCCCTTTTGTTTTGTTGACTGTTTCCTTTGCTGTGCAGAAGATTTTGATCTTGATGAAGTCCCAAAAGTTCATTTTCGCTTTTGTTTCCTTTTATTGCCTGTTTTCTTAACCTTGTCTCCTATTTCGGTACAATGGGAATTTTCCTTAAAGGAAATTGAGACGTGAGGCACCATTTATTGAATGGTATGTGCCAATTACTATATTAGATATATACATGTGAAAACCCCCAGTGAACTCAAAATTACCTGGATCACAGTTATACTGATGGTAACACTTGAAGTGAAATTTGAAGTACTTCTGTCTAATTTCAAACCCCATTTTTGGAATTTACAGTCCTTAGGAGGGATTAGGGTGGGGAGGAGCAGGCTTAAAGAAAAAATACATGCTGTAGCAGTTATCGTTTTGGACAGAAATGGCTGAACTTAAGTCATCATGAAAGCATCTTTGAGGAGAACACCAAAAACAGAATGGTAAGACAGCTGCAACAAATGTAGATATCAAATTTATCAGTCATTTTTAACAGTACACTAAAATACAAGACCACTGGAGGAGAATGTGGAAGGTAGAAAGAATGGAACCTAAGGGGTTAAACACATATTTGAATGAGGAAATTCTTCACCTTCAAAAATGCTGCAGTGAGAGCAGAGGGCAAGGAAGACATAATCTCATTTCATGACAGTATGTAATTTCAGCTGATGGTACCTAAATTGTGCACAAGAGAAAAACTAAGCTCTGTGCAATAAAATTACTAAAGAGGAAACAAATGTTTCCAGAATACAAAATTGGGAAGAAATGAACTTGGAGTATGTAGGAGGTGATGAGAAGAATTTGATAGGGACAGAGAGTTGAGTTTTATAGTAGGTTAAAAATGGGATTGTGTTAGACCAGTGGAACAGAGTGGAGAGCCCAGATATGGACCCTCAACTCTATGGTGAAATAATCTTCAACAAAACAGGAAAAAATATTCAATGGAAAAAAAGACAGTCTCTTCAATAAATGGTGCTGGGAAAACTGGACAGCGATATGTACAAGAATGAAACTCGACCATTCTCTTACACCGTACACAAAGATAAACTCGAAATGGATAAAAGACCTCAACGTGAGACAGGAATCTATCAGAATCCTAGAGGAGAACATAGGCAGTAACCTCTTCGATATCAGCCACAGCAACTTCTTTCAAGATATGTCTCCAAAGGCAAAGGAAACAAAAGCAAAAATGAACTTTTGGGACTTCATCAAGACCAAAAGTTTCTGCACAGCAAAGGAAACAGTCAACAAAACAAAGAGGCAACCCACGGAATGGGAGAAGATATTTGCAAATGACAGTACAGACAAAAGGTTGATATCCAGGATCTATAAAGAACTTCTCAAACTCAACACACACAAAACAGATAATCATATCAAAATGGGCAGAAGATATGAACAGACACTTCTCCAATGAAGACATACAAATGGCTATCAGACACATGAAAAAATGCTCATCATCACTAGCCATCAGGGAGACTCAAATTAAAACCACGTTGAGATACCACCTGACACCAGTTAGAATGGCCAAAATTAGCAAGACAGGAAACAACGTGTGTTGGAGAGGATGTGGAGAGAGGGGAACCCTCTTACACTGTTGGTGGGAATGCAGGTTGATGCAGCCACTTTGGAGAACAGTGTGGAGACTCCTGAAGAAATTAAGAATAGAGCTTCCCTATGACCCTGCAGTTGCACTGCTGGGTATTTACCCCAAAGATACAGATGTAGTGAAGAGAAGAGCCATCTATACCCCAATGTTTATTGCAGCAATGGCTAAGGTCGCCAAACTGTGGAAAGAATCAAGATGCCCTTCAACGGATGAATGGATAAGGAAGATGTGGTACATATACACGATGGAGTATGATGCCTCCATCAGAAAGGATGAATACCCAACTTTTGTAGCAACATGGATGGGACTGGAAGAGATTATGCTGAGCGAAATAAGTCAAGCAGAGAGAGTCAAGTATCATATGGTCTCACTTATTTGTGGAGCATAACAAAGAACATGGAGGACATGGGGAGATGGAGAGGAGAGGGAGTTGAGGGAAACTGGAAGGGGAGATGAACCATGAGAGACTATGGACTCTGAAAAACAACCAGAGGGTTTTGAAGGGGCGGGGGGGGGGGGGAGGTTGAGGAACCAGGTGGTGGGTAATAGGGAGGGCATGTACTGCATGGAGCACTGGGTGTGATGCCAAAACAATGAACACTGTTATGCTGTAAATAAACAAATAAAAAAAAGTAAAATTAAAAAAATAGGATTGTGTTTGGAAAAGCAGGATATGGGTGTTTACTCAAATTCATAGGAAATGAACCATTTTTATTTGTTGGCAAGAAGTATCAAAAAAAAGTTTTGTAAAACTTTGGGCTTTGTTGTCTACTGGAAGCGTTGTATTTATATTTAGTAATAAAGGCCTCTGGTTATTTTTAAAATCATTTTTTATACACATGTCTACTTTGAAGCTAATGCACTTGGGGTGTGACTCTGAAACACGGCCATCTCTTTCTTCACCAGATTCTCTTCTGATTTTAGGGGGAAGGTAGGACTAAATAGATATCACACTTACACACTCAGTTAAGATATAAATTCAAAATAAACCATGAGGGGTGCCTGGCTGGCTTAATGGTTAAGCAGCTGACTCTTGATCTCAGCTCAGGTCTTGATCTCAGGATTGTGAGGTCAAGGCCTGCACTGGGCTCCACACTGGACATGGAGCCTGCTTGAAAACAACAGCAACCAACCAACCAAACAAACAAAAAACAAACAAAAACAAAAACAAAAAGAACCACAATAACAACACCTAAATAAACCATAAGAGCTTTTATTCCACATTTTTAAATCAAAGAATAATTGATTTTGATATCCTATTGTTTTAAGGTGTACATCCTAGTGATTTGATATTTTAACATTATGAAATTATATATACAAGTACAGTTATCATCTGTCACCATATGAAGTTATTACCACATTACTGGGTATACTCCTATGCGATACATTACATCCCCAATGCTTATTTTATTATATCTCTGGAATCCCCTTCACCATGAGTCTGCTTTTGTTTTTGTTTCATTTGTTCCATGTTTTTTGTTTTCAGATTCCACTTATAAGTGAAATCAAATGATGTTTGTCTTTCTCTGTGTGACTTAGTTCATTTAGCATAATACCCTGTAGGTCTATCCATGTTGTCAAAGGACAGGTTTTCAATTTTTTATGTCTGAGTAATATTCCATTACACATATATGTCGTATCTTCTTTTCATCTACTGGTAGACACCTAAGTTGCTTGATATCCCAGCTGTTGCAAATAATGTTATAATACACAAAGAGGTGCAGATTATCTGTTCAAACTGGTGATTTGTGTTCTTTGGGTAAATGCCCCGAGTAGAATTACTATATCACATGCTAGTTCTATTTTTATTCTTTAGAGGAAACCCTGTACTGTTTTCCACAGTGGTTGGAGATGTACATTTCCACCAACCATGTGTGAGGGTTCCCTTTTCTCCATATTCCTGACAACACTTGTCTTGTGCTTTTTTTTCTTTTTCTTTTTCTTTTTGGTAACCCTCATGTATACAATGAAACCTCACTGTGGTTTGGATTTTCTTTTCCCTGATGGCTAATGATATTGTGTATCTTTTGTGTGATTTGTGTCTACATGTGTCTGCCTACTTTTAACCAGGATTGATTGATTGATTATTACTTATTCATTCATTTATTATTTATTTTAAAGTCCTAATTTATTCATTTGAGAGACAGAGAGAGAAGGAGCTAGAGAACACAAGCGAGGGAGCAGCAGGCAGAGGGAGAAGCAGGCTCCCTGCTGAGCTGGGAGACTGATCAGGGCTTGATCCCAGGATCCTGAGATCATGACCTGAGCTAAAGGCAGATGCTTAACCAACTGAGCCGCCCAGAGCCCTTGTTTTTTATATATTAAGTAATTTTTATACATTGGATAGTACACCTTATCAGATGTGTGATTTGCAAATATCTTCCCATTCAGTTGGTTGCCTTTTTGTTGATGATTTCCTTTGCCTTGCAGAAACTTTTTATTTTGATGTAATTATATTACTTTATTTTACTTTTGTTGTCCTTATCTGAGGAGGCTGGTTCAGAAAAATATTTCTAAGACTATGTCAAAGAGCTTACTACCTTGTTTTCTTCTAGGAGTTTTATGTTTTCATGCCTTATTTTCAAGTCTTTTGTCCAATTTGTGTTTTTTTAACACAAAATTTGTGTGTGATGTAGTTTCATTCATTTCATTTTTGTTCATTTTCATGTGCTGTCCAATTTTCCCAACACCATTTGTTAAGGAGACGGTCTTAAACCTATGAGATATTCTTGTTTCCTTTGTGTTAGATTAATTATCCATATTTGCAAGTGTTTATTTTTGGGCTTTCTGTTCTATTCTGATTTATGCATGTTTTCATGCCAATATTACAATGTTTGGTTATTATATCTTTGTAATATAGTTTGAAATCAGGAACCATTATGCCTATAGATTTACTCTACATATGACCTTTTTTGCTTCTGAGATATATTTTATTTTAGAAAAATATACCAACTCTCAGCATAAGGAGGGAGTATTCAAGGATGTTTATTTCTACATGTTGGTTCTAAGAGATTTATTATCTTAAAAAGACTCACTTATAAGCTATCTTATTACAGTTAAAGATATTTTAAATGACCACCTGTGTTTTCAAGTTAAAATGTCTCTGAACCTGATCCCCTCAGTAAATTAATTTAGTCTTTTAAAATATATGTGAAATCTCTAGGGAACCCTGTTTGCTGTGCAATTGCTTCCTTACTACAGACCTTCCATATTGGATCCTAAATATTTTTTGATCCATGGCATTGTGTTAAAAAATTGAAGCAATTTGCCAGTTACACGTGGCCTTTATCCCACTCCATTTTCCTGAAATCAGCTTCCTGATTTTTCACCCTTCTTCTAATAACTTATTTCTGGGGTGTCTATTCTGTTCCATTAATTTATATATCTATTTTTGTGCCATTACCATAATGTCTTGACCGCTACGGCTTTATAATATTACATGAAGTCTGGAACTGTGATGCCTCCAGCTTTGTTTTTCTATTTCAAGGTTTCTTTGGCTATTAGGGATCTTTTGTGGTTCCACACAATTTTAGGACTGTTTGTTCTAGTTCTATAAAAAATGCTGTTCATATTTTGATAGGGATTCTCTTGAGTGTGCAGGTTGCTTTGAGTAGTAAGAATATTTTAATAATTTTTTTTCTTTTAACCAATGAGCCTGGATATCTTTTTATTTCTTTGTGTCATCTTCAATTTCTTCCATCAGTGATTCATAGGTTTCAGAGTATAGGTGTTTACATAATGGCTGAATTCATATCTAGGCATTTCATTATTTCAGGTGCTATTGAAACTGTGATTATTTTCTTAATTCTTTTTATGCTCTTTCATTATTATTATTATTTGTATAGAAATGCAACAGAACCTATACATTGATATTGTATCCTGTGACCTTACAGAATTCATTCATTAGGTGAAGTCAACAAATAGTATCATGTTATCTACTAATAGTGAAAGTTTGACTTTGTTACAAATTTGGGTGCTTTTTATTTCTTATTCTTGTCTGACTGCTGTGGCTAGGATTTCAAGTACTAAGTTGACTAAACGTGGTGAGAATGGACATTCTTTTCTTGTTTCTGACCTTAGGAGAAAAACTCTGTTTCCCCCGTTGTGCATGATGTTAGCTGCAGAGTTTTCAAATATTATCTATTTTAAAAAATATATTTATTTATTTGAGAGACAGAGACAGAGATAGTGACAGAGAGAGCACAAGTAGGAGGATAGGTAGAAGCAGGCTCCCTGCTGAGCAGGGAGCCCAATGTGAGGCTTGATCCCAGGATCCTGAGATTATGACCTGAGCCAAAGCCAGATGCTTAGCCAACTGGACTACCCAGGCGCCCCTTGTATGTGATCTTTATGTTGAGGTATGTTTTCTCTACACCTACTTTTTTCTCATAAATGGATGTTGTACTTATTCTGTATTGACTGAAGTGATATGGCTTTGATCTTTTCTTTTAGTCATTTGCTATGTCAGTATCATCCTTGCATACCAGGAGTGAATCACACTTGATCAAGGTGAATTGTTTTATTAACACATTATTGGGCTTGTTTTCTAATATTTGCGGGAATTATACATCTATGCTCATCATAGACATTGATGTGCAGTAATTTTTGTTTTGGTTAATTGGGCAGTATTACTTATGGAATGAATTTGGACGTTTTCCTTCCACTACTATTTTTTTTTAAGTTAATAGGACAATATTACTTATAGAATGAATTTGGATGTTTTCCTTCCTCTGCTATTTTTTGGGGAAAATTTTAGAAACATGTTTAACTTTCTGGTAGAATGCCACAGTGAAGTCATCTAGTCGCCAACCCATATTTCTTCCTAGTTTTTTTTATGACTGATTCCATTTCATAGTCGCTAATTGGTCTCTCTAAATTTTCTATTTCTTCTTGCCTTCTAAATTTTCTCTTCTTATTGCTTGCTTCCTTCAATTTTTAATAATTTATCAATTTCTTCTAGGTTGTCCAGTTTGTTGGCATATAACTTTTTAAATAAATTGTTACATCCCTTTGAGTTTCTGTGGTATCATGTCAGTTGTTATTTCTCTTCTTTTATTTCTGAGTTTATTTGCATGGTCTCTCTGATGAATCTGGCTAAAGGTTTATCACTATTTGTTGATATTTTCAAGAATCATCTTATCCTTTCATTGATTTGTTCTACTGCTTTTAATTTTTATGTCATCTCATTCAGCTCTGATGTCTATTATTTGCTTTCTTCTGCAGCTTTGGGTTTTGTTTGTTCCTTTTTAGAACTTTTGATCTACCATTCTGTTCTTTATTTGTTTCCCATAGATAAGAGTCTCTCATGATTTGTCTCCCTCTCTGATTTCTTGCCATCCAGTTACCCCTCCCTTACCTATAGTCCTCTGAACTGTTTCTTATGTTCCACATATGAGTGAAACCATATGATAACTGTTTTTTCTGATTAGCTTATTTCACATAGCAGATTACCCTCCATGTCCATCCACATGGAGGTAATCGATAAGTATTAATCATTTCTCATGGCTGAGTAATGTTCCATTGTTTCTATGTACCACATATTTATCCATTCATCTGTCAAAGGACATCCTGGCTCCTTCCAATAGTTTTGGTTATTGTGGACATTGCTGCTATAAATATTGGGGTTCATGTACCCCTTCTTTTCAGTACATCTCTATCTTTGGGGTAAATACCTATTAGTGCAATTGCTGGGTAAATTTAACTTCTTGAAGAACTTCCATACAGTTTATCCAGAATGGCTGTACCAGCTGCATTCCCACCAACAATGTAAGAGGCTCCCCTTTCTCCAAATCCTCAGCAATACCTATTGTTTCCTGAGTTGTTAATTTTAGCCATTCTGGCAGGTGGAAAGTGGTATCTCATTGTGGGCTTGATTTGTATTTCCCTGATAATGAGTGATTTGAACATTTTTTTTTCATGTGTCTGTGGCTACTTTTATATCTTCTGTAGAGAAATACTTGTTCATGTCCTCTGCCATTTCTTGACTGGATTCTTTGTTTTTTGGGGTGCTGAGTTTGAGAAGTTCTTTATAGATCTTGGATACTAGCCCTTTATCAAATGCTAGCACTTTAACATTTGCAAATACCTCATCCCATTGAATAGGCTGCCTTTTAGTTTTGTTGATTGCTTCCTCTGCTGTACAAAAGATTTTTATCTTGATGAAGTCTCAAGAATTCTGTTTGTTTGTTTCCCTTGGCTTTAGGACCTTGTCTTGTAAGAAGTTCTTGTGGCCAATGTCGAAGAGGTAACTGCCTGTGCTCCTCTTTAGGATTTTGATGTATTCCTGTCTCACATTGAGGTCTTTCATCCATTTAAAATTTATCTTTGTGAATGGTGTAAGAGAATGGTCCAGTTTCATTCTTCTACATGTAGCTGTCAAATTTTCCCAGCACCATTTATTGAAGAGACTGTCTTTTTTCCATTAAATATTCTTAATACTTTGTAAAAAATTAGTTAGCCATAGAGTTAAGGGTCCACTTCTGGGCTCTCCTATCTGTTCTTTTGATCTATGTGTCTGTTTTTGTGCCAGTACCATACTGTCTTGATGATCACAGCTTTGTAAAACAGCTTGAAGTCAGTCATTGTGATGTCCCCAGTTTTGGTTTTCTTTTTCAAGATCCCCTTGGTTATTTGGGTCTTTTCTGGTGCCATACAAATTGTAGGATTGTTTGTTCCAGCTCTGTGAAAAATGTTGATGGCATTTTCATAGGGAATGCACTGAATGTGTACATTGCTCTGGGCAGCAGACATTTTAACAATGTTTATTCTTCTAATCAATGAACATGGAATGTTTTTCCATCCTTTTGTCTTCCTCAAAATGTGTCTTCCTCAATTTCTGTCATAAGGGTTCTGTAGTATCTAGAGTACAGATTCTTTATCTCTTTGGTAGTTTTATTCCAAAGTAGCTTTTACTTTTTTGGTGCAACTATAAATGGGATCCTCTCCTCAATTTCTCTTTGTTCAGCCACATTGTTAGTATACAGAAATGCAACTGATTACTGTGAATAGATTTTTTTTTTTATTGTGCCATGTTGGTGAATTGTTGTAGGAGTTCTAGTAATTTTGGGGTGGAGTCTTTTAGGTTTTCAACATAAAGTATCATGTCATCTGCAAAGAGAGAGAGTTTGACTTCTTTGCCAGTTCAAATGCCTTTTATTTCTTTTTGTTGTCTGATTGCTGTTCATCATCATGTTGAATAACAGTGGTGAGAGTGAACATCCCTGTTGTGTTCTTGACCTTAAGGGAAAAGCTCTCAATTTTTCTCATTGAGAATGATATCACTGTGGGATTTTTTTGTAGATAGCTTTTATGATATTGAGCTATGTTCCTTCTATTTCTATAGTTTGAAGAATTTTAATCAAGAAAGGATGTTGTATTTTGTCAAATGCTTTTTCTGCATCAGTTGAGAGGCTCATATGGTTGAGACATGATTTGTGACCCAGGATGTGATCTATTCTGGAGAAAGTTCTGTGTACACTCAAGAAGAAGGAGTATTCTGCTGATTTAGGATGGAATGTTCTGTATATATCTGCAAAGTCCTTCTGGTCCTGTGTGTCATTCTAAACCCTGGTTTCATTGTTGATCTCCTGCTTAGATGATCTGTTCATTGTTCTGAGTGGGGAGTTGAAGTCCCCTACTATTAATGCATTATTATCAATATGTTTCTTTATTTTGATTATTAATTGGCTTATAGAATTGGCTGTTCCCACAATGGGGTCATAGATATTTATAATTTTTAGATCTTCTTGTTGGCTAGACCTTTTAAGTATGACATAATGTCCTTCTACATCTCTTACTAGTCTTTGGTTTAAAATTTATGAACTTGTCTGATAATATTGCTACCCCACAGGAGTTGGGGGTGTGCAGACTGATATTAGAAGATAAAGAGAAGAGGGAGGGAACCACTAGAAGGGATCCATTGGAAAGTAATACCCAATGCAAAAGTGCTTGCACTTGATGACCAGCATTAGATTGAAGACCGGTGGCTGTGAGAGGGGAAGGGATTAATAACAGCACTCAAAGAGAACAAAAGGATTTAGGGGACAATTGTTGGGACTGGGGTCCCTAGGCATGAACATAAGCCCATGGTTCCATGACAGCCACAGCTATTACCCACCAGGGAAATTCAAATCAAAACCACATTGAGAGACCACCTTACACCAGTTAGAATGGCAAAGATCAACAAAGAAGAAATGACAAATGTAGGAGAGGATGTGGAGAAACGTGAACCCTCTGACACTGTTGGTGGGAATGCAAGTTGGTTCAGCCACTTTGGAAAACAGTGTGAAGATTCCTCAAAAAAATTAACAATGGAGCTTCCCTATGACTCTGCAATTGCACTACTGGATATTTAACCCAAAAATACAGATGAGTAAAAAGAAGGGCCACATGCACCCCAATGTTCACAGCAGCAATGTCCACAATAGCCAAACTATGGAAAGAACGGAGATGCCATTCATTTTATTTTATTTTTTTATCTTATCTTTCTTATTTTGTTATTATTGTATTTTATAATTTTATTTATTGTATTTTATTTTGTTCTTTTCAGTGTTCCAAGATTCATTGCTTATGTATCTCACACAGTCTTCCATGCAAAATGTGCCCTTCTTAATACCGACCACCACGCTCACCCATTCCCTCCCCTCTAAAACCCTCCATTTGTTTTTCAGAGTCCACAGTCTCTCATGTTTCATCTCCCTGCTGATTTACCCTAATTCACTTTTCCTTTTCTTCTCCTAATGTCCTCCACGTTATTCCTTATGTTCCACAAGTAAGCAATACTGTATGATAATTGACTTTCCCTGCTTGACTTATTTCACTCAGCATAATCTCCTTTGGTCCCATACATGTTGATACAAAAGTTGAGTATTCATCCTTTCTGATGGCTTGCTAATATTCCTTTGTATATATGGACCACATCTTCTTTACCCATTCATCTGTTGAAGAGCATCTTGGCTATTTCTTGATGGCTAATGATGATGGGCATTTTTTCCATGTGTCTGTGAGCCATTTGTATGTCTTCTTTGGAGAAGTGTCTGAAGAAGTTCATGTCTTCAGCCCATTTTTTGACATGATTATCTGTTTTGGGGATGTTGAGTTTGAGGAGGTCTTTATACATCTTGGATATCAGCCCTTTGTCTGTAGTGTATTTTCGAATATCTTCTCCCATTCTGTGGGTTACACTTTATTTTGTTGACTGTTTCCTTTGCTGTGCAGAAGCTTTTTATGTTGATGAAGTCCCCAAAGTTTATTTCCACTTTTGTTTCCTTTGCCTTTGGAGATGAGTCTTGAAAGAAGTTGCTGTGGCCGATGTCTAAGAGGTTACTGCCTATGGTCTTTTCTAGGATTTTGGTGAATTCCTGTTTCACATTGAGGTATTTCATCCATTTAGAGTTTATCATTGTGTTGCTTAACTTCTTGGCATATAGCTGATGATAATAATTTCTGATGATTGTTTCTATTTCCTTGGTGTTAGTCATGATCCCTCTCCCCTTTCATTCATAATTTTATTAATTTCAGTCTTCTCCTTTACTTTTGGATTTGTTTGGCCAGTGGCTTGTCAATCTTATTAATTCTTTCAAAGAACCAGCTTCTAGTTTAATTGATGTGTTCTACTGTATCTGTAGTTTCTATCTCATTGATCTCTGCTTAATCTTAATTATTTCCCTTCTTGTGCATGGGGTTGGCTTAATTTGGTTTTGATTTTCTAGTTCTTAAGGTGTAAAGAGAGTTGACATATTCAGGATTTTTCAGGTTTTTTTGAGTGAGGCTTGGATTGCTATGTATTTCCCCCTTAGGACTGCCTTTGCCATATCGCATAGGTTTTAGGCAAATGTGTCTTCATTCTCATTGGCTTCCATGAATTGTTTAAGGTCTTCTTTGATCTCCTCATTGATCCAAACATTCTTGAGCAGGATGGACTTTAGCTCCTACATGTTTGAATTCCTTCCAAATCTTTCCTTCTGACTGAGTTCCAGTTTCAGAGCACTGTGATCTGAGAATACGCATGGAATAATCTCGATTTTTTGGTATCTTTTGAGACCTGATTTGTGACCCAGTATGTATCTATTCTGGGGAAACTTCCTTGTGTGCTCAAGAAGAATGAATATTGTGTTATTTTAGGGTGGAATGTTCTGCATATCTTAATGAGGTCCATCTGGTCCAGTGTGTCATTCAAAGCTCTTATTTGTTGATTTTCTGCTTAGATGATCTGTCTGTTGCTGAGGATGGTATGTTAAGATCTCCTACAATTGATTTATTCTTATCAATAAGACTATTTATTTTAACAGTTGGCTTATGTGGTTGCCTGCTCCCATGTTGGGGGCATAAATATTTACAATTGTTAGATCTTCTTGGTGTAGTGTCCAATGTAGTGTCCTTTCTTTCAGAATGATGTAGTGTCCTTCTGTATCTCTGACTACAGTCTTTAGCTTAAAATCTAATTTATCTGATATAAGAATCACTACCCCAGCTTTCTTTTGAGGCCCATTGGCATGAAAGATGGTTCTCTATCCCTTCACTTTCAGCCTGGATGTATCTTTAGGTTCAAAATGCATCTCTTCTAGACAGCATATGGATGGGTCCTGTCGTTTTAACCAGTCTGTAGCCCTGTGCCATTTTATGTGAGCATTTAGGCCCTTCACATTGAGAGTGATTATTGAAAGGTATGTTTTTATAGTCATCATGTTGCCTGTGAAGTCCCTGTTTCTATAGATTGTCTCTGTAAATTTCTGTTCTATGTCACTCTTGAGTTCTTTCTTCTTTAATAGAATGCTCCCTTAGTATTTCTTATAGTGCCAGCTTGGTGGTGACATAATCTTTTAAACCTTGTCAGCCTTGGAAGCTCTTTATCTCTCCATCCATTCTGAAAGTCAGCTTTGCTGGATAAAGTATCCTTGGCTGCATGTTCTTCTCATTTAGGGCCCTGAATATGTCTTGCCAGCCCTTTCTGGTTTGCCAGATTTCTGTGGACAGATCTGATGTTATTCTGATGATCCTTCCTCTGTACATAAGTAATCTCTTCCCCTTAGCTGCCCTTAAGACATCTTCTCTGAACTTATGACTCGTGAATTTCACAATCACAAGTCTGGATGTCTTTCTACCCTCACTGATCTTGGGGGGTGTCCTCTCTGCCTCTAGGACATGAACAGTTGTTCCATTCCCCAGATTAGGGAAATTCTCATCTAAGATTTGTTCAGCTGTATCTTCTAGTCCTCTGTCTTGCCACCCCCTTAGGCATCCCAATAATTCTGACATTGGAATGTTTCATGGCGTCATTTATTTCCTTAAATCTGTTTTCATGTCTTCTATGCTATTTGTTCCAGACCTCCTCCTGATTCTTCTTTTCTATCAGTTTGTATTCTAGATCACTAATTCTGTCTTCTGCCTCATTTACCTTAGGTGGTAGAGTATTTGGATTAGATTCAATCTCACTGATAGCATTTTTAAGTTCTGCAAGATCAGCTCTCCTGTCCACCCTTAGAGATTCTATGTTGTCACTAATGGTCATCTGCAACCTAGCCATTGTCTGGGTAATTGTTATCCTGAATTCTATTTCCAATATATTATTTATGCCCATATCTGATAGTTCTGTGGCAGAGGTCCCAGTCTCTGGATTTTTCCTCTTTTGGCTCTTCCACCTCTTAGTCATTTTGGTGAGAGGTGGTTGAGGGGATATATAGCTGGATATATCAGCCACAATCCAGGCAAGGTGCACCCTACCAAGTTTCAGAGCAATTAGAAGTCACCACCAAAAAGAAAGAAAAAAGAAAAAAAAAAAAAACAGAAAGAAAAGAGGGGGAAAAAGTAAAAAAAAAAAAAAAAAAACCAGCCAAAATGAATCTCAAAATTAAGATTTATAAGGTACAAAAACAAAATACAACCAAACAAAAAGACCAAGAAAAGAAAGAGAAAAAGAAAAACCCCAGCCAAAATGAACCCCAAGAAACACTGATAAAAAATAAGATGGGAAGATAGTTTTAAACCCTTGATGTGGGCAAAGAAGTTTATTTCTGTTCTTCCTGAGTGTATCTAGTTATCTTTGTAAAAGGACTCAAATATCCAGAGATACAGGGAAATTAAAACTGGTTTATAGGGGCACCTGAGTTGCTCAGTGCGTTAAGCCTCTGCCTTTGGCTCAGGTCATGATCTCAGGGTCCTGAGATTGAGCCCCATGTTGGACTATCTGTTCAACAAGGATCCTGCTCCCCCCTTTCTCTCTGCCTGCCTTGTGATCCTTGTCTGTCAAATAAATAAAGTAAAATTTAAAAAAAAAAAACCTGGTTTATATATAGGGGTAGAATTGAATAGCAGAAAATGACTACCTTGAAGCTTTTATCTATTTATCTATCTAAATAAATAAATAAATACATAAATATTTTTTAAAAAGAAAAGGAAAAGGTATAAGTATGCAAAAATGTTTAAGTTAGAAAGTTATTATGGAATATGTTGTATTATGCCTCTAGTTGTAATGGTAAGTAAATTAAAAAATGAAAGAACAGGAATTGTGAGAATTAATTTTTAAAAAAATAGAAAGAAAAGAAAGGTTGTATCTATGAAATTTAACAGGTCTTGAGGCAATACCAGGATCTTTATATATTGTTTATATATTTATAAATATATATAAAAATATATTAGAGCTAATACACTGTTTATCCCTGATGTTGGGGTTTTATAGGGACACTGTGGTGGTTGTCTTCTTGTTCTTTTAGCAGATCTTCTGGGGGATGGGCCTGCAGTGTTGTTTTTAAGTTAGTCCTGCTTGGCTTGAGTCAACCTGTCCTCTATCAAGGGTCTGGGCTCTGTGGAAACTGTTTTTTCAGACTTTTGTTCTCTGGAGGTTTTTGTTCTTTGGCAGGTTTTTTTGTTCGTTTGTTTGTTTTGTATTTTGCCTTTTGGAGGGACAGAGCAAAGTAAACTGTTTGTACCCAGACCTGCACCTCAGAGAGAAACCTTAGTCTGCTCCCCTCTGGGTGGTCCAGAACACACAGGATCCGCTTCTGCAAACTCTGCTGTACACTGCAACCTCCCACAGGTGGTGTGCACCCTCAGCCACTGTCTCAGTGGTCACCCAAGGCCTCTGCTTGTCTTTGCACCCCCAGGGTACTGAACACACAAGCCATACTGGTCTGAGACATCCCGATCCTGGGGGCTGCCATTGCCAGGACTGTTGTCTGGAGCCCATGCTCATGCCAGGTGGACTGAGACCTAGAGGCGACGCAGCCATTGGAAGGCTACAGGTCCAGGGACCCCCAACCAGAGTCCTGCCAGGCTCTCTTAGGAATGGATGGGCACTGGCTGTGTCAGCCCTTGGGCTCTGGGCTTAATTCTGTGCCTGTGGCCATGGGACCCCACCATTTGCCCCTAAAGACCCTTTGTTCTTTCTGAGTGTTGTTAACCAGTCTCCAAGCTACTGTTGGTCCCAAAGCACAGGGCACTTTCTTATTGGGGTATTACTTTCCAATGGGTCACTTCTGGTGGCTCCTTTCCCCTTCTGCTTATCTTCCAGTATCAGTTCTAGCATTCTCACTCTGCTTTAGCTCTCCACTGATGATCTTCTGCCCATGTAGAGATCCAAAAGTGTATAATCTTACATCTCAGGGTGATTTCATGGGTGTTCCAAGTGCTCTGGTAGATATTTAGTTCAATTTAGGGGACCCATTGAAACAGGGTCTTCTATGTCACTGCCATCTTGCCCTTCCGCCCTCGATACCCTTTAACAGATGAATGGATAAAGAAGATGTGGCCCTATACACAGTGGAATATTACTCAGCCATAAGAAAGGATGCAAAACCCAACTTCTGCAACAACATGGATGGAACCAAAGGAAATTATGCTGAGTGAAATAAGTCAAGCAGAGAAAGTCAATTATCATATGGTTTTACTTACTTGTGGAACATAGGAATAGCACGGAGGACATTAGGAGAAGGAAAGGAAAAGTGACAGGGGTGGGGAATCAGAGAGGGAGATGAACCATGATAGGCCATGGACTCCAAGAAACTAAGAGTTTTAGAAAGGGGCCATGGAGGAATGGGTGAGCCTGGGGGTGGGTATTAGGGCACATATTTCATGGAGCACTGGGTATTCTATGTAAATAATGAATCTTGGCACTACATCAAAAACTAGTGATGTATGGTGACTAAGATAACACAATAAAAATTTTAAAAATAAAATAAATTTTTAAAAGAACTAACTTTAGCATTTGCTGATTAGAACAGGATATTCTGGGCAAGCATCTTTAAGTCTCACTTAACAGAAAGAGATGAGAAACACTTACTTTACCCGTTCTCTCTACCTTTGCAGTTGAACTAGAATTCCTGGGGATCTCCAATTTAATCTCTCCCTCCTAGCTTGAGAAATAGAATCACAATGCATCCTCACTCTGCTTCCCGTTTGTGATGTTAATATGGCAAATAGCAGATGCATGTCTTAGATTTTCTTTTACTTACAGCCTAAGAAATATCAGAGTTCAACATCCGTGGATGGAGAGTCTCGTCAGACATTGAAATAGGGTCATAAGCTGATTGAAAGAAGCACTTCATCAATAGAAAATCTATAGTGTATTTTTAAGTTGGTTTCATTGTTTTTTTTTTTTATTTTTTCAGAACAATTTTTTTTAATTTATTTATTTTTATTTGTTTATTTACAGCATAACAGTGTTCATTGTTTTGGCATCACACCCAGTGCTCCATGCAGTACGTGCCCTCCCTATTACCCACTACCTGGTTCCTCAACCTCCCAACCCCCCCACCCCCCTGCCGCCCCTTCATAACCCTCTAGTTGTTTTTCAGAGTCCATAGTCTCTCATGGTTCATCTCCCCTTCCAGTTTCCCTCAACTCCCTCTCCTCTCCATCTCCCCATGGCCTCCCTGTTATTTGTTATGCTCCACAAATAAGTGAGACCATATGATACTTGACTCTCTCTGCTTGACTTATTTCGCTCAGCATAATTTCTTCCAGTCCTGTCCATGTTGCTACAAAAGTTGGGTATTCATCCTTTCTGATGGAGGCATAATACTCCATTGTGTATATGGACCACATCTTCCTTATCCATTCATCCGTTGAAGGGCATCTTGGTTCTTTCCACAGTTTGGCGACCGTAGCCATTGCTGCAATAAACATTGGGGTACAAATGGCCCTTCTTTTCACTACATCTGTATCTTTGGGGTAAATACCCAGCAGTGCAATTGCAGGGTCATAGGGAAGCTCTATTTTTAATTTCTTGAGGAATCTCCACACTGTACTCCAAAGTGGCTGCACCAACTTGCATTCCCACCAACAGTGTAAGAGGGGTCCCCTTTCTCCACATCCTCTCCAACACATGTTGTTTCCTGTCTTGCGAATTTTGGCCATTCTAACTGGTGTTAGGTGGTATCTCAATGTTGTTTTAATTTGAATCTCCCTGATGGCTAGTGATGATGAACATTTTTTCATGTGTCTGATAGCCATTTGTATGTCTTCGTTGGAGAAGTGTCTGTTCATATCTTCTGCCCATTTTTTGATATGATTCTCTGTTTTGTGTGTGTTGAGTTTGAGAAGTTCTTTATAGATCCTGGATATCAACCTTTTGTCTGTACTGTCATTTGCAAATATCTTCTCCCATTCCGTGGGTTGCCTCTTTGTTTTGTTGACTGTTTCCTTTGCTGTGCAGAAGCTTTTGGTCTTGATGAAGTCCCAAAAGTTCATTTTTGCTTTTGTTTCCTTGGCCTTTGGAGACATATCTTGAAAAAAGTTGCTGTGGCTGATATCGAAGAGGTTACTGCCTATGTTCTCCTCTAGGATTCTGATAGATTCCTGTCTCACGTTGAGTTCTTTTATCCATTTCGAGTTTATCTTTGTGTATGGTGTAAGAGAATGGTCGAGTTTCATTCTTCTACATATCGCTGTCCAGTTTTCCCAGCACCATTTATTGAAGAGACTGTCTTTTTTCCATTGAATATTTTTTCCTGTTTTGTCGAAGATTATTTGACCATAGAGTTGAGGGTCCATATCTGGGCTCTCCACTCTGTTCCACTGGTCTATGTGTCTGTTTTTATGCCAGTACCATGCTGTCTTGGTGATCACAGCTTTGTAGTAAAGCTTGAAATCGGGTAACGTGATGCCGCCAGTTTTGTTTTTGTTTTTCAACATTTCCTTAGCAATTCGGGGTCTCTTCTGGCTCCATACAAATTTTAGGATTATTTGCTCCAGCTCTTTGAAAAATATCAGTGGAATTTTGATCAGAATGGCATTAAAAGTATAGATTGCTCTAGGCAGTATAGACATTTTAACAATGTTTATTCTTCCAATCCAAGAGCATGGAACAGTCTTCCATCTTTTTGTGTCTTCTTCAATTACTTTCATGAGTGTTTTGTAGTTCCTCGAGTATAGGTCCTTTACTTCTTTGGTTAGGTTTATGCCCAGGTATCTTATGGTTCTTGGTGCTATAATAAATGGAATCGATTCTCTAATTTCCCTTTCTGTATTTTCATTGTTGGTGTATAAGAAAGCCACTGATTTCTGTACATTGACTTTGTATCCTGCCACGTTACTGAATTGCTGTATGAGTTCTAGTAGTTTGGGGGTGGAGTCTTTGGGGTTTTCCATATAAAGAATCATGTCATCTGCGAAGAGAGAGAGTTTGACTCCTTCCTTGCCAATTTAGATACCTTTTATTTCTCTTTGTTGTCTGATTGCTGTTGCTAGGACTTCTTTTTTTTTTTTTTTAATATACTAATAATATTTATTTTTTTTTTCAGCGTAACAGTATTCATTCTTTTTGCACAACACCCAGTGCTCCATGCAAAACGTGCCCTCCCCATCACCCACCACCTGTTCCCCCAACCTCCCACCCCTGACCCTTCAAAACCCTCAGGTTGTTTTTCAGAGTCCATAGTCTCTTATGGTTCGCCTCCCCTCCCCAATGTCCATAGCCCGCTCCCCCTCTCCCAATCCCACCTCCCCCCAGCAACCCCCAGTTTGTTTTGTGAGATTAAGAGTCATTTATGGTTTGTCTCCCTCCCAATCCCATCTTGTTTCATTTATTCTTCTCCTATCCCCCTACCCCCCCATGTTGCTTCTCCATGTCCTCATATCAGGGAGATCATATGACAGTTGTCTTTCTCCGATTGACTTATTTCACTAAGCATGATACGCTCTAGATCCATCCACGTCGTCGCAAATGGCAAGATTTCATTTCTTTTGATGGCTGCATAGTATTCCATTGGACTTCTAATACTATGTTGAACAAGAGTGCTGAGAGTGGGCATCCTTGTCGTGTTCCTGATCTCAATGGGAAGGCTGTGAGCTTTTTCCCATTGAGGATGATATTTGCTGTGGGTCTTTCATAGATAGATTTTATGAAGTTCAGGAATGTTCCCTCTATCCCTATACTTTGAAGCGTTTTCATCAGGAACGGATGCTGGATTTTGTCCAATGCTTTTTCTGCATCAATTGAGAGGACCATGTGGTTCTTCTCTCTTCTCTTATTGATGTGTTCTATCACACTGATTGATTTGCGAATGTTGAACCAACCTTGCAACCCAGCGAAGAATCCCACCTGGTCATGGTGGATAATCTTTTGAATGTGCTGCTGGATCCTGTTTGCTAGGATCTTGTTGAGAATCTTTGCATCCATATTCATCAGTGATATTGGGCTGAAATTCTCCTTTTTGGTAGGGTCTTTGCCTGGTTTGGGGATCAGGGTAATGCTGGCTTCATAAAAAGAGTCTGGAAGTTTTCCTTCTGCTTCAATTTTTTGGAACAGCTTCAGGAGAATTGGTGTTATTTCTTCTTTGAAAGTTTGGTAGAATTCCCCAGGGAATCCGTCAGGTCCTGGGCTCTTGTTTTTTGGGAGGTTTTTGATCACTACTTCAATCACATTACTAGATATCGGTCTATTCAGGTTGTCAATTTCTTCCTGGTTCAATTTTGGGAGTTTGTAGCTTACCAGGAATGCATCCATTTCATCTAGGTTGCTTAGCTTATTGGCATATAACTGTTGGTAATAATTTCTGATGATTGTTTCTATTTCCTTGGTGTTAGTTGTGATCTCTCCCTTTTCATTCATAATTTTATTAATTTGGGCTTTCTCTCTTTTCTTTTGGATTAGGGTGGCCAATGGTTTATCGACCTTATTGATTCTTTCAAAAAAACAGCTTCTAGTTTCATTGATACGTTCTACTGTATCTCTCTTTTCTACCTCATTGATCTCTGCTCTAATCTTGATTATTTCCCTTCTTGCATGTGGAGTTGGTTTGATTTGTTGTTGATTCTCCAGTTCTTTAAGGTGTAGAGATAGCTGGTGTATTCTGGATTTTTCAATGGAGGGAGGCTTGGATGGCTATGTATTTCCCCCTTAGAACCGCCTTTGCTGTATCCCATAGGTTTTGGACCAAGGTGTCTTCATTCTCATTGGTTTCCATGAATTGTTTAAGTTCGTCTTTGATCTCCTGGTTGATCCAAGCATTCTTAAGCAAGGTGGTCTTTAGCTTCCAGGTGTTTGAGTTCCTTCTGAACTTTTCCTTGTGATTGAGCTCCAGTTTCAAAGCATTGTGATCGGAGAATATGCAGGGAATAATGTCAGTCTTTTGGTATCGGTTGAGTCCTGCTTTGTGACCCAGTATGTGGTCTATTCTGGAGAAGGTTCCATGTGCACTTGAGAAGAATGAGTATTCTGTTGTTTTAGGGTGGAATGTTCTGTGTATGTCAATGAGGTCCATCTGGTCCAATGTTTCATTCAATGCTCTTATTTCTTTATTAATTTTCTGCTTCGATGATCTGTCTATTTCTGAGAGAGGCATATTAAGATCTCCTACTATTATTGTATTTGTATCAATATGACTCTTTATCTTGATTAATAGTTTTCTTATGTAATTGGGTGCTCCCATATTGGGGGCATAGATATTCACAATTGTTAGATCGTCTTGGCGGATAGTCCCTTAAGAATTATGTAGTGTCCTTCTGTATCTCTGACTACAGTCTTTAGTTTAAAATCTAATTTATCTGATATGAGAATCGCTACTCCGGCCTTCTTTTGAGGCCCATTGGCATGAAAGATGCTTCTCCATCCCTTCACTTTCAGTGTGGGTGTATCCTTAGGTTCAAAATGGGTCTCTATAGACAATATATGGATGGGTCCTGTCGTTTTATCCAATCTGCAACCCTGTGTCGTTTTATGGGCGCATTTAGGCCATTCACATTGAGAGTGATTATTGAGAGATAGGTTTTTATTGACATCGTGTTGCCTTTGAAGTCTTTCTGTCTATAGATTGTTTCTATATTTCTGTTCAATGATATTCTTAGGATTTTTTCTCTTTTATAGGACCCCCCTTAATATTTCCTGCAGTGTCGGTTTGGTGGTTGCATAGTCTTTTAAGCCTTGCCATTCTTGGAAACTCTTTATCTCTCCTTCCATTTTAAATGTCAGTCTTGCTGGATAGAGTATTCTTGGTTGCATGTTCTTCTCATTTAGTACTCTGAATATATTTTGCCATCCCTTCCTGGCTTTCCAGGTCTCTGTGGAAAGGTCTGACGTTATTCTAATGGGCTTTCCTCTGTATGTAAGAAGCATCTTTGTCCTAGCTGCTTTTAAGAGGGTCTCTCTTGAAACATTATTCCCCATTTTAACAATAAGGTGCCGTGAGGACTTTCGAGAATCTAAAATCTTGGGAGGAAATCTTTCTGCCTCTAGTACATGAACGTTGTTTCCATTCGTGAGATTGGGAAAATTTTCATAGACAACTTCTTCCACTCTATCTTCTAGACTTCTTTCTTTTTCTTCCCCTTCAGGGATTCCAATAATTCTGACGTTGGAACGTTTCATGGCATCGTTTATTTCCCTGATTCTGTTTTCGTGGCTTCTGAGCTGTTTGTTCCAGGCTTCCTCCTGATCCTTTCTCTCTATCTGTTTGTCCTCCAGATCACTAATTCTATCTTCTGTCTCAGTTACCCTAGCTTTTAGAGAATTTAGATTAGACTGGAACTCATTGAGAGCATTTTGAACATCATCCCTGGTGGCTTTCAGTTCTGCCCTAACATTGTGAACATCATCCCTGGTGGCTTTCAGTTCTGCCCTAATCAATTCTGTTTGGTCATCCATGGCTTTCACCAACCTAGCTATTGCCTGGATAATTGTTAGTCTGAATTCCTTTTCTGACATATTGTCTATGTCGATAGCCATTAGCTCTGTTGCAGAAGGCCCATCCTCTGTATTTTTCTTCTGTTGGGTATTCCTCCTCCTAGTCATTTTGGTAAGAGATGACTGAACAGATGCAGCTGGACTTATCGATTGTGGTGCAGTCAATGTGCACCCTGGAACGCTTCTGTGCAATCAGGATTCCCCACCCAAATGAGAGAAAAAAGAAAAGAAAAAGAAATAGAGAAGAAGAAAGAAAAAAAAAGGGGGGGAAAGAAAAAAGGAAAAAAAAAGAGAGGGAGAGATAGGAAAAAAAGGGAAGATAAAAGAGAAGGCTCAGCCCAAATGGGCCACAAGGTAAGATTTGTGGAGTATACAAACAAAAACAGACAGACAAAAAGAGTGATAAAAGTATATGACAAGAGAAAAAAATATGTATATATAAGCAAAAAAAAAGGGGAAGAACCTCATCAGAAAGAACCCCGAGTATAAGGTTTATATATTATCAGGACAAACATACTTCACAGAAACACTGACAGAAGGAAAAATTGGGAGAATGGTTATAGATTCTCAGTGTGGGTGAGGAAGGTTATTTTGATTCTTCCTGAAAGTATCTTGATGTTTTTGTTAAGGGACTCAACTTTCCTAAGTTACAGGGGGATTAGAACCTGGTTTGCCTATAGGGGTAGCATTGATTGGGGAAAGGGGATTCCCTTGAAGTTTAACTCTATATGTATAGTAGAAAATAAAAATTAAAAAAGAATAAACTAGACTAAACTAAGTTAAAATTAAAAAGAATTAAAAAAAATAGAAAAACAAAAGAAAAACACGGGTATATGTATCAAAAAGTTCAGGTTAGAAGGTTATTAAGGAATTTGATGTACTGGACATCTCAGTGTGATGGTAAATAGGTTAAAAAATTATCTGTATGTATAAAAAAAAAAGAACCAGAATATTGGTAAAGAGTTAAAAATAAAAGTTGTATTTATGAAGTAGTGGTGATTGTTCTCTTGTAGTTTTTTTTTTTTTTTTTCTTCCTTCCTGGTTGGTTTTCTGGGGGAGGGGCCTGCCACGTGGGTTTTCAGACAATGATGTTCCCTGAGTTAGGTCCTCCCGCTCCCCTCAAGGGGGTGAGCTCTTTTTTTTTTAGGAAACTGTTTTTTTCAGCCTTTTGTTCTCTGGGGGTTTTTATGTTCTTTCATCTGCTTTCTCTCGCCTTGACAGCTTTTGATGGTTTTTGGAGGTTTAGAGGAGAGCAAACAGCACCCCAACCTCCCTCTCAGAGAGAAGCCTCAGACTGTTTTGCAAAAGCTGCTGGCAGAGTCGGTTCTGAGTCACTGTCCCTGGGGATGAAGGAGCTCCTCGTTGTACCCAAAACCAGGGCAGCGGTGGCTGTCTAGGCAGCTCCAGACCGCCAGAGAGGTTCCGAGCAGAGATCGCACACTGAGATTTTCCCGCTGTCCCGGGCTGGGAATGTCTGGTTTTTCCAGCTGCCAGAGCTCCAGGCTAGCGCCTATGAGCAACTATCCCAAGGGAGGGTGTGGGACACGCGCGTTTCAGGACTGCCGTCTGGCCAGGCTCCCAGCCCCTCACGGGAGCCAGACCCCACTCGTTCTCGGGCGCGCTGGCGTTCAAGCGCACTGGCGGCTCAGGGACGGAGACCTGATTTCTCCGCCGCACTCTCTCTGGCTCCGCGCCAGGGGAGGCTGTCCTGGGTCCGGGGACTTAGGTCCCTGACCCTAACCGCCCAGGTTCCCACTATTACCCCCCCGCGATCCTTTCCTGTTTGTTTTTTGAGTGCTTTCAACTGGACTCCAAGTTAATGCTGGTCCCCAGACGCAGAGCACTCTCGTGTTGGGGTGTTACTTTGCGATCGGTCTCGACTCTGGTGGCTCCCTCCCCCTTTTGTTTATCTTCTGATATCAGTCGGACTTTCCCAGTCTGCTTTACCTGCCACTGGCGTCTTCTGCTCCTATAGAGATCCAGACGTGTATAATTCTGATCTCAGGCTGATTTCATGAGTGGTCAGCGTTCTTTGGTAGGTAATCAGCTCACTTTAGGATACAGGTTGAAATGGTGCCTCCTCCTACTTCCCCGCCATCTTGACTCCCCCCCAAGTTGGTTTCATTGTTAATACAAGGTGCTACCCATGCAATGTAAGGGGTTGAAATATTTTTAAGTGACTATAAAGGAATATTTTATGTTACCAACCTGAACTAATTTAATCTACTAAAGTAATTAAGTAACTAATTTAATCTAGTAAAATCTATCTTTAATACTCTAAACAATTATTCATAGAATAGATCATCCCAGCTAGAAAAGAGTCAAATGTACATACCCTCACATAGGAAATATACCAAATGAAAATTGATGGTATTAATTTAAAATAGTCACTATTAGAATAAATTGTAATGACTGAACTATCTGAACATATAAAATAATAAAAGCTTTAAATGTAAAATCTGAAAATAGTATTAGATATTGTAATACTGTAAAATGACTTTTTATCTTGTTGAACAATTTCAGTAATAAATAAACTGATACAACATTAGACTACAAAGGAAGATTTAATATTTTGAAACTTCTATAAAATTATTAGGAGGAATAGAAATTTTACTAAGTATTATCATCTATTTATATTTCTTCTAAAAATCATCATCTGTGTTTTCATATGTCTAATGAAACATGCTGGGTGAAAATTTTATATTAGCAAGGTTTATTTATTTTTTTCAATTTCTTTTCAGCGTAACAGTACTCATTGTTTTCGCACCACACCCAGTGCTCCATGCAATACGTGCTCTCCTTAATACCCACCACCTGGCTCCTCCAACCTCCCAACCCCTGCCCCTTCAAAACTCTCTGGTTGTTTTTCAGAATCCATAGTCTCTCATGGTTAACCTCCGCTTCCAATTTCCCTCAACTCCCTTCTCCTCTTCATCTCCCCTTGTCCTCCATGTTATTTGTTATGCTCCACAAATAAGTGAAACCATATGATACTTGACTCTCTCTGCTTGACTTATTTCACTCAGCATAATCTCTTCCAGTCCCATCCATGTTGCTACAAAAGTTGGGTATTCATCCTTTCTGATGGAGGCATAATACTCCATCATGTATATGGACCACATCTTCCTTATCAATTCATCCGTTGAAGGGCATCTTGATTCTTTCCACAGTTTGGCAACCATGGCCATTGCTGCTATAAACATTGGGGTACAGATGGCCCTTCTTTTCACCACATCTGTATCTTTGGGATAAATACCCAGCAGTGCAATTGCAGGGTCATAGGGAAGTTCTATTTTTAATTTCTTCAGGAATCTCCACACTGTTCTCCAAAGTGGCTGTACCAACTTGCATTCCCACCAACAGTGGAAGAGGGTTCCCCTTTCTCCACATCCTCTCCAACACACGTTGTTTCCTGTCTTGCTAATTTTGGCCATTCTAACTGGTGTCAGGTGGTATCTCAATGTGGTTTTAATTTGAATCTCCCTGATGGCTAGTGATGATGAACATTTTTTCATGTGTCTGATAGCCATTTGTATGTCTTCATTGGAGAAGTCTCTGTTCACATCTTCTGCCCATTTTTTGACATGATTATCTGTTTTGTGTGTGTTGAGTTTGAGAAGTTCTTTATAGATCCTGGATATCAACCTTTTGTCTGTACTGTCATTTGCAAATATCTTCTCCCATTCCGCCAGTTGCCTTTTTGTTTTGTTGACTGTTTCCTTTGCTGTGCAGAAGCTTCTGATCTTGAACAAGTCCCAAAAGTTCTTTTTTGCTTTTCTTTCCTTTGCCTTCAGAGCCATATCTTGAAAGAAGTTGCTGTGGCTGATATCGAAGAGGTTACTGCCTATGTTCTCCTCTAGGATTCTGATGGATTCCTGTTTCACATTGAGGTCTTTTATCCATTTTGAGTTTATCTTTGTGTATGGTGTAAGAGAATGGTCGAGCTTCATTCTTCTGCATATAGCTGTCCAATTTCCCCAGCACCATTTATTGAAGAGACTGTCTTTTTTTCACTGTATATTTTCCCCTGTTTTGTCGAAGATTATTTGACCATAAAGTTCATATCTGGGCTCTCTACTCTGTTCCACTGGTCAATGTGTCTGTTTTTATGCCAGTACCACACTGTCTTGGTGATCACAGCTTTGTAGTAAAACTTAAAATCAGGTAACATGATGCCGCCAGTTTTGTTTTTGTTTTTCAACATTTCCTTAGCAATTCAGGGTGTCTTTTGATTCCATAAAAATTTTAGGATTATTCGCTCCAGTTCTTTTAATTCAAGCTTTTACAAGGTAATAAATACTTCCAGTATGTTTATTAAAAATGGTCATGGAAAAGACTAATATAATATGTGAAAGGTGTACTTTCAAGAGAGGGAAAATGTCTCAAACGAAATATCAAATTTACACAGTCTTCAGTCCTGTGTTCAAAAAAAAAAAACAAAACAAACAAACAAAAAAAAAACAGAAAATCTCATTTGGATTACATTACTAAACAGGATTTTCCTAATTAGGCTGAAACATCATATCATCACAAATACTCTCAACTAATTACATAAAAAGAAAATTAAACACTTGAGAAAGTGAAAAACATTAGTTATGTTAATACTTATCTCAGAATATTGGAGAGCCCACATAATTTAACATCTAATTTTTAAAGGCCAATTCTACCAGTATGTATTAATTGAAATCTTTTTAAGATTTAAGAAAGTAAGATAAATCCTTTTTTATTATTTTTATTATGTTATGTTAGTATGTATATCATATATACCATGCTGTTTATCATTAGTTTTGATGTAAGATAATTCCTTTTATTAAGGGAAAGAAATATTATTATAATTTTTTGAGAAAATAATGAAAGTGTCCATCTGAATCACTAAAAATTATGATTTTTTTTCAAATAAATTACTAACTAGAAGAAGGACAAAAATCAAGAAATCAGTACCCTCTTTTAACAAATAAATGGGCAAAACAGTAAGATGAATGAAAAACTTTTTAAAAAATGCATATTCCATTTTTGCCAAAACTGGGAGGCAGATTACAAAATATTTGTTAAGGGGTACTGGAAGGAGCTGAATATGTACAAGATGAAAGTAATTGTTGTAGACTTAATAATACACACAGCAATTTTCTGAAAAAGGTATTATGTTTCCAGTTTTACATATACAGAAATCTAGGCAAACTAATTACATAATTTTGCCAAAGTTTCAGCAGGAATGAATGGAAGACAGTGAATTCTGACCAGGAACCGTCATCTAAGCTAACATGTAAACTATCATGTTTGAGCCTTGTCAATAACTGGAGAACCCCAAATAGGACAATTTCAGACTGGGCTCTGCCTTTCTATCCTTTATTTACAGAATTCCAAAGCAACCCCAATTTTTTTTCTTGCAAAACTTGATTTCCTAAGAAACTCTTTCTACTCACTCTTTTGTTTTTCCATAATTAGGCCCAAAAAAATGTCAGTAATTCAATGAATGATTAGTAGGCATATGCATTTAACTGTACACTTCTTAAAATTGAGATATTTTAAAATTTCTGACAGAAAATGTATTTCAAAGGCAAAGTCGTATTCTGAGGCTTAAGAGAGTAAAGATGATTCTTTTTCTCTTTCCTTATTGATTTCTTGTTTATAAAGTAGCTTAATGCTACTAATGCTTTTTTATAAATTCAAAGTAAATTCAGAGTTGTAGATATGGGGAGATCTACTTGGTCCATTTAGCACTTCCCATCTACTGAAGGCTGGGGACACATGGGGGGGGGGTGTGAGCAGGAAGAACTTGAACCCAGAAACAGATGCCAAGACCAGTCAGTGAAAGGTCAGTGAAATTTAGACTCAAGTCTAAAAATGCAACAAAGGTCAGTGAAATCTGACTCAAGTCTAAAAATGCAAATGCTCTTCTACTGTGAATCGATTCTACTCAATTTATTAAAGGTGGCTCAGTTCATTTCAATAACTAGCATGATACAATTAATGATTGCATTCTCATCTCCTCTCCTATCTCCTAATGATGATTAAAAAATAACAAAAATTCACTGGTTTTGACAAGGACTCCAACTGGGCAAAAAAGGGAGAACACAGAGTGGTGGTCAGGCTAAATGTCCCAAGACTGTAAAATGCTGGTGGAGGCACAAAAGAAGTGTGAAGGGGGGAATGGGAACATTACCAACAAGAGTGGGATATGAGAAAGAGAAGGACATCATCAGGAACTTTACAGTGAGTTGTTGCTCACATCCAACACATACATGTCATCCAGCAAGGATCTCCACAGCTTCTGTTAGGCTTCCTGACATGTTGTTTTCTTTCTTCAGGATTCCTCAGCCTGCTGAGGTGAGCTTTGAGGTAATAACAGGCAGGAGAGGTAGATACCAGTGACATGTCTGCCCTTGGGGGAAAAAATCCAAAATGGCACTAATAGAAACTCAAAGTCCATTGTTGAAACTTGCCACTTTCAGAGAAATGCCTCCTCCTAACATCTTTAATCACCCACTAAATTAAACTCCCCAAATTAAATTTAACATTATACATGCGCTAATGAAAAATACCACCATAATTTCATGGTTAATACATGATGTCTCCTAGAAAAGAAAATGACTGGGACATCAAAGGTAAAAAGATGTATGTCAACTACACAACAATTAAACATTCTTAAAAATAAGAAAAAAAATTAATGAAAACGAACAAACAAATAAATAATCCCCCCAAGGAAGAAAAAGAAATATGAATGGAACACCTGGTTTCAGGTTCTATATGTGCATTTAGTAACTATGAGGCTGTGAAGTGCATGCTGCTCAAGAGCTTTCATGCAAAGGAATAGCAAATGTAGAGACCAATAAAGCTCTGATGACCCTGCACCCTCATGAAGTAAGAACAAAGACATAAGGGAGAGCAAAGACCAAAAAATGCTGATGTGAGGAAGATAGTAACTATGAAAGAAGGAATCTATAAAAATGTAATGTTCTCCTGGGAACTTGTTTCTCCATGTGACCTATTCTGTGGATGTTCTGTCCTCTCATCCCTCTCCTCATCCCCACTAAAGGAATTTCAACTTCAGTTGAATTCAGTCCATTCAGAGTACTGATGGCTTTTGTCTGAGTTGGAGATATGGATTCCAACTGACTCAGTGGTATGGCCAGATGCGTGGCCTGATAAAACTTTACCATCAGCTGAGCCAAAAATGGAATTAATTCCCCCAGTTCTGAGGCATTTACCACTTTGTGAAAGAGTGAATCAAAGCAGAGAGTTTCATCCACTAGCCCAAGTTCACAAGGTGAACAAAGAATTTTGGCATGGCCAAAATTCAGACTTATTGCTCTTACTCCCAGATCCCAACCCAACCTCACTAATCTCTCTGATCTCACATGTTTATTCACTACTAGTCACCTCCACAGACACTGAGTGCCAGCCACACAGAGTGCTATAGTAATGTAGGTGTACCTCTCCATCCCTACTTGCTCAACTTTCTGTTCCAATCTTCCCTATTTTTTAGGTCCTCATAGGGGTTCCTCAATCCAATTACATCATTCCACTTAATAATATCTAGGGCCACACAACAGTTAAAATCATGCTTTCTGGAACCACACTCCCTCAATATGAATCCCAGCTCTACTCCTTACTAGTTTTATAATGTTGGCTAAGTTAATTCCTGTGTGTTTTAGGTACTTTGTGTGTGAAATGAGTATGGTTATAATGACACAGAAGGACATAATGGCACATGAGGACTCAGGAAATAATGTAGTAAATGAGCACACAGCCACTTCTTTGTAAAGATCTGCTACGTTTTCAGATAGTTTCCCCAGTTGGGCCTTTGGAAGCTGTACATGCTGATGTTCACCCACATTTTGGCCATATTACTCACATGCAAGGCATAATTTTTATGACATTGACCCATCACTACTTTACAAACATTTTCTTTTTACTTCCCCACCTCTATTATTTTACAAGTATTTTCCCAGATTGGACTGCCCTTCCATCCCCACTGTTCTGAATCTAGATGGCAAGTGTGAGCTGGCCAATCACAACCAAACTCCAAAGCCTCTCCTCTATAAAGCTTATCACCTAGAGTCCACCACACCCACCAATGACCCCATTTAGTGTACAAGTTCTGGGTCATACAGCATGATTTGAAACTCCTGCTCTTCTCCAATTTTTGTGTGACCCTGGGAAAGTCTTTAAAATTCCTCATGTCTGAATTTCTACCTCAAATATAAAATGAGGATTACATTAGCACCTTCTTTATAGGATTGTGACCACTATGTGAGATAATGTACTTGGCTCGGGAAAACATTGAATTAATACTAGCAGTTGATTTTAGAAATGTGTGTATTGGTTGTATAGATGTACATCTTCAAAAAGTAAAGCAAATAGCACTGGTAAGGCAGGTTTAGAGGTCACTAAAAACCAACATTGATGGCAAAAATTGAAACCATTAAATGCATAAAAGCTAAAAATCAATATCCACAAACTGCATACAGCTTAACACAGAGTCAAATCATATTACTTTCCAGCTAGAATTTCAAGGTTTTCCAGAAATTCTATAAGAATACAGTTATTTCCTTTAATAATTGTTGGCCAAATAAATGACAAAATGCCCACTCTGACCTCTTTTTTCAGCCATTTTATCAATGCCTGGAAATAACAACAAACACTCACTGTCCTTACGCACCTTTTTTCCTCTTTGCTCTCACAGAAATCTAAATTTCTGTTATTTATTCTTTGACAAAAGTCCACAGATTCTATGCCAAGAGTCTTTATCTAAATACATACACAAATACTTAAATGTATCTGAAAAGCTTTCAGTATTAGAATGCTATATGGACTTTCACTAGGAAAAGGACATTTACGAGATGGTTCACAACTTTATTGGTATAACTTGGTTCTATTCAGCTTGCACATTACTTAGCAGTGCATCAGCCTATTCCCTGAATGCTACTGCCAGGAAGTATGACACAATTCAGGAGAGCTGGAAAATTACAGTATGTTGGGAAGAATGACTCCATGGGAATTTGGCAACTACTCTTAGAAATTCCATGTGCAATTGAGTTACTTGACTGTAACACAAGTTTGTATGTTAATTAGTCTAACTAAACTTTTTCCAATGATATCATGGTATGTCAACAAGAGGTTGATCAGCTTAGGCCTGATCTCTTACTTAAATGTTCCTAGAACTATTGGCAATAAAATATGCCAGAATTAGTGACCTTGCAAGTTATGGACATGCACACAGATATAGGTTTAACATAGATTAGGAGTACTAGGGAGCATATCGTCATTAGGGTTATAAGTATAAAAAGAAAAGAAGAGAGAAAGCAGGATGGCAGAGGAGTAGGAGACTGAAATATCATTAGGTCCCAGGAGTTCATCTAGATAGCCATTAAACCATTCTGAACACCTACAAACTCAACAGAAGAGAGGGGAGAAGAGGAACAGCAATTCTAAGAACAGAAAACTGACCACTTTCTGGAAGGTAGGACATTGGGAAAAGTGAATCCAAAGTGAAAGGAAGCTAGACCATGGTGGGGAGGGACAGCTCCCAGGAAGTGAGAGTGCAGCAGAGCACAAAATCCGAACTTTTAAAAGTCTGCTCCACTGGGGGATGTTGCTCCAAAGGCTAACTGGGGTAGAGCACTCGTGGGGACCGCAGTGTCACACAAAGACCAGGTGTGTGAGTGTTGCAGAGCTGCCAGGTATTAGAGTGGAGAAGCTGGCTACACAGACAGAGCTGGCATTGTGCTCTCAATTCAGGGTTACTTGAAACTGTGATCCAAGGCACAGCTGGGCAACTGCTCCTGGTGCAGGGACCCCACAAGTGGCAGAACCAGAGATACCCCCTCTTTCCTCTTTGGGAAGAGCAGTGTGGAAGCATGTGGCAGGAATCTGCTGGGTTTGGAGACTTCAAACAAGGCCATGTGCCAGAGGCAGAAACACTTGGTCACAGGCCAGGTGAGTATGGATTGTGGCCAAGACCATGGAGATGGGAGGGATTGGCTGCTTTTCTCTGAGGATGCACAAAGGAGTGGGGCCCTGAGCTCTTGGCCCCTACAGGGCCAGAGATTGGAGGGGCCACCATTTTTGTTCCCATTCTCCAAAGTTCTACAGAAAGCGTTCAGGGAACAAAAATTCCAGAGAGTGAACCCAAGCAAATTACTTAGCCTGGTCCCAGGCAAAGGAGAGGCAATTCTGCCTTGGACAAAGACATTTGAGAATCACTGCAACAGGTCCCCACCCCTAAAAGATCAGTAAGAACATCCAGCCAAGACCAAGTTCACTAATCAATGAGAATTGCAGAACTCCAGAGCTGGGGGAATGCAGTACATAGAACTCATGGTTTTTTCTCCCATGATTCTTTAGGCTTTCAAAGTTAAATTTTTTGAATTTTATTTTTTTCTTATTCTATTTTAAAAAATTTTCCTCTTTCCTATTTTGACCTTTTTAAACTATTTTATCTTTTCAATACCTAAAACTCTTTTTTAATGTTTCAATGTTGTAGTCATATTTTATCCCTTCATTGTATTTCACCTTATTTTTTGTACACATATGTTTCTTTTTCTTTAAAATTTTGGGATACAATTTCTTCTAATAGATCAAAATATACCCTGAATCTAGCACATGGCTTTCTTCTAATCTCCAGCCTGATGACATTCTCTCCTCTTTTTTCCCCCTTTTTCCATCCAACCTATCCTATCCTATCAATTCCATTTTTAGAATCTTATTAAATTTTCATTTTTAAAGTCATGTTTCACCCCTTCGTCATATTTATCCTTACTTTTGTGTGTGTGTGTGTGTGTGTGTGTGTGTGTGTGTGTGTGTTTTCTTTCTTTAAAATTTTGGGAGGTAGTTTCTTCTAAAAGACCAGAATATACTCAAAATCAAGTGGCTGATACTGTTCTATTCAACAGTATATATATGTGTGTGTGTGTGTGTGTGTGTGTGTGTGTGTGTGTATCCATCATTTGGTCTTCTATATCAACCGCAAATCAGTCAATGTGATACAATACACTAATAAAAGAAAGAACAAGAACTATATGATACTCTCAATAGATGCTGAAAAAGCATTTGACAAAGTACAGCAACCTTATTTGATTGAAACTCTCCAAAGTGTAGGGATAGAATATACATACCTCAATATCATCAAAGCCATCTATGAAAAACCCACCATAAATATCATTCCCAATGGAGAAAAACTGAGAGCTTTTCCACTAAGGTCAGGAACACAGCAGGGATGTCCATTAGCACCACTGTTATTCAACATAGTACCAGAAATCCTAGCCTCAGCAATCAGACAACAAAAAGAAATAAAAAGGCATCCGAATCTGCAAAGAAGTCACACTCACTCTTTGCAGATGATATGGTACTTTATGTGGAAAACCCAAAACTTTATGTGGTACTTTATGTGGAGTCTTTATGTGGAAGACTCCACTCCAAATCTACTAGAACGTGTACATCAATTCAGTAAAGTGTCAGGATATAAAATCAATGCACAGAAATCAGTTGCATTTCTATACACCAACAGCAAGACAGAAGAAAGAGAAATTAAGGAGTCAATCCCATTTACAATCGCACCCAAAACCATAAGATACCTAGGAATAAACCTAACCAAATAGGCAAAGAATCCATACTCAGAAAACTATAGAATACTCATGAAAGAAATTGAGGAAGACACAAAGAAATGGAAAAATGTTCCATGCTCATCAAATGGAAGAACAAATATTGTGAAAACGTCTATGCTACCTAAAGCAATCTACACATTTAATGCCAATAATTTTTTTCAAAGAAATGGAACAAATAATAACCAAATAACCAGAAAAGACCCTGAATAGCCAGAGGAATGTTGAAAAAGAAAACCAAAGTTGGCAGCATTACAATTCCAGAATTTAAGCTCTGTTACAAAGCTGTCATCATCAAGACAGTATGGTACTGGCATAAAATCAGACACATAGATCAATGGAACAGAATAGAGAGTCCAGAAATAAACCCTCAACTCTATGGGCAACTAATCTTCAGCAAAGCAGAATAGAATGTCCAACGGAAAAAAAGACCATCTCTTCAACAAATGGTGTTGGAACATTGCCCAGCCACACGCTGAAGAATGAAACTGGACCATTTTCTTACACCACACACAAAAATACACTCAAAATAAATGAATGACCTCAATGTGAAAAAGGAATCTATCATAATCCTTGAAGAGAACACAGACAGCAACCTCTTCGATGTCAGCTATAGCAACTTCTTTATAGAGACATCACCAAAAGCAAGGGCCAAAATGAACTACTGGGACGTCATTAGGATCCAAAGCTTTTGCACAGCAAAGGAAGCAGTCAACAAAACCAAAAGACAACTGACAGAATGGGAGGTACTCACAAATGACATATTAAATAAAGGGCTAGTATCCAAAACCTATAAAGAGTTTATCAAACTCAACACCGAAAGAACCAATAATCCAATCAAGAAATGGGAAGAAGAAATGAACAGACATTTCTGCAAAGAAGACATACAGATGACCAACAGACACATGAAACAGTGCTCAGCATCACTCGGCATCAGGGAAATACAAATCAAAACCACAGTGAGATACCACCTCACATCAGTCAAAATGGCTAAAATTAACCAGTGAGGAAACAAAAGGTGTTGGCGAGAATGTGGAGAAAGGGGAGCCCTCCTACACTGTTGGTGGGAATGCAAGCTGGTGCAGCCACTCTGGAAAAGAGTTCCATGGAGTTTCCTCAAAAGTTGAAAATAGAGCTACCCTAAGACCCAGCAATCATGCTACTGGGTATTTACCCTAAAGATACAAAGGTAGTGATCAAAGGGGCACATGCAGCCCAATGATTGGATCATTTGTTTCCAACCATTCATTTTTGCCCTTGTTTCCCTTGCATACCAACTCCTTGTATGTGTGCACTTATACACACATTCATACCCACTCCTTACACATGAGCACTGGTGCAAACACACCTGCACAGCTCCATGCACCCAAAGAACTCATGAAACTCACCAAGCCCAGAAGTTTGCATCCTAAACCTTCTCCTGAATTATAATCAAATTGCAGGAGTAGTAAGTGTATCATTAGCTACATTTTATAGTGGTGTAAACACCGAACTCAGAATACCATCTTTAAGAGCAATACTCAGCCAAGGATTCTTGGTCTTTCTCCCTCCCTGTCTCTTCTCCTCTTCCTTCCTTTTTTCCTCTGCCCTTGCCACACTTCTGTGTGGTTTCCTGTGTCCACAGTAGCAGGTCGAAAACCCTTGTACTGGATGGATGCCAGCAAAGCATCCAGGAGAGCTCCAGACACCCTGAGCCTGTGATTTTGCAAATCCCCAGTGTCCTTGCAAATGCCTGCCTCCATCCTGTCCTGACCTCCAGGAGAAGCAGGGAAGGCTCCTGGTGCCTGAGGCCAGCCAGGGCACAGAGGCTGATCAAGCTGTAGGGGAGAAGGTGGGGGGTGGGGCACTCAGAAGTCACTTAAATGCTTAGAGGGTCTGGGCTTACAAGGAGGGCTGTAGGGAGGGTATTGGAGGTTCTGGCACATTCCTGAGGCTTTACTGAGACGGAAAGTGGAGAAGGTCCCTGGAAGGTCCAGTCCCACTCTGGCCAGAGCAGCCAAGGGCTCTGCAGGAGAGTATAGAGGGCTGCTCTTGGTGCTGAGTCAGGATGAGAGCTCGCTCAGAGGCCCATGCCTGGGCACTCCCAGGTGAGAACTGGATTAGCCTGCCTGGTCCAGAAGGGGCCCTCAAAATAATGATTACCACCTGGGGGGAACCTCAGGGCCCAACCAGCTGCTCATTCAGAATAAAGCTGGTTGGGTGTGCTCAGACTGGGACTCCAGGTCTAGGACTTGGAATGAGGGGAATTCTGTGGAAACAGAATGTCCACTTCCGTAAGTGGAGATGGTTAATCCGTGAGTGGTCTGCTCCCCTTCCCATGCTGTGAATATCCAGTGGCCACCCCAGCAGTCATCATTATACTCCAAACTTCCTGGAGAATGCTTCTTGAATGAATGAATGAATGAATGAATGAATGAATGAATGAATATGGCCTCTTCTCCTTATTGCTAATTGAGGTTCAGAACACATTTTTTCCATGGGGATTAAATTGAGGCACCCACCTGTTAGTCCTGTGTGTGTGTGCATGTGTGTGTGTGGGGGGGGGTGACGTGGGCCCCTGCGCTCTACTGGGGCTGACCCAAGAGGACAGCAGGGCCTAGAACACCAGAAACCGAGAACCCTGTATGCCTGGGGTAGGAAAGAGAGAGGAGGGGTGGTGAGGGAAGGTAGGTGGGTCCTGCAAGGAGTTAAGTTTCCAGTCCCTAAGGGGAGACTGAGAAGGGTCCCACTCCTAACCCTAACCCTTGGATGCCGCTGGAGATAAGCTGCTGGCAGGTCAGCAGGTGCTCTGAATCTGCATCTCCAAAATCCCCTTTTCTGCGACTTTCCTCCATCATTTCATCAGTGGCCATCTCCTTCCCTCCTTTCCATTCTTCTTTCTCTAAGTATTTCCTGAACCCTGGAGTGCCAGCCACGCTGCTGGGCACAGGGGATCCAGTGTTGTGAGAAAGCTTGCCTCTGAGGAAGCCGACAGTTTTCCAGAAGTCAGCCATAACCCACGTGATCTACTAAGGGCGACCCAGGGTACCCAGGGAACCTGCCTTCACACCGTCATGTGTTAATTTGTAAATGACTATAATACTTGGCAAAGAGAAATCCATGTATTTGGGGAACTTTAGATTTGCACTGACTGATTCTACTGGAGGCTGAAATCACCAATTTAAATTTGGGCCATCAATCTGATAGAGAGTGTGGCTTGCAAAGAAGACTTTCTGAAGGGGCTGGCCAGGCAAGAAGGGTAGACAAGGTGGTCCTCATTTTTCCTAAAAGACAAGGGGGTGTAGCTTCTTGACACACATTTACAAAGAGCTTGGCAGTGCTCCCAATGAGCACAGTCTGATGTTCTGGAAACTCTGTAGGCAGTCATCGTGTGTCACTGTTGGAACCCTTCCCTCTCCCACACAAACACACACACATCCAAAAAGGGGGAAATAAAACCAGACACCCAAAGTTTGAATTTATTTATTTTTTTTAAGATTTTATTTATTTATTTGACAGAGAGAGATCACAAGTAGGCAGAGAGAGTGAGAGGGAAGCCGGCTCCCTGCCGAGCAGAGAGCCCGATGCGGGACTCGATCCGAGGACCCTGAGATCATGACCTGAGCCGAAGGCAGCGGCTTAAACTACTGAGCCACCCAGGCACCCCCAAAGTTTGAATTTAGATGTTCAAGGGAAAGTGACAGCTTTAACGTTTGCCAGATTTAAAGAGACAACATCAAATGTTAACTTGTATTTAAAATAGCAAATGGCGAAATGTTAGACTTTCAGCAATATGAAGGTTTCAAAATCAGGCATTAAAGAAAAAAAACCACGATGTAATTTCAAAGTGACAAAATGAAATATCTTATCTTTCCAAGAGCTACTTCTGTTAAAATTCAGTGTTCGATTTCAGCGGGTGATTGTTTGGTCACTCTGGCATTTATTTTATGTTTTCAGCAAGGACCCAGGAGAGAACAGCTTCACAGACTATGGCAGAGTTGGAATGACTGGCTTTTTTGTAGTTCTCATTAACAGGATTGAATCCACCAAGACGAATGGTGTGGGTTGCTTGAACTTCTGGCTATGCTTGAATTTGTTTGATAAGCAACTACAGGAGGAGCTGTGGCAAGAAACAGTGGAACGTAGGATTGGCTTAAGAGGCGGCACCTTTTCTAGACTTGGACTGTGTCCCCTGCTTCCTCCTGCTCTAGTTGCCAACCCTCCTGCCCTTTTGCTCCACTTGGCTTAAAGATCTGCTTAACAGCCCATGAGCTCTTTGATGTCACAGGGAAGCCTGTGTGTATGGAAAGGATTATTGACAGTAACTGCTTTTCACTTCATATTTACTTTACTACAGTTACACTTGCAAAAATCCTAGTTTTTCTTGTTTTGAACCTCAGGGAATAAATCTTACTATTTTTAAGTCTAGCAAAAGAAAGACAATCACCTATGGATTTTCTATCTAGAATATTTAATTAATTCACATGAAAAGATACAGATTTAAATAATTAGAGCCACTTTGAAGGTAGTTCATTAAATTCTTTTGAATATTTTACACTGCTGGGGCACCTGGGTGGCTCAGTGGGTTAAGCCTCTGCCTATGGATCAGGGCATGGTCTCAGGCTCCTGGGATCAAGCCCCATATCAGGCTCTCTGCTCCCTGAGGAGCCTGCTTCCCCCTTTCTATCTGCCTGCCGTTCTGCTTGCCTCTCTGTCTACTAGTGATATCTCTCTGTCAAATAAATAAATAAAATCTTTTAAAAATAATAAGTAAATAAATAAATATTTTACACTGCTATCATGCATTTAATCTGTTGTTTTCTTTTAAAGTGTTTCCAGAGACTCACAGACAACATGATATGCAAACAGTTCAAACCTTTCAAGTATTTAAAAGTGCTGTTATAATAAGTTAAACTTACAGAGCAAACAGTCTCTGTGAAATGTTTTAACTGTTAAAAGATTTTTCTCATTCTGTTAGAATCAATTTTTTTTTTTTTAGTTTAAATTGGGAAGCTGAATATGTTAGAGTTTCTTAAATCACTTATATAATACAGACCATTCATAAAATTTATGAAAAAACCCAATGGTATGAGCTTGTGTGATTTCAGTTGTTACTTAATTCTAAATATTCCCAGAGCAGAAGGGACACTTAACACTGTGTTAGAAATATCCAGTTTCTCTTCTTTCCTAAGTCTTATCTTCCCTCTTGCTATAAAAGGTATTAACAAACTTTTTCTGTGAAAGGACAGATAGTAAATATTTCAGGCTTTGTGGACCATACACAGGCTCTGTCACGATTATGTCTTTTTTCTTTCTTTTCTTTAAACAATGATTTTAAAATGTAAAAAGCATTCTTAAGCCTCTGGCCATAAAAATACAGTGAGCTGAACTTGATCTGTGAGTTGCAGTTTGTTGACCCCTGTTCCATAATTTAAAAACCCTTTCATTATTCTTTTAGCAGGACACATTTCCCTGACTCCTTGTAACTAGGCAAGATTAATTTCTGTCCTCTTTCCTTCAGACTGGAATGTAGGCCTAGTGGTACACCATCTTGGCCATGGGTCCAAGGACAGCATGGCAGAGGTGGGAGAGTGTCTAGAGGAAGGAAGGCAGACCTCCATGGCACCATAGGATGCTGTAACACTCCCACAACTCACAGAACAGCGTTGACATACCAACTAGACTTTGATGTGAGAGAAAAGTAAATTTCTATCCAGTTGATGTTACTAACCTGAAGCCAAATCTATTTTTGAAAAATCCACTTTCAAGGGGACAGATTTCATAACCCAAAGGATCTTAAGTTAATGAGTCAGAAGTTCATAATCATGTCATGGTTGTCATTAAAATTAACTAGTTCTCTAGTAATTACTAATTGCTTCCATCTCTCATTTTCATGATAAAATCTGGCATTCTTCACTCAAGAATACAGAAATTTTTACAGATTATTTATTTATTTATTTATTTATTTATTTATTTGACAGAGATCACAAGTAGGGGAGGGGGGGGTGCAAGTTCTCTGCCAAGAAGAGAGCTGGATGTGGGACTCGATCCCAGGATCCTGGGATCATGACCCGAGGTGAAGGCAGAGGCTTTAACCCACTGAGACACCCAGGCGCCCTACGAATACAGAACTTTTAATGCTGTTTCATTAGATTTTAAAATTCTTTTCATAGTTTAGTAGAAAAATCCCAGTAGCATTGTTTCAATGCCATGTTTAGCAAGCTGTTGGTTTTCTGCCTGGTTTCTCCTAAGATGACAGGGCTGTTTGTGTGTGAGGATATACAGAGCTATGAGCCTTCACTTATACATCATAGCTTGAGGCATGAAGGACACAGTGACTACTCGTAAGGCCCTTGATCAAGTTTCCCTCATTGCCAGGGAGGCAAAGATTGCAGAGGACTAGTAATGAGACTGCAGCTGTGATCAAAAACCACCCAAAGAACAAGAGCCCAGGACCTGATGGATTCCCTGGGGAATTCTACCAAGCCTTCAAAGATATGATACCTATTCTCCTGAACCTGTTTCAGAAAAATAGAAACAGAAGGAAAACTTCCAGACTCTTTCTACAAAGCCAGTATTACCCTGGTCCCCAAACCAGGCCACGTCCCCATCAAAAAGGAGAATTTCAGACCAATATCCCTGATGAATATGGATGCCAAGATTCTAAACAGGTTCCTAGCAAATAGGATCCAACAGTACATTAAAAAGATTGTCCACCATGACCAGGTGGGATTTTTCCCTGGGATGCAAGTGTGCTTCAACATTCACAAATTAACCAATGTGACAGAATAAATAAGAGAAGAAAAAAGAACCACATGGTCCTCTCAGTTGAAGCAGAAAAGCATTTGACAAATACAGCATACTTTCCCAATTAAAACTCTTCAAAGTATAGGGATCCAGGAAACAGTCAACTTCCTAAAATCTATCTATGAAAAACTCACAGCAAGTATCATTCTCAATGGGGGAAAAGCTGGCAGCCTTCCCTTTGAGATCAGGAACATAACAAGGATGCCCACTCTTGCCACCATTGTCCAACATAGCACTAGAACTCCTAGCAACAGCAATCAGAAAGCAAAAAGCAATAAAAGGTATTCAAATTGGTAAAGAATCACGTCATCTTTGCAGATGACATGATACTTTATGTGGAAAACCCAAAAGACTCCACCCCCAAATTGCTGGAACTCATACAGCAATTCAGAAATGTGGCAGGGTACAAAGTCAGTGCACAGGAACCAGTTGCTTTCTCATACACTAATGATGTGAGAATCAATTCCATTTCCTATAGCACCAAGAACCATAAGATGCCTTGGAATAAATCTAACCAAAAATGTAAAGGATCGGTACCTAAGGAACTATAGAACACTCATGAAAGAAACTCAAGAAGACATAAAAAGATGAAAAGCATTCCATGCTCATGGATCAGAAGAATAAACATTGTTAAAATGTCTATATATAAATGCCCAGAGAAATCTATGCTTTCAATGCCATCCTGATTTAAATACAGACCATTTTTCAGAGTGCTGGAACAAACAATCCTAAAATGTGTATGGAACCATAAAAGACCCGAAACACCAAGGAAATGTTGAAAAAGAAAAACAAACCTGGGGGCATCACGTTGCCTGACTTCAAGCTGTATTACAAAGCTGTGATCACCAAGACAGCATGGTACTGGCACAAAAACAGACACACAGACCAGTGGAACAGAATAGGGAGCCCAGATATGGACCCCCAACACTACGGTCAACTAATCTTTGACAAAGCAGGAAAGAATGTCCAATGGAAAAAAGACAGTCTCTTCAATAAATGGTGCTGTGAAAACTGGACAGCTATATACCAAAGAAATAAATGACCATTCTCTTTTTTTTTTTAAGATTTTATTTATTTATTTGGCAGAGAGAGATCACAAGTTGGCAGAGAGGCAGGCAGAGAGAAAGAGAGAGAGAGAGGGAAGCAGGCTCCCTGCTGAGCAGAGCCCCTGATGCGGGACTCGATCCCAGGACCCTGAGATCATGACCTGAGCCGAAGGCAGTGGCTTAACCCACTGAGCCACCCAGGCACCCAAATGACCATTTTCTTAAATCATAAACAAAGATAAACTCAAAATGGATGAAAGACCTCAATGTGAGATAGGAACCCTTCAAAACCCTACAGGAGAATGTAGGCAGTAACCTCTTCAACATCAGCCACAGCAACTTCTTTCAAGACACGTCTCCACAGGCAAGGGAAACAAAAGTGAAAATGAACTTTTGGGACTTCATCAAAATGAAAAAGCTCTGCACAGCAAAGGACACAGTCAACAAACCAAAGAGGCAACCCATGCAGCGCGTTGCATATTTGCAAATGACATTACAGACAAAGGGCTGATATCCAAGATCTGTATAGAATTTCTCAAACTCACCACTCAAAAAACAAATAAGCCAATCAAAAAATGGACATAAGACACGAGCAGACAATTCTCCAAAGAAGACCTACAGGTGGCTAACAGAAATGTGAAAAAGTGTTCATCATCATTATCCATCAGGGAAATTCTAATCAAAACCACATTGATTGGGAGTCAAGATGGCGGGGAAGTAGGAGGAGGCACCGTTTCAACCTGTACCCTAAAGTGAGCTGATTACCTACCAAAGAACTCCGACCACACATGAAATCAGCCTGAGATCAGAATTATACACGTCTGGAACTCTACAGGAGCAGAAGACGCCAGTGGCAGGTAAAGCAGACTGGGAGCATCGGACTGATATCAGAAGATAAACAAAAGGTGGAGGGAGCCACCAGAGGTGAGTGATTGGAAAGTAATACCCCAATACGAGAGTGCCCTGCATCTGGGGACCAGCATTAACTTGGAGTCTGGTTGAAAGCACTCAAAAAACAATGAGCAAAGGATCGCGGGGAGGGGGGGGGGCGGTAATAGTGGGAACCTGGGCACCTGGGCACTTAGGGTCAGGGGCCTAAGTCCCCGGACCCAGGACAGCCTCTCCTGGCACTGAGCCAGAGAGAGTGCGGCAGAGAAATCAGGTCTCTGTCCCTGAGCTGCCAGTGCGCCTCAACGGGCAGCGCGGCCGAGAACGAGTTGGGTCTGGCTCCTGTGAGGGGCTGGGAGCCTGGCCAGACGGCAATCCTGAAACGCGCGCGTCCTACACCCTCCCTTGGGATACGTGCTCATAAGCGCTAGCCTGGATTACTGGCATCTGGAAAAACCAGACATTCCCAGCCCGGGACAGCGGGAAAATCTGTGTGCGATCTCTGCTCAGAACCTCTCTGGCGGTCTGGAGCTGCCCAGAGAGACACGCTGCCCTGGTTTTGGGTACAACGAGGAGCTCCTGCATCCCCAGGGACAGGGACTCAGAACCGACTCTGCCAGCAGCTTTTGCAAAACAGTCTGAGGCTTCTCTCTGAGAGGGAGGTCGGGGTGCAGTTTGCTCTCTTCTAAACCTCCAAAAACCATCAAAGCTATCCAGGCGAGAGAAAGCAGATGAAAGAACATAAAAACCCCCAGAGAACAAAAGCCTGAAAAAAACAGTTTCCTCAGAGCCCACCCCCTTGAGGGGAGCGGGAGGACCTAACTCAGGGAACATCATTGTCTGAAAACCCACGTGGCAGGCCCCTCCCCCAGAAAACCAACCAGGAAGGAAGAAAAAAAAAAAGGACTACAAGAGAAAAACTACCACTACTTCATAAATACAACTTTTATTTTTAACTCTTTACCAATATTCTGGTTCTTTTTTTTTATACATACAGACAATTTTTTAACCTAGTTACCATCACACCGAGATGTCCAGTACATCAAATTCTTTAATAACCTTCTAACCTGAACTTTTTGATACATACACCCGTGTTTTTCTTTTGCTTTTCTATTTTTTAATTCTTTTTTAATTTTAACATAGTTTAGTCCAGTTTATTCTTTTTTAATTTTTATTTTCTACTATACATATAGAGTTAAACTACAAGGTAATACCCTTTCCCCAATCAATGCTACCCCTATACGCAAACCAGTTTCTAATCCCCCTGTAACTTAGGAAAGTTGAGTCCCTTAACAAAAACATCAAGATACCTTCAGGAAGAATCAAAATAACCTTCCTCACCCACACTGAGAATTTATAACCACTCTCCCAATTTTTCCTTCTGTCAGTGTTTCTGCGAATTTGTGTTTGTCCTGATAATATATAAATCTTATATTTGGGGTTCTTTCTGATGAGGTTCTTCCCTTTTTTTTGCTTATATATATATTTTTTTTCCTCTTTTCATTTACTTTTATCAGTCTTTTTGTTTGTCTGTTTTTGTTTGTATACTTCACAAATCTTACCTTGTGGCCCATTTGGGCTGAGCCTTCTCTTTTATCTTCCCTTTTTTTCCTATCTCACTCTCTCTCTTTTTGTTTTCCTTTTTTCTTTTCCACATTTTTTCTTTCTTCTTCTCTATTTCTTTTTCTTTTCTTTTTTCTCTCATTTGGGTGGGGAATCCTGATTGCACAGAGCGTTCCAGGGTGCACATTGACTGCACCACAATCGATAAGTCCAGCTGCATCTGTTCAGTCATCTTTTCCAAAATGACTCAGAGGAGAAATACCCAACAGAAGAAAAACAACAAATCAAACCAACTCCACATGCAAGAAGGGAAATAATCAAGATTAGGGCAGAGATCAATGTGGTAGAAACGAGAGATACAGTAGAACGTATCAATGAGACTAGAAGCTGGTTTTTTGAAAGAATCAATAAGATCGATAAACCATTGGCCACACTAATCCAAAAGAAAAGAGAGAAAGCCCAAATTAATAAAATTATGAATGAAAAGGGAGAGATCACATCTAACACCAAAGAAGTAGAAACAATCATCAGAAGTTATTACCAACAGTTATATGCCAATAAGCTAAGCAACCTAGAGGAAATGGATGCATTCCTGGAAAACTACAAACTCCCAAAATTGAACCAGGAAGAAATGGACAACCTGAATAGACCAATATCTAGTAATGATATTGAAGCAGTGATCAAAAACCTCCCAAAAAAACAAGAGCCCAGGACCTGACGGATTCCCTGGGGAAGTCTACCAAACTTTCAAAGAAGAAATAACACCAATTCTCCTGAAGCTGTTCCAAAAAATTGAAGCAGAAGGAAAACTTCCAGACTCTTTTTATGAAGCCAGCATTACCCTGATCCCCAAACCAGGCAAAGACCCTACCAAAAAGGAGAATTTCAGCCCAATATCACTGATGAATATGGATGCAAAGATTCTCAACAAGATCCTAGCAAACAGGATCCAGCAGCACATTAAAAAGATTATCCACCATGACCAGGTGGGATTCATCCCTGGGTTGCAAGGTTGGTTCAACATTCGCAAATCAATCAATGTGATGGAACAAATCAATAAGAGAAGAGAGAAGAACCACATGGTCCTCTCAATTGATGCAGAAAAAGCATTGGACAAAATCCAGCATCCGTTCCTGATGAAAACGCTTCAAAGTATAGGGATAGAGGGAACATTCCTGAACTTCATAAAATCTATCTATGAAAGACCCACAGCAAATATCATCCTCAATGGGAAAAAGCTCACAGCCTTCCCGTTGAGATCAGGAACACGACAAGGATGCCCACTCTCACCACTCTTGTTCAACATAGTATTAGAAGTTCTAGCAACGGCAATCAGACAACAAAGAGAAATAAAAGGTATCCAAATTGGCAAGGAAGAAGTCAAACTCTCTCTCTTCGCAGATGACATGATTCTTTATATGGAAAACCCCAAAGACTCCACCCCCAAACTACTAGAACTCATACAGCAATTCAGTAACGTGGCAGGATACAAAGTCAATGTATAGAAATCAGTGGCTTTCTTATACACTAACAATGAAAATACAGAGAGTGAATTTAGAGTATCAATTCCATTTACTATAGCACCAAGAACCATAAGATACCTGGGAATAAACCTAACCAAAGAGGTAAAGGACCTGTACTCGAGGAACTATAGAACACTCATGAAAGAAACTGAAGTGGACACAAAAAGATGGAAGACTGTTCCATGCTCTTGGATTGGAAGAATAAACATTGTTAAAATGTCTATACTGCCTAGAGCAATCTATACTTTTAATGCCATTCCGATCAAAATTCCACCGGTATTTTTCAAAGAGCTGGAGCAAATAATCCTAAAATTTGTGTGGAATCAGAAGAGACCCCGAATTGCTAAGGAAATATTGAAAAACAAAAACAAAACTGGCGGCATCATGTTTCCCGATTTCAAGCTTTACTACAAAGCTGTGATCACCAAGACAGTGTGGTACTGGCATAAAAACAGACACATAGACCAGTGGAACAGAGTGGAGAGCCCAGATATGGACCCTCAACGCTATGGTCAAATAATCTTCGACAAAACAGGAAAAAATATTCAATGGAAAAAAGACAGTCTCTTCAATAAATGGTGCTGGGAAAACTGGACAGCGATATGTAGAAGAATGAAACTCGACCATTCTCTTACATGTCACATCGAAATGGATAAAAGACCTCAACGTGAGACAGGAATCTATCAGAATCCTAGAGGAGAACATGGGCAGTAACCTCTTCGATATCAGCCACAGCAACTTTTTTCAAGATATGTCTCCAAAGGCCAAGGAAACAAAAGCGAAAATGAACTTTTGGGACTTCAACAAGATCAAAAGCTTCTGCACAGCAAAGGAAACATACTACAAAACAAAAAGGCAACCCCCGGAATGGGAGAAGATATTTGCAAATGACAGTACAGACAAAAGGTTGATATCCAGGATCTATAAAGAACTTCTCAAACTCAACACACACAAAACAGATAATAATATCAAAAAATGGGCTGAAGATATGAACAAACACTTCTCCAACGAAGACATACAAATGGCTATCAGACACATGAAAAAATGCTCATCATCACTAGCCATCAGAGAGATTCAAGTTAAAACAACATTGATATACCACCTGACACCAGTTAGAATGGCCAAAATTAGCAAGACAGGAAACAACATGTGTTGGAGAGGATGTGGAGAAAGTGGAAGCCTCTTCCACTGTTGGTTGGAATGCAAGTTGGTGCAGCCACTTTGGAGAACAGTGTGGAGATTTCTGAAGAAATTAAGAATAGAGCTTCCCTATCACCCTGCAATTGCACTGCTGGGTATTTACCCCAAAGATACAGATGTAGTGAAAAGAAGAGCCATCTGTACCCCAATGTTTATTGCAGCAATGGCTACGGTCACCAAACTGTGGAAAGAATCAAGATGCCCTTCAACGGATGAATGGATAAGGAAGATGTGGTCCATATGCACAATGGAGTATGATGCCTCCATCAGAAAGGATGAATACCCAACTTTTGTAGCAACATGGATGGGACTGGAAGAGATTATGCTGAGCGAAATAAGTCAAGCAGAGAGAGTCAAGTATCATATGGTCTCACTTATTTGTGGAGCATAACAAATAACATGGAGGACATGGGGAGATGGAGAGGAGAGGGAGTTGAGGGAAACTGGAAGGGGAGATGAACCATGAGAGATTATGGACTCTGAAAAACAACAGAGGGTTTTGAAGGGGCGGGGGGTGGGGGGTGGTGGGAGGTTGAGGAACCAGGTAGTGGGTAATAGGGAGGGCACGTACAGCATGGGGCACTGGGTGTGATGCCAAAACAATGAACACTGTTCTGCTGTAAATAAACAAAACAAAACAAAAAAAAAACCCACATTGAGATACCACCTCATACCAGTTTTAATGGCAAAAATCAACAAGGCAAGAAACAATGAATGTTGGAGAGGATGTGGAGAAAAGGGACCCCTCTTGCACTGTTGGTGAGAATGCAAGTTTGTATGGCCACTTTCGAAAACATCTGGAGGGTTTTAGAAAATTAAAAATAGAGCCATCCTCTGACCCAGCAATTGCACTGAGTATTTATTCCAAAGATACAGATGTAGAAGGACCACATGCACCCCAAGCAGCAGTGTCCACAATAGCCAAACTGTGGAAAGAGCCAAGATGCCCTTCAACAGACGAATGGGTAAGGAAGATGTGTTCCATATAAGCAATGGAATATTACACCTCCATCAGAAAGGATGGATACCCAACTTTTGCATCAACATGGATGGGACTGGAGGAGATTATGATGAGTGGAATAAATCAAGCAGAGAGGGTCAATTATCATATAGTTTCACTTATTTGTGGAACATACGGAATAGCATGGAGGACATTAAGAGAAGGAAAGGAAAATGAAGGAGGGGAATCAGAGTGAGAGATGAAGCATGAGAGATTATGGACAATGGGAAACAGAGTTTTAGAGGGGAGGCGGGTGGGGGGATGGGCTAGCCCATTGATGGGTATTAAGGAGGGCAATTATTTCGTGGAGCACTGGGTGTTAAACATGAACAATAAATCAGGGAACACTACATCAAAAACTAATGATATACTGCGTGGTGACAAACATAACATAATAAAAGAAAAAAAATCAATAGAATAATTTAAAAAGGAATAAATAATTGATAAACCTCTAGCCAGACTCATCAAAAACAAAAGAGAAAGACCCCACTAGACAAAATCATAAATGAAAGAGGAGAGATCTCAACTAACACTGAAAAAGAATTAAAGGTGTAAGAAAATACTTTGACAGTGGTGCAGGTGGGAGTCAAGATGGCGGGGAAGTAGGAGGAGGCGCTGTTTCAAACTGTACCCTAAAGTGAACTGATTACCTACCAAAGAACTCTGATCATGCATGAAATCAGACTGAGATCAGAATTATACATGTCTGGATCTGTACAGGAGCAGAAGACGCCAGTGGGCAGGTAAAGCGGAGTGGGAACGTCAGACTGATATCAGAATTAAACAAATGGGGGAGGGAGGCACCAGAGGCAACCTATTGGAAAGTAATACCCCAATACGAGAGTGCCCTGCATCTGGAGACCAGCATTTCTGGTTTAAAGCACTCAAAAAAAAGAGCAAAGGATCGCAGGGGGAAATTGTGAGAATCGGGGCAGTTAGAAACAGGAGCTTAAGTCCCTGGACCCAGGACATCCTCCCCTGGCGCTGAGCCAGAGAGAGTGCGGCGGGAAACCAGGTCTTGGTCCCTGAGCCGGCAGTGTGCCTGAGAACGGATGGGGTCCGGCTCCTATGAGAGGCTGGGAGCCTCACCAGAGGGCATTGCTGAGACGCGCGTGCCCCACACCCTCACCTGGGAGAGGTGCTCACAGGTGCTAGTGGGCGCTCTGGCACCCGATAAAACCAGGCACTCCCAGTCTGGGCCAGCAGGAAAAATCTCAGTGTGCAATCCCTGCTAGGAACCTCTCTGGCAATCTGGAGCTGCCCAGACAGCCGCCACTGCCATGGTTTTGGGTATAAGGAGGAGATCCTGCATCCTCAGGGACCATGACTTGGAACGTACGCTGCCAGCAGCTCTGCAGAGCATTCTGAGGCTTCTCTCTGAGAGGGAGGTCGGGGTGCAGTTTGCTCTACTCTAAGCCTCCAAAAACCATCAAAAGCTGTCAGGTGAGAGAAAACAGATGAACAAACATAAAAACCTCCAGGGAACAAAAACCCGAGAAAAACGGTTTCCTCAGAGCCAACCCCCTTGAGGGGAGCGGGAGGACCTAACTCAGGGAACATAATTGTCTGAAAACCCACGTGACAAACCCCTCCCCCAGAAAACCAACCAGGAAGGAAGGAAAAAAAAAAAAAAAAAAGAAGACGACAAGAGAACAACCCCACTACCTCATAAATACAACTTTTATTTTTAACTTCTTACCGCTATTCTGGTTCTTTTTTTTATACATATAGATAATTTGTAACCTATTTACCATTACAGTGAGATGTCCAGTACATCAAATTCTTTAATAACCTTCTAACCTGAACTTTTTGAGACATACACCCATGTTCTTTTGCTTTTCTATTTTTTAACTTTTTTTTAAATTTTAGTTTGTTTAGTCTATTATTTTTAATTTTTATTTTCTAATATACATATAGAGTTAAACTGCAAGGTAATCCCCTTTCCCCAATCAATGCTACCCTTTGACAAACCAATTTTTAATCCTCCTTTATCTTAGGAAAGTTGAGTCCCTTAACAAAAACATCAAGATACCTTCAGGAAGAATCAAAATAACCTTCCTCGCCCACACTGAGAATTTATAGCCACTCTCCCATCTTTTTCTTCCACCAGTGTTTCTGTGAATTTGTGTTTGTCCTGGCAGTATATAAATCTTATACTTGGGGTTCTTTTTGACAAGAGTCTTCCTTTTTTTTGCTTTTATATATATATATTTTTTCTCTTCTCATATACTTTTTTCAGTCTTTTTGTTTGTCTGTATTTGTTTCTATACTTCATAAATCTTACCTTGGGGCCCATTTGGGCTAAGCCGTCTCATTTATCTTCCCTTTTATTCCTGTTTCTCTCTCTCTGTCTCTCTGTGGTTTTTTTTTTCTTTTTCTTTATTTTTCTCTTATTTGGGTGGGGAATCCTGACTGCACAATAGCGTTCCAGGGTGCACCTTGACTACACCACACTCGATACATCCAGCTACATCCATTCAGTCATCTCTTACCGAAATGACGAGGAGGATGAATGCCCAACAGAAGAAAAATACAGAGGATGGACTTTCTGCAACAGAGCTAATGGCTATCGACATAAACAATATGTTGGAAAAGGAATTCAGGCTAACAATTATCCAGGCAATAACTAGGTTGGAGAAAGCAATGGATAACCAAATGGAATTAATTAGGGCAGAACTGAAAGCCACCAGGGATGATGTTCAAAATGCTCTCAATGAGTTCCAATCTGATCTAAATTCTCTAAAAACTAGGGTAACTGAGACAGAAGATAGAATTAGTGATCTGGAGGACAAACCGATAGAGAGAAAGGATCAAGAGGAAGTCTGGAACAAACAGCTTAGAAGCCATGAAAACAGAATCAGGGAAATAAATGATGCCATGAAACGTTCCAATGTCAGATTTATTGGAATCCCTGAAGGCGAGGAGAAAGAAAGAGGTCTAGAAGATGTAGCTGAACAAGTTGTCTATGAAAATTTCCCAATCTCACGAATGGAAACAACGTTCATGTACTAGAGGCAGAACGGTTTCCCCCCAAGATTTTAGATTCTTGAAAGTCCCCACGACACCTGATAGAATAAAGAATTACAGTTGTAGGCAGACCCTCCTGAAAGCAGCTAGGACAAAGAAGCTCCTTACATACAGAGGAAAGCCCATTAGAATAACGTCAAACCTGTCCACAGAGACCTGGCAAGCCAGGAAGGGCTGGCAAAATATATTCAGAGTACTAAATGAGAAGAACATGCAGCCAAGAATACTTTATCCAGCAAGACTGACATTCAAAATGGATGGAGAGATAAAGAGTTTCCAAGACCGGCAAGGCTTAAAAGACTATGCAACCACCAAGCTGACACTGCAGGAAATATTAAGGGGGGTCCTATAAAAGAGAAAAAATCCTAAGAATATCATTGAACAGAAATATAGAAACAATCTATAGACAGAAAGACTTCAAAGGTAACACGATGGCAATAAAAACCTATCTAACAAAATCACTCTCAATGTTCATAGCATCAATGCACCCATAAAAAACACGGGGTTGCAGACTGGATAAAACGACAGGACCCATCCATATGTTGTCTATAGAGACCCATTTTGAACCTAAAGATACACCTAGATTGAAAGTGAAGGGATGGAGAAGCATCTTTCATGCCAATGGGCCTCAAAAAAGACTAGGGTAGCAATTCTCATATGAGATAAGTTAGATTTTAAACTAAAGACTGTAGTCAGAGATACAGAAGGACACTACATCATTCTTAAAGGGACTAACCACCAAGATGATCTAACAATTGTAAATATCTACACCCCCCAATATGGGAGCAGCCAATTACATAAGAAAACTATTAATCAAGAGAAAGAGTCATATTGATATGAATACATTAATAGTAGGAGATCGTAACATGCCTCTCTCAGTAATAGACAGATCATCGGGACAGAAAATCAATAAAGAAACAAGAGCACTGAACAACAAATTGGATCAGATGGACCTAATAGATATATACAGAACATTCCACCCTAAAACAACAGAATACTTATTCTTCTTCAGTGCATATGGAACCTTCCCCAGAATAGACCGCATACTGGGTCACAAAGCAGGACTCAACCAATACCAAAAAACTGACATTATTCCCTGCATATTCTCTGATCACAATGCTTTGAAACTGGAGCTCAATCGCAAGGAAAAGTGTGGAAGGAACTCAAACACCTGGAAGCTAAAGACCACCTTGCTTAAGAATGCTTGGATCAACCAGGAGATCAAAGATGAACTTAAACAATTCATGGAAACCAATGAGAATGAAGACACTTCGGTCCAAAACCTATGATATACAGCAAAGGTGGTTCTAAGGGGGAAATACATTGCCATCCAGCCTCCCTCAAGAACACTGAAAAATCCAGAATACACCAGCTGTCTCTACACCTTAAAGAACTGGAGAATCAACAACAAATCAAACCAACTCCACATGCAAGAAGGGAAGTAATCAAGATTAGAGCAGAGATCAATGAGGTAGAAACCAGAGATACAGTAGAACATATCAATGAGACTAGAAGCTGGTTTTTTGAAAGAAACAATAAGATCATTAAAGCATTGGCCACACTAATCCAAAAGAAAAGAGAGAAAGCCCAAATTAATAAAATTATGAATGAAAAGGGAGAGATCACAACTAACACCAAGGAAACAGAAACAATCATCAGAAATTATTACCAACAGTTATATGTCAATAAGCTAAGCAACCTAAAAGAAATGGATGCATTCCTGGAAAACTATAACTCCCAAAACTGAACCAGAAAGAAATGGACAGTGTGAATAGACCGATATCTAGTAATGAGATTGAAGCAGTGATCAAAAACCTCCCAAGAAATAAGAGCCCAGGACCTGACGGATTACCTGGGGGAATTCAACCAAACTTTCAAAGAAGAAATAACACCAATTCTCCTCAAGCTGTTTCAAAAACCTGAAACAGAAGGAAAACTTCCAGACTCTTTTTATGAAGCCAGCATTACCCTGACCCCAAAACATGCAAGGACCCTACCAAAAAGGAGAAGTTCAGACCAATATCACTGATGAATATGGATGCAAAGATTCTCAACAAGATCCTAGCAAACAGGATCCAGCAGCACATTAAAAAGATTATCTACCATGACCAGGTGGGATTCATCCCTGGGTTACAAGTATGGTTCAACATTCTCAAATCAATCAATGTGATAGAACAAATCAATAAGAGAAGAGAGAAGAACCACATGGTCTTCTCTGTTGATGCAGAAAAAACAGATGACAAAATCCAGCATCTGTTCCTGATTAAAATGCTTCAATGTATAGGGATGGACGGAACATTCCTGAACTTCATAAAATCTATCTATGAAAGACCCACAGCAAATATCATCCTCAATGGGAAAAAGCTTGCAGCCTTCCCATTGAGATCAGGAACACGACAAGGATGCCCACTCTCACCACTCTTTTTCAACATAGTATTAGAAGTCGTAGCAACAGCAATCAGACAACAAAGAGAAATAGAAGGTATCCAAATTGGCAAGGAAGAAGTCAAACTCTCTCTCTTCGCAGATGATATGATTCTTTATATGGAAAACCCCAAAGACTCCACCCCCAAACTACTAGAACTCATACAGCAATTCAGTAACGTGGCAGGATACGAAGTCAATGTACAGAAATCAGTGGCTTTCTTATATACTAACAATGAAAATACAGAAAGGGAATTTAGAGAATCGATTCCATTTGCTAGAGCACCAAGAACCGTAAGATACCTGGGAATAAACCTAACCAAAGAGGTAAAGGATCTGTACCTGAGGAACTACAGAACAGTCATGAAATAAATTGAAGAAGACACAAAAAGAGGGAATACCATTCCAAGCTCTTGGATGGAAGAATAAACATTCTTAAAATGTATATACTGAAGACTATACTTTCAGGGATCATTTCTATAGTTTGTTAAAATGTCTATACTGCCTAGAGCAATCTATCCTTTTAAAGCCATTCCGATTAAAATTCCACTGGTATTTTTCAAAGAGCTGAGGCAAATAACCCTAAAATTTGTATGGAATCATAAGAGACCCCGAATTGCTAAGAGAATGTGGAAAAACAAAAACAAAACTGGTGGCATCACGTTACCTGATTTCAAGCTTTACTACAAAGCTGTGATCACCAAGACGCGTGGTACTGGCATAAAAACAGACACATAGACTAGTGGAACAGAGTAGAGAGCCCAGATATGTACCTTCAACTCTATGGTCAACTCATCTTCGACAAAGCGGGAAAAATATCCAGTAGAAAAAAAACAGTCTCCTCAATAAATGGTGCTGGGACAACTGGACAGTTATACATAGAAGAATGAAACTCGACCATTCTCTTACACCATACACAAAGATAAACTCGAAAAGGATAAAAAACCTGAACGTGAGACAGGAATCCATCAGAATCCTAGAGAACATAGGTAGTAACCTCTTCGATATCAGCCACAGAAACTTCTTTCAAAATATGTCTCCAAAGGCCACAGAAACAAAAGCAAAAATGAACTTCTGGGACTTCGTCAAGATCAGAATCTTCTGTACAGCAAAGGAAACAGTCAACAAAACAAAGAGGCAACCCACGGAATGGGAGAAGATAATTACAAATGACAGTACAGACAAAAGGTTGATATCCAGGATCTATAAAGAACTCCTCAAACTCAACACACACAAAACAGATAATCATATCAAAAAATGGGCAGAAGATATGAATAGACACTTCTGACACTTCTCCAATGAGGACATGCAAATGGCTATCAGACACATGAAAAAATGCTCATCATCACTAGCCATCAGGGAGATTCAAATTAAAACCTCATTGAGATATCACCTGACACCAGTTAGAATGGCCAAAATTAGCAAGACAGGAAACAACGTGTGTTGGAGAGATTGGAGAAAGGGGAACCCTCTTCCACTGTTGGTGGGAATGCAAGTTGGTGCAGCCACTTTGGAGAACAGTGTGGCGATTCCTCAAGAAATTAAAAATTGAGCTTCCTTATGACCCTGCAATTGCACTACTGGGTATTTACCCCAAATACAGATGTAGTGCAAAGAAGAGCCTTCTGTACTCCAATGTTTATAGCAGCAATGGCCATGGTCGCCAAACTGTGGAAAGAAGCAAGACGCCCTTCAACGGACGAATGGGTAAGGAAGATGTGGTCCATATACATGATTGAGTATTATGCCTCCCTCAGAAAGGATGAATACCCATCTTTTGTAGCAACATGGACAGGACTGGAAGAGATTATGCTGAGGGAAAAAAGCAGAGAGAGTCAATTATCATATGGTTTCACTTATTTGTGGAGCATAACAAAGAACATGGAGGACATGGGGAGATGGAGAGGAGAACGGAGTTGAGGGAAATTGGAAGGGGAGATGAAGCATGAGAGACTATGGACTATGAAAAACAATCTGAGGGTTTTGAAGGGGCGGAGGGGTGGGAGGTTGGGGAACCAACTGGTGGGTAATAGAGAGGCACATATTGCATGGAGCACTGGGTGTGGTTCAAAAACAATGAATACTATAGGCACAGCTTTGCCTCCCACAAATCCACATAAACTATCTTATTTTTGTGGCAAGATTTAAATAGTTGAATAGCATCACACACTGGACATTATATGTTACAGTTAATTTCAAAAATCAATTCTTAAGAGACATGAAAGCTTATTTTGGAGTTGGGAGAATACAGCCCAACTTTTCATGAGCAATATGGAGCAGTGCCAAAAGATGGAAGGCCCCACATATCCTCATCTCAAGATTCTACATGTTTACTCTGCATGGCATGTTCTTGAACCAAGCTGGTTTTTCTGGAACCATTAGTGGTGACAAGGAAGTTGGGTGGTGTCACTGGGGAGAATGGCATGTGGGCTCCACCCAGCTAGCAGCAGGGGCAGAAGGGCACTGAAAACTGCTGGAGTCTCAGGGCCAGCAGGGCATGGAGGCAAGGGTCTCTTAGCCCTCCCAGGTGTAGATGGCCCTACTCCGTATGTCCTGATGAGAAATGTAATTCCCCTGGACAGAATGGGCTCTCATGGCATTTCCAGTCAGTAACAACTGTTCTTCCAGTCCCACAACCGGTGGACTATGTTCCTATGTGCTCAGGGAGCAGCTTTTCAGAGTGGGTGACAGTGAACTAGATATCAGAGAAGAGACCCAGAGCATCCTGCTACTTAGTATGTGCCAAGTGTGTGGTGAATCAAAGGATGAGTAAGCCACTCAGAGACTGTTCCCTGGCCGGCTTCTTTCAACCTGTGGGACTGCAGGGCAAGCCTCATTTAATTGTGGCAGATTCCAGTTACCTCATCTGTCCGGGTCTCTCCCAGCTGTCAAATCACGCCACACCATTATCATTACAACAACATAAGAATTCTTACAGAATTTTTTAAGATTCCATATTCTCTTTGGATTCTGCTTTTCCAGCTGGAAAAAATTCCATTTCAAAAACCAGATTATCATGGTGGCCCACAATTACAAAGTAGAAGCTTCCAGACATTGTCTTCAATATATAGCTCCTAGTTAAATGAAAATAACATGTTTTCAGTACTCCATACTGAAAATTTCCATACTGAAAATGAAAAATTGTTAACAAGAAGTCTAGAATTCAATTTTTTTACTTAAACCTGACATTGTAGAAGAGGAGACCACTAAGCTTGTCACGTTTTCCAGTATATCGCCATAGACAAATGGCTTTGGGACTATACAAATTAGGTCTGTGATATGTCCTATAGAATCCACCACCTTATTTTCACAGGGAAACTAGAAGACCTCTAATACAAAATTGTAAAAACAACATTCTCATGACTCCAAAAGAACATTTAGAGCAAGCTGGAACAAACTTGGACGGGACCAGTTAGCATTGCTAGCACTGACACTGGGAGAAATTGATAAAGCGTGTTGATTTTGTCTTCTTTCTACCCGAACAATGTATGCTATAATTCTAAGTCTCTGCAAATGCAAGAGCCTGTGATATGCCTCCTCAAACAGCATTCATAAGAAGGGAATGGAACGCCCAGCTGGCTCAATCGGTGGTGTGTGTGTGACTCGATGTCGGGGTTGTAAATTCAAGCCACATATTGGATATAGGGATTACTAAAAGAAAAAAAAAGGAAGGAAGGCACAATTTTGTATTCCAGAAAAGATTAAAGAAACCAAAATCCAAAAAGAAAGACATTTGAGGTGTTAAGAAATCTTAGAATTGGTGTTTATAGGTTTGCTGAGAAAATGAGGACAAAGTGTTGGGGAGTGGGGTTAGTTGCGGGGGGAATCAGGGATTCTGTGGCTTTTAGAACAATCAAAATCTGGATGAACAGACAGATGGGTGGATTTATGTATGTATTTATGTACTTCTAGCACAGGGTCTTTGGAATCAAAGCTAGGTTCAGGTCTACCTCTGCTACTTACTGGAAACATGACCACAGGCACAGTCCTTAAACTTCCAATGCCAGTTTCCTCCCTGGTGAGACAGAGGCAGCCATCAGAGATCCCTTACAGTGACTTTGAGGATTATACAACTTAATGTATGTGAAGCACTAGGCACGATACCTGGCTCTCTACAATGACACAGAGGAGCATACGCATGCGGAGACGTGCTGACCCTTAAGGCCTCCACATGGGGCAGCCACCTGGCTGAGAGTACACCATCTCAGGGAAGGTAAGGTGAGGTGTGTCAGAGGCCAGGGCTTATCAAGCCTCATTGAGACTCTGCTGAATCACATCGAACATGAGAAAATCTGAAATGTATTCCTAATAAATATAATCTCTGTTGTTAAGGAAATCAAGGCACAACTGGCACTTTGAACTCTGGAATTGGAAGGCCCATGACTGGAAGAAAAGGCAAATAAGATGTTCTTTTGGCATGATGAGGTAAAGAGAACTTAGAATGTCACTCGGGGCAGGTGTTGGGACACTGCATCCTGCAGGCCAAATTTGGCCTTATCCATCCTTTTATTGTTGCTGAAGGCGGCCTTTGCCCCACAACAAAATGATGGATTGACCAACTGCAATGAAGACCATCTGATCCTTTACAGGAAGTGTCTTAGGGGAAAGTTGGGGGGAAAGGCCCCAATAGTAAAACTGATAATAAGACAGGCAGGAATGAAGTGAAAGCTCTGCAAAACTAGCAGAATTAACAACAATTCTCAAGATTGAAAGAAACTGTCAAGGGGCAAAGGGATGAGAACTTTCAATCTGAACAATGTCGACAATGATGTCATTAATTGGAATAGGAGTTTGCAGCTGGAGTTTGCCAAGGGAAGGGCTTCATTTCTTCCACACAAACATTTAAGCAGCAGCAGAAAACGATACACATCTAAGGCTCATTCCTATGGCTGCGTAGTGTCAGACAGGGTGATGATAAACAGAAAGGGAACCAAGGAAACACCACATAAAGATCAGATCATAAACTCTACAGCTGGACAGAACTTGAACTGCCAATAATTTGATTTCATAGCAGCTGAATGAGTAATGCGACTATTCCACCATACAGGCAAAACTGGAAGGTGAAGTGGAAGAAATGGAAATCTTGTGAGACTACAACCACACAGTCTCAGAAGGTAATGTCTACATCACTTAGTATTTGAGGTTTATTGTGCCATGGTGGTAGGCAACGATGAGACACACTTTAGAATTCTGTGCTGTCTGATACACTCAATTTTCCACGGGGAGGGAAACGTTCTGTATCTGCACTGTCCAGTGTGGTAGCCACCGGTGGCTATTGTGTCTGCAGAACTGAGTTTTTCACTTTGTTTGGTTAAAAAGCTACATATGATCAGTCACTACTGTATTGGATGATGGCCTCTGTATTGGCTCTGTAACAATGATTTGAAATGTTTTAAGTTCTGCCAAGTCTACTTTCCCTCCACCCAGGAAGCAGTGTAACTTAGTACTCCAGTCTGTGATGTGAAAGAAGCAACCCTTTCCTCTATCCACAAAGTATTACTTTAGTACAAGTAAAGCAGCTGCCGGTATTCGTGTGAGCTTGAACAGTGTGTGTCTACTCCATTTCCCCATCACCTAAAGTAGGGGCCCTTCAAGCCTCTCCTAAGAAGACTAAGTCTCCAGGTGGGGAGGAGATGGCTACACAGAACCTGGCAATGGATTAAACTGGGAAATGAGGAAGAGGGAAGAATCAAGGATGTTTCCAAATGCCTGACTAAGGTGATCAAGCAGAGTATCAAGATGAGTCCATTCACCAAGAAAAGAAAGAAGGAAAAAAAAAGAGGGATGAAATGAACACTTCCATTCTGAGCATGTGGTGGTGCCAGAACTGCACGCCCCACCCTGACGACATCCTGAGCTTGAAAACCTGTGAATGCTCATTTCCTGGCCGAGGGGAATTAAAGCTGCAGATAGAGCTGAGGTGGTTCACCAGCTGACCTACGACAGGGAGATGAGCCCGGACTAAGAGGTGGGCCCAATATAATTACAAAGGTCTTTAAAAGTGAAAGAGAGGATGCCTGGGTGGCTCAGTGGGTTAAAGCCTCTGCCTTCAGCTCAGGTCATGATCCCAGGGTCCTGGGATCCAGCCCCATATCAGGCTCTCTGCTCAGCTAGGAGCCTGCTTCCTCCTCTCTCACTTTCTCTCTCTCTCTGCGCCTGCCTCTCTGCCTACTTGTGATCTCTGTCAAGTAAATAAATAAAATCTTAAGAAAAAAAATAAATAAAAATTAAAAAAAAAAGTGGAAGAGAGAGGCCCAAAAGGTCAGAAGGAAGGCAATGGCAGAGGGGGTAAGGGGTGTCACAAAGATGCAACGTTGCCAGTGTTGAAGAGAGAAGAAAGGGCCAGAAGGCGAGCGGTCTCTGGAAATTGGAAAGCACAAAGAAACCGATTCTTCCTGAAAACCTCCAGAAGGGAACACAGCCCAATGAGACCCACGGTGGACGTCTGTGCCACACACAAGTAAGGTAATATATTTGTGTTATTTAAGCCACTTAACTTTGTTAGATAGCACACACATCAGAGCCGAGAACGCTGCAGGAATGAGGGGAAAGGGACATATTTTAAAGTGCTCACAGAAAGTATGTGCATTTTTTAGGGAGACTGAGGGTAAAAAGGAATTCACTGACCCCAGGACAAGAGTTTCAAAGCACTGTAGAAGGTCGGAGGGAGAGGAAGGAAGTGGGGGATAGTGGTGTGTCAGGGGGAAGCTACCTGGGCAAACTTGAGGATAATCTAAGTGGTTTTCTTGCCCAGCATGCCTCCCTAATGCTTACCACAGAGCCCAGTACAGAGTAAGCGCACCACACATGGGGAATGGATCTGTATTTATTGAGAGGTCTTTTTTTTTTTTTTTAATATACCAGTCTTGAGGTTCCTAGCCCACCAAACTTTTTGTCACACTCTGCTCAGCAGAGATGCGGCGCTCGATCCCAGGGATCATGACCTGAGCCGATGGCAGAGCCTTAACCAACTGAGCCACCCAGGAGCTCCCTCAAAGAGCATGATTTTCTAATAGCAAGTGTGACAAAAAGTTTGGCGGGCTAGGAACCTCAAGACTGGTGTATTAAAAAAAAAACTCTCAATAAATACAAATCTTCAAGTCTTAGCGAATCTTACATCTTTATCTAACAAAAGTGGCTGTATACTCATCAGGGACATGGGAAATCTCAGCAACAAAACATCAAACCACATCAGGTAAGTGTTACTGTTTTCAGAAACAAAATTATCTTCTGTAACTGAGTACTTTCGGAATTAAAACACCAAGAGAAACACGTATGAAATACCTGTCTCCGGTCAGAACACAGGCTAGGAGCTTTTAATTTACATTAACTTCATTAACATGAATCCCCAGACAAAAATCAAGTGGTTAGTCAAAGTACTGGTTATATGAGAACAACTCTGGCCAAACTTAGACTTTCTGTTTTGGAAGAGAAATCCAGGGGATGGCAAATCATTGTATGAAGTAACCTGGTATCTACCTGAGAACAAACTGGAAACGTGTGGTTCCGAGATGTCCGTGGTACTGTCAGAGCTACAAGGGGACGGGGGTGCAGGCAGCACTCATTTTATTTGTTGAGTGAGGGACCACTCCTACCAGACTTGAATGTCAGTGCCCAAATACCTTAAAAGTTGTACAAGTTGGTTGATATCATGGGGTCTGTAGGGAACCATCGTGTGACATTAACCTAGTTCAGCTCAACATTTTGATTGCTTAAGTGAGGGACAGTTTATCACATTGAAGGATAACACCCTTGGGCAGCTAATAAACTGGAAGGCAACACTAAAGTTTCAACAGTCCCTCCAGGTTAAGAGAATTTAAGTGAAATGCACAAGATAGAATTTAACAGAATGCAAAAAAAAAAAAAAAAAAGGTTAAAAACCGGAAAAAAACAAACAAACAAACCCCAAACTGTACAATAGGAGAGAAACCTAGGTTAAGAGCAGTTCATCAAGAGGAGTCAAGATGGCGGAGAAGTAACAGGCTGAGACTACATCAGGTAGCAGGAGATCAGCTAGATAGCTTATCTAAACATTGCAAACACCTACAAATTCAATGGGAGATTGAAGAGAAGAAGAACAGCAATTCTAGAAACAGAAAATCAACCACTTTCTGAAAGGTAGGACTGGTGGAGAAGTGAATCCAAAGCGACAGGAAGATAGACTGCAGGGGGAGGGGCCGGCTCCCAGCAAGCGGCGGAGCAACAGAGCACAAAATCAGGACTTTTATAAGTCTGTTCCACTGAGGGACATTGCTCCAGAGGCTAAACCAGGGTGAAGCCCACGCAGGGTCAGCATGGCCCCAGGTCCCGCAGGGTCACAGAAGGATTGGGGGTGTCAGAGTGTAGCAGAGCAGAGTCAGGTACTAGAATGGGGAAGCCGGCTACAGAGACAGAGTCGAGGACTAAACTCTCAGCTCGGGGTTACCTTGAACCGGTTGCAGGCTAGGTGAACTCAGAGCGGGGTCGGAGGCCGGGGATACGGGAGTGATTGGGCGCTGTTCTCTGGGGCGCACTGAGGAGTGGGGCCCTGGGCTCTTGGCTCCTCCGGGCCAGAGGCTGGAAGGCCGCCGTTTTCATTCCCATCTTCCGGAACTCTAAGGAAAGTGAACCCGAGTGGATTACTTAGCCCGGCCCCTGGTAAGGGCGGTGCAATTCCGCCTCGGGCAAAGACACTTGAGAACCACTGCAACAGGCCCCTCCCCCAGAAGATCAACAAGAAATCCAGCCAGGACCAAGTTTGTCTACCAAGGACATCAGGTTCAATACCAAGGACAGCAGCGGAATTCCAGAGCGGGAGAAAGCAAAGCAGGGAACTCATGGCTTTCTCCCCATGATCCTTTAGTCTTGCAGTTAATTTATTTTTTTCAATTTATTTTTCTTCTTCTGCTAATTTTTTTAAACTTTCACCCTTATCTTTTTAAACGTTTTTAACTTAGTTTATCGATATATATTTTTTCTTTTTTATATTTTTTATTTGTTTTCTTTTTTTAATTTTTTCTTTTTTTCCTGAACCTCTTTTTATCCCCTTTATCACCTCTTTTTATCCCCTTTCTCCCCTCCACGATTTGGGGTCTCTTCTGATTTGGTTAAAGCACATTTTCCTGGGGTCTTTGCCACCCTTTTAGTATTTTACTTGCTCCTCCATATACTCTTATCTGGACAAAATGACAAGGCAGAAAAATTCACCACAAAAAAAAAGAACAAGAGGCAGTACCGAAGGCTAGGGACCTAATCAATACGAACATTGGTAATATGTCAGATCTAGAGTTCAGAATGACGATTCTCAAGGTTCTAGCTGGGCTCGAAAAAGGCATGGAAGATATTAAAGAAACGTTCTCTGGAGATATAAAAGCCCTTTCTGGAGAAATTAAAGAACTAAAATCTAACCAAGTTGAAGTCAAAAAAGCTATTAATGAGGTGCAATCAAAAATGGAGGCTCTCACTGCTAGGATAAATGAGGTAGAAGAAAGAATTAGTGATATAGAAGACCAAATGACAGAGAATAAAGAAGCTGAGCAAAAGAGGGACAAACAGCTACTGGACCACAAGGGGAGAATTCGAGAGATAAGTGACACCATAAAATGAAACAACATTAGAATAATTGGGATTCCAGAAGAAGAAGAAAGAGAGAGGAGAGCAGAAGGTATATTGGGAGAATTATTAGAGAGAATTTTCCTAATATGGCAAAGGGAACAAGCATCAAAATCCAGGAGGTGCAGAGAACCCCCCTCAAAATCAACAAGAATAGGTCTACACCCTGTCACCTAATAGTAAAATTTACAAGTCTTAGTGACAAAGAGAAAATCCTGAAAGCAGCCCGAGAAAAGAAGTCTGTAACATACAATGGTAAAAATATTAGATTGGCAGCAGACTTATCCACAGAGACCTGGCAGGCTAGAAAGAGCTGACATGATATATTCAGAGCACTAAACGAGAAAAACATGCAGCCAAGAATACTCTATCCAGCTAGGCTATCATTGAAAATAGAAGGAGAGATAAAAAGCTTCCAGGACAAACAAAAACTGAAAGAATTTGCAAACACCAAACCAGCTCTACAGGAAATATTGAAAGGGGCCCTCTAAGCAAAGAGAGAGCCTAAAAGTAGTAGATCAGAAAGGAACAAAGACAATATACAGTAACAGTCACCTTACAGGCAATACAATGGCACTAAATTCATATCTCTCAATAGTTACCCTGAATGTTAATGGGCTAAATGCCCCAATCAAAAGACACAGGGTATCAGAATGGATAAAAAACCAAAACCCATCTATATGTTGCCTACAAGAAACTCATTTTAGACCTGAAGACACTTCCAGATTTAAGGTGAGGGGGTGGAAAACAATTTACCATGCTAATGGGCATCAGAAGAAAGCTGGGGTGGCAATCCTTAGATCAGATCAATTAGATTTTAAGCCAAAGACTATAATAAGAGATGAGGAAGGACACTATATCCTACTCAAAGGGTCTGTCCAACAAGAAGATCTAACAATTTTAAATGTCTATGCCCCTAACGTGGGAGCAGCCAACTATATCAACCAATTAATAACAAAATCAAAGAAACACATCAATAATAATACAATAATAGTAGGGGACTTGAACACTCCCCTCACTGAAATGGACAGATCACCCAAGCCAAAGATCAACAAGGAAATAAAGGCCTTAAATGACACACTGGACCAGATGGACATCACAGATATATTCAGAACATTTCATCCCAAAGCAACAGAATACACATTCTTCTCTAGTGCACATGGACATTCTCCAGAATAGATCACATCGTGGGTCACAAATCAGGTCTCAACTGGTATCAAAAGATTAGGATTATTCCCTGCATATTTTCAGACCACAATGCTCTGAAGCTAGAACTCAATCACAAGATGAAAGCTGGAAAGAACCCAAATACATGGAGACTAAACAGCATCCTTCTAAAGAATGAATGGGTCAACCAGGAAATTAAAGAATTGAAAAAATTCATGGAAACAAATGATAATGAAAACACAATGGTTCAAAATCTGTGGGATACAGCAAAGGCAGTCCTGAGAGGAAAATATATAGCAGTACAAGCCTTTCTCAAGAAACAAGAAAGGTCTTAAATATACAACCTAACCCTACACCTAAAGAAGCTGGAGAAAGAACAAGAGAGAAGCCCTAAACCCAGCAGGAGAAGAGAAATCATAAAGATCAGAGCAGAAATCAATGAAATAGAAACCAAAAAAAAAACAAAACAAAACAAAACAAAACAAAAAAAAACAAAAAAAAACAATAGAAAAAAATCAACGAAACTAGGGGCTGGTTCTTTGAAAGAATTAATAAGATTGATAAACCCCTGGCCAAACTCATCAAAAAGAAAAGAGAAAGGACCCAAATCAATAAAATCATGAATGAAAGAGGAGAGATCACAACTAACACCAAAGAAATACAGACAATTATAAGAACATACTATGAGCAACTCTATGACAACAAATTTGACAATCTGGAAGAAATGGATGCATTCCTAGAGACATATAAACTACCACAACTAAAACAGGAAGAAAAGAGCAGTTCATCTACAAGGACCCAAAAGTTTACATTTAATGCAAGCTCAATAAGGGGCAGTAGTCTGATACAGTAACCCAAAACGCTAATGCCAATTTGAGGCTGCACTAAGATCATGTCCTTTTAACTAATTACACCTCCAGGGAACATAGCGCACTTCTGGAAATCTCATTTTAAAAGGATCAATAACTGAACTGCACGTTGTAAGGAATGCTCTGGAAAGGAGCTACTGAGGGAACAGAGCATGTTTAAACAGGAAGGCCTTTCTGGGGGTTGGGAGTAAGACACAGCAGGATCTTACCTTCAAATATAATGAATGCGGTCCCAAGGAAAAGGGATATGATGAGGGATGGCAAATGGGTTATCGCTGGTGAGCCAGTTCTAATTAGCCAGCAGTGACTGCCAGGACCTGGTGCTGATAACGACTGGGAAGGAAGATCTGTAGGAGGAAAGATGGCTGTGATCAAAGGGCAGTACCTACGTGTGTACCAAGTCTTTAAACTCTGGGCTTGACAGATTTATTCCAAACTGCCCAGAGGACAAGCTTAGGGCTGCTCCTTTGAGGTTACCTGGAAACTTACTCGAGACAGTGTTACCAAGCACTTCGTTACAAGCTATCGGGCTGCCTGTGAGAGGACTAATCCCCGCCCCTCACCGGACGGAGCACACAAATTTTCCAGCTCCAAATGACAACAGTACGGCCGTTTAAAAAACGCTGAGTTAGCTGAATGTCCCAGTGAAAGGCAAAATGAAGCAAAGGCCCCGAGCTGATCGACACTTGCGGGCTAAAACGCAACGTGTGTCGGCCCAGTGGCCTGGGATGTGACCGAACGGGGACTGGCCGGGTCCGATCCGGTTGTCCCCGGGCGGGCTGGAGAGACTGGGCCAAAACCCGCGTCACGCGGGACCCGGAACGTCCCCTGGACCTCCCGCCCCCTACTCACCCCATCTCCTACCTGCGGGGAGATGCCGCCAACGGAAACAGCCAGTCACTTCCCTCAGCAGACCGGCGCTTGGCAGCCTCTGTCAGAACTCCCCGAGCAATCCTCGGGAGAGTCCGCGGTTGCGATCTCGCGGGAGGTGGGAGGAGCTTCCGGCCAGAGGGCTGCGTAACCCAGCGCGGGCGCCCTAGTACTCCCGACAAGGGCGGTTCCGTTTGGCGGGCCTCGGGGGAGGGCGGGCTCAAGGCTGAGCCCAGCGAATTCCGGTTGGTACTCGGTTTTCTCCTGTTGCGTCACTACGGGTCGTCGTCCTCCAGCCGCGTGGGAAAGTCGCGTGTGGACCTCGACCCCGCCTACCCGTCAGAACCAGTGAGAACGGAAGTGCGAGTCGGTTGGAGTTCCTAGTTCAGAGCGAGAGACAGTGTTCAGCTCCTCTGGTCTTCCCGACTGACCCGAGGCAGAGACCGAGCCCTGAACGCCGGACTCCTCCCGAGCCTGCAGCTCCGGCGGGGTGTTAACTCGGGCCGAGGCAGGACGGGCGTGGGGGAAGTCGGGGGCAGGGGAAGTTGGCTGCTAACCGCTCGGGTAGATACACTGGCTCCTCCCCAGGGACCGGTGGAAGCGTAACCTGTTGTTTGTTTTCGCTGTAGCTGCTTTCCCCCTGCTCAGCTTCTTAGGGATTCCCGGGAGGCCCCTGGTCTGTTTTCAGAAATTCATGGTCCATCTGCCTGCCAGGTAACCCGTAACCATTTTTTCTTCCAGTTCACTATGCGCCCCAAATCTGACGTGTTGAGTCAAGATGAACTGCGAAAAAAGCTCTACCAGACGTTTAAGGATCGGGGTATACTGGACACGCTCAAGGTATCCGTTTTAGCCATATCTTTTACATAACTTTTACAAGTTAACCTGTAACACGCAGTCCAGATTTAAAGACATTCAAGTCTTGGCTTTTAAAAAAGCAAGCCATAGTTTGTAGTGCTAAGTTACAATTTTAGGTACCTCTGTAACTCTTTGTAACGGAATACGGAAGTCTTAAAAATGGTTTAGAGTTTGAGTGGTCTTAAAAGAGCATATTCAAATCATAGGTTTATTGGACTGATATTAAGGTGGTAGTGGGTAGCTTTGTAAACGGAACACATTCTAGTAAAGTTGGGCCTGGTTTATAAATCTGGTTTGCAAGTCCTGAATTAAGTGGTTTTGTAATCCTACTCACTTTCGAATGAAGGAAATAGACACCGTATGGAAAACAGTAGGTGAACTATTTACTGGAGAGTAATTTGGAGAATGCGAAATTTCTTGCTTAAAACGTATTCAAATGTATAAATATTTGGGCAGCAGATACTAGTACACGTATGAACAGCAAAGAGTTGGATTAGCTCAAATGTTTTTATTACCGTATACATTTCAGAAGTATATTTTGTATTTAAAATATCAAATTAAGGGGGCACCTGGATGGCTCAGTCAGTTGAGCCTCCAGCTCTTAGATCATGATCAGGGTTGTGGGCTCAGCCCATAACCAGCTCTGTGCTGGGGACGGGGCCTACTTAGAATTCTGTCTTTACCCCTTCCTCTGCCCCTGCCCCTTTCCCTTTCTTTAAAAGAAATTGTTAAGGAAAAAGTGAGCTTTTTAAAAAAATTTTCTCTCTCCCATTGTTTTGGTAACTTAAATCTTGAGATTAATCTGAAAAATATGGAGAAACACCATGGCTAATACAGCTACTAATTGGCATAAGTGTCTTTTTTTTAAGATTTTATTTATTTGACAGAGTGGTCAGAGAGGCAGGCAGAGAGAGAGGAGGAGCTTTCCTCACTGAGCAGAGAGCCTGATGCCGGGCTCGATCCCAGGACCCTGACTGGGATCGTGACCTGAGTGGAAGGCAGAGGCTTTAACCCACTGAGTCACCCAGGCATCCCCTTTTTTAAAAAAAAAAATTTTTTAAGTTATCTCCATTCCCCAATACAGAGCTCGAACTCACAACCTGGAGACCTAGAGTCCCATACTCAATTGACTGAGCCAGCCAGACACCTCTCTTTTTTAATCTGGTATTATATGGTGAACATTTTCCTGTGTCCTTCAGAGTTCCATGAAATCCTCATTTTCCGTGGCACCAGGCTTATCTTTGACTGTATGAGTGATTTATGTAGCAAGCAGTTCCCTGTTGAAGATTTACTTTATACCCAGGCTGGCCCATTTCTTATCCTACTCTTTGGCTTTAAATAGTGATGTACATTTTTAATATGATCATATCTTTCTTTCTTTCTTTTTTTTTTTTTTTTTTTTTGCTGATTATTCTCAGTTCTTCTCTAAAAGAACAAATATTCCGTATTTTTTAAAAAGGTTTTATTGTGGTGCCTGGGTGGCTCAGTGGGTTAAAGCCTCTGCCTTCGGCTCAGGTCATGATCCCCAGGTCCTGGGATCGAGCCCCACATCTGGCTCTCTGCTCATCGGGGAGCCTGCTTCCCCTTCTCTTTCTGCCTGCCTCTATGTACTTGTGATCTTTGTCTCTCTGACAAATAAATAAAATCTTTAAAATAAATAAATAAAATAAAAAGGTTTTATTTACTTATTTTTTTCAACTAACTTTGTAACCCACTTGGAATTAATTGTAGTGAATAATGCATTAATATGCTTTCTAATGTGGAATGATCCTTGGATTCCTGGCGATGGCATACTTTCTTTTACTGTGTTTCTGAATTAGACTTGAGAGTGTTTTATTTGTAGTCACAAATGATACTGATGTATCCTTATCCTTTTTAAGCTGTCCCTGTTTGGGTTTGGTATCAGGATTATGTTACCTTTGTTCACTTTACTAATGTGTATCTTCTAGAGAAATACTGTTTCCTTTGTGTAGCTGGCTGTTCAGTTATGTTATCCCTGCTTTATCAGTGGCAAGACAAATTTTTACTAAGTCTGAGCTAATTTGTGTTTTCTCAGTTCAGTGATGGTGGCCTGAGTGAGTTTTAATTTTTAAAATTCATGGAAATTTTCAGTGGCCTAGTTAACATTCTGTTTGGGTGTTTGCAAAGAATTTCTGGTGAAATACAAAGTCCAGTGTCTATTAAATGGAATTTATCAAGTCTTTCTCCTTATTTTAAGTCTACTCTTAATTTTGGAGAGAGTTGTGCTGAGGCAACACAGGTTTCTTTTCCAGGTGCCCTCTGCGCCTTCTTTACCCCCTTCCCAGTTATTGTAGTTACTTCTGTTTTAGGAACATTAATTCTGAATGGATTTCCCTCTTTACATTGGCTGCTGGAGAGTCCCCAGCCAGTTGTGGGATTCCTTCTAGCAAGTGCTGGATGGCTTGCTTTTTGTGTTTGTTAGGGTGGGGATTCACCAGCAAAGGTCCCTTGCTACCCCCCTCCCCGTACTTTCCTTTCTGCTTCTGTCACTCTTTTAAATCTTACCCTATTTCAGTATTTGTTTGCAAAACACCCTAAGTCATTTTATTAAGCTGAATCTGAATATATTCTTTAGTTGTTACATATTTAATTAAATCACCTCTAAATTTTACTGGTGGAGAATGCTATAATTTCTCTCATTTTATTTCAGTTACTGAATTGTACTAGATGAGGCAGGGCATGCGTATTCTGTTAACTGTAATTGTCTTTTTTTTTTTTTTTAACTAGGAGACTTTAAAGATTTTTATTTATTTATTTGACAGAGATCACAAGTAGGCAGAGAGGCAAGCAGAGAGAGGAGGAGGAAGCAGGCTCCCCATTCAGCAGAGGGCCCAATGTGGGGCTTGATCCCAGGACCCTGAGATCATGACCTGAGCTGAAGGCAGAGGCTTAACCCACTGAGCCACCCACACATGCCAATTAGGAGGCTTTAGACTTATACTAAAGCCTATTCTATACTGGTAATTATGTACTGTTCTATTCTTGAGCTAAAGAATAGAAAAATGCATAATAAGAACTGCATTTGTTTCTTGCTTGTATCCTATTAACATGAATTCATTAGATATCATTTACTGCTGAACCCCATGAATCTAGGCAGTGTATTCTTAATCTCAGCCCAAATGTATGTTTTCAAATGATATGCAAAATAGACTAGAACAAATACCCAGTAGTCTGAGTAAGTTGGGGAATTTTGTTAAAACCAAGACGAATAATGGTAGTGTTACAACCTTGAGAAAATGACCTACTTTACACTATCATTTTCTCACTTATAAAATGTAAGAAAATTATTATCCGTCAGTGTCTTGAGATGTAAATGCTGTATGCAAAAGTGTATCTTAATATGTTTTTGGGTTTATCAATTTCTCTCTTGCATATGTGATTTCCATTTTGGGAACCCAGTTTTGTTTTGATCAATATGCCCAGTATTTTCATATCCTTTAGTAGTCCACAGATAGGTGAAAAGGTACAGAATTGTCTCCTGCACTTGATACCCTGGTGAAAAGCTGCTGAAATGGGCTCCTGGGGAAGTGAAGTCAGAGTGTACATGCGTTCTGGTGAACCACAAGTTAACTTGGAAGTTGGTGAAAATGAGTTTTTTTCCAGAACTCAGTGGGCTACTTGTGTCACAGGGTTATCTAGGGAATGGTTCCCAGCTTTTGGTCATGGGTCCAGAACCATTCTGGAAATAAGGATGCTAATTCATATGCAGATCTGTGTATCTCCAGTGAAATAATCCTGCTGAGTTTTTTCCCCTTTTTTCATGTTTTTGTTTTGTTTTTTTTTGAGCTAGACACAGCTCCGCAACCAGCTAATTCACGAATTGATGCAGCCTGTGTTGAGTGGAGAACGGCAGCCCCAGTCCATTTCAGTGGAAGGGAGTGCCCTCTTAGTGGACGCTTCTAACTGTCTAGTAGCAGATCACTTACAAAGATGTGGCTACAAGTACTCACACTCTGTTTTCTTTCCGGAAAGTGGTTTGGCCAGAGAAAAGGTAAAGTTTTCCTTTTCTGTTTTTGAATTTTCTATTACCAGGTTTTTTTTCTGAGATAACGGGAAGTACCGCACCCTAGCGGCGTATTCCCTAGGGAGCGAGGTCCATTTTTCAGTCATCTTTGAATTCACATCATACAATTCCTTGGAATCTCAGTCTTTGGTAAAATTGTGATTTGAAGAATGACTGTTTTGGAGCTAGAATTGACCTCCCATTCGGTGTTGTCTACTAAGACTCACAGTCATCATTGATGTTGAATCTGTTGTAAGGTTGTTACTGTACTGGTCACAGTGCTAGTGTTACCTGTATTACAGATGAGGAGCCAGCCTCCGGAGAGGCGAGGTACTTTGCTCAAGGTCACGATTTGTAAATATCAATGCAGGGCCATAAATCTAGATCTCTAAAACGTGTTGTTCTTACTATGTTTAAAGTCTCTTCAAATATTTATGTTCCTTAGAATTACACAAGTGAAATGAGGGATACAATAGTTTTTAAAAATCTGGGGAATTCTTGGGGCACCTGGGTGGTGCAGTGGGTTAAGCTTCTGCCTTCGACTCAGGTCCTGATCTCAGGGTCCTGGGATCGAGCCCCACATCACTCTCTCTGCTCAGCAGTGAGCCTGCTTCCCCCTCTCTCTGCCTACTTGGAATCTCTGTCAAATAAATAAAATATTTTAAAAAATAAAAATAAAAAATCGATGGAATTCTCAAATACCTAAAACACCTATTTTTTTAGCAATTTTCTAGTTGCTTAATGTTTAACAGTAATGGTTGAGAAATCTAGTCACACTTGATTGTTTTATATTTTTAAAGATTTATTTATTTATTTGACAGAGATCACAAGTAGGCAGAGAGGAAGGCAGAGAAAGAGGAAGGGAAACAGGCTCCTCACTGAGCAGAGAGCCCAATGCGAGGCTTGATCCCAGGAACCTGAGATCATGACCTGAGCCGAAGGCAGAGGCTTTAATCCACTGAGGCAGCCAGGCGCCCCACCACTTGATTATTTTAAAGGCTGATACAGCTGACTTTGCTTATTTCTTTTAGTAGACTTAATTTTTTAAAGCAGTTGAGATTCGGAGCAAAGCTGAGCAAAGGAGGATCTCCTAAATGCTCCCTGCTCCCACACATGCACAGCCTCCCCCACTAGCAACATTTATTATATACTTGATTTTTTTTTAAAGAGGGAAGTGGGAGAGAAGCCTGGGTGACTCAATGGGTTAAGCATCTGTCTTTGGCTCAGGTCATGATCCAGGGTCCTGGAATTGAGCCCTGCATCAGGCTTTCTACTCAGTGGAGAGCCTGCATCTCCCTCTGCCTCCCTCTCTGTCTGCTTGTGTTCTCTCTCTGTCAAATAAATAAATAAAATGTTCACAAAAAAAATAAATAAATAGGGAGGTGGGGAGGAGCACAAAGAAGAAAAGAGAGAATCTAAATGGGCTCCATGCCCATTGTGGGGTCCTCAGCAGGACTCCATCTCCTGGGATCATGACCTGAACTTAACCAACTGAGCCACCCAGGTGCCCCCATTATATACATTTTTGCCATAGAATCTACATGGTCACATCTTATTACCTAAAGTCCATGGTTTATTTTTATTTATTTTTTAAAAGGTTTATTTGAGAGTGAGAGCAACAGGGAGCAGGAGGAGGGGTAGAGGGAAAAGCAGACTCCCTGCCTCACAGGGAGCCTGATTTGGGCTTGATCCCAGGCTCCAGAACTGTGACCTGAGCTGAAGGCAGATGCTTAGCTGCCTGAGCCACCCAGACACCCCTAAAGTCCATAGTTTAACTCTTGGTGTTGTTTCTCTATTTTTGTTCCACTTGTCTATAATTGACTAAAAATTCATATTAAGATGTTTTAAGAAAATAAGAATAATGTTAGTATTTGAAAATTCAAATATGCTGTATTTATTTAACAACCAAATTTTATTTGTCAACATTAGGAGTTCTTGTTTGGTCCACCAGTCTTTTAAGTTTTGTTGTTTGTTTGTTTGTTTGTTTAAAGTGAGGTCTAAGCCCAAATAAGGGCTTGAACTCACGACCTCAAATCAAGAGTCCTATGTTCTACTGACTGAGCCAGCCAGGCACCCCCGAGTTTCCAATTATGTTTCACAATTTTGCTTATTGCATGAGTAATAGTCAGTTACATAGTTGTTACAGCAGTAGTTAATCCAGTTCACATACTTAAAGGTTCAACTCTAAAATGCTGTGCAGAATATTTTATATAAAGGAAAACCACTTGAAAACCTATTCATGTTCTCCAGGTAAACCTAGTAAATGATAAATATTGTAGTAAAAATAATATATTAAGAATAGCCACCCAAGGGGTACCTAGGTGCCTCAGTTGGTATCTGCCTTCAGCTCAGGTCATGATCTTGGAGTCCCAGGATTGGGCCCCAGCATCGGGCTCCCTACTTAGCCTGGAGTCTACTTATCCCTCTGCCCTTCACCCTGCTTGCTCTCGCTCTCTCTCAAGTAAATAAATAAAATCTTTAAAAAAAACAAATAGGCACCCAAAATGTTTAATTCTATTTCAGGTATGCTTTAATTATTCATTCTGGTAATGACAGTAAAAGTTTACTTATATTTTGAAGCAGTAATACTTTAAAAACTACTGCAGTTTGAAAGACCCTCAAATTCACACATGTATTCACTGGTTCATCACCTTTTAGAGTGTTTGTAATTTGTTAGGCATTAACCATTTAGGCATATTAGACCTGTTGTCTTCAGTGTGTAATATTTGGAGGTTAATTATGTGATCAAGAAAAATATTTTATCTTTGTGACTTTAATGTTATCAATAGTATAAAAAAGTGCTTCAGTTTTATTTTAGCTTGATCATAATATTTTTTAATTTGATCTGAACCATGATTCTTAGTCTTCAGAAATGTCCTAGTTTATCATTTTAACACTGAATTAAAAATATGTCTAACTTTTCTTTTCCTTAAGGCATTTACTATGCAAGAACTATTACAACTCATTAAAATCAACCCTGAATCCAGTCTCTACAAATCACTGGTAGGATTGTTTAGTTTTTATAACCTGCTTTGGTCTGTTAATTGTAACTGAACAGTTGAATAAAAATAAAATATTTTCTTTTAACAGATATCAGGATTTGATAAAAAAAACAAAGGTAGGAGGCTTCATCTTCGTAGAAAATACCAACATTTTTGTTATGTATTTTTTCCTGTAAAACTATGAAAGTAATAATATTGAGAGGTATAAGGAGGGAATTTAATGTAAATTTGAGTTTCCATGCTGTAACAGTACTTATCTTCTTACCTAATATTTTTAAAAGATTTTATTTAAGTAAACTCTACACCCAACGTGGAGCTTGAAATCATGACCCTAAGTTCAGGAGTTACAGCCCCACTGACTGAGCCAGCCAGACACCCCAATACCTTACCTTTTAAATAAACAGAACAATTCATCTATTTTGACGAATGTCAGTCACTTCCACTTAGATACCAAAAAACCCCCAAAACTATAGACAGAAGTTGATAGAACCCTAGAAATGATGTGAAGGCTGCATTTTGTAAAGATACCCACTGTTGGGAACATTTCCACACACACTAATGATTTTAAGGCTAGGTGTCTTTAGTCTAGATCTCACCTTCAAGTACAGTTCCTAGATTCTTAATAATTGCTTAAAGAACAAAGTATTGGGTCAGTATGAGTGTTATATATATATACATTTTATTAAGTGTTTATATGAGCCTGATAAATTGCTTTATTCTTGGGCTTGATAATAACCTTCATTGAGTCCATAACATGCCAGACTATGAGCTAGACTTGGCAATAGACTTTGTGGCATGAAGTTAAGCTAGTAACTTGGATGAAATGCGTTTTCTTTACGTCTGTTGTAAATAATCTGTAATACTACATAGTGGCCCTTTTGTGTTGGTGAGCTCCAGGATTTTGTCTGTTGCCAATATTGCCACCATCCCCAGTAGGGCATTCACTGAAAACTTAACTTTCAGCAAACATTTGAGTACTTGGTTTCTGCCAGCCATTAGTCTATGACTTAATTGCCTTGTCTCTTGGGAGTAATGTTAGCAGACGACGAGTAAGTCAGATCACAGGACATTCTGGAGTGCCTGCAAAGTAGGTCATCCATACTGAGCTTTGGTGTGGTGAGTAATTGCATATTTGGTATTCCAAAGCGGGGCTGTCTAATGTCAGTTTGTAGTGATGGGGGTCACCTGTGTCTCCGCTGTCTGATATGGTCGCTAGCCATGTGTGGCTGTTAAACATTTAAAATGTGGCTAGTGTAACTGAAGAATTGAATCTTAAATTTAAATAGCCACACATGAATAGTTCTTATCCTATTGCACAGGGCACACAGATCTAAGGATATAGCATTTATCTGTACCTCAACTCTCCTTTCAGAAGGAAACTTGGGGCCTAAAGGGATATTAGGAACTAATCCACTTATTACAGATATTTCATATTCTCTTGAAAAATAGTTTTTTACCTTTATACACTGTCAAAATGCTTCTGGTTCAGAAAGACATGTGTTTAAAAGCACTTCCCGGCTTCACCCAGCATCCTCGTATAAGTTCTGAAATTCAGAAAAACTGCCTAATAGACATGTCAGGCATCCTCATGGCAAAATTTGGGTAGAACTCTTTGCTGACACTAAAATAGCTATTGTTAAAATGAAATAATTTGAAAAATTTGTGGCTTCCACTTAAGAAATTGAGAACATAGGAGACACATAGGAAGATATTTTGTGTCTGTTGTTTAGGCCCTAGCAGAGACCTGTATATAGTTTTATTTTACTCTGTCTGTATTTGAGGGTGCTAGGTTGTTGAATGTCCATAGTACTTTCCCCCTAGATTACACTTACCCATCCTTTCCATCCCCAACTTCTCAGAGATAATAATGCCTAGATAAAAGCTGTGTAGAGAATTTGGATGAGGCAGAAAATTTGAACATTGGCTCTTTATTTTCTGGAACTTAAAATCTTTACCTGTAATGGGTAAAACAATAGCTATGTATATTAGGGGGATAGAACAGGGAGCCAGAAATCAGTCTCTGCAAATACAGTTGACCCTTGGACAACAGGGGAGTTTGGGGCTCTGACCTCACCCTGCAACCTGGACCTCTGCACAATCCCAAATCCACTAGAATTGTTGACTGCTCCAAAATGAATAGCCTGTTGTTGACTGGAACCCTTATTGATAATATAAATTGTCAACAAATTTCATGTTTTAAATATATATATACCATACTCTCAAAGTAAGCTCGAGAAAAACATGTCATTAGGAATCAAAACAAAGAGAAAATGCATTAGCAGTATTGACCTATATTGATTGAAATAAATCCCATGTAAAACCCGTGTTAAGGGTCAACTGTATAGTCAACTGTTTTTTGATAAAGGGTTAAGGTATTTCAAGTGAGGAATGTCTCCACATACGTGGTGCTGGAACAATTGGACACTCATAAACAAAAATGAACCTAGACACAGACCTTTTACCTTATGTAAGAATTAAATGGTAGATCTAATTCTGAGTATCAAACTATTAAACTTATGTCAGAAAACATTAAAAAATATATGTGACCTTCAGTTTGTAATGAGATAGAATAACAAAAGCATATATATGAAGAAAAAAATGGACCAGTTAGACTTTATTAAAATCAAAAACATCTGCTCTGAAAGACATGTAGCATGAAAAGACAAGCCCCATACTGGGAGAAAATATTTGCAAAGGCCACATCTCCTAAAAGACATATCAAAAATATACAAAGAACTCCTAAAGAGACAACACAGTTTAAAAATAGTTAAAGGATCTGAACAGACAAGTCACCAAAGAAGATTTAGAGATGGCAAGTAAGCATACAAAAAGATGTTCAGTGGCACTTGTTATCAGGGCAGTGCAAATTAAAACAACAAAGAGATCTCCCCATTCCCCTGTTAGAATGGCAGAAATCCAGCCAGACCTTACAACACAAGATGTTGGTGAGGATGCGGAGCCACCGGAACTCCCATTCATTGATAGTGTCACTGCAAAATGCTGTAGGCATTTGGGGAGATCGGTGGTTTCTCACAAAGCTAAACCAAGTCTTGCCATACCATCGGACAGTGATGCTCCTAGTTGTTTACCCAGCTGGCTGAAAAACTTAGGGCCACATAGATTCCCAGACAGAAATGTTTATAGCAACTTTACCATAATTGCCAGAAATCGGGAGCAGCCAAATTGTCCTTGAGTAGGTGAATGTGTAAACAAGCTGTGGTACATCCAGACAATGGAATACTGTTTGGCTCAAAGGAATGAATTTTCAATTCCATGCCAAAACAAAAGCTGGGGCACCTGGGTAGTGCAGTTGGTTAAGCATCTGACTCTTGGTTTTGCCTCAGGTCATGATGTCAGGGTCCAGGATTGAGCCCTGTGTCAGGCTCCTTGCTCAATGGGGAGCCTGCTTCTCTCTCTCCCTCTCCCCCCCTCCTCTGCTTCTGCTACGGCTATCAAAGTCTTAAAAAGTTGAAAAAAAAGCAGATAAAACTGTAGAGCTGGTCAGTGGGTTGGTGGTTGCCAGGAATTTGGAGGGAAGGGGTGTAGGAGGTTGAATAGGTGAAGCATAGGGGATTTTTTAGGGTCCTGAATGTATTTTGTTGGATACTATAATGGTAGGATATATACCTCTAGATACTGATCAAAGCCTGTGGAACCTTATAGTACAGAGGTTGAACCTTAATGTATGCAAATTTAGGAGGTCAGGTGATCCCAGGATGGACTGCAGACTGTGACCAAACCAACTAACAACCTCACCAGAGGGGCTGGGGAAAAAAAAAAAGAACCTGAGCTTGACCAGCTTTGGAAATGAAGACTATGAGGCTAAAAGCAAAGGAAAGGGTATATAGGCACCATATTCAGGTTGATAGTTATTGTTCATGGAGATACTGGTTAACACTTTGGAAACCATTGTACATGTGTGCTGGAATTGCACAGTTAACCAGATGGGTAGTAGACGGTGAGCGCCGAGTTTCTCAGCGTTAGAGTGCAGGTTCACAGATTGGTTAGGGGAAGAGTCTGGAATGATCCACGTGTGAATGGATCTGTTGGAGCCCTCAGGATAAGCTCAAGTTTAGCTTAATATAGATGCAGAGGATATACAGTGGTATTTACAGATGTGTCTACATAGGTTAGTGGAACACTTAGATTTCCTTGTTCTGGAGGCTGAGAGGGCCTAGAGGCAGTGACACCCCAGTAGCCACGAGCATGCCTAGTGCCCCGTTTTGGGCACGATTTGGATTCCAATACCATTCTGTAATAATAGGAGCCAAGACTGCTGGGAGCAGTGGCTGATTTCCAGGACTGGGGCAGAGTGTACAAGATGAGCCTGGATCTTTTATAGTGCCAGATGAAAAGAAGTGCTTAATTAAAAAAAAAAAATCCACTGTGAAAGACCTTCCAAAGGCCAAAGCTAGAACAAATGGAGCAACAAAATAATATTGGATTATATAAAAATGTTACATAATCACAGAGGAATTGAAATACAATGTGTAAAATACGCGTGGGTCCATACCAATGTAAATAAATGCTTGAATAAATGAGAGTAGAGAATTCCTTCTTAGAGAGGATATATATGTCGGGGAGAGGAGGAGTAGAAGTGAATTAATTAGCCTTGAATAGCACTACAGAACTGGGAAAAGGTGACCATTCTTCACCGAGAACGAGTGAGAGGGAAGAGCACACCTCAGAAGATTGTCTACTGCAGGATCTCGAAGAACATTTCTGCAATATGCCTACCTTTTCTGTAAAGGCAGAGCAGACACCCTGAGCATAATAGTAGCATAAAGGTGTGAGGAGAGGACAGGAGGACTGGGAGGAAAAGGTCTAGAAAATAGTGGATGAGCCCAAGAGGAGTTGCAAGCAATGTCTATGAAAGAACGGAGTGTAGGTCACATTAGAGGAAGTAAGAAACTAGATTTTAAAACATTTTCAGAAAAGGGTAAAAACAGAAAGGCCTTTAACTTGGCTGATACAGAAACCAAGTCCTTCCAGCTGTTTTAAGGAACAAAAAACTTCTAAATGTATACTCATGGTTTAAAAAAAAAGTTTCAAACTGTTCAGAAAAGAATAAAGTGAAAGAAAAGTGGAAATTGCTGTCTGTATTCTGTAATCTCCCTTTCCACTGATACATAGAATGAATAGTTTATCCTACCAGAATTTTGTTTATGAATGTGAAAGTCTGTGTGATTAAAACACACACCTAATTGTAAATGGGATTGTATTATCCTCTTTGGCAATTTGCTTTATTTACTAATACTTCTTTGTATATTCAGACTGTTTTTTAAAAAATATTTTATTTATGTGTTTGACAGAGATCACAAGTAGGCAGAGATGCAGGCAGAGAGAGAGGAGAAAGCAGGCTCCCTGCAGAGCAGAGAGCCCGATGCGGGGCTTGATCCCAGGACCCTGGGATCATGACCTGAGCTGAAGACAGAGGCTTTAACCCACTGAGCCACCCAGGTGCCCCCAGACTAATTATTTTTAAAGAACGTATTTAAACCCTGTTGGTGGAGATTTCACTGTTTATTGTTTTGCCATTGGAAGCAGTCAGTGGGTACAGCACACTGTAAGCACGCCTCTGGAAGTACAGCTGTGTAAACTTAGGGAAGTGAAATGATGAGGTCAAAGGGCATGTGCATTTGAGCATACACAGACCCCGATAAAATTCCCTCCCAAGTGAACGAGCATTCCCCTGTTTGGAAGAAGTTGACTTCAGCCCTCATGGATGACTTTGAGAGATTCAGGAGTTCAGTGGAGGAAGTCACTGCACATGTGGTAGAAAATAGCAAGACAACCAGAATTGGAGCCTGAAGATGGGACTGAATTGCTGCATTCTCAGGGTGAGACTTAAGCAGAAGGGTTGCTTCTTACAGATGAGCAGAGGAAGTGGTTTCCTGAGATGAAATCTACTGGCTAAGATACCATGAAGGTTGTTGGAATGACCACGAACGCTTTACGTTATTACATAAATATACTGCCAGGTTTTGAAAGGATTGACTCCAGTTTTGAAAGTGGTTCTATTTTGAGTAAATCTTGTGCTACAGAGAACTCTTGAAAGGAAACCCCATCTCCAGCAACCACCACCCTGATCAGTTATCAGCCATCAACACCAAGGGAAGACCCTCCACCAGCCAGACTGTGTGTGACTGGGGGAAAATTCAAATGATGGCTAGCATTTTTTAGCAGTATTTTAAAATTAAGTATGTTCATTTTTTTAGACATAATGATTGCTATTGCACACTTAGCAGACTCGGGTATAGTGGAAATATTACTTCTATATGTACTGGGAAACATTCATTAGACTTGATTCATTGTGATACTCTGTGTATTGCACTGGTCTGGAACTGAAATTGCAGGATTATGAAGGTATTCCTGTTTGTTTTTAATGGATGTGCCCCACTTAATTTAATGCCATAACCGATGAATCCAGCAGCATTTTGGACAACGCAATCATGAATATTATTTTATGTGTGTGTATATATGTACACACACATATTTTTCAATAAAAATGTATTTGTATAATAATATAAAATGCAGAAATTACAGCTTGGTGAAACCATCGAAAAATAAACGTACCCAGGAAATACCTCCCAGCACAAGAAATAGAACAATGCCAGCATCCCAGAAGTCTCCCTTGTATTCTCCCCAATCACTACGCTTTCCCTGTTTCCCAGTCTTCACTGCTATTCTGATATCTAGCACCGTGGATTATTAATGCCTGTTTTTACACTTTATATGCATGGGCTCCTGCAATATGTCATGAGTATGGCTTCTTTCTTGCAGCATTATGACATTGATTCAGACTACTTTAGCATTGGTTTGTTCATATTAATTGCTATGTATTATTTCATTGCCTGAGTATACTGTTATTTTGTTATTCAGTTATTAATATAGTGGTATATTAGTTTCAGGTGTACAGTATGGTGATTCAACAATTCTATATATTTCTCAGTACTAATTGTAACAAGTATACTCTTAATCCTCTTTCTCTGTTTGACTCATCTCCCCACCCACCTCCCCTATGGCAACCATAGTTCTCTGTATTTGAATCTCTTTTTCCTTTGTTTTCCATTTATTTCTTAAATTCCACATGCAAATGAAGTTGTATGATAGTTGTTTCTCTGACATTTCACTTAGCCTTATACCCTGTAGTTCCATGTTACTGCAAATGGCAAGATTTCATTCTTTTTGATGGCTGATTCTGTTGTGTGCGTATCTTTTTTATCCATTCATCTATTGAGAGGCACCTGGGTGTTTCAGTGGGTTAAACCCTTTGTCTTTGGCTCAGGTCCTGATCTCAGGGTCCTGAGATCAAGCACTGCATCTCATCGGGCTCTCTGCTTAGCAGGGAGCCTGCTTCTCTCTCCCCCTCTGCCTGCCTCTCTGCCTACTTGTGATCTCTCTCTCTCTGTCAAATAAATAAAGTCTTGCATAATAAAGAACACGGAGGACATGGGGAGATGGAGAGGAGAGGTAGTTGAGGGAAACTGGAAGGGGAGATGAACCATGAGAGACTGTGGACTCTGAAGGGGCAGGGGGTGGGAGGTTGGGGAACCAGGTGGTGGGTAATAGAGAGGGCACGTACTGCATGGAGCACTGGGTGTGGTCCAAAAACAATGAACACTTATGCTGAGAACAAACAAACCAAAAAAAGATGGCATTGACTGGATAAAGCAATAAATAAATAAATAAATAAAGTCTTTTAAAAAAGCCACTTGAGTTGTTTCTGTAACTTTCTTGTTGTAAATGAAGCTGCAGTAAACAAAGGGGTGCATAGATCTTTTCAAAGTAGTGCTTTTGTATGCTTTGGGTAAATAACCCAGTACTGGAATTACTGGATCATATGGTGATTCTGTTTCTGATTTTTTGAGGAACCTCCATACTATTTCCCATAGTGGTTGCACCTGTTTACATTTGCATCTGCAGTGCGCTAGGGTTCCCTTTTCTCCACATTCTTGCCAACACTTGTTGTTTCTTGTGCTGTTGCTTTTAGCCATTGGAGAGGTGTGGGGTGAGAGCTCCTTGTGGCTTTGTTTGCATTTCCCTGATGATGAGCGGTGGTGAGCATCTTTTCATTTGTCTGTTGGCCATCTGGATGGTTTTGGAAAGATGTGTATTCAGGTCCTCTACCCATTTATTTATCGGATCATTCTGTTGTGTTGAATTGTGTAAGACCTTTATAGATTTTGGACTTTAATTCCTTTTTGGGTGTATCATTTGCAAGGGTTTTCTACCATTGGTCAGGTTGCTTTTTTGTTTTGTTGATGGCTTCCTTTGCTATGCAAAAGCTCATTATTTTGGTGTAGTCCCAGTGGTTTAATTTTGCTTTTTTGCTTTAGCCTGAGACCTGTCTAGAAAAATGTTTCTACAACCGATGGCAGAGATATTACGGCCTGTGTTTTCTTCTAGGAATTTTATGGTTTCAAGTCTCACATTTAGGACGTTAATCCATTTTGAGCCTATTTTTGTGTGTGATGCAAGAAAGTGGTCCAGTTTCATGTTTTGCATGTAGCTGTCCATATGTTGAAGAGCTTTACTTTCCCCATGAGATATTCTTCCCTCTTTTATTGTAGGAGTTCATGCTTAATTGACCAGATAAGTGTGGGTTTATTTCTGAGCTCTCCTTTGGGTTCCATTAGCTATGAGTGTGATGTTGTGCCAGTACCATACTGTTTTGATTACTACAGCTTTGTAGTATATCTTGCAGTCTGGAATTGTGATACCTCCGGCTTCGTTCTTCTTTCCAAAGGTTGTTTTGACTCTTTGGGGATCTTTTGTAGTTCCATACAAATTTTAGGGGTATTCTAGTACTATGAAAAATGCTGTTGGTATTTTTTTTTAATTTTTTAAAGATTTTATTTATTTGACAGACAGAGATCTGTCAAGTAGACAGAGAGGCAGGCAGAGAGAGAGAGAGAGGGAAGCAGGCTCCCTGCTGAGCGGAGAGCCCGATGCGGGACTCGATCCCAGGACCCTGAGATCATGACCTGAGCCGAAGGCAGCTGCTTAACCCACTGAGCCACCCAGGCACCTGCTGTTAGTATTTTGATAGACATTGCATTGAATCTGTAGGTTGTTTTGGTTAGTATGGACCTTTTAACAGTACTGGCTCTTTGAGTTCATGAGCATGAAATATCTTTCCATTTGTGTCATCTTCAGTTTCTTTCATCAGTATTTTATAGTTTCATAGTGTAGGTCTTTCTGCTCCTTCATTAAGTTTATTTCTAGGTATTTTCTTTTTGGTGCTATTATACATGCCATTATTTTAATTAAAAAAAAATAAACCTACTTTATTGAGAGTTTTATCATGAATGGATGTTGTACTTTGTTAAATGCTTTTTCTTCACCAATTGAGATGAGCATATGGTTTTTATCTTTTCCATTATTAATGTGATTATTATTATTATTATATTATATTATTATTATCTTATATATTATTATTATAGTAGTATTAATGTAATCACCTTGATTGATTTGCAGATATTCGTACCACACTCGTATCTGTGGAATAAATCCCACTTGCTCATAGTGAATAATTTTTGTAATGTTGGATTCAATTTTCCAATATTTTGTTGAGGGTTTTTACATCTGTGTTCATTAGAGATACTGGCCTATAGTCTTTTTTTTTTTTCTTTTTTAATTTAATTTTTTTTTCAGCGTAACAGTATTCATTGTTTTTGCACAACACCCAGTGCTCCATGCAAAACGTGCCCTCCCTATTACCCACCACCTGTTCCCCCAACCTCCCACCCCTGACCCTTCAAAACCCTCAGGTTGTTTTTCAGAGTCCATAGTCTCTTATGGTTCGCCTCCCCTTCCAATTTTTTTTTTTAATAAACATATAATGTATTTTTATCCCCAAGGGTACAGGTCTGTGAATCACCAGGTTTACACACTTCACAGCACTCACCATAGCACATACCCTCCCCAATGTCCATAGCCCCTCCCGCTCTCCCAACCCCACCTCCCCCCAGCAACCCCCAGTTTGTTTTGTGAGATTAAGAGTCATTTATGGTTTGTCTCCCTCCCAATCCCATCTTGTTTCATTTATTCTTCTCCTATCCCCCTAACCCCCCATGTTGCTTCTCCATGTCCTCATATCAGGGATATCATATGATAGTTGTCTTTCTCCGATTGACTTATTTCACTAAGCATGATACCCTCTAGTTCCATCCACGTTGTCGCAAATGTCAAGATTTTATTTCTTTTGATGGCTGCATAGTATTCCATTGTGTATATATACCACATCTTCTTTATCCATTCATCTGTTGATGGACATCTAGGTTCTTTCCATAGTTTGGCTATTGAGACATTGCTGCTATAAACATTTGGGTGCACGTGCCCCTTCGGATCACTATGTTTGTATCTTTAGGGTAAATACCCAGTAGTGCAATTGCTGGGTCATAGGGTAGTTCTATTTTCAACATTTTGAGGAACCTCCATGCTGTTTTCCAGAGTGATTGCACCAGCTTGCATTCCCACCAACAGTGTAGGAGGGTTCCCCTTTCTCCGCATCCTCGCCAGCATCTGTCATTTCCTGACTTGTTCATTTTAGCCATTCTGACTGGTGTGAGGTGATATCTCATTGTGGTTTTGATTTGTATTTCCCTGATGACTGGCCTATAGTCTTTTGTGGCTTTTTGTTTGGTTTTTGCTTTGTTTTGGTAGAGTCTTTATCTGATTTTGGTATCAGTAATTCTGGCCTTATAGAATAAATTTGGAATCTTCCCTTTCCCTCTGTTTTTGGTAATAGTTTTATCTTTATTTTTTCAAAGATTTTATTTATTTATTTGAAAGAGAGCGAGCACGGGCAGGTGGAGGGACAGAAGCAGGGAGCCCAACACGGGGCTTGATCCCAGGACCCTGGGATCATGACCTGAGCCGAAGACAGAGGCTTAACTCACTGATCCACCCAGGTGCCCCTGGATTTCCTATTCGTGATTCAGTTTTCAAGGTTATATGTGTTTTTTGGAATCGATCCATTTCTTCCTGGTTGTCCAATTTGTGGACATATACTTTTTGTAATATTCTCTCTTTAAAAAATGTTTTTAAAAGATTTTATTTTAGAGAGAGTGTACATGCTTGAGTTTGGGCGGGGGAGCAGTGGGAGAGGAAGGGAATCTCAAACAGACTCCTCACTGAGTACAGAGCCCAATATGGGGCTTGATCTCAACCCCAAGATCATGACCTGAGCCGAAGTCAAGAATTGTATGCTTGGGGCACCAGAGTAACTTAGTCGTTAAGCATCTGCTTTCGGCTTGGGTCATGATCCCATGGCATTGAGCCCCTGGGATTGAGCCCCACGGCATGGCCGTCTCTCTCCTTAGCAGGAAGCCTGCTTCTCCCCTCCCATGCCCCCTGCTTGTGTTCTCTCTCTCTCTGTGTGTCTCTCTCTGTCAAATAAAAAAAATAAAAATAAAAAGAGTTGGATGCTTAACTGACTGAGCCACACAAGTGCCCAGATATTCTCTTTATAATCTTTTGTATTTCTGTAGTGTTGGTTGTTATTTCTGCCCTTTCATTTCTGATTTTATTTGAGTCTTTTTTTTAATGAGTCCAGTTAGAGGTCTGTCATTTAATCTTTTCAAAGAACCAGCTCCTGGTTTCATTGGTGTGTTCCATTGATTTTACTTAATTTTTATTTCATTCATTTCTGCTACAGTCTTTATTACTGCTTTCCTCCTACTACTGACTTTGGGCTTTTTTCTTTCTCCAGCTCTTTTCGGTGTTAAGGTTACATTATTTGAGATTTTTCTTGCTTTGTGGTATAAGCCTGTATTGTTAAGTTGTCAGAATCTTCCGTCTTTAATAGCTTTTGCTGCAGCCCAAAGATTTTGGACCGTTGTGTTCTCATTTTCCTTTGTCTCCATGTATTTTTTTATTTGCTCTTTGATTTCATGGTTGACCCATTCATTGTTCAGTAGCCTCCATGTAGTTGTATTCTTTCCAGATTTTTTTTCTTTCCTTTTTTTTTTTAAGATTATTTATTTAACAGAGGGAGAGAGAGAGAGAGAGAGGGAGAGAGAGTTCACAAGTAGGCAGAGAAGCAGGCAGGCAGGCAGACAAGGAAGCAGGCTCCCCCATGAGCAGGGAGTCCGATGCGGGGCTCAATCCCAAGACCCTGAGGATCATGACCTGAGCTGAAGGCAGAGGCTCTAATCCACTGAGCCACCCAGGCGCCCCCAGATTTTTTTCTTATGGTTGATTACTAGTTGTGTATTGTTGTGGTTGGAAAAGACATATGGGATGACTTCAGTTTTGTTGAATTTGAACTCATATTGTGGCCTAATATGTGCTCTGTTTTGGAGAATATATAATGTAAACTTGAAAAGAATGTATACTCTGCTCTTTTAAGATGCAACCTTTTGAATGTATCTGTTAGCCCCATCTGGTCCAGCATTTCCTTCAAAGCCACTGTTTCCTTATTGATTTTCTGTCTCGATGATCTGTGCATTAATGTAAGCGGGGTGTGTTAAACTCCCTTACTATTATTGTTATGCCTGAGTTTTCGTGTCTGAGAGACCACCAAGGAGCCCAGCACCGATGCAGTCACATGAAGGGAAAAGCTTAAGCTAGAGCCCAGGTATACCCGATGCAGTGGAGTAGAGACTTGGACCTCGAACCAGACTACAGTCAGAGTTTTTAAAGGTGGAGTAGGGGTGGACTCGGCGTTGGGTGAGGACAAAGGGGATGATGTTAGTCTCTAAGGAAATTTGAAAGCGAGGTCTCCAGGACCTTGAGGGGCTAGCTCTTGTCTGCAGAAAAGGTTATTCATTACCAGTAATAAAAATCTTCTCGTGAGACCTTTAGATGTGTATCAGTGGGCCATATGCTTGGTAATGATTGCTGACACTATCTTGGAGGTTTAGAGATAAAGTTTCACATTTCTCCTATTGTAGTGAGATTTAGGTTTAGAAGAAATTTAACTTTATTTACATTTCCTTCTGCCTCAGCCTCCTTTAGTTTTATGGTGGGGAGGGTGACATTATTATTAAATGTCTAGGACATTTGTAAACCAAGGGAGACTCCTGTCTTGCAGGATTGTGATCTTTGCAGGTTAACTATTTGTTTCTCTTTCAGGGCAGTCAGGAGTGGCTGAGGAATGTCATACTGCCGAGGGGAGGGGAGTGAGTGGAGAGGGGGTGCAGGGTGCCAGCTTTTGCTTGGCCAACTTGGCTGTACTTATGTCAGGACTAACTCGAGGTGTGTACAGCCTTGTTTTTCTTGGCCTCTATGGTATCACTATCAATTGCTTCCTTTATGTTTGTTATTAGCTGTTTTATATATTTGGATGCTACTGTGTGGGTACAAAAGTATTGTTCTTTTTTTTTTTTTTAAGATTTTATTTTTAAGTAATCTCTACACCCAGTGTGGACCTCCAGCTCACAACCCAGAGATCAAGAGTTGCATGTTCCACCTACTGAGCCAGCGGGGTTCCCCACAATTGTTGTATCTTCTTATCAGATTGTTCCCTTTATGACTATCTGGTGTCCTACCTTGTCTTTCTTATGATCTCTGTTTTAAAAGTCTATTTTGTTCAATATACACATTGCTCCCACAGCTTTCATGTCCATTTGCGCGATAACATTTTTTCATCCCTTCACTTTCAGTCTACACGTATGTTTAGGTCTGAAGTGATTCTCCTATCGGCAGCGTATAAATGGGTCTTGCCTTTTTTTTTTTTTTTTTTTTTTTGTTGTTGTTTTTTAAGATTGATCTATTTATTTAGAGCAAGAGAGAGCCACATGGTGGGGGGAGGGCAGAGGGAAAGAATCTTCAAGCAGACTCCCTGTTGAGCAAGGAGCCTGGTGTGGGCCTGATTCGACAAAGTCTGACCAGCTGAGCCACCCAGGTGCCCCATAGATGGGTCTGCCTTTTTTGTCCATTCAGTCACCCTATGTATTGGAGCAGTTAGTCTATTTGCATTGAAAGTAATTATTGATAGGTACATACTAACTGCCATTTTGTTACTAGCTGTATGTTTGTTCTTTGTTTGTTATGCTGCTTCTTTAAGGGTGGATCTTGTTTCCTTTTGCCCTCCAGCTTTCCCAGACTAAGCCTGCTGATCATTAAGATACCTGGAGCCCTGCTGATTGTAAAGGCAGGCTAAGTTAACCCCCACTGGGTTTTTTTTTTTTTTTTTTTTTAATTTCTTTTCAGTGTAACAGTATTCATTGTTTTTGCACCACACCCAGTGCTCCATGCAATAAGTGCTCTCCCCAGTACCCACCACCTGGTTCCCCCAACCTCCCACCCACCCCCCTTCAAAACCCTTAGGTTGTTTTTCAGAGTCCATAGTGTCTCATGGTTCATATCCCCTTCCAGTTTCCCTCAACTCCCTTCTCCTCTCCATCTCCCCAGTTCCTACCTGTTATTTGTTATGCTCCACAAATAGGTGAGACCATATGGTAATTGGCTCTCTCTGCTTGACTTATTTCACTCAGCATAATCTCTTCCAGTCCCGTCCCTGTTGCTACAAAAGTTGGGTATTCATCCTTTTTTTTTGTTTTGTTTTGTTTTTAAAGATTTTTATTTAGTTATTTGACAGAGAGAGATCACAAGTAGATAGAGAGGCAGGCAGAGAGAGAGAGAGAGAGAGGGAAGCAGGCTCCCTGCTGAGCAGAGAGGCTGACGTGGGACTCAATCCCAGGACCCCGAGAACATGACCCGAGCCGAAGGCAGCGTCCCAACCCACTGAGCCACCCAGGCGCCCCGGGTATTCATCCTTTTTGATTGGAGGCATAATACTCCATAGTGTATACGGACCACATCTTCCTTATCCCACTGGTTTTTAAAGCCAGATGATATAGGGACTCATCTCTCCAGTGCAGGACCCCCTGCCTGGTGTGACTGGAGTCTGCTCTGCTCCTTTCTCTGTGCTTGTGGTGTCCCTACAATTGGTGGTTAGTTTGGCTCCCAACTGTGTCTCTGCTTCTTCTACTGTTTTCAGTGTGGTCTCCTCTCTCTGATTAACTGTGTGAAGTCTGTTTTGCCAGTCTTTGGGTTTGTTTTCTGGGTTAATTGCTCTGCTGTGGCTGTTACCTGGTTATGTCTGTGGGAGGAGGTGAGCTTACAATCTTATTTTGCCATCTTCCCAGATGGCTTATATGCCTGTGTTTTGTGTGTGTGGTTTTTTTAAAGATTTTATTTATTTATTTGATAGAGATCACAAGTAGGCAGAGAGGCAGGCAGAGAGAGAGGAGGAAGCAGGCTCCCTGCTGAGCAGAGAGCCCAATTCAGGTCTTGATCTCAGGACTCTGGGATCATGACCTGAGCCAAAGGAAGTTTTTTTTGTTGTTGTTTTGTTTTGTTCCTTTGTTTTTTCCAATTTTTTTTATTTGTTTATTTTCAGCATAACAGTGTTCATTGTTTTTGCACCACACCCAGTGCTCCAAGCAGTACGTGCCCTCCCTATTACCCAACACCTGGTTCCTCAACCTCCCACCCCCCACCCCCGCCCCTTCAAAATCCTCTGGTTGTTTTTCAGAGTTCATAGTCTCTCAAGGTTCATCTCCCCTTCCAGTTTCCCTCAACTCCCTCTCCTCTCCATCTCCCCATGTCCACCGTGTTCTTTGTTATGCTCCACAAATAAGTGAGACCATATGATACTTGACTCTCTCTGCTTGACTGACTTCGCTCAGCATAATCTCTTCCAGTCCCATCCATGTTGCTACAAAAGTTGGGTATTCGTCCTTTCTGATGGAGGCATAATACTCCATTGTGTATATGGACCACATCTTCCTTATCCATTCATCCGTTGAAGGGCATCTTGGTTCTTTCCACAGTTTGGCGACCGTAGCCATGGCTGCAATAAACATTGGGGTACAGATGGCCTTTCTTTTCACTACATCTGTACCTTTGGGGTAAATACCCAGCAGTGCAATTGCAGGGTCATAGGGAAGCTCTATTCTTAATTTCTTCAGGAATCTCCACACTGTTCTCCAAAGTGGCTGCACTAACTTGCATTCCCACCAGCAGTGGAAGAGGGTTCCCCTTTCTCCATGTCCTCTCCAGCACACGTTGTTTCCTGTCTTGCTAATTTTGGCCATTCTAACGGGTGTCAGGTGGTATCTCAATGTGGTTTTAATTTGAATCTCCCTGATGGCTAGTGATGACGAGCATTTTTTCATGTGTCTGATAGCCATTTGTATGTCTTCATTGGAGAAGTGTCTGTTCATATCTTCTGCCCATTTTTTGATATGATTATCTGTTTTGTGTGTGTTAAGTTTGAGGAGTTCTTTATAGATTCTGGATATCAACCTTTTGTCTGTACTGTCATTTGCAAATATCTTCTCCCATTCTGTGGGTAAGGCAGAGGTTTTAACGCACTGAGCCACCCAGGCTCCCCTGTGCCTGTAATTTTAAAATATTTTATTTATTTGACAGAGAGAAATTACAACTAGGCAGAGAGGCAGGCAGAGAGAGAGGAGGAAGCAGGCTCCCTGCGGAGCAGAGAGCCCGACGTGGGGCTCGATCCCAGGACCCTGGGATCATGACCCGAGCCGAAGGCAGAGGCTTTAACCCACTGAGCCACCCAAGCGCCCCTTAATCTTAGCACTCTTACTCAGAAAATACAGTCTCTCTTTTGTAATATTTTGCATTTATTTATAATTTTGTTCACGTTTGACAGTTAAACACTTTTTTGTGTGTAAACATTGTCCATGTCTTGTTCCATTTTTCCATTTGTTCTTACTGGTTGTAAGAGCTGTTTAATAGTATGAAAATTAATTTATTACCACAAATTTTTTTTCCAATGTATCACTTGTCTTTTGACTTCATTTCATGCTGTATAGGTTTCTGATTTATATGTTGTTAGACTGATATTTATCCTCATTGCTTCTAGGTTTTGTGCCATGTTTGCAAAGGCCTTTCCTTAGAAATTATTCTTAAGAGATATAGAATGGAGAAAAGGATAATGTGTTGTTTTTTTTTTTCCCAAAGATTTTTATTTATTTGACAGACAGAAATCACAACTAGGCAGAGATGCAGGCAGAGAGAGGGGAGGGGAAGCAGGCTCCCTGCTGAGCAGATGCAGGGCTCCATCCCAGGACTTGGAATCATGACCTGAGCTGAAGGCAGAGACTTTAACCCACTGAGCTACCCAGGCGCCCCGAAAAGGATAATGTTTTAAAACCAAGATTATATAAAGAGTGACTGAGCAATGGTTAAACGAAAGAAATTGGTGCCATGAAACTGTATTATACGTTTTGTGTCTTTTAGGTTTCCTCATGCAGTTTTTAAGAGAATTGGCAGAATATCATCAGTCCAAAGCAAGCCGTGATATGGAAACGCAGACAAATTCAACATTTCCTAGCAAAGACTCTCTTGGTAACTGTAGCCTTCTTTCAGAATTTTAATTGTTCTGATTTCTTTTCAAATGACAGTGACTTGATTTACTGTATTATGAGCTTGTTCCTTGATTGGGAGGGATGCAACCCACAGGTGGTGGGGGGACTCGTTTCCTCTGGCATCACTGTGGGAAGGGACCGGAACTTCTCTCCAGTACTGCTCCCTCCCCTTGCGACCGCTCAGGCTGCACCTTCCTCTTCTCAAGGGGACTCCAGAGGCCCATGTTCTTCCTTGTGTGTTGCATTCAGCCTCTCTCAACTGGCAGGTTCTTCCCTGCATCTCATCTAACTTTATAGCCACTACCTGAGAAGATCCTAGACGACTTGCACTGTAGAAAACTAGAGAAGTTAGTGGTGTATCACTTCAGTTTACAGTTGAGGAAATGGGGGTCCACAGAGGAAGAGCAACTTGGAAGCAAGCCTGGGGCAGAACTGATCTTAGAGTCCAGGTTTTCTGAAATTATGTGATTAATCGATTTCTTGGCCCTTCCCGAGTCTTAAGGAGTAATGGTGCCTTTAACCTGTAAGAAGATAAGCCTATAATCTGTAAAGTTACACTGTATAATGAGGCCTTTACTTTATTTTGGCCTAGGTTTTATTCCATTGGGAACAGGGTATGTGCTTATTCTAGAGCAGTGCTGTCCAATAATATGAGCCACATGTGTAATTTTTAATGGCCTAGTAGCCATAGTAAAAAAATAACAAAAACAAAACAAAACAAAAACCCACAGGTGATTTTGTTTTAATATATTTTATTTAACTCAGTATGACCAAACTATTCCAATATGTAATCAATATAAAAAAAAAACTAATGAGATTAGTTTAGATAAAATTTCTATGTTCAGTCCTTAAAATCTGGTGTGTCTTTTACGCTTAGAGCACATGTCAGTTCAGATGGTCACATTTTGTCTGCTCAGTGGCCTCATGCGGCTCGAGAGTCCTGTATTGGACAGTAACAATCACAGAGCATTTGGAAAATACAGAAAGGACAATGGAACGTATGTCTAAAATTCTCCAAAGGGACGAACACTGTTGGGACCTCTGCCAGCCTTTTACCCCATGTATCGTCTTTGGTGGGTATTGGTGGCGGTCCTCTAGGTCGAGGTTTGCATGCCGCGTGGCTCATCCTGATCCGCAGTTGATTTGAGGGCTGTGGGTACTGGAGACGTCAGGAGACTGCGGGACAGTCCGTGGACCTGGTCTTAGTCCCTATTAGGCCGTCACGTAGTTGCTTAGCCCTCTAGGACTCACTTAAACTGTAGGGGGCACTTTCCTTTCCTGGAAAGCAGAGGAGTTCAAGTACATGATCTTTGTTTATTTTAAGGTCAGTGTTTTGAACGTATGAGTCATACCTTTTACCAAAGTCCACTGAAAGTGCTCTCTGCCTTGCCAGTGTCTTCTGGCTTATACTGTACGCCTTGCTTACTTTGCCCCTGACATTTCAGGATGAAGAATTTCCAACACAGGGAAAGGTTGAAACAGTTGGATGCTCAACACTTGTGTACCTACATTTTCCCAGTAAATCTGTGTGATACTTGTTCAAGCCCTTGTCTGTCCCATCCGCTAATCCGTCTTAATTTTTTGATGTTTCAGAGTCAGTGGTAGAGATCCCTACACTTCCCCCTAAGTATACGCTTCACTTTTGAACAGAGCTCTAGCCTCGTGCTCACCTGACCGTGTCTCTCTATCCTAACTTCCTGTGTTGTTGTCTTTTAATAGTGAAAAAGCTTCAGCTCATTGATGATCAGTTTGCTGATGCTTACCCTCGGTGTCCCAAGTTAGAATCTTTGGAACTAAAGTTAAATGCATATAAGAGAGAAATAGAACAGCAGCTTCAGGAAGAAATGTGTCAAAAGGTAAGCTGTATCTTGTTGCTCTTAGCAAGGGTGATACTGGTGCTTGTCTTTAATGTCTTAGTCTGAGGTATAAGGGAGAAAATGTGGAATCTTTATTAATGAATGTGATAAACTGTTGCACGTATGATTCTTTCTAATTAACGTCATTTTTTGGTGCTTTTTCAATGAATGTTACAGGTACAGTGAATGAAAGGAAACCAAAGATGAGTTAAACTGAATATATTTAAGTGTAGCATTAGTGTTAACCCCTAACTATCAAGAGAGAAGTTATTTCTTTAGTGTAGTTATTGGTATTTACAGTTATTTGTAATCAATTGGCAGTTTAAGTATTTTAAAGATACGGAAATAGCAAAAGTTAAAATGGAAGAGAAAAGAAAGGCTGAGAGGGAATTAGCTGAGTTCCGGAACGAACTGGAGCGAGCTTGTCAAGCAAAATCTGAAGTCCTCATTTCTCGGGAAAAGATGGCCCTTGAGAGAATTCAGAAGCACCAAGAGGTAACATTTTAAAATTATTTACTGGGTGTCTGTTTACTGCAGCTTTTAGTAGAGGGGCTCAAGGTCTGAGACTGGGATGGGACAGTCGGTCAGACAGGACAGAGCCCTACAAGAGTGCTAAGAGTTGGGCTCAATGGCACAAGTAGAAGGATCAGCTTATAAGCGATATGCAGACTTCATTCCTCCGAAATTGCTGGAAGGAAAGACCTGTGAGTGCGAACATCCATGGGGGGATTGTGAGAAACTCACACTAAATAAGCTCCATCCTCTTGGGCAGATTTGAGGGTTGGGGGGCAGCTTTCAGAAGAGGATCAGCAGTTGTGGAATGGCTGTTGGGGGGAGAGGCAGAGCAATGCCCTGAAGCAGACAGGATGGCCGGTGCCATGTTGAGGGTCCAGTTGAGATGGGAAGCCTGCCCCTGATGTCGACCAAATCGGGTGCTTGTAGGCTATTGTCCTGTTCCAGTTCTTGGGAGGCCTTGTAAGGTCAGTGAGGGTAGAAAGAGTCCCTTGTGGAGTAGAGCTTTATAGAGCTGAAGTGACTAAGCTTGACAAAGGCAGCCTGTTTAATTGAAGACTTTGGGGTTCACTGGGGTGGTGAAGGGAGTCAGTAGGGAATGTGGCGGGGGGCTGCTAACCCAGGGAGAAGAGAAGGCCATGTGGCAGTGTCTGAGACCTGAGGACTACATCTGGGGCTACCGACAGAAGGATGGATAAGCGTGGGCCAAGAGGTTAAGGTTTCAGGCCCACTGGCAACAACATGCTGTGTGCTGCCATTGGGTCAAAGTGCGGGGTCCCCAAAGAGTGGAGTCTAGCCTTGCTGAAGACAGCCAGGTAGCTGTTTGATCTTCTCTTGCGGAAAGTGATGGGACAGGAGGTGGAAAGGTTGTGGTGTGGCAGGAGGCATGGGTCCATTCTTGTAGGAAGTTCCAGTTCCTTTCCCGAGGGGCTCTCTTCCACCTGCCTGGATTGGGACCACTGTTTCCTGTGTCCAGCTGCAACTGCTGCTATTCAGAGCTCTTGATCAGGGCTTTGCAGGCACACCCAGTCATTTCATGATGACTGCACCCCTGTATGATTTTGTTTACCGTTTTTGGTGATTGGGCTCCTCCAAAAATAAATGTGGGCAGCATCATCTTTGGATTATGTTTAGATAAATAACGGCATCCTCAAGTCAGGTGACTGATTCGTTCAGCCCAGTCAGATACCAGGCCAGAATGTTCATTTAGTTATATGATGATCTGAGGGCTCTGGACAGGAGGGCCCTCCTCATGCACAACATCATGTCATTCCACCACCTGGAATGCCCTTCTTCTCCGGTGTCTGGTGAAACGCTCGTGGCCTTCAAAATCCAGCTTGAATGTTACCTGCTTGTGATGCCTTCCCTGGTCTACTGACCCATTCGGCTGCCTCTCTGGCCAGAGTCTTTCTGTAGTTCAGTTATAACATGCTCACGTCATCATCTGATTATTTCTCTCTCCCTGACTGAACTGAGTTCTGGAAAGGTGGGACCTGTATCTCTGCGTCTTTCTCTGGCCAGCTCCAAGAGTGCTGTTTGACATAGGCTTGGTATTCTGTGAAGCCTTTTGCTCAGTGAGCACACAAATGGAAGTGTGGCCCATTCCTTTAGCTTGCTACTGCTGAGTCAGAATGACTTAGGAATGGGAACTTTCTGACAGCAACAGAACCGGGAGCATTCTAGTCTTCTGGAGCTTTATTGCTAAATACACATTTTGTCATTCCATTCCTTGCTGAAACACTTACCAAATTTTAAGAGTCTGAGAGATAGTATGTAGAATAAATAGACGAGGGATGTTAGGAATACAGGCTAATGGAGTTTCACAGTCATTGAAGTAGGGAACACATGTTTGAATGAGGAATTAGGTGAAACCTCTTAAAAGGGAAGTTGTGACACTAAATGTCTGGAATTTGTTCTCTGGAACTTAGAAGGCAGGATGTTAGTTCAGATCTGTTTTATTTTCTTTAGCTTGCTTACTGAAAATTAATGCTTTCTTACACAGATGGAAGCCAGAGAAATTTATGCTCAGAGGCAGCTTCTACTAAAAGATATAGATTTGCTAAGAGGTAGAGAAGCGGAGCTGAAGCAACAAATGGAAGCTTTTGAATTGTGAGTAACGTGGATTTGTTTCGCATATTCAGAATGAATGAGATTTTAAAGAACTAAATAGGTGTCTTAATAGTCTGATGCTAATTGCCAAGTGGAGTTTTTGGATATAGAAGTGACAACACCTGATTTTAAAAGGCACAAGAGAAACAAAGACTAGGGTTTCATTTATGAAATATTAGACATTAGGGTGAAAGCCGAATGAGACACCATCATCGGGCTACAGTAAGACCAGACACATAATTTGAAAAAGCTAATGATGCTTTGACAAATCCCGTGTTTCTCATTTACGGGCCGTCATTCATTGCACGCGTCATTCATTGCATGCGCACATAGCAGCTGAACTCCAGGCACCCAGACTTTTCACCTTTACCTGCTCAGCTGCCAAAAAAAAAAAAAAAAAGAAAGAAAATATGATAGCTCTGACTTGAGTTGTACTGGGTGAACCTGTTTCTCCTGGTGTTGTGTTACTTTTCTAAGTGCTCATGGATGTATCAGCCTTCAGATCTCACCTGGGATTAATACCAAGCTCTCCAGTCTGTAGTTGATGGAATAAGCTTTCTTTCCCATTTGGGATCTTGACATTCATAGATACTCCAGGAGTCCAATTTTATTTAAGTTTGTTTCCATCTTCATTAATGTTTTTTCATTCTCGTAGGCTCGTTCATTTGATTTCTTCTCTCTGCCTTTCTTAGGAAGTGGCACATGGATAATGAGACACAAAAGTAAAGGGACAAAATGTGTACAGATTATTGGTTACATAATCATGATTATATTATCATTTCCTTACCTCCACCTCCCGGACTCCTCCCATCTAAGCATGTTAAACCGAAGTGGATTTAATGCGCCTTTGCCTTCCAGATTAGCCAGCAGAGGGAGCTCTAACACAAAGGATTTATCCTTTGCTTGGAGCAGGCGGTGTTTATATGTCTTGCTGTGGTCTGGTCTAAGTACCTGTGAACCTGATTCCTGGCTCCAGAGTTGGTTTTGTGGGTGATTGGTGGGGGGAGTGTCTCACCATGAAAAGCACTCTGTTCTCTGGATTTGGAGGTTCTGAAGCACCCATCTATCGTTTCCTCTTTCTTTTGGCGCTCTTCGACATTCAGTTAATGGATTATTAAATGCCAAAAATGAATCTTCTACCTGTAATTCTTAATGGGCTCATCAGTTAAGTCTCACAGTTAGAAATAATATTCTAGAAGAAATAAGCATTTAAGTACACGAGTTTGGGTTTTGTGACTAAAAACATCACTCTTTCATCCCTAAGTTGATGATGGCCCTCTTTTTGCTGGAACCTCTTTCTGAGTGTGGTAAGAGACCACTTTGAACTTAGTACATTCACCCTCCCCATAGCCAGGAGCCCCTGGATAATTCATTCCATCTGCTAGTTGATGAACTAAGTCAGTTCATTACGTAGATGGAGGAACTAAAACACAGGTGATTTTTCCCCCTAAATTTGTTACTTCAGATATTGTGGTTTTCTCATTTGCTTTCTCTGTTTTTGCTAATTTCAGGGCTCAGAGGCTGGAAGAGGAAAAGAATAAAGGCGTAGCTGACGCACTCAGGAAGAAGGAGCAGGATATAAAGGGCATGGAGCAGAGCTGTGACCAGAAGCTCAAGAACGAACTTCTCAAGTAATTGTTGGCTCTGCTGAAGGAATCCTGTGTTCCATTAAGTTGCTAGAAACACAGCAACATTGATGAAATAGATAAGATGGACAGTTGATGGCAACATTTAGTGTTTAAAAAATTACGTTTTCATTGGTAGTCCTGCTTTCCCCTGAATGTTTAAGATGGGTTTAAAAAGGTACAGAGATTGGCATCCTCTGCTCATTCTTACTCGTAGCTTCTCTGACACTGACTGAAGGCTTAGGGTTTGCTTCAGTTTTTAGGGCACATTAGGACTTGCTCAGTTTTCACAGCTGAGCAGCTGCAAAGTCGGAAGTACAATCACTTTCTGTTCTCGCCTCATGCTGGCACGAAGATGGGGATGGGCCACGATTTCTCCCGTGGCCTTCTTCGTGGTTACAGCGTTTGTCACTGAACGGGTGCCCAGTATTCCTTCAAGGTTCTGCCAAGTCCGAATCCAGAAAAAGGATTAGCTCTGTGAAGTAAAACACAGCATAGAAGAGGAGAAGATGGACAAGTGTAGTCCCTGGTGCTTTCCTGTAGCCTGTGTTTTGTGTTCTGGTGAATAGTGTCTTCGTGCAAAGACATTAAGCCCATATGGTGGCTTTCCCTTCCAAGTGGCACAGCATCTGATGCACGCTGAGTGCTCTCTTAGTGCTGACTAAGTGCGTGTGGACTGAAGCGATGGCTCCGCTCAGCTCCTCTGGCCGTGTCTTAGTCCTCGGCCTCTTTCACGTTTTTGAGAGAGAGAGAATGACAGAGGTAGGGAACAAGCCGGGAACAAGTTAGAGAGGGAGACATAGACTCACGGCTGAGCAGAGAGCCCGATGTCGGGCTCCATCCCAGGACCCAAGATCACGACCTAAACTGCAGGCAGACGCTTAACTGACTGAACCACATAGGTGCCCCCCACTGGCCTCACCTTATTGCCTTGCCCATAATTTGTCATGGGTATTCCACTCCGTAGTACCCACAAAGGTTCCTGGAGGTTATTCTTTAAAAGAATTCTGTTAAAAAGAAAAGTAGCACCTTTTCATTGTATCAGTTTTGAAATGATAAGTCTCGTCTATGTATTATGTCTGCTCCTCTAACATACCAGTGAGCACTGAAGTAAATCTCGTTGTTACACACATTTTTCTTCCCTTATTCCACACAGTTTGCTAGCTTTGCCCAGCCATGCATAGAGTGAACTGTTAGGTATCAGTTGTCGGGCTTTGGGTGTCCTCAGATGACTTTTGCAGGTGTTGAAGTTGGGAGAATATCACAGGATTGCTTCTCCTTCCTTTCTCTGGCCTCTGAACCAGAAAGCAGCAGGGAACAGCTGGTGGAGGTGGCTGAAGCCCCATGAGCTGTGCCTTGGGTCTCGCTAATTCGGGTCTAATGCTGTGGGCAGTTGGCGCTCACTACTGTGTTCCACCTTGAAGGGCAAAAGTGCCTATCTTAGAGGGGGGAGAAAGGATAGGTGAGTTGAATTGCAAGTGACTGACTTGGTTATCATTTGGGATCTAGAGTGTCACAAACACTGTAAGTTGGCTTTAATTTACTACCTCGTGTCAGTTGAGATCAACTGAGAAATAATTGCTCTCAGGAACCTCACAACAACATTGGGACCCTTGATTTTTGTGTTGTTGAGTTTTGGGACCTGATTAACAGGATCGCAGCTGGGTTTTATGAGCCTTCTATGTTCAGATCCCTGGCTTTTGTCTTGAGAGAGCCTGAGGTTTACCTGTTTTCACCTTGGGGTCCCTGATGCCATAGATAAGCTCATGTGTTGACAGCAGTCTGTCCAGGAAAGTGACCAGGAGCTCATTTTTGGTTCTTCTGATTGGCAGGTATCAACTTGAACTCAAGGACAACTATATCACCAGAACTAACAAGCTTACTGAAGAGGAAAGGAAGAATGAAGGTGACTCTGGGGGCAAGATGTATTTTTCAGCACTGATATAGGCTGTTAGCTTTCCTAGTTCGGCTCTTTTGTATCCTAAAAAAGACAGAGCTAACACTTTGTAACTGCAAAAGTTACATGTTTTTTGTTATCTTAATTTCACAAAATAAAAAATACTGTCTTACAACATTGTTTTTTGTTATCTTAATTTTACAAAATAAAAAAATACCATCTTACGACTTTTTTGTGAACCTTAGTATTTAAGGTTTCGTATATTCATAGAGGTCAGTGATTTATCAGCAGGATTTTATCCAACTTGATTTCCATGTATTTTGATAAATGTGATTGTCAGGAAGGTGGCAGCAACTTATTGACATCCCTTAAATACCACTCTTAACCATGAAACTGACTTCATTTCTTCCTAAGGAAAATTTTGACTGCCCTGTCCCTGTGACCTAGTTTCTTATTTCTTTTACGTCTAGTGTATTTTTCTGTTTCGTGATATTTTCGCATGATCGATAACCTCTTAAACTTTTGTAGACATTAGCCCGAAACTACGAAAGTTGGGTAACTTTTCAGTCTTTGAGGTATTTTGCATTTTAATATATGTCTAGGAACTTGTCGATGATAAGAAGTTAAACTTCTAGTGGTAATTTCAAATGGACTCTTGGGAGGACACCGGGGCTAGGTACTTGATACTGCCCAGCCAGGTCGCCCAGTGTGGGCCTGGTCCTTCTCAGCTGTCTTGTGAAGGTGAATGCTTATTTAGGTATCCAGACCATTGTGTATTCAGCAAAGTGTTTTTTGATGAGGTGTCTACATAGACTTGTGTTACATGAAGTAAAAATGATAGAATAGTAACTACAGAATCACGATGGACAACTAAATCTCTATGTCAAGAAAATTCAGACCAGTTGGCATGAGGGCCCTGTGCCCTAAGCAGATTGTGTAGGTGGTGGGGCATGTGTAGCTGGAGGACGTTGGCCGCATATCTGACAGCTGCAGCTAACATCCCATCACCTATTGCGTAACAGGGCTTATTTCGTGCTTGCCTGCTGACTTTTTTTTTTTTTTTTTGGCCCTGACATCTGCTTATTTAGATAATGAAATAGTCACTAGAGCTGATCTACGGGCCATAAATTATTAACATGATTATTAACATAAATTATTAACATGATGATGTTAATTGGTTGGCTCTTTGTTTCAGAAAAAGCTATACATTTGCAAAAGGAGCTCACAGCTATTAATTCAAAAAGGGAAGAACTTAATCATTCAGTGAATCGTGTCAAAGAGCTTGAGGTAATTATTAAGCCTGTTGTTTTGAAACAGACATTAAGACAATGTATGAAACTTCAATTTTAGTCCTACGTAATTCATTTTCATTTATCCTCTTGATGTGTTTGGACTGTTTATTCCGTGACTTGGTTGAGCCCTTAGTTGCATCCGGAAAATGGGGTAATGATCAGAAGCACTAGTTTTGCTGGACAGGGTTGTACACAGTTGTACACAGTAGCAGCTGGGTGAACTTGCCCGTGCCCCAGCGCTAGGGCAAAAGATGACTTGTACTGCGGGAGCTGGGGTCTCGTCGTGGAGAACCAGACTTCTGTCAAGGGGCCTTAATTCAGTCGTGACGCCCGGCTCTGGGTGGCCCTCCAGCTTTCACAGAGGCGACCCTGTAAAGTCACCGTTCAAGTACCGGTTTTTCTGTTTCAATTGCAGCTTGAGCTAGAGTCTGTCAGAGCCGTGTCTTCGGCAGTCACCAAGCAGAACCGTCTGCTGACTGAAAAGGTGAAAGAGATGAGTGACTACTCGCTCCTGAAAGAAGGGAAACTGGAGCTTCAGGCACAAAATAAATTACTGAAACAACAGCTGGAAGAGACTAGAAGTGAAAACGTGCATCTCTTAAACCGTAGGTCTTTTTTTCTAATTGGCGTGGCTTTGTAATTGCTATTAGCTTGGTATTCTGAAAGCTCTTTGTCCTGTAAGGGAAGCTTCAGTTGGGAAGATTTTATAAAATTAAGATGCTCAAATCGAAGCTAGTGTTTGCTTGCTGCTGCGTAGTCATGGCACTAAGACACAAGAGGGTCCTTGGCTCCCCTTGCCCACTGAACCCTCCAGACTGCTGGTGTCCCGCCAGTGGGGACACGATCAAGGCTTGGAAGGAGGGAAGAGCGAGGTCGAGGTGATTGTGATCCCTTCATCTCCTCCTTGCGGAGTAGCCCTGAGCTGGCCCTGGGCCTCAGCAAAGTGAGATCCCTGATGCTTCACCAGCGCCCTGTGCCTGCTTGCTCTGTCCAGCTCTGGAAGTGCTTCCCTTCCCAACCCTCCAGGCCTGAGGACTGGTAACCGTGTGGCCACATCCGGCCCGGGGAACTGCACCACCCTTTGTGGCTGCCCTGTGTAAGTGTCTCTTTATTAAAGGGTCTTCTGATGGCCCGTGCTGGGAACACCATCTGCTTGCTTTCTGGACCCTGAGTGCCTCTCTGCATAGTAGAGGAGGGAGTGGTCATTCACGTTCATTTGAGGATTTTTAGGAGTTCTTGTACTGGGAGTAGAACTCTGAAGAGTGGTCAAGTTTGCAGTTACGTGCATTCAATTCTTTTGTTCTGAAATTGGTGATTCAATTGTTCTGAAATTGGTGATTCGGGACTGCTCTTAGACCATTTAGTAAAACTAATGTTAACTGTGTGCATACAAAGAAGGGGCAGAACCATCTTAAAGCCTCTTTAGCTGCTTTTGTGAGGGAAATGAGAAAACTTCAGGTTGGTGATGACCAAGCTTTTTTACCTTCATAGGTATAGCTCAGCCGTCTCCCGAGCTGGTGGTTTTTCAGAAAGAACTCAAGAGAGCAGAAGACACTATCGCATTTGAGCATAAGGAGTTCGAAAGCCACAAGCAGGCTTTGCAGAAACAGCTGCAGAGTGAAGTGAGTATTGCTCTGGGCTCATCCGGGTGTCAGGGTGGTACACTTTGTGGGTGTGTAAATTCGGTGTGGGTCACACCAGTATAATCATATCTACTTTAACATGAGAAATTCCCCCCATATGCTAATCATTCCCCCAGTGTTCTTTCTCATCTGAGAAAATTCTTGAGTGATTGTGGCATTATATTCATAATAGTGATACAATCAAGAGGAAAGTAAACTCTGCCATGCACATGATTTTCCACGTCGTGATGGTTCCCATTGTTCAAAGTATCCCTTGATCCTCACCCTGCAACTTAATACTGTCTGTCTCCTGTCCTGGAGTAGCTGCTGTGTGAGACGAGTAAAAAAAGGAGCTAGAAAACTTGTTAGCGTGTTCTGTGGTTTCATAGGTATAAACCTGCTCAGGATTGGCAAAAAAGAGAAAGAATAATTCAGAGGAGAGAATTGGTCCTTTGAAATAAGCTGTGATTTATCTTATGTTCATTTCTTTTTCTTCCCTAAATTTTTTCAGATCGAACATTCTGCACAGCTAAAGGCCCAGATACTTGATTATGACGACTCCGTAAAGAGGTTAACTATACAGGTTGCCGATTTGAAATTGCAACTGAAGCAAACCCAGACAGGTCAAAGACATTTTTAACACGTGTGTGTGTGTGTGTGTAAAGCTGATGTTTGTGAAAATGTAATGATTACTCAGTGAATTTTTAGTAATTCTCATAGCAGGGGAAGAGTTATAGGAATATGTGTCAGCTGAGAAGTAAAACTTCTATTTCAGGACTAGCAACCAGGTCCTCTGCTATAGTGACTTGCTTTCACAGGTGCCCCATGACTCAGGAGAGGTGTGGAAGTGACCCAGAGGTCCCCAGATTCATCCTGAACCTAGGCTTTCCTTTTTTGTGTATGACCCTGCCACAAAGACCAGTTGACTATTCCATGGTGTGATGTGATGAGTACACAGATGTGTGTACTCATGTGCGAGAAGCAGGGCGGTCAGAAAAACCACTGCGAGCGGAGTCCAGAAGCGCTCCTTGTTTCAGGTCCCCATTGTGAAGTCCGTTCTTTGACCCTGGGCACACTCCCTTGAACATCCTTGGGCCTCAGTGTCCTCACTGTGTAAGGCAGTGGCCATGTGGATGAAGATGAAGTGAGACGGGTGGCAGTATGGGCCCTGGGACACACGTGACACCGAGGGGATGGTTGCTGCTGTCATTTTCTTACTCCATTTTCACTGCTGTGCATGACGGCCGCCCCTTCCTACTTCGTAACAGGGATGCCGAAGCTTCCTCACCTTCTGCTGCTTGCAGGCACAAAGCAGGTTCCTCCCTGTTACCAGTGGGCATGCTTTCTCACTTCTTTGTTCCGAAACCCCCTCCGTCACATTCGTACTCTGTCCTGGTTAGGCCCTTGTTTCCTCCCCACACAGGTTTTCCCTTTACTCATTTCTACTCATGCCTGCTCTTCACTGTCTCTCCATAATTCTGTTTGCCGCACTGCCCACAGCTGGAATTCTGGTGACCTCACATCATGAAAAATACTTCAAGAAGATAAAACCTTTTGAACCCCCCCCCTCCTTGGCACATTGCGAGCCTCTGTCCAGCAGCATCCTCAAGGAGGCGGTGCAGGAGAGGTAGTGGTCCCGAGTGCCGGCTTTGCCCGGGGCAGTGCCAGCGGCTCTCCACCTTGCTCACCGCGTGAGCCAGCCTCAGTCTCTGCCCTCCATCCGTAAAATGGGAGCAGTGAGCGTTCTTAGCCCACAGCGTTGTCGAGACTGCATGTCCTCCTTCCCTTATGGAAACTCAGGCCATGGGCTGTGGCTTGTGGATTTTGCCACGGCCCTGGGGGTTCTGCGCATCATCCTGCAGTGAAGCACAGTAATTACTTCGTAATCAAATGGATGAATATTCATGCCAGGTGGAATAAGTGAAGATTGTAAATGTCTTTATATTGGTTCAGGTCAAGCTTTTCGGTGGACTTTGCCACCAAATAAGGAATATATTTTCAGTTTTCAGAACTTTTTAGATTTCACAATTGTGTGTCATGGATTGTGAAGTAATATCATGCGTAATGAAAGGTACATATAATCTTTTGATAAATGTTAAAAATTACCATCATGACTGCAGCTTTAGAAACTAACGTAGAAGCTTGTCCTTAATACCACCTTTCGTTTTTGAAAAATCATGATCTCAATCTATTTTACCTCTCTTCTCTGCCTTTTCCCATCATTTCTCACATGGTCTTCTTGGAACCCGCAGCGCTTGAGAACGAAGTGTACCACAAGCCCAAGCAGTCTCTGATCGAGCAGTCCGTCAGAGGACTACTGAGTGGCAAGATGGCGGTGCCTTGTGATGCGGATGTAGGCAGGGATTTCTTAAAAAATCCTCTCGACCGGGAAAGGCCGATGATGGTTATACCAAGGATCACAAGTTATCCAGATGCAAGCACAGAGAGCAGTTCCCATGATTCTGACCTTGAGTTTGTAGCCAGTACCAAGGCCAGGATGAAAGAGCTAGAGCAAGAGACCGAACGTTTGGAGAAGGCTTTCCAAAATTATCATCGAAGAGTTAGTCAACTCCCTGCTAAAAACCCTTTAGCAGCCAAGAGCCCACCACCCCTGCACTTGCTAGGAACACTCCAGAGCATCGATTTGAGTTCACCCCAAAGATGCACTTGTGCCGAGGACAGAGTTGTCTCTGAGCAGCCTCTGGTGGGCACCCCCGAAGAGGACAAGAGCAGCACCTCGGAGGCGTGGGCGGGCAGCACGGCCTCGCGGCCACGCAGGGGCACCGCCTCCAGACGCCTCTCCTCCATTCCCGTGCCCAAAGCAAAAAGGAGCCTCGATGGTGAAATGTGTCTGGAAGGTGAGCGGCTGCCGGGAGGGTTGCAGGAAGCTCTGGGTTTGCTCTGGTCCTCGGAGGGCCTCTTACCCGAGCCCAAGCGCAGCCTGCCTGAGAAGGCGGGAAGGAGCAGGAGCCGAGCCCGGGGTCGCCTGAGCCCCAGCACTGGTGTTCTCTCTTGCCCTGCCTTTCCTGGTTAGCAGGGGCATCCCCTGAAGTTGCGGGGTTGCTGTGGGCAGTGGTGGGGTAGTGTCCTCTTCTAGCACTTTCCTGGGCACACAGACATGTGCAGAGCGACAGTGGCTTTCCTTTTACCTCTGGTTAAAAGGAAATCATGCCTCTGAGGTTCTGCTCTTGTCGTCTTCAGGGGAGCCCACTGGAGGCTGCTCAGAGACAACTCTGGGTACATTTTATTCTTCCTACTGCAGTTTCATTTAGGGGCTTGAATCGTTAGTTGGTGAGATCACCTAGGTGTCATACACAGCTATTTACAAGGATAGTAGAACTCATTGTCAGAGTAATAGAACTGTTTGGAGACCATGTTGCGTCTTCTTGCAATTCTTAAAGTCAAGCCTTCTGCCCCTCAGGTCTGGGCCGATCCCGTGCGGCTGACCCCAGTCCTTGTCCCGACAGAATACCCCAGCCTTCATCTGCTGAGTCCAGGCACAGTGCTGCCCTCCAACCGCTGCCCACCCCTCCGGGGCAGGCCAGGTAATACCACCTTCTGCTGGGCCTCAGCCGAGTCTGCTGAGCTGCTCGGGATCTCACCCTGGACTCACTGGGCTTTTCTGTGGCGGTATAGAATCGGTAGTCAGGTTGTAAGATGACGTGCGATCTTTGAATTACCTGGGTCGGAGGTGGGGAGGAACATTCTTTTTAGTAAAGAAGTAATTTCTGTTTGTTTGCTAAACTTGGCGTGTAGGACTTAGACTCTGCTATCAGTGAACAGCTTCCTACTTCAGAATAGACCCGGTTAATGGAGGTAAAACAAATGGACCAAATCTGCGAAAACAAATTCAGTTTAAACTTAAAACAATTTCACAGATCACTAAAAAGTCATATAAAAATATTTTGGGGCACCTGGCTGGCTCAGTGGGTTAAAGCCTCTGCCTTCAGGTCATGATCCTGGGGTACTGGGATTGAGCCCCACATTGGGCTCTCTGCTCAGCAGGGAGCCCACTTCCTCCTCTCTCTCTGTCTGCTTGTGATCTCTGTCTGTCAAGTAAATAAATAAAATCTTCTAAAAAAAAATTTTTTTTGGCATTTAAATATAAACAAACAAGGTTCCAGTCTTTTTTTGTGCTTGAGCATAGTTGACAATGTTACATTCATTTCAGGTATAGAGCATAGTGAGAGGACTCCTCACGTTATGCTCTGTTCCTCACAGTTGGAGCTCGGCCTGTCACTGTACAACACTGTTGCACAGCTCTTGACCGTATTCCCTGTGCTATGCCTCCTGTTCCCATGGCTTGTTCGTTTCATATGTGGAAACCTGTACCTCCCCCTCCCCTTCACCCATTTTGCTCATCCCGCTGCCCCCTTCCCTCTGGCAACCACCACTTTGTTTTGTATTTATAGGTCTGATTCTGCTTTTTCTTTATTTATTCATTTTTTAAAAGATTTTAATTTATTCATTGTAGGGAAAATGCACGTGAGTGGTGAGGGAGCAGAGGGAGAGAAACTCTCAGGCAGACTCTGCGCTGAGAGTGGAGCCCAATGTAGGGCTCTGTCTCACAACTGTGGGATCATGGCCTGAGCCGAAATCAAGAGTTGGGTGCTTAACCAACTGAGCCAGCCAGTGGCCTCTCTTTGTTTGTTTTTCATACTCCACATGTAAGTGAAATTACATGCTATTTGTCTTTCTCAGTCTGATATATGTCGCATAGCATAATAGTTTCAGGTCTATCCGTGTGGTTCCAAGTGGCAAAAATCTCATCCTTTTTTATGGCTGAGTGATATCCCATTAGGTATAGCTGTGTGTGCACCACATTTTCTTTACCATTAATCAGTTGTGGACACTTGGATTGCTTCCATATCTTGGCTGTTTTAAATAATGCTGCTGTAAGCATAAGGGTGCATGTATCTTTTGAGATAAATGTGTTTCTTTTCTTTGCATAAACGCCCAGTAGTGAAATTACTTGATCATATAGTGTTTCTGTTTTTAATTTTTTTTTAAAGATTTTATTTATTTTATTCGACAGGGAGAGAGATCACAAGTAGGCAGAGAGGCAGGCAAAGAGATATGGAGAAGCATGCTCCCTGCTAAGCAGAGAGCCCGATCCGGGCCTTGATCCCAGGACCCTGAGACCATGACCTGAGCTCAAGGCAAAGGCTTAACCTACTGAGCCACCCAGGCGCCCTGTTTTTAATTTTTTGAGGAACCTTCATACTGTCCACAATGGTGCACCAGTTTGCATTTCCACCAGCAGTGCATGAAGGTTTCTTCTTCACATCATCACCAACACTGGCTGCTGCTTGTCCTTCTGGTTATAGCCATTCTGACAGGTGTTAGGTGATACCTCATTGTGGCTTTAATTCGCATTTCCCTGATGAGTGATGTTGAGTCTCTTTCCATGTGTCTGTTGGCTTTCTGTAGGTCTTCTCTGGGAAAATATTTATTCGGGTTCTCTGGCCATTTTCATCAGTTTATTTGTGTTACTGGTGTTGAGTTGTATAAGTTCTTTACATATCTTAGATATTAGCGTCTTATGGGATATATTATTTACAAAAATCTCCCATTCAGTATGTTGCCTTTTCATTTTGTGATGCTTTCTGTTTGCTGTCCGAAAGGTGTTTATTTTGATGTAGTCCCAACAGTTTAATTTTGTTTTGTTTCTCTTGTGTCAGGAGACCTGTCTAGGAAAATGTTGCTAAGGCTGATGTCAGAGACATCACTGCCTGTGCTGTCTTCTAGGATTTCTATGGGTTCAGGCCTCGCATTTAGGTCTTTAACCCCTTTGAGTTGATTTGTGTGTGTGGTCTAGTTCCATTGTTTTGTGTGTGTGGTCTAGTTCCATTGTTTTGCATGTAGCTGTCCAGTTGCCCGAAGACCATTTGTTGTAGAGATTGTCCTTTCCCCATTGTGTATTCTTACCTCCTTTGTTGTTAATTGACCATATTAGTGTGGGTTTCTTTCTGGGCTCTCTGTTCTGTTCCCATTGATCTATGTGTCTGGTTTTGTGTGATCACTACAGCTCTGTAGTGTATCTTGAAATCTGGGCTTGGGCTATCTCCCGCTTTGTGTTTCCTCGAGATCGCTTTGGCTGTTTGGGGATCTTTCGTGGTCCCGCACACATTTTAGCATTACTGTTTGTTCTAGCGCTGTGAGAAATGCCTTCGGTATTTTAATAGGGATTGCACTGAATTTGTCAATTGCTTTGGGTAGCAGGGACATTTTAACATTGTTATTTCTTCCAGTCCATGAGCATGGAATGTCTTCAATTTTTTCCATCAGTGTTTACAGCTTTCAGAATACATAGGTCTTTCAGCTCCTGAGTTAAATTTATTTCTAGATATTGTTTGGTGCAATTGTAAGTGAAATTGATTTCTTAATTTCTTTTTTCTGCTACTTTGTTATTATTGTGTAGAAATGCAACCCATTTCTGGGTATGAATTTTCTTTTTTTTCTTTAAAGATTTTATTTATTTATTTGAAAGACAGAGATCACAAGTAGGCATAGAGACAGGCAGAGAGAGGAGGAAGCAGGCTCTCTGGGTATGAATTTTCTACCTGCGACTTCCCTGAGTCCATGCATTATAATAGTTTTTTTGGTGGAGTCTTTAAGATTTTTTGTTTAGAATCATGTCATCTGCAGACGGTGAGAGTTTGGTTCTTTCTTTCCAATATGGATGCCTCGTATTTCTTGTCCAATGGCTGTGGCTAGGACTTTCAGTACTGTGTTGAATACAAGTGGCAAGAGTGGACATCTTGTCTCGTTCCTGATGATATATAAGGTTCCACTTTGTAGATCATCGAAATAAATTCCAGGCAGTGGGTCCTGAGGTGCAATTGGTGAAGCAGGAGGCAGTGGGTGTGTTAAGGAGGTCAGCAGTGGGTTGCCCAGTCTAGGGATTTGAGTCACATGGAGGACCCCTGTTTGTGTGTGGTCCCCATGGCTTGAGACGCTGGCTTCTTAGTTCTGGGCTCCGGTCTGGGCTTCTGCGTATTGACTCCGTTACACATTGAAAACTGCCACATGGGCCTGTTAGATCCTAATGCCTGTAATGGTGTTTTATATCATTCTTTGTTGTAATAAAGCCAGGAAGAAAGCTGAGTTAGGGCCCTTTGATTCACATGGGCTTGTAGTATAACCTCTTCAGCTGATATGTGCTGAGGGTGCGCAGAATTCAGGTGTGCAGAATTCTCAAAAATACTTTCTGGTTCTTGAGAAAGTTAACTCATCATAGGAGCACTGTGGTAATGGTGGTAGTGCTTGTCTCGTGGCGTGTGGTGGCCGTGAGGGGTCACCGAGCCAGTGGCTTAGAGGGATGCCTGGTGCGCGGAAGGTGTCCCCGGCAGCCTAGCTCTTATTCTCCGAGAGCCCAGGAACAACTGCTTTCTGAAAGTATTTTGAGCCTCAAAGGGTTTTCATCGCCCTGTGCTCTTGGATTTTACATTCCTACAACTTGACACTCTTGACTTTTATTCTTCCATTCTAGTCTTTGTCCAAGACAAATGGAGCTTCAGGACAAAAGTGAATTTTCACATCCGGCCAAGCTACCTCTTAAGGACAATGAGGAATTTGAATCATCTTTCGAATGTAAGTTCAGATACGAGTACTGATTTTTATAAGCTCAAAATGGAGAAACCTTAGTTTGGTGAAAGATACTCATTGTCATGAAGAGCAGAGCAGTTACAGATTGTGACATTTTTATTTTGTGATAAAACCACAAATACAGATGTATTGCCTCATCTTTACATCACGGAGATTTTCAGGGGTGTGTTCTGAGTTCCATTTATCAAGCATTTCAGAGTAGCTCACAATGTCAGAGTTGGAGCTGAGCCTATAAGTGAATCCTTAACTCAGTTTACCAAGTTTGGGATTGCCTCAGAGTTAAAATAAGTGATTTTTAAGAATTCTTTTTTCGGGCACCTGGGTGGCTCAGTGGGTTGGGCCGCTGCCTTCGGCTCAGGTCATGGTCTCAGGGTCCTGGGATGGAGTCCCATATCGGGCTCTCTGCTCAGCAGGGAGCCTGCTTCCCTTCCTCTCTCTGCCTGCCTCTCTGCCTACTTGTGATCTCTCTCTCTCTGTCAAATAAATAAATAAAATCTTAAAAAAAAAAAAAAGAATTCTTTTTTCTCTTTTATGGAACATGAGTATGCCATTACTTTAATTGATCCCATTGACTGCCTAAGATTTAGAAAGCCTGTTTTTAAAATTCAAGAATGGAGGTAAAATAATACAAGCTTGTGAGTCTGGAATTGGTGTGCTGGCTGTGGCCATGCCCCAGAGCCCAGTGCGGAAGGGTAAGTGGGACAGAGCCATAGCGCGGCTCATGCCCGCAGTTCTTTCCAGCTTGGCAGTCTTCCTATTTCTGCGTAACCTGCCATTTTGCTTCATGAGCCTCATGGGCATTGTGCAAGTATCAGGTTTCGAACATTTAATTGATAAGGCCTACTAAGCTTTTCAAAATCCTTGTGACTAAGTTTGTTAAATCATTGATTTCAAGTAGGATTCAAGTGATATATCCGCAAGCCAGGTGAATTCTTTCCCTTGGTAGATTTTCCTGTCAGGGAACCAATGAGATTTTATAAAGGAATCTAATTCTCGAAAGCAGAACAACACTGGGAGAAGTGAGTACCATGGTCAGGCGGCTCTGATGCAGACTCCTAGAGTTCTCTAGGCAAAGAGCTGGCCCTGTTGCTTGGGCCAAAACTCGCGCGCTTCACCGAGAGTTCTCCCTCCGCTGCGCTATGCTCCCTTCTCCTGCCCTCGCTGCGGAGGACTCACGGGACACTTGTTTGCTCCTTGTGTAGATGCAAGGAGCGCGGCGAGGCCGTTTGAAGCGGATGGCTTCCATCCCGCCGGCGACATGCCTCACGCAGATGCCGCCATGGCCGCCAGACCTGTGTCCTGTCACTACCCAAGTAAGTTTTTCTCTGTTTTAACGAACAAAGTAGATTAATGAATTAGTAGTGCTGAATCTTACTGTCTTTTGTCTTCCTCCATGCCTTAAGAAAGTAGGACAAGCAAAACCTTTACATATTTCAGTCTGCAGAAAAGCTGGTGACATTGCAGGGAAACTGGCCCTGAGGTTTGTCTTGCCGGACCCGCCCTGTCTTTTCTCTTGCCTCCTCCAGCTGACCCACTGCATCCCCAGCGTGGAAGAAAGGTGTAGTGGAGAGCTTGGGTTGCTCCAGGGCTCAGCCAATAGCCAGGTCCTTTTCTCCTTGGACCGAAGTGTTGAAGCTTCAGAGTTGAAAGGAAATGCCTCAAGTAAAACTGGCTACTGGTCCTTTACAAACACGGGGAGAACGTCCTCCCTAAAACCTCCGCAGAGCCTGTTACAACCAGTTTTTTCATTTGAGACACGGCTGGGAATGTGAGCAGTCGCTGACAGAGGCATGAGACTTGGAAAGGGTTGATTTTTGCCAATTCCAGAGTAAATGATGCTAGAGATTCCTTGAGCCTTTTCTCTGCTGGGCACTTTCCACATGGCTGGGCAGACAGCAGTGTACCAGCCCAGGCCCCTGCTTCCTGGAGCTTGTAGTAGGAGAGTCGGCCATCGAGGACCTCCTGTGGGATAGATACCAATAGAGACCATGGAACCTGACAGCAGGTCTGATAGGCAGGCATTTGGCCAAGATCTGAGTGAGTAGGGAAGAAAACATGACAGAATAAGGGAAAACAGAATAAGGGAAAGCAACGGAGCAGACAGATGTTTTGTTTCTGACACACAACATAGATTATAGTAAATGGCTTTTTAAAGGACTGTTAAGTAGTGTGGTTACGTTGCAGTCATTGAGAAAGTGTCTTACATTGTTTGACTTCTTTATCTGGGGTGCACAGGGAGACACAAAGGCTCCAGGCTCAATACCTTTGTGCCCGTGGGAACACTTCTTTTCTTTGTTCTTAGGGTCCCGGGCAGTTTCATTGTGCCTGGGCAGCTACAAAGTGCACCTCCCAGGGAAGAAGCAGCCCTTTTCATCTGTTTAAATTAGCTCGCAAACGGCATTCTCATTCTGGGGTTGCTGCTCCGTGTGAGAGTCTGGCGCATCCGGGAGTAACCCTCGTTCCCCAGCAGGCAGGAGGCTGCGTCGCTGCTTAGGGAAGTGGTCGGCGCCTCCTCCGCTCTTAGAATTTCATGACCAGGATTAAGAGAGTATTGTTGCTCCTGTCCTATTAGTAAAACTGACTTTTTGCTAGTGACTTAGGATAGGGCATGGCTGTGAGGTTTGAAGTCCCGTGGTGAACCTGTGCACTTACTGTTGCTTAGCATTGCTGGGGAAGCTTGAGGTTAGAGGCCGGAACTGGAGGAAAAGAAAGTCATCCGTGGACTTGAGGTTGAATTCAGCATGTGAGGCATGGGAGCCTGTGTTGCAGGCTGAGGGAACAAACAATGAAAATATAGTCCTTGGCCGGAAGGAATACAAGCAGAGAAGACCGATGCCTGTGGGTTGTGATAAGGCAAGTACAAAGTACGTGTGCATATGGTGCTGGAGGAGCCAGGTGTGACTTCAGGAGTAAGGAGGACGTCACCCAGGAGGTGGCATTTAAGTGGGGGCTTGCGCAGCAGGTCACGGTGTGGAGGAGGGATAGAGCACCTCAGGTTAAGGAGGCCGTGAAAGCAAGGGCGAGGCACGAGGCCAGCGCCGCTGTACTTATTGGGCAATGGGCATGCTGCTCAGTGGATGGCAGGTCTCGAACGTGAAGGTTACGATGATAGAGGAAGTCTGGAAAGAAAAAGGCAGATTGTCAGCCTGAACCACTATGGGTTTGGACTCCCCCAGAGCAGAGAGTGTGCGGAGCAGACCCAGGAAGTGATGCATGCTCACAGCGGTGAAGGTGGGTTGCCTGTGGGCAGAGACCAGCATCATGGGGAGCACTAATGAGGTTGTGGCAGTGCCCCTCAGTGCGGCAGGAGGAAGGGCCTGTGAGCTGTGCTGGCCGAGTGGATGTAGCACGGGAAGAGCGTGATGAAGGAAACATGCTCCGTGATCAAGCATGATTACAGAATCCTCCGCAGGAATGAGGAGTCCGGGAAGGAAGCCAGGGCTACGGGATCTCCAAGTGTTGATGGCAGGACGCTTGTTAGAAGCCAGGACATGAGGAAACAGGTTGGGCCTAGAGAAGGAGGTGTGGGAAGGGTCGGGTATCAGCCTGGAGGAGGTGGCAGTGACCTGGCTCTGGCAGGGGCTGGGTACAGGGTCAGGAGAGATGGGATGCCTGTACGGGAGCGAGGGGAAGAGCTGGGAAAGTGCTGTGTAAGTGAAGAGGGGCTCACGGCTAATTCTGAGTCCTAAAGCTGGGGGCAGGCTCCTAGACAGAGGCACAGCTTGCCTTGGGAAGGGCGGAAGTGAGCAAAGAGCGTAAGAAGCTGCAATTGGAAGGGGGGGCATGGGAGGCAGTTAGAGTCCTCATCTGAAGGATGACCGGTCTTCATCTTAGCAAAATAAAAGGCAGGTGTAGGGCTAGGAGTGGGCTTGGGGGCTTGAAGATGGAGCAGGCCAGGAGTCCGTGAGAAGCCATGCAGAGTCTTCCTGAACTTTGGCAAGGGCCCCTGCAAAGCAGTCGTGCCTATAGTTGAAAAATCCAATGCCAGAAACTACGTTCCCTTTCTTTTCTGACCCGTTAGGCGTGGATCAGAAACAAATGGGAGAACAGAAGGAAGAAGAAAAAACGTGGGAAGAGCACATGAAAGAACGCAGGCAGAGAGAAGAGAGACGGCAGAGTGAGCGGCAAGAAGCTTTAGAAAGGGAACGAAAAGAACTAGAAAAACTGGATCAAGAGCGGGTAATGCTAAGTACACACAAATTCTCTATGCTGCTTTTCCTCTGGTGCGCCTCCCAGGGAGTACTTCGCTCCCAGGGACATGAGTCCTTAATGTGTCCCGAAGTCATAGGAGTAGCAGGTTGTTTGGTTTGGGATTTCTTTTACCATACATTATTGCAGTGTTACTGACTGTGTTCCCTATGCAGTACTCCAGATTGCTGTGACTTACACTTTTTATGACTGCAAGTTTGTGCCTCTTAATCCCCTTTATCTCCTTCCCCAACTCCCTACCGCCCCTCCTAGGCAACCACCCAGTTTGTTGTCTGTATTTGAGTTTGGGTGTTTTGGGTTTGTTGTTTCTTTGTTCATTTGTTTTGTTCTCTAGATTCCACACATAAGTGAAATCATATGGTGTCTGTCTGTGTCTGACTTATTTCACGCAGCATGTGTCTCTGGGTCTCATGCAGCATGAGTCTCTAGGTCCGTCGTGTTGTCACAGGTGGCAGGACCCTATCCTTTTCCTTTCTGTGGCTGAGCCCTAGTTCGTCGTGTGCACAGCCCCTCTCCACCCACTCCCCCGTGCGCGGACACTCGGGCTGCTTCCCTCTCTTGGCCGCTGTGACTAATGCTACATGGACATTGGGGTGCATGTATCTTTTCAGATTACTGTTTCCATTTTCTTTGGGTAAATATCCAGTAGTGCAGTTACTGGATCATAGGGTAATTCTGTTTTTAATATTTGAGGAACCTCCATACTGTTTCCACAGCGGCAGTACCTGTTTGCGTGCCCACCAGCAGAGCACAAGGGTTCCTCTTTTCTCCACATCCTCACTGACAGTTGCTGTCGCTTGTCTCTTTGGCTTTAGCCGTTATGACAGGTGAGGTGAGAGCTCACTGCAGTTAGGATTCACATGTCCCTGCTGATGCGTGATGCTGGGCATCTCCTCAGGTGTCATTCGGCCATCTGGATGTCGTCTTTGGAGAAACATCTGTTCAGGTCCTCTGCCAGCTTTTAATTGGATCGTTTGGGTTTTTTGGTGTTGTGTAAGTTCTTTATGTATTTTGGGTGTTAACCTCTCATTGCATATATCATTTGCAAATATCTTCTCCCATTCAGTTTTGTTTTTTTTTCCTTCTGTTTCCTCCACTGTGCTGAAGCTTTTTATCTTGATGTGGTCCCAGTAGGTTTTTGTTTGTGTTTGGTTTTTGTTGCTGTAGTTTTTTTTTTTTTTTTTCTTTTGCTTTTGTTGCCCTTGCCTCAGAAGACATATCTAGAAAAATGTTGCTAAGGCCAATGTCAGAGAAGTTACTGCTGGTGCTCTCTTGTAGGATTTCTGTGCTTTCGGGTTGCACATTTAGGTCTTTCATCCATTTTGAGCTTATTTTTGTTTAAGAAAATGGCCCAGTTTTCCCAGCATCACTTACTGAAGACACTGTCTTTTCTCTGTTGTATATTCTTGCCTCCTTTGTTGTAGTCAGTTGACCATATAAGCATGGGTTTACTTCTGGAGTCACTGTTCCAGTGATCTGTGTGTCTGTGTTTGTGCCTGTACCATACTGTTTGGATTACTATAGCTTTAGTAGTATATCTTGAAATCTGGCATTGTGATACCTCTAGCTTTGTTCTTTTTCAAGATTGCTTTGGCTGTTTGGGTCTTTTGAGGTTCCATACAAATTTTAGTTATTACTAAGTTTAGTATTAAAAGCCTGCAGTAGGGGCGCCTGGGTGGCTCAGTGGGTTAAAGCCTCTGTCTCCGGCTCAGGTCATGATCCCAGGGTCTTGGGATCGAGCCCCACATCAGGCTCTCTGCTCAGCAGGATCTTGCTTCCTCCTCTCTCTCTCTCTCTCTCTCTCTCTGCCTGCTTCTCTGCCTACTTGTGATCTCTGTCTGTCAAATAAATAAATTAATTAAATATTTTAAAAATAATAATAATAAATGTTTAAAAGCCTGAAGTAGGCATCCCGGTCTTCTTTGCTTAAGAGCACTGAGAAAGCCTGTGTGTAACATAGAGCTTAGGAGTTCAGCACCAACGGGGAGCTTTTGCAAGCTTACTGCATGCATTCTCATCTGGTCCTGGAAACAAGCCGTAAAGAAGGTGGGCTTGGCTTTGCTCTAGGTCTTCCCTTTTTAAATGGGTTTTAAAGAAGACATTCAACATCAGCTAGCTGGAACTAAGGTAACCCTGCGGAGGTGACTGCTGGTCAGCAGTGGCTTTCAGGGGCACCCATGCTCTCCTCCTTCCTCTGGTTCTCTTCTGACCACCTTGGTCCTGCTTCTGGTCCCAGGCACATGGGTTACTCTGGCCACTGAATCTTACCAGAATTTATCTTCCGTATGGATGTTCCTTGGACTCCTGGTTCATCTGGCGTAAGGCACAGGACACTTGAGGCAAATTAATGCCTTCCTTCATTGAGATGACCTGTTTGTCCCCCTTAGATAGCAATGACTTCAACCAAAAAACAAGTTATTTGGCAAGCAGGTTGTACTTAAAGGACCAAGATTATATTACTGTGCCTTTTTAAACACTTATAGGTTATTTTAATGTGTTTATTTCCTGTGTTGGTACCTATAATTCCACAGAGGATGATTGAAGAGTCCTTGAAGATTGAAATGGAAAAAGAAATCAGTGTTGAGGAAATGAAAGACCAGTTTGTTTGTGGTGAAAATCCTTTGGAGAAATACATGAAAATTATTCAGCAGGAACAAGACCAGGAGACGGCAGAAAAGGTGCTCATACTATGGACCGGCCTTCTGTGGAGGGGGCTGCCAAGATGCTTTGATTTGTCCAGAACTGTAGAACCCAGATCTGCCTTCTCCATTGGAGCCAGAAAGGTGGAAGCATAGAAAATCCACAGTTCAGATAGAGCCCTGAGTCTTTTTGATACATGAGACTCTCGACAAAATTTCTTCGCTTTGCTTGGGTGAAGGTTGAAGAGGTTTCGATTTGTCATATTTTATAAAAGTTTAGGATGTCTATCATTTTAAGAACAAGAAAGACTGTAATGAAGGTCTGTTTGTGAACAATGAATGCCTGAGTACTGTCCAAAGCCCTGGTGTTTTACTTCCGTCTCGCCATGGATATTGAGAATGGGCACCAGATAGTTTTTTTTTATGTGCTTGCTGAATTTCATGTTTAAAAGTCACCTCTTTTTTAGACTCTTGAATTGCATCTATATCTCAGATTAGTCCTGAGAGAAATCAAAGTGTTGAATAAGATTGATACATACATAATTTCAAAATTCTTTTTCCTTCTTTGTGTCAGAGTTCAAAGAAAGTTGGCAGAGAAGCCTCAGAAGTGGACATGCTGCCATCTAGCGACAAAGACGAAAGGTATGGTTTCCTCAGTGGGGTGTTCCTACACAAACCATTATGTTGCTGGTGTGTCGGCCAAGGGAAACATTCAGATATTTGAGTCTCTCTGTGAGAAATTAGTGAAACAATCAAAATTAAGGACTTCAAAAAGATAAATCTGTTTCATTTTTTAATCTGTGAAATTGCTTCTGAGAGAAATTTTAAACAAGGGTGGAAACCCCACTGAGAAGGAGTGCAAACATTATAAGGATCCCTGAATAAACTTGACAAGAATTTAATAAATTAAAATTGTTTTTATCTTTTCCTAATTTAGTTTCACGGGCTTTTCTCACGAAGAAACAGATGACTTTTGGTAACCGTGTTTGCTGTCCAGCATTTTACCCATATAATATAACTAAAGGTCTATGAATTCTTTGTAACAAGAGAAAATTCTCAATAAAAATTTTATCTGTAATCCGATACGATTCTTTTTTCATAATTTTATTTGGTTTCATGGTATGTAAACCAGAAATTATCCAGTCAAGTAACACCTCTTTAGAATTTTTCCTTTTCAGGCTTTGCATGACCCTAGAATGGGATTTTTTTCCTCCCCATTTTTGTCATAGGTTATATTTATTTGAAAACCTCTTGCTCAAGTTCCAGGCCTATATTTTGGAAGTTTAAGCTGTGTTCCTTTCCTCTCCAGAGTTGGCTACCCACTGTCAAATAGGAGTCTCATCTTCCCCAACACTCTCCGTCTGATCTGTCCCTATAAATAAGGACACGGGATTTTCTATCCTAGGTGTCAGAAATAATACAGTATCACCCCTGGTCTTTACTTCTCACATCTTTTTCTTGAGAATGAATGCAACCTCTTCTTAGATGATGATAAAAAGTAACATTTACTGAGCGCTTTTTGTGTACCAGGTACAATTTTAAACCTTAATATGCATTAACTCACTTAATTCTTATATCATCTATATGAAGCATGTGTATTCTGACCACCCACATTTTACAGATGAAGAAACACAAGGCACAAGGAGTTTGGTAGCTCGATCAGGGTCTCAACAGCCATCAGGTAGCAGAGCACATGCTCTCACGCAAATAAGTAAACACAATCGCAAAAGAAGGTCAGTTTCTTTGCCCATTTTTTAAATTGGATTGTGTTTTGCTATTAAGTCATATGAGTTCTTTCTGTATTCTGGATATTAACCCTTTATCAGATACATAGTTTACAAATACTTTCTTCCACTTGGACAGGTTGCCTTTTCACTTTGTTGATGGTGCCCTTTGTTGTACAGAAGGTTTTTTAATTTGATGTTTGGTTTTGTTTTGCCTTGTTTTGAAGAGTTTGAGAAGAACGAGAGTTGATTCTTTAGGAAGTGTTTAGTAGAATTCACCAGTGAACCCATCTGTTCTGGGCTTTTCTGTGGGGGAGAGTTTTGATCACTGATTTGATCTCCTTATTACTAATTGGCCTCTTCAGATTTTCTTGTGTGTGTGTGTGTGTGTGTATGTGTGTGTGTGTGAACAGATTTTATTCAACTGAGAGAGAACATGAGTGTGAGCTGAGGGGGGGTACGGTGGGGTTGGTGGGGCAAAGGGAGAGGCAGACTCCCTGCTGAGCAGGGAGCTAGACCTGGGCCTCTATTCCAGGACCCCAGGATCATGACCTGAGCTGAAGGTAGATGCTTAACTGACTGAGCCACCCAGAATTCCTGGTCTCTTCAGATTTTTCTATTCATGGTTCAGTTTTGGTAAGTTGTAGGTTTGTAGGAATTTATCCACTTCTGCTAGGTTGTCTAGTTTGTTGGCGTATAATTGCTCATAATAATACTTGTATGGTATGAGTTGTAGTATCTTCTAACATTTGTACTTTTAATTGAGACCTCTTCCCCCCGCCTTGGTTAATCTACCCAAAGGTTTTGTTTATCTTTTCAAAAAACCAGTTGTTGCTTCCATTGATCTTTTCTGTTATTTTTTTAGTCTCTAGTTCATTTATTTCTGCTCTGATTTTTGTATTTCCTTCCTTCTGCTAGTTTTGGGCTTAGTTTTTCTTTTTGTAGTTCCTTGAGATGTAAAGGTAGCTTTTGTGTCTGAACTCATTTCTTTCTTTTTTTTTTTTTCCCTAAAGATTTTATTTATGTATTTGACAGACAGGGATCACAAGTAGGCAGAGAGAGAGGGGGAAGCAGGCTCCCTGCTGAGCAGAGAGCCCGATGCAGGGCTGGATCCCAGGACCCTGAGATCAAAGGCAAAGGCTGAGCCAAAGGCAGAGGCTTAAGCCACTGAGCCACCCAGGCGCTCTCTTTCTTGTTTCTTACTATAGGTATTTACTGCTGTCAACTTCTTTTTTTAGAAGAGCATTAGTGAGGGTGCCTAGGTGGCGTCCCATAAGGTTTGGTATGTTATATTTTCCTTTTCATTCATATCAAGAGATTTTTTATTTCTCTTTCTTTGACCTGTTTGTTAGTTAAGAACTTGTTTAATTTCTATATATTTGTGTATTTTCCAGCTTTATTCTTACAGTTGATTTCTAGTTTTATACCATCGTGATTGATACAATTTGTCTTGTTAAATTTTTTTTTTTAAGATTTATTTATTTGACAGACAGAGATCACAAGTAGGCAGAGAGGCAGGCGCAGAGAGAGAGAGAGGAGGAAGCAAGCTCTCCGCTAAGCAGAGAGCCCGATGCGGGGCTCGATCCCAGGACTCTGGGATCATGACCTGAGCTGAAGGCAGAGGCTTTAACCTGCTGAGGCACCCAGGCACCCCCAGTCTTGTTAAATTTCTTGACTTATTTTGTGGCCTAACCGTATGATCTATCCTGGAGAATGTTCCGTGCATGCTTGAGAAGAATGTATAGTCTGCTCCTGTTGGATGTGTGAAAATTAATAAAGAGAAATCTTACTTAGAAAGCCCTGTCAGGGGAACTCTCCCCCACATGAATTTTCTGTCACAGCTTACTTCATTCCTATGCCAGAAAAAGTTCACTCTATTGCTCCAGCAGGGGAAGGAAGATTTTCTAGCCCAGCAACAGCCTAGCCAATGAGAAACCACCACAGTTCAGACAGTATGTAACCATCAGCACCCTAAATTTCATTTAAAGCAGCCCCTCCCAACTTCCTCCTCTTTCTCTATAAGGTAACGTTTCTCTCCGTTCTGCAGACTTTGTCTATGGTTTCCTTGCGTGTTCTGAATTGCCATTCCTCTGCTATTCCTGATGAAACTCATTTTACTGGTAAAATAACTTGATATTTTATTTTTAAAGTTCATGTTACTTGGTGCTCAGAAGTGGGATCTAAAGGAGATGAATGTAACAAGCCTCAGAACCGTGTGTGGTACCCACTCGAGCCCTCCATGCTCTCTACTTCCCTGACTTGTCTTTTTTCTTTCCATTCGGTAAATCTCCCAGATTCAAGCTCCCTCCCTTGGTTGAGCTGTCTGACTTTATTTGGCATCTGGTTTGGTTTTTATGAAGGCACCCCCCACCCTGACCTGGTGAGCACTCTTTGGTTTCTGTTAGTGCTCTTTTGGTTCACTGCACCTTCTTGGTAATTGACCTGTCCTATTCCAAAGGGGGGAAACACGTGATTCCTGGTGTTTCAGAGCAGTTCTTAGAAAACAGGGTCCCTTGAAGTTAAGACACTTTAGGGACTCTAAAGGCAAGATGGGTTTGCCCTAGTTCTTGGACCAGGCTTTTGGCCTTTGTAGAAAAATGGGCAAACTTTTGGATAATTTGGAATTGTAGTGACCATTCTTGGAAACTTTGACTTAGATAAATCCACCTAAAGGGGCACCCTTATAAAGAGAGATCCCAACCCTTTCAGAGACAATGGGGTGCATTCTTTGGTATACAGAAGCTAACAACAAAATGATTTTTAAAAACATCTCTAAAAAGGATTCTTAACAGCATGCAAATAGAAGGCAAAGCAAATGTCGGCCATCTAAGCAGGTAACATTTCCTGATCCGTCTGCCCGAAATCTAGCTTGGATGCAAGTGTTCTTTGAGTTTTGTACTTGAGACACGGTTAAGGTTAAGGTTTTTAATTTTTTTTATTTTATTGGTTTATTTATTTTTAAAGATTTTTATTTATTTGACAGAGCACAAGCAGGGGAAGCAAGAGAGGGAGAAGCAGACTCCCCACTGAGCAGGGTGCCTGATGTGGAGACTTGATCTGGGGACCCCGGAATCATGACCTGAGCTAAAGGCAGATGCCCAACCAACTTAGCCACCCAAGTGCCACTGTTTTTATTTTTATTTTTTTTAAACAAAAGCTCTTAAGTACTCTGTGTTTGTCTGTTTATATATGTCTACATATGTCTGTATTTTTCTCCTTACAGGTAGTGCTGCCAAAATTAATTTGTAAAGAGCTCTATTTAATTGGCTTAAAGAAAAACAAGTGCATATATAAATTAAGTAAACTAACCCAGATGTCTCCTGGGTTCACATGTTTCCAGATAATCAGTAAATAAAAGCTAATTTGTTGATTTAATGAAGACAAACATGTCTTAGAATTATCAACATTGAATATAATGCAGACATAGAACTTTTATTCTGCCTGGGTTTATTAGTCAATAAAGTTTATGCTATCTCTATTGCAAAATCTTTCAACAAGAAAATTTGCTTAAGATGGTGACTGGCATTGCCTGATATCTCATGAGGTTTTTGTGAGTGACCTAAACATGTGGGAACAAGACTAGATGAATGAAGTGGGATGAGTTTTTAGGTGTAGTAATTATATTTTATGGCTTGTGTGGTTAAAAATAGCTTCCCCAGATCTTGTTGGGTAACTCCAAACTTGAGTTTTGCTGAGTTAAATTAAATGATGGAATTTCTTTAGGTATCTGAGTAAATTTTTAAACATTAAAATACTAAAACAGTACTGAATGTAGATTATCCACTTTTGTCTTTTTATTACAGAGAAACTAAAGGTATTTGGGTCTATTAGTAAACACCTTATGCCACTCTGAGAAAAACACATGGTTCTAAAAATGATAAAATGTATTTATAAATTTGCTATTTGCTAGTCCGTAATTGCTTACATTTTAGTTTTTGCTGGGTATTAAGGATTCTGAGCATTAAGAATTCTAAATACCGGTAAAAATACAACTTGCTAGAAACAATAAGCATGAAAGAAAACAACTAAAAATGAAAAGCTTGCAAAGAAAGCAAGATATGTGTTTTTGGTAAAAGAAGGTATAAGGAATGGACATGTATTTTGTTGAGGAAAACGAAAATGATTTTCTCCCAGAGGAAAGCTGGCTGTTTCGGAAAGGGAAAGAAAAGAGCAAAGGGCAAACCAAAGTGGACAAGGAAAGTTGGAGAAGATTTGTGGAAAAGGGATCTTGGGAAAAGTATTTTATATGTAATCAAACTGATGTAAGACTAAAATGAATTCCTTTAAAAATGAGTTTTAAGGGGCGCCTGAATGGTTTACTTGGTTAAGTGTCTGCCTTCGGCTCCGGTCATGATCCCAGGGTCCTGGGGTCGGGCTCCCTGCTCTGTGGGGAGCCTGCTTCTCCTTCTCCCTCTGCCTGCCACTCCCCCTGCTTGTGTTCTCTCTCTCAACTGGATAGATGGAATCTTAAAAAAAAAGGGGAGGGGGAGTTTTAATAAATCAAAGTGTCCTGGTGTTCCATAGTAGCTCAGTCAGTTAAGTGTTGTATTCTTGGTTTTGGCTTGGGTGCTAATCTCATGGCTCGTGAGATCAAGCCCCGTCTAGGTTTCCCTGCTCAGTGGGAGTCGGCTTGGATATTCTCTCCCTCTGCCCATTCCCTTGAGCACTTGCTCGCTTGCTCTCTCTCTCTCTCTCTCTCTCTCAAATCTTTTAAAAAATAAAAAAAGTATCCTGGTACATAATTAAAATTTGTGGGGTTTTGACTGTTAAAAGGAAAAGCTTTCTTATATTATTGGTCTCTCTCTCTTTTCTTTTAAATTATAGTTGACATATAGTATAGTATTGGTTTTAGGAGTAGAATTTAGTGATTCATCACTTTTGTATAACACCCATTGCTCATCCCAACCAGTGCTCTCCCAACCAGTACCCATCACCCATTTAGCCCATCCCCCTGCCCGCTTCCCCTCCAGCAACCCTCAGTTTGTTCTCTACAGTTAAGGGTCTCTTCAGTTTTGCCTCCTTATCTGTTTATCTTGTTTTTCCTTCCTTTCCCCTATATTCATCTGTTGTGTTTCTTAAATGCCACATATGAGTGAAATCATATGGTATTTGTCTTTCCCTGATTTCGCTTAGCAATTAATACACTCTAGTTCCATCCATGTCATTGCACATGGCAAGATTTCATTCTTTCTTTTTTTTTTAATATTTTATATATTTATTTTGAGAGAGAGAGAAAGAGGAACAGCATGAGGGTGGAGAGGGTCAGAGGGAGAACCAGGCAGGGAGCCTGATGCAGGGCACAATCCCAGAACTCCTTATTGTGACCTGAGCAGAAGGCAGTTGCTTAACCAACTGAGCCACCCAGGTGTCCCAGATTTCACTCTTTTTGGTGGCTGAGTAATATTTCATTGTATATATACCACAATTTATTTTTTAAGGTGTAGGGGCAGGATTGGGGCAAAGGGCAAGAGAGAGAGACTATTAGGCCCCTACCCAGCATGGAGCCCGACACAGGGACCGAGGACCCTGAGATCATGACCTGAGCCGAAATCAGGAGTCAGATGCTCAACCAACTGAGCCACTCCAGTGCCCCCATATACCACATCTTTGTTGTCCACATCCGGCTGATGGACATTTGGGCCCTTTCCATAATTGGCTATTGTTGATAGTGCTGTTATAAACATTGGGGTGCACGTGCCCCTCGAATCAGCATTTTTTATTCTTAGGATAAATACCTTATACAATTGCTGAGTCATAATGTAGCTCTGTTTTTAACTTTTTAAAGAAACTTCATACTGTTTTCCAGAGTGGCTACCAGTTTGCATTCCCACCAGCACTGTGAAAGTGTTCTCAGCTTCGCCAACATCGGTTTCCTGAGTTGTTAATTTTAGCCATTCTGATGGGCCTGAGGTGGTGTCTCATTGTGGTTTTTGACTTGCATCTCTTTGATGCCGAGTGATGTTGAGCATCCTTTCACGTATTGTAGTCTTTTGTGTGCCTTTTTTGGAGAAATTTCTGTTCATGTCTTCTGCCCATTTTTTTAACTGGATTATTTTATTTTTGGGGTGTTGAATTTGATGAGTTCTTTTTTTTTTATTTTTATTTATTTATTTACAGCATAACAGTGTTTATTGTTTTGGCATCACACCCAGTGCTCCATGCAGTACGTGCCCTCCCTATTACCCACTACCTGGTTCCTCAACCTCCCACCCCCCCCAACCCCCTGCCGCCCCTTCATAACCCTCTGGTTGTTTTTCAGAGTCCATAGTCTCTCATGGTTCATCTCCCCTTCCAGTTTCCCTCAACTCCCTCTCCTCTCCATCTCCCCATGTCCTCCATGTTATTTGTTATGCTCCACAAATAAGTGAGACCATATGATACTTGACTCTCTCTGCTTGACTTATTTCGCTCAGCATAATTTCTTCCAGTCCCGTCCATGTTGCTACAAAAGTTGGGTATTCGTCCTTTCTGATGGAGGCATAATACTCCATTGTGTATATGGACCACATCTTCCTTATCCATTCATCCGTTGAAGGGCATCTTGGTTCTTTCCACAGTTTGGCGACCGTAGCCATTGCTGCAATAAACATTGGGGTACAAATGGCCCTTCTTTTCACTACATCTGTATCTTTGGGGTAAATACCCAGCAGTGCAATTGCAGGGTCATAGGGAAGCTCTATTTTTAATTTCTTGAGGAATCTCCACACTGTTCTCCAAAGTGGCTGCACTAACTTGCATTCCCACCAACAGTGGAAGAGGGTTCCCCTTTCTCCACATCCTCTCCAACACATGTTGTTTCCTGTCTTGCTAATTTTGGCCATTCGAACTGGTGTCAGGTGGTATCTCAATGTGGTTTTAATTTGAATCTCCCTGATGGCTAGTGATGACGAGCATTTTTTCATGTGTCTGATAGCCATTTGTATGTCTTCATTGGAGAAGTGTCTGTTCATATCTTCTGCCCATTTTTTGATATGATTATCTGTTTTGTGTGTGTTGAGTTTGAGAAGTTCTTTATAGATCCGGGATATCAACCTTTTGTCTCTACTGTCATTTGCAAATATCTTCTCCCATTCCGTGGGTTGCCTCTTTGTTTTGACTGTTTCCTTTGCTGTGCAGAAGCTTTTGATCTTGATGAAGTCCCAAAAGTTCATTTTTGCTTTTGTTTCCTTGGCCTTTGGAGACATATCTTGAAAGAAGTTGCTGTGGCTGATATCGAAGAGGTTACTGCCTATGTTCTCCTCTAGGATTCTGATAGATTCCTGTCTCACGTTGAGTTCTTTTATCCATTTCGAGTTTATCTTTGTGTACGGTGTAAGAGAATGGTCAAGTTTCATTCTTCTACATATCGCTGTCCAGTTTTCCCAGCACCATTTATTGAAGAGACTGTCTTTTTTCCATTGGATATTTTTTCCTGTTTTGTTGAAGATTATTTGACCATAGAGTTGAGGGTCCATATCTGGGCTCTCCACTCTGTTCCACTGGTCTACGTGTCTGTTTTTATGCCAGTACCACGCTGTCTTGGTGATCACAGCTTTGTAGTAAAGCGTGAAATCGGGTAACGTCATGCCGCCAGTTTTGTTTTTGTTTTTCAATATTTCCTTAGCAATTCGGGGTCTCTTCTGGCTCCATACAAATTTTAGGATTATTTGCTCCAGCTCTTTGAAAAATATCGGTGGAATTTTGATCGGAATGGCATTAAAAGTATAGATTGCTCTAGGCAGTATAGACATTTTAACAATGTTTATTCTTCCAATCCAAGAGCATGGAACAGTCTTCCATCTTTTTGTCTCTTCTTCAATTTCTTTCATGAGTGTTCTGTAGTTCCTCGAGTACAGGTCCTTTACTTCTTTGGTTAGGTTTATGCCCAGGTATCTTATGGTTCTTGGTGCTCTAGTAAATGGAATCGATTCTCTAATTTCCCTTTCTGTATTTTCATTGTTAGTGTATAAGAAAGCCACTGATTTCTGTTCATTGACTTTGTATCCTGCCACGTTACTGAATTGCTGTATCAGTTCTAGTAGTTTGGGGGTGGAGTCTTTGGGGTTTTCCATATAAAGAATCATGTCATCTGCGAAGAGAGAGAGTTTGACTTCTTCCTTGCCAATTTGGATACCTTTTATTTCTCTTTGTTGTCTGATTGCCGTTGCTAGAACTTCTAATACTATGTTGAACAAGAGTGGTGAGAGTGGGCATCCTTGTCGTGTTCCTGATCTCAACGGGAAGGCTGCAAGCTTTTTCCCATTGAGGATGATATTTGCTGTGGGTCTTTCATAGATAGATTTTATGAAGTTCAGGAATGTTCCCTCTATCCCTATACTTTGAAGCGTTTTCATCAGGAACGGATGCTGGATTTTGTCAAATGCTTTTTCTGCATCAATTGAGAGGACCATGTGGTTCTTCTCTCTTCTCTTATTGATGTGTTCTATCACACTGATTGATTTGCGAATGTTGAACCAACCTTGCAACCCAGGGATGAATCCCACCTGGTCATGGTGGATAATCTTTTTTTTTTTTTTTTTTTTTTTTTTTTGATTTTTTTTTTTTTTTTTTTTTATTTGACAGAGAGAAATCACAGAGAGGCAGGCAGAGAGAGAGGAAGGGAAGCAGGCTCTCCGCTGAGCAGAGAGCCCGATGCGGGACTCGATCCCAGGACCCTGAGATCATGACCTGAGCCGAAGGCAGCGGCTTAACCCACTGAGCCACCCAGGTGCCCCGGTGGATAATCTTTTGAATGTGCTGCTGGATCCTGTTTGCTAGGATCTTGTTGAGAATCTTTGCATCCATATTCATCAGTGATATTGGGCTGAAATTCTCCTTTTTGGTAGGGTCTTTGCCTGGTTTGGGGATCAAGGTAATGCTAGCTTCATAAAAAGAGTCTGGAAGTTTTCCTTCTGCTTCAATTTTTTGGAACAGCTTCAGGAGAATTGGTGTTATTTCTTCTTTGAAAGTTTGGTAGAATTCCCCAGGGAATCCGTCAGGTCCTGGGCTCTTGTTTTTGCGGAGGTTTTTGATCACTGCTTCAATCTCGTTACTCGGTATCGGTCTATTCAGGTTGTCAATTTCTTCCTGGTTCAATTTTGGGAGTTTGTAGCTTACCAGGAATGCATCCATTTCATCTAGGTTGCTTAGCTTATTGGCATATAACTGTTGGTAATAATTTCTGATGATTGTTTCTATTTCCTTGGTGTTCGTTGTGATCTCTCCCTTTTCATTCATAATTTTATTAATTTGGGCTTTCTCTCTTTTCTTTTGGATTAGTGTGGCCAATGGTTTATCGATCTTATTGATTCTTTCAAAAAACCAGCTTCTAGTTTCATTGATACGTTCTACTGTATCTCTCTTTTCTACCTCATTGATCTCTGCTCTAATCTTGATTATTTCCCTTCTTGCATGTGGAGTTGGTTTGATTTGTTGTTGATTCTCCAGTTCTTTAAGGTGTAGAGACAGCTGGTGTATTCTGGATTTTTCAATGTTTTTGAGGGAGGCTTGGATGGCTATGTATTTCCCCCTTAGAACGGCCTTTGCTGTATCCCATAGGTTTTGGACCGAGGTGTCTTCATTCTCATTGGTTTCCATGAATTGTTTAAGTTCGTCTTTGATCTCCTGGTTGATCCAAGCATTCTTAAGCAAGGTGGTCTTTAGCTTCCAGGTGTTTGAGTTCCTTCTGAACTTTTCCTTGTGATTGAGCTCCAGTTTCAAAGCATTGTGATCGGAGAATATGCAGGGAATAATGTCAGTCTTTTGGTATCGGTTGAGTCCTGCTTTGTGACCCAGTATGTGGTCTATTCTGGAGAAGGTTCCATGTGCACTTGAGAAGAATGAGTATTCTGTTGTTTTAGGGTGGAATGTTCTGTGTACGTCAATGAGGTCCATCTGGTCCAATGTTTCATTCAATGCTCTTATTTCTTTATTAATTTTCTGCTTCGATGATCTGTCTATTTCTGAGAGAGGTGTATTAAGATCTCCTACTATTATTGTATTCGTATCAATATGACTCTTTATCTTGATTAATAGTTTTCTTATGTAATTGGGTGCTCCCATATTGGGGGCATAGATATTCACAATTGTTAGATTGTCTTGGCGGATAGTCCCTTTAAGAATTATGTAGTGTTCTTCTGTATCTCTGACTACAGTCTTTAGTTTAAAATCTAATTTATCTGATATGAGAATCGCTACTCCGGCCTTCTTTTGAGGCCCATTGGCATGAAAGATGCTTCTCCATCCCTTCACTTTCAGTCTGGGTGTATCCTTAGGTTCAAAATGGGTCTCTTGTAGACAACATATGGATGGGTCCTGTCGTTTTATCCAGTCTGCAACCCTGTGTCGTTTTATGGGCGCATTTAGGCCATTCACATTGAGAGTGATTATGAGAGATAGGTTTTTATTGACATTGTGTTGCCTTTGAAGTCTTTCTGTCTATAGATTGTTTCTGTATTTCTGTTCAATGATATTCTTAGGATTTTTCCTCTCTTATAGGACCCCCCTTAATATTTCCTGCAGTGTCGGCTTGGTGGTTGCATAGTCTTTTAAGCCTTGCCGGTCTTGGAAACTCTTTATCTCTCCATCCATTTTAAATGTCAGTCTTGCTGGATAGAGTATTCTTGGTTGCATGTTCTTCTCATTTAGTACTCTGAATATATTTTGCCAGCCCTTCCTGGCTTTCCAGGTCTCTGTGGAAAGGTCTGACGTTATTCTAATGGGCTTTCCTCTGTATGTAAGAAGCTTCTTTGTCCTAGCTGCTTTTAAGAGGGTCTCTCTTGAAACAATATTCCCCATTCTAACGATAAGGTGCCGTGAGGACTTTCGAGAATCTAAAATCTTGGGAGGAAATCTTTCTGCCTCTAGTACATGAACGTTGTTTCCATTCGTGAGATTGGGAAAATTTTCATAGACAACTTCTTCCACTCTATCTTCTAGACTTCTTTCTTTTTCTTCCCCTTCAGGGATTCCAATAATTCTGACGTTGGAACGTTTCATGGCATCGTTTATTTCCCTGATTCTGTTTTCGTGGCTTCTGAGCTGTTTGTTCCAGGCTTCCTCCTGATCCTTTCTCTCATCTGTTTGTCCTCCAGATCACTAATTCTATCTTCTGTCTCAGTTACCCTAGCTTTTAGAGAATTTAGATTGGATTGGAACTCATTGAGAGCATTTTGAACATCATCCCTGGTGGCTTTCAGTTCTGTCCTAACATTGTGAACATCAGCCCTGGTGGCTTTCAGTTCTGCCCTAATCAATTCTGTTTGGTCATCCATGGCTTTCTCCAACCTAGCTATTGCCTGGATAATTGTTAGTCTGAATTCCTTTTCTGACATATTGTCTATGTCGATAGCCATTAGCTCTGTTGCAGAAGGCCCATCCTCTGTATTTTTCTTCTGTTGGGTATTCCTCCTCCTAGTCATTTTGGTAAGAGATGACTGAACAGATGCAGCTGGACTTATCGATTGTGGTGCAGTCAATGTGCACCCTGGAACGCTTCTGTGCAATCAGGATTCCCCACCCAAATGAGAGAAAAACGAGAAGAAAAAGAAATAGAGAAGAAGAAAGAAAAAAAAGGGGAAAGAAAAAAGGGGAAAAATAAAAGAGAGGGAGAGATAGGAAAAAAAGGGAAGATAAAAAAGAAGGCTCAGCCCAAATGGGCCACAAGGTAAGATTTGTGGAGTATACAAACAAAAACAGACAGACAAAAAGAGTGATAAAAGTATATGACAAGAGAAAAAAGTATGTATATATAAGCAAAAAAAAAAAAAAAAGGGAAGAACCTCATCAGAAAGAACCCCAAGTATAAGGTTTATATATTATCAGGACAAACACAAATTCACAGAAACACTGACAGAAGGAAAAATTGGGAGAATGGTTAAAGATTCTCAGAGTGGGTGAGGAAGGTTATTTTGATTCTTCCTGAAGGTATCTTGATGTTTTTGTTAAGGGATTCAACTTTCCTAAGTTACAGGGGGATTAGAAACTGGTTTGCCTATAGGGGTAGCATTGATTGGGGAAAGGGGATTCCCTTGAAGTTTAACTCTATATGTATAGTAGAAAATAAAAATTAAAAAAGAATAAACTAGACTAGACTAAGTTAAAATTAAAAAATTAAAAAAATAGAAAAAAGAAAAACACGGGTGTATGTATCAAAAAGTTCAGGTTAGAAGGTTATTAAAGAATTTGATGTACTGGACATCTCGGTGTGATGGTAAATAGGTTAAAAAATTATCTGTATGTATAAAAAAAAAAGAACCAGAATATTGGTAAAGAGTTAAAAATAAAAGTTGTATTTATGAAGTAGTGGTGGTTGTTCTCTTGTAGTCTTTTTTTTTTTTTTTTTTTTCTTCCTTCCTGGTTGGTTTTCTGGGGGAGGGGCCTGCCACGTGGGTTTTCAGACAATGATCTTCCCTGAGTTAGGTTCTCCAGCTCCCCTCAAGGGGGTGAGCTCTGAGGAAACTGTTTTTTTCAGCCTTTTGTTCTCTGGGGGTTTTTATGTTCTTTCATCTGCTTTCTTTCTCGCCTTGACAGCTTTTGATGGTTTTTGGAGGTTTAGAGGAGAGCAAACAGCACCCCGACCTCCCTCTCAGAGAGAAGCCTCAGACTGTTTTGCAAAAGCTGCTGGCAGAGTCGGTTCTGAGTCACTGCCCCTGGGGATGCAGGAGCTCCTCGTTGTACCCAAAACCAGGGCAGCGGTGGCTGTCTGGGCAGCTCCAGACCGCCAGAGAGGTTCGGAGCAGAGATTGCACACTGAGATTTTCCCGCTGTCCCGGGCTGGGAATGTCTGGTTTTTCCTGCTGCCAGAGCTCCAGGCTAGCGCCTATGAGCACCTATCCCAAGGGAGGGTGTGGGACGTGCGCGTTTCAGGATTGCCGTCTGGCCGGGCTCCCAGCCCCCCAGGGGAGCCAGACCCCACTCGTTCTCGGGCGCGCTGGCCTTCAGGTGCACTGGCTGCTCAGGGACGGAGACCTGATTTCTCCGCCGCACTCTCTCTGGCTCCGCGCCAGGGGAGGCTGTCCTGGGTCCGGGGACTTAGGTCCCTGACCCTAACTGCCCAGGTTCCCACTATTACCCACCGCGATCCTTTGCTGTTTGTTTTTTGAGTGCTTTCCACCAGACTCCAAGTTAATGCTGGTCCCCAGATGCAGAGCACTCTCGTGTTGGGGTGTTACTTTCCAATTGGTCACCTCTGGTGGCTCCCTCCCCCTTTTGTTTATCTTCCGATATCAGTTGGACGTTCCCAGTCTGCTTTACCTGCCACTGGCGTCTTCTGCTCCTGTAGAGATCCAGACGTGTATAATTCTGATCTCAGGCTGATTTCATGGGTGGTCGGAGTTCTTTGGTAGGTAATCAGCTCACTTTAGGGTACAGGTTGAAATGGTGCCTCCTCCTACTTCCTGGGCATCTTGGCTCCCGAATTTGATGAGTTCTTGATAGATTCTGGATACTAGCCCTTTATCCATTATGTCATTTGCAGATATCTTCTCCCATTCTGTTGGTTGTCTTTTGGTTTTGTTGACTGTTTCCTTTGCTGTGCAGAAGATTTTTTATCTTGTTGAGGTCCCAGTAGATCAGTTTTGCTTGTTACCTGAGCCTCCAGAGATATGTCTAATAAGAAGTTGCTGCAGCCGAGGTCAGAGGTTGCAGCTTGTTTTCTCTTCTAGGATTTTGATGGTTTCCTGTCTCCCATGTAGGTCTTTGAATGTACTGTTGTGTGTGGTATAAGAATATGGTCCAGTTTCATTCTTCTGCATATGGCTGTCCAATTTTCCAACACCATTTGTTGAAGAGACTGTCTTTTTTCCTTTGGACATTCTTTCCTGCTTTGTCAAAGATTAGTTGACTATAAAGTTGAGGGTCCATTTCTGGGCTCTCTGTTCTCTTCCATGGATCTATGTGTATTTGTGCCAGTACCATCCTGTCTCAATGATTACAGCTTTGTAATAGAGCTTGAAGTCTGGGATTGTGAGGCCTCCCACTTTGCTTTTCTTTTTCAACATTAGTTGGCTCCTCACGGTCTTTTCTGTTTCCATACAAATTTTAGGTTTGTTTGTTGTAGGTCTGTGAAAAATGCTAGTGTTGTTTTAATCAGGATTGTGTTGAAAGTGTAGATTGCTAGGGGCAGTATAGCCATCTTAACAGAATTTGTTCTTCCAATTCATGAGCATGGAATGTTTTTCATCTCTTTGTATCATCTTCAGTTTATTTCATAAGTGTTCTACAGTTTTCAGCGTACAGGTCTTTCACCTCTTTGGTTAGGTTTATTCCTAGGTATGTATGGTTTTTGATACAATTATAAATGGGATTGATTCCTTGATTTCTCTTTCTGCTACTTCATTATTGGTGTATTGAAATGGAACAGATTTCTGCCCATTGATTTTATATCCTGTGACTTTACTGAATTCATATATGAGTTCTAGCAATTTATTTTGTGGAGTCTTTGGGGTTTTCTAAATAGAATATCATGTCATCTGTGAAGAGTGAGAGTTTGACTTCTTTCTTGACCATTTGGATGCCTTTTACTTTTTCTCTCTTGACTGATTGCTAAGACTAGGACTTCCAGCACCATGTTGAACAACTGTGGTATATTATTGATCTGTTCTTAATAAGAAATTGTAAACAAAGTTTCTTTGCTTTTAATGTAATCTGCTTAGGAAACAGAGTTTGTGTTTTATCTTTTTTTGTCCCCCTTTCTGGAAATCACTTGACTTTTTTATTTTTTATTATTTTTTCTGGCAATTTCTTCCCTAATTTTCATTTATTTAAAGATTTTATTTATTATTTATTTGGCAGAAAGATCACTAGTAGACAGAGAGGCAAGCAGAGAGAGAGAGAGAGAGAGAGAGAGAGGGAAGCAGGCTCCCTGCTGAGCAGAGAGACTGATGCAGGGCTCGATCCCAGGACCCTGAGATCATGACCTGAGCTGAAGGCAGAGATTTAACACCACTGAGCCATCCAGATGCCCCTCAAATTTTTATTTAAATTCTAGTTAGTTAATGTATAATGTGATAATGGTTTCAGGAGTAGAATTCAATGGTTCATCACTTAATATATTCACAGCCAGTATCCATCATCATAGGTGCCCTCCTTAGTACCCATCATCCATCTAGCCCATCCCTCTCCCTCTGTTTTATCTTGATTGGATCGTTGATTACTTAGAAAAGCTGAGTGTTTTCTATTCAAAAAAAGTTACAGCTTTTGCAGTTTTGTGATCTATATTTATATTTGGAATCTTTTTGTCAGTTTAGGTAAGTAGTTGTTAGTTTTCTGTAGCCCTTATGTAACCCAAGTGTCTAAACCTTTTACTCTTCTTGACAAACTTCTCAAAATTAAAATTTTTAATGAAAATATTTTTGGCCTCAAACTCATGATAAGAATTTCTAGTGGGTTCCTGGAACATCTTAAATCTTCTCTGTTTTAAAAAAACAGATCTTACACTTAACTAGGGTTATTTGATATGTTAAATTACATGGGAAGCATTGTCTAATTAGGAATACTAAGAGTTCTTTAATGTGCTAATATGCGTGTTCCAAAGAGTACATGAAAGTTAAAAATTATGGTATGTCCTGGTACAGTGTTATCAGTCATAATTTTAAAATGTATGTCATGATAAAGAAGGTGTGGAGTGTGTGTATACAGACACACAATGGAATATTACTCAGTCATCAAAAAATGAAATCATGCCATTTACAGCAATGTGGATGGAACTAGGGTATTATGCTAAGCGAAATAAGTCAATCAAAGACAGTTATACAGTTTCACTTATGTGAAATTTAAGAAGCAAAACAGAGGATCATAGGGGAAGGGAGGGAAAAATAAAACAAGGCATAGAGAAGGGAGAAAAACCATAAGAGACTCTTAACCATAGGAAACAAACTGAGGATTACTGGAGGGGAGGGGGGTGTGGGATTGGGGTAACTGGGGGATGGACCCTTGATGGACTGAGCATTGTGTGTTCTCTATAACTGATGAATCATTAAGCTTTACCTCTGAAACTAGTAATACACTGTATGTTAACTAATTGAATTTTTTAAAAATAGTAACTGATTTGTCAAATGCATTAATACTAGTTTAATGGTAACTAATTTGTCAAAAGCTTTAATAACTAGTTAAAATAAATGTATGTCACAAAATGAAGCAAATGTACTTGTCAGTTGCATCACTGGTCTCTTTGGTATATGTATGTGAACTCTTACCAGATCTTCAGTTGTGGCCATTTTTAAGTCTTTTGTCCTTTACAGTTATTGTTTTAATCTGATGCTTTTATGACACATTTCTACAAAAGTGTTTCATCTTCAAAGGGATTCATGACAAAGGAATTGGACACGTACTCTAGAATACAAGTTTTCAATTACTTTAAGATCATAACATTGATTGAACTGGGTAAGAACTTCTCAAACTCTAAAGGAAAACTGATTGCTTTAATGCTTTCTTTTCTAGATTTAAAGGACCCTCCCCCCTTTCCCCTTCTCCTTTTAAACTGTCTGTAACTTACAATAATTTATACCAATGATTGAAGCATTTATCTTTTTTCTTTCTTTTTTTAAAATTTTTAAAAGATTTTATTTATTTATTTGACAGAGATAACAAGTAGGCAGAGAGGCAGGCAGAGAGAGAGGAGGAAACAAGCTCCCCGCTGAGCAGAGAGCCCGTTGCAGGGCTCAATCCCAGGACCCTGAGATCATGACCTGAGCTGAAGGCAGAGGCTTAACCCACTGAACCACCCAGGCTCCCCTCTTTCTTTTCTTTTCTTTTCTTTTTTTTTTTTTTTTTGAAGATTTTATTTATTTGACAGAGAGAGATAGTGAGAGAGGGAACACAAGCAGGGGAGTGGGAGAGGGAGAAGCAGGCTTCCCACTGAGCAGGGAGCCCAGTATAGGACTCCATCGCAGGACCCTGGGAATATGACCTGAGCCAAAAGCAGATGCTTAATGACTGAGCCACCGAGGTGTCCCTTTTCTTTTTTTCTTTACCTGATCTCTCTAGAATTCTGGAACTCTTATTGAATAGCCTTTGTTTTCACGGGAATATATTTCCATCAGCTCAGTGAGAATCTGGTTTTTTTGTATCAGGATGTCTAATACATCCTTGCTTCCTTTGATCCACAGTAGGTAAAAAGGGATTTTTTTTTTTTTTTTTTTTTTTTTTTTTTTTTGCAAAAGCCCAAACAATTCCATAGGGAATAACAACACTTTGGTGGGACAGTCTTCCACAGTGTGCTCTTGATAGATGAAAGCATTGTCATCATCTGCAGGCCAGAGACTTTTGTCATTAGAAAGGTATTTCCAGAAAGACACTTCAACCCCATAGACAGGCCCTGTCAGAGACTGTTAATCGACCCTCATGCTGGCAGACTTCTTGGAACATGCCCTTGGATCCAGGTATCACATCTAAGCAAGTGCCAAACCCTGAGTGGGCACACACTGGTGACCTGAAAGTAAAGGTTCCGGAAGCTGAAACAGAGATGCTAAAAGCAACCCTTTTCCCAAGGTGAGCAGACCAGGCTTGTATGTCTTTTTCTTGCTGCTGCTTATTTAATTTCTTCCTCTCTTGTTCGGGGTGACAGCGTTCTGACCCATATTTCATAGTCTGTTGCCAAAAAGCGAAACCTCTGCAACTGTCGAATCTGTCCAGAAACTGACATGATGGTTCATGATGTCAGATGTCCCTCAGTCTTCTGTATCACAGTTATCTTAGTCCCAGATGCCACTGTTGATTATACCGGCACGTTTGTGGGCATTACCTATCGAATGAGGCCATTTACAGTGGGGATTCTCACTCCTTGTTTCACGCTTCCTCTAGCCATAACTGGACTAGGTCAGCCCAACACCTGCACCTTCGCCAATCATAAGACTTTGGGCAATTTGCATGGAATATCTTCTTCCATCACCCCACAATCTTTTCCTTCTCTCAGTACATTCCATTCCCCTGCAAGGGAGCTGCAGATGCGCTACTTGCTCTTTGCAAGACTCAGAAAAGACCCTTTCAGGATGGGATGGTCCCGCAGAATGTCATGCCGGTTCCTCTGATTCCTGACTTGAAAAGGTCAGTCGGCGGGGGGGGGGGGGGGGGGGGGGGGGGCTGAGTGGCACAGTTAAGGGTCTGCCTTCAGCTTCGGTCATGATCTCAGGGTCCTGGGGTCAAGCCCCATGTCGGGCTCCCTATGCAGTGGGGAGCTTCTCCCTCTCCCTCTCCCCGCCCTCCGCTCATGCTCTCTCTTTCAAATAAAATATTTTTTAAAAAAAATGGTCAATCAGGGAATTCCAGCAAATGGATCTGTTACTTACCAGACCTCAGCCGGGGCCCTCTGTACTCCCACCAGTTTCATTTCGGTCCACACTGGGTGGCGTTTCCCATGGGTGTGTGAGCGTTTGAATAGCTGGCAAGTCAGAGGTCAGTCCTTACTGGGATGGTTAACTGTTCCTGTCAACATCCATAATAAATTAGAAACCTCCCATGTTAGTCTGCCCCATGAAACCTCCACAGCCACCCCAAACAGGAACTTCCGGGAGGCATATGTGACTGCTGCAGGCAGGCCGCCCTCGGGAGGGCCCGTCTGCTCCACGGCCAGATCTGCTGCCGTCCAGCAATGACCACGTGACTCACTGGCTTAAGTCATTTTGGACAGTTGGATGGCCCTTGCATAGCTACTTAATACACGCAGAGGGGTTTGTGCAATCGTGGATCTGTCCTGTAGCACATGGGTAGGTCCCTCCAGACAGGTTGGAATCCAACTGTAAAAAGTCCAGGAGCAAACACAGTGGTTGCAGCAAGTTACCCCTGATTCTCCATGGTCCCTTGATCTGATCAGTTGGCTACCTTCAGGCATAGGGTCCTAGTTCAGAGCCATAATACAATTCTGAATTGTCATGCTACCTTTTTTCCCCCTTAAGATTTTTATTCGAGTGTGAGTGCAAGCAGGGGGAGAGACAGAGGTAGCGGGAAAGAGACTCTCCAGCAGACTCTGCTGAACGTGGAGCCCAGTGCCAGGTTAGTCTCGACCCTGAGGTTGTGACCCCAGCCAAAATCAGGAGTTGGACACTTTAAGGACTGAGCCGCCCAGGCGCCCCATCCAGCTGTTTTTAATTCTACTCTATGATTTTAGGTTTTGTGCCTGTGGCCTGTCAAACCTTTGTGGAAATGATGTAACCAGTAAGGAGATGCTGGCTCATTGTTTCGAGCTGACCTTGTGTGTACAGCTGTGGCCGGATAGAGCCTTTGGATGGGAAGTGCCTGGGAGTTCTCCCTCCTAACCTTCTCGTTACTCAAATGGGGCCTGAGATGGCTTGTAACTGCTAGGCATTCTGCCTCTAACATGGGGCGTGACAACCAGGAAAAGCCCTTCGTGGCACCAAGTGACAAAAGCCGAGAATACAGAGAACTCAACTCGTGATCAGTTAGGCTTTTGGAGAAAGATCTTGATCAAAAGGGGAAATGTGAAAATGGAAGGAAACTTGATTTAGAATGGAGTCTGAACGCCCTGGAGGGGACGCTGTCACACACGAACTCTGAATCCCAGCTTACTTTTCAGACTCCCAGGCAGGAAGAAGGTCACTTTATGGGGTCAGCAGGAGGAAGATTTTCTCCTTGCCCGGCAGTTGCCTAGCTGGTGAGAAACCCTGTCACCACCCTGAACTCTGGTGTTCCTCTAAGAGACTTCTGCTCTTCCTCCTTTTTTCTCTGTAAGGTTCCTCTCCTTTATTCTCCAGACTCTGCCTGTGGTTTGCTATGGCTCGCATGGCTCAAATTGCAGTTCCTCTGCTAGTACTAAATAAGCTCATTGGACTGATAAAATAACTGGCTGTTTTATTTAGATGAAATGTTCTATAAATGTCAGTTCAGTCCATCTGGTCCAATGCGGTGTTAAGTCCAGTGTTTGCTTATTGATTGATTTTCTGTCTGGACGATCTCCATTGTTGAAATGGGGTTTTAAACTCCTCCGTTGTGATCACATTGCTGTCTAATTCTCCTTTGAGGTCTGTTAATATTTGCTTTATATGGCTATGTGTTCTGATGTTGGGTGCATCCATATTTACAAATGCTGTATTTTTTTTTGATGTATGTATCCTTTTGTGGTTATAGGATGAGCTGCTTTTGTCTCGTTAGTTTTTGGCTTAAAATCTATTTTCTCTGATTTATGTATATTTACCTCTACTTTGGGCAATTTGCATGGAATATCTTCTTCCATCCCTTCACTTTCAGTCTTGTCTGTCCTTAAACCTAAAGTGAGTGTTTTGTAGGCAGCATATTTATGGATCCTTTTTTTTTTTTTTAACTCCATTTAGCCACTGTGTCTTTCGATTGGGGGAATTGAGTCCTTTTATATTTCAAGTAATTGTTGATAGGTACATGATTACAATCACCATGTTGTTGTTTTCTGGTAGTTTTGCAATTCCTTTGTTTCTTTCCCTTCCTTTGTATTTTGATGATTTTCAGTAGTGGTATGCTTGGGGTCTCATCTTTGCTTAAGAATTTACTTATTTGACAGAGTGTGAGCAGGGTGTGTGGCAGGGAGAGGGAAAAGCAGGCTCCCCATTGAGCAGAGAGCCTAACACGGGGCTTGATCCCAGGACCCTAGGATCATGACCTGAGCTGAAGGCAGACACCTAACTGACTGAGCTGCCCAGGTGCTGGGTTTCATCTTTTGTGTATGTACTACAGATTTTTGCTTTATGATTACCATGGAGCTTACATACAAGGTATGTAACACGGTCTTTTTTTTTTTTAAGATATATTTATTTATTAGAGAGAGAGTGAGTGAGCAGGGGGCTGGGCAGAAGAGGGAGATGATCTCAAGCAGACTCCCTCCTGAACGTGGAGCCCAATGTGGGGTTCAGTCCTACAACCTTGAGATCATGAGCCGAAATAGTTGGACGTTTGACTGACTGAGCCACCCAGGCATCCCTGTAATAGCCTAGTTTTAGCTCATAACAACTTATGTTTGAACTTCTACAGAAGCTCTACATTTATACATTGCTTCCACTTTTTGTTTTTGATATTCATTTGCAAATTATTATATAGTTAATTTTTAGTACTTTGTTTCTTAATCTTTACACTAGAGTTGTGATTTACCCAACACTGTTAAAACATTCTGAAATTAACTGTATGTTTACCTTTATGAGTGAGTTTTATACTTTGATAGGTTTTTCTGTTGCTAATTAGCATCTTTCCATCTCAGCATGAAGAACTCCCTTTAACATGTAAAGCTGGTGTAGTGGTCATGACCTCCTTTATCTCTTGTCTGGTAAACTCTCTCTCCTTCGGTTCTGAAGGACAACTTTGTGAGTGTGGTATTATTCCTGGTTGGCAATTTCTTCTTACCAATTTGAATAGACGTCAAGTTTTTGCTGACAAATCTGTTGGTAGTCTTACAGGGTTTTCTTTGTATGTTGCAAGTTTTCTCTTCCTGCTTTAAGATTCTTTACTTTGGCCACTTCAGTTACACTCTGTGTGCATTTCGGATGAATTTTTCCACTGGCCTGTTTTCCAAGTTTGCTGATCCTTTCTTCTGTTTGATCTAGTCTGCTGTTGACCCATCTACCGAATTTTTCAGCTGTTCCTGTGTTCTTCTGCTGTATGATTTGATACTTAATTTTCTCATTGTTGAGATTTCTGGTTTGTTCATGTGTGGTTCTGACCTCCGTGAACATCTGTAGAGCTTACTTCACACTCTTAGGTGAGTCACTTCTTTCTGTTTCATTATGGTTTGGTTTTGGAGTTTGACTCTTGAGAGACGAGATGGCAGAGAACTAGGAGGAGGTGCTGTTTCAACCTGTACCCTAAAGTGAGCTGATTACCTACCAAAGAACTCCGATCACCCATGAAATCAGCCTGAGAGCAGAATTATACACGTCTGGATCTCTACAGGAGCAGAAGACATCAGTGGGCAGGTAAAGCGAAGTGGGAATGTCAGACTGATATTGGAGAATAAACAAAGGGGGAGGGAGCCACCAAAGGCGGCCAATTGGAAAGTAATACCCCAATACGAGAGTGCCCTGTGACTGGGGACCAGCACTAACTTGGAGTCTGGTTGAAAGCATTCAAAAAGAGCAAAAGATCATGGGGGGGAATTGTGGGAATTGGGGCGGTTAGGGGCAGGGGCTGAAGTCCCTGGACCAAGGACACCCACCCCTGGCACTGAGCCAGAGACAGTGTGGCAGAGAAACCAGGTCTTGGTCCCTGAGCTGGGAGCGAGTGCACCTGAGGGCACGTGGGGTGTGGCTCCCGTGAGGGGCTGGGAGCCTCACCAGCTGGCAGAAACACAGCCTTTTTGCAGTCCCCATGTGCACGCTGCACTGTGCTATCAGAGCCCAAGTCGCGCCCCACATCCTCCCCTGAGAGAAGTGCGCGCAGGCGCCAGTCAGGGTCCCAGAAAGGCTGAGTACTCCCTGCCTGCCCAGCGGGAAAATCTCTGTGGTCGCTGCTTGGGACCTCTCTGGCAGTCTGGAGCTGCCCAGATGGCCGCCGCTGTTGTGGTTTTGGGTACAAGCAGAAGTTTTGTGTCCCCAGGGACCATGACTGGGAACATGCTCTGCCAGTGGCCTAGGGGGAACCTGTGTGCTCTGCAGCACCCAGAGGGGAACAGACTGAGGCTTCTCTCTGAGAGGGAGGTCTGAGTGCAGTTTGCTTTCCTCTAAACCTCCAAAAACCATCAAGAGCCGCCAAAGGGATAGAAAACAAACGAACAAGCAAACAAAAACCTCCAGAGAACAAAAGCCTGAAAAACTGGTTTCCTCAGAGCCCACACCCTTGGTCGGGGCGGGGGGGGGGGGGGGGGGGGGGGGGGGGGGGGGGGGGGGGGGAGACACTTAGGAAACACTGCCTGAAAACACACGTGGCAGGCCCCTCTCCCAGAAAGCCAACCGGAATTTTTAAAAAAGATGACAAGAGAACCACCACCACTACTTCATAGATACAACTCTTATTTTTAATTTGTTCCCACTATTCTGGTTCATTTTAAAATTTTTTAAATTTTTTATATAGATAATTTTTAGCCTATTTACCATCACAGTGAGATTTCCAGTACATCAAATTCCATAATAACCTTTTAACCCGAACTTTTTGATACATGTTTTTCTTTTGCTTGTCTATTTTTTTAAATTTTAGTTTTTAGTTTAGTTCATTCTTTTTTTTTATTTTAATTTTTAATATTCATATAGAGCTAAACTTCAAGGTAATCCCCTTTCCCCAATCAATACAACCCCTATAGGTAAACCAATTTTTTAACCCCCCTTTATCTTAGGAAAGTTGAGTCCTTTAACAAAGACATCAAGATACATCCAGGAAGAATCAAAATAACCTTCCTCACCCACACTGAGAATTTATGACCACTCTCCCATCTTTTTCTTCCACCAGTGTTTCTGTGTATTTGTGTTTGTCCTGGCAGTATATAAATTTTATACTTCGGGTTCTTTTTGACAAGGTTCTTTTTTTGTTTCTTTGTTCTGTGTGTGTGTGTGTGTGTGTATCCCCTGGTCATATACTTTTATCAGTCTTTTTGTTTTTGTTTGTATACTTCATAAATCTTACCTTGGGGCCCATTTGGGCTGAGCCTTCTCTTTTATCTTTCTTTTTTTTTTTCCTGTTTTTCTCTCTCTTTCTTTTTTTCTTTTTGCTCTCTTTCTTTTTTTCTTTCATTTCATTTCAATCAGGGGATTGCTCAGAAGCATTCCAGGGTGCACCTTGACTGCACCACAGTTGATACATCCAGCTACATCCATCCAGCCATCTCTCACCAAAATGACTAGGAGGAGGAATGCCCAACAGAAGAATAATACAGAGGATGGATCTTCTGCATCAGAGCTAATGGCTATCGACATAGACAATATGTCGGAAAGGAAATTCAGGCTAACAATTATCCAGGCAATAACTAGGTAGGAGAAAGCCATGGATAACCAAATGGAATTGATTAGGGCAGAACTGAAAGCCACCAGGGATGATGTTCACAATGTTCTCAGTGAGTTCCAATCTAGTCTAAATTCTCTAAAAGCTAGAGTAACTGAGACAGAAGATAGAATTAGTGATCTGGAGGACAAACAGAGAGAAAGGATCAGGAGGAAGCCCGGAACAAATAGCTCAGAAGCCACGAAAACAGAATCAGGGGAATAAATGATGCCATGAAACATTCCAATGTCAGAATTATTGGAATCCCTGAAGGGGGGGGAGAAAGAAGTCTAGAAGATACAGTGGAACAAGTTCTCCATGACTATTTTCCCAATCTCATGAATGGAACCGGTGTTCATGTACTAGAGGCAGAACAGTCTCCCCCAAGATTATAGTTTTTCAAAAGTCCTCGATACACCTGATAGTAAGAATGAGGAATTGTAATTGTAGAGAAACTCTCTTGAAGGCAGCTAGGTCAAAGAAGCTCCTTATGTACAGAGGAAAGCCCATCAGAATAAAGTCAGACCTGTCCACAGAGACCTGGCAAGCCAGAAAGGACTTGCAAGATATATTCAGGGCACTAAGTGAGAAGAACATGCAGCCAAGAATACTTTATCCAGCAAGACTGGCATTCAAAATGGATGGAGAGAGAAAGAGTTTCCAAGACCGGCAAGGCTTAAAAGAGTATGCGACCACCAAGCCAACACTGGAGTTTGACTTTTGTTGAGACCACACTCCACTGTCTCTTCATTTTCCTTCGTGCTGTATTGGCTTCTAGCATGTGACTGTAAGATCCGCGGATCCCGTACCCAAGAATTCAACACTGCCACAGGATGCAAATAGCAAGAGGATCTTTATTGTAACGCGGGCGCCTGCGGGTGGTCAGCAGCTCCTGCCAGCTGAGCACACCAGGCTGGAGTGGTGCAGGGTTTTTATAGACAGGTACAAACAAGTTTTGGATGAGACGGAGCTGATTGGCTGACAATTTGAACATTTGAAAAAGGCATACTTGGTGTTTGCGGATTGGCTTTGGGAGACCCCCGTGCGCAAAGAGAAAGGCGGGAAAGGGAAACAAAGAGGGGAGTTTAGGCCTTGGGATTCAGCAGAAAAGTATCTTGTCTACGTGACTATGCAGCCCCCTGCCTACGTGACTAACGTGACTATGCGGCCCCCTGCCTACGTGATCAGGTATTAGGCCATATCTTACGAGAAAGCTGTTTGCAGGGAGTGCCCTATCTTGCTAAGAAACAGCTGTTATGAGGTTACCAACTAACATTGTATTGAGGGAGCCAAGCGGTTACAGAAAAGCAAAAGAGCAGTTAGTTAGTTACATCCTAAAAGCCAGGCAGTTACAGAAAGGCAAAAGAGCAGTTACATTGAATTCAACCCTGGGGGAAAGGTCTTTGCAGGCAGGGGTACTCTTTACATAACAAAGGAGCAGTTAATTAGTTGGCGACAGGGGTCTTTCATTTCCCCCCTCTTTCTTGTTCATGGATAGAATCTTATATCCATTCATCCTGTTCTTGCATGGCGGCTGCCAGGGGTTTCCAGACCTCTTGTTGTACCAGCTGCAAGGCTTGCAGATGGGCCTGTATAGAGGGGGAGGGGGAATGAGCAGAGATATCTGGCGCAAAGAATGTGACAGCAGGGGGCGGAGCGCCATAGAGAATTTCAAAGGGAGTTAGGCCATGCGGGCCTGGGGTGTTTCTGGCCTGATAGAGTGCTACAGGTAGGAGCAATACCCAATCTTTAGAGCCAGTTTCAAGCAGTAATTTAGTGGAGTCTCCTTAATGGTCCTATTCATTCTTTCTACCTGTCCTGAACTCTGGGGTCTGTAAGCACAATGTAGTCTCCAATCAATCCCCAGCAGCTTGGCCACCGACTGACTTACCTGGGAGACAAAGGCGGGCCCATTGTCAGACCCTAGTACCTCCGGCATTCCATACCTTGGAAAAATTTCTTCCAGTAGCTTTTTGGCGACTATGTTGGTGGTTTCCTTTTTGGTAGGAAAGGCTTCTGCCCATCCTGAAAAGGTATCTAGAAAAACTAAGAGGTATTTATATCCACACATGCCAGGTTTAATTTCGGTAAAATCAATTTCCCAATGTGTGCCAGGTCGATGACCACGTACCTGGACCCCTGGTCCAATAACAGTCTTTCCAGGATTAACTTGAGCACAGGCTTTGCAATTAGCAGCCGCTTGATGAAGAAGGAAGTTTCTTTTGGGGATAAAGTCTTTTAGATCTGCCCTATCCACTAGGGTCTTTATTTTACTTGCACTTAAATGAGTCAACTGGTGAAGATGATTTATTAATTCTTTTGCCATTTTTATGGGCATTATGGCTTTTCCCTGGTATTCCCATCGGTTCAGGGCTGAGTTGTAATCAGCCCCTAACTTCTGTATGAAGTCCAAGTCGGCCTCCTCATAATTCCAAATGGGTGTCCCATCTATCCCTTCCGTCCCAGTGAGTATGGTGACAGTTAATAGCTGGGGCCCCAAAGCTGCCTGTTTGGCCGTTGCGTCAGCCAGGCGATTTCCTTTCGCCTCGGGGGTATCCCCTTTTTGGTGGCCAGGGCAGTGTCTTATGCTCAGTTTCTTGGGGAGAAATAAGGCCTTTAATAGGGCCAATATTTCAGTCTTATTTTTAATCCCCTTACCGTCAGAGGTTAGTAGTCCCCTCCGTCGATAAATTTCTCCGTGAATATGGGCAGTGGCAAAAGCATATCTGCTGTCTGTATAGACATTAAGATTCTTACCTTCTGCCAGTTGGAGGGCCTGGGTTAGGGCAATTAATTCTGCCCGCAGCGCCGAGGTGCCTTCTGGCAGCGCGCTTGCCCATATAATTTGAGAGTCAGTCGTGATGGCCGCTCCTGCCCGTCGTTTTCCATCCTGCAGGTAGCTACTGCCATCAGTATACCAGGTCAGATCTGCATCCTTCATGGGCTGATCAGTTAGGTCGGGCCGTGTCCCATGTGTTTCAGCAAGGATCTGGTGACAGTCATGTAATGGTGTCTCCCCAGGAGTGGGCAATAAAGTTGCGGGGTTAAGAGTCACTATAGGTCCGAACTGGATCCTGTCTGAGTCCAGGAGGAGGGACTGATAATGAGTCAGGTGGGCATTAGACAGCCAGCAGTCTGGTGGTTGGCGGATTAAAGAAGATCCCCAGTATCTGTTTGGCAGTCCTCTTTATTGGTAGCTGCTAATAGGATGTCATCGACATATTGGAGCAGGATCAGAGAGGGATGTCTTACCCGGAAGTCGGCTAGGTCCTGGTGAAGAGCTTCGTCGAACAGCGTTGGGCTATTCTTAAACTCCTGTGGTAGCCGTGTCCAGGTTAACTGACCCGATATTCCCAAATCCGGATCCCTCCATTCAAAGGCCAAGAGGGGCTGACTCTGAGGACTCAGTCTCAAACAGAAGAAAGCATCTTTGAGATCTAGGACTGTATACCAGGAATGGGCTGGAGGCAGGGTGCTAAGTAAGTTGTAAGGGTTGGGCACTGTAGGGTGGATGTCCTCTACCCTCTTATTGACCTCTCTTAGGTCTTGAACTGGCCGGTAATCATTGGTGCCAGGTTTCCTGACAGGTAACAGAGGAGTGTTCCAGGAGGACCGGCATGGGGCCAAAATGCCCTGGTCTAGTAACCGCCTTATGTGCGGTTTGATGCCCTGGTAGGCCTCATTGGACATAGGATATTGCTTAACATTGACAGGAACGGCCGTTGCCTTTGCCAGGACTCTATATTTTTCTGAGGTTGGGAGGGCTCCTCATGAAGTCTATATTCTTTTTCTAATTGTAGGGTAAGGACGTGTAAAGAAATCCCGCTGGGGCCGGTCACAGTGGCCCCCTGAGGCTCAAAATGGATTTGAGCCTTGAGCTTAGTAAGTCTCTTCCCAAGAGTGGATAGGGGCAGTCAGGCACATGAAGGAACGAGTGAGAAACTTTACCTGAAGCCAGATGTACTTTTCTCTCTGTAGTCCATCTATATTGTTTTCCTCCTGTTGCTCCTTGAACCCATGCCATCCGGTCACTTAATGGTCCGAGGCTCTTGGTTAGAACGGAGTGTTGAGCCCCTGTATCTACTAAGAAGGTGTCGGAATTTCTTTGGGCATTCTTTGGCCCAATGTCCCCTTTCTTTACAGTAGGCACATTGGTTTCGGTCTACTTGGGACCTCCTTATGTCTCCCTCCCTGTCTGACTTTCCTGCCTCTGGTCCTTGGCTGCTTTGCACTATGGCGGCCAAGATTTTGCTAAGTTCCTTACTTCGTTTACATTCTCGTTTTTTTTCCCTTTCCTCAGCCTCCTCTTTTAGTTTCTCCTCTTTCTCTTCCTGCAACTTCCTAAGTCGTTCTTCCTTTTTTTCCCTGTAACTTTTCTCCTTTTCTTCCTGCAGCTTCCTAAGTCTCTCTTTTATTAAAAATCTTTTCTGCCTCCTTTAATAAATCTTGCAAAGAGAAATCTTGTAGATTCTCTAAGCGCTGTAGTTTATTCCTTATATCTGGTGCTGACTGCCATATAAACGTCATAGAAACGTTTCCTCTCTGCCCATTGCTATCTGGGTCAAAGGGCGTATACCTGCGATAAGTCTCCTTAAGCCTTTCTAGGAAAGCGGTTGGAGATTCCTCTGACCCCTGAGTGACCTGTCTTACCTGAGCCAAATCGGTGGGGTGGCGCCCCACATTATGGAGACCTGCTATGAGTAACTGGCGGTAAAGATTTAGGTGGTTCCTACCTTCGGCCGTATTAAAATCCCAGGCAGAACGAGTCAAAGGGAAGGCAGCATCTATCACATTAGGGAGTTGTGTGAGCCTCCTCTTTCTTTTATCTCTCTGGCCAAGGGTCCAATGGCAGTCCTTGGGCCGTCCCGGGGGAGCCCCCAGAACCCATGTTACTAATTCTGGTTTAGTCCGAATGCAGCTCTTACTTCTGGAAATTCTTACCCATTTCAGTTTCAGTATTTTAACATATCAAAGACCTGTATTTGTCCTGAAAGTCTCCCATATGAATTTCTTCTAAGACGGAATTTATCTTACAAGACAATTAAAACAATTACAAATGACAAAAACTCAGAATGGATATGGTTAGAGCTGATGAGACGAGAGTTTACAATTTAGCTGGCAAGGAGATCAGGTTACTTCTGTGACATGTAACATTTCCATAATTCAAATGATGATCTCTCAAAACATTAAAACTTCAGGAAGTGCATAGAATCTCTAGAATAGTTATAGCATTTACCCAAATGTAACCCAAGGTTTATTGTTGGTTTAGCAGTACTTACTGAGTAACTTAGTATACCAAGGAAAAGCCTTATGAGTCAAAGAGATCTCATTTATAATTTAAATCTTGTCAACAATTGCTAAAACCTTAGAAAGTTTTAAAACACATGCCTAAATAGAATTAGGGCTGTTAAACACCTGATAAAACAAAACATAGAAACTGGGTTTTCTGGGCAGGCAAAGAGAAAACCATAACAGATCAATTAACCTAAGAAAATGTTGCCCTTTTAAACAGAGAGAAAACCAGTTTTTTATATCAGTGTTTTTTCCTTTTTATTCTTAAGCATGCAATCTTAAGACAGCGGGTTTACTAGGTTTCCTTCCCATCGTGAATGATGTCGCAGACAAAGGGAGGGGGATCTTTTAGATGCTGTCCTGCTCGCATCCCTAGCGGGAACTTAGGAACATCTTAGCTAAGGTCTGTCCGTATAAGTCCCGGACCAGGCTACTCCGTGGAGTAGATGACCGATATGCCATATGACGCCCCGCGAGACTCAGGGTGCAGCCCACTCAGACTCTGTAGCCAGAGCGGTGGAGCCATACAGACACATTCACACAGTCAGGCACTCTTCAGATTCAAACAGGTTGGACACCCGCCTCTGGGTATCCCTGGCTAATGGGAGGTGATCAGTCTCCCCTTTCATTCTTTATGAGTAAGAGTGAGTTTCTATGGTTACAGGCAATGGGGGATTGTAATGGGGTGTTTTCCCAGTCCCTCAAGGTTGGGCCGCTTTCTGAATCTCTCAAGGCCAAATGGCCCTTTCACTTGGAAGTATAATCTATGTGGAGGTATGTTAGGAGAGTGCTAAATCACCTTGAGGGCTGGTTTTTTTTTTTTTTTTTTTTTTTTTTTTTTTTTTTTTCAGTCCATCCTGACCGTATCTAAAATCCCTTTTCTGGAGATTTCCCTTCATAAACCTTCTACAACTTTCCTTTGCACTCAGGTCTCTTTCCAAGCCATTTTCTTCCAAACAACCATGTCATTTAGGACAAAATTACCTTTTATCTTTAATAAAATACATCTCCATTCCTTAAATATTTTTTACATATCTCTTACTTTCCTCTATACAGAATTGTTGTTTTTTTTTTATTTCCATCAGTCTCAGTTACACTTAGCAGAATTTTGTCCTCTTAGAAACACCTTAATCAGCTATTAACCAGTTGTGACCGGTCATCACAGAAATCCTCAGATGCCAATCTGTGAATCCGTTCAGCACAAACCGTGCTTACCAACAGATTTAAATATTCTTATTTTCTTTGCAGTAGGAAGTCAAAAGCACAAACCTATGTTCAGTAATCAATGCCTTAGCATTTTATCTTCTTCGGAAAAGACCTAGATGTCCAACAAATTTAATTCCATTTGTCATCCAAGCAAAACTTTCAAGTTTCAGGTTACCAAAGACTTTGAAAGCTATCTCAGCAATTACCTATTAAAACTTTGAGATAGACAGTTAACCATCAGTTTAGTAATTTCTTTTTGCTAACAAATTTTAACCAGTAACATGAGCTTATTTGACCTTCAGTAAACTTTGAAGTTTTACATTTACTGCTGATAACTTAAAAGACATGTCGATCTTAATTGAAACATTAAACTTAACTTAGGGTTAAGCAGTCCAAGTCAGGCCAGAGAAAGCAGGGAACTTCCCCAAAACAAAGAAGTTTTGGCAGCTGCTTGGGAATATTCCTTAAGGTCTCTGTCCTGAGTTAGACCAACCCCAGTTGGCTCTGGTTACAGCCATTGGCTCCCTTATATCCTCCTGTCCACTATCTTTCTTGTTTCTATTTCTGGCATACTTGTCTCCTACTTACTGGTTCTGTCTCTAAAATCGCACATTTTCCTTGCTAGGCATAGTGTTTCCCTCTCTCCTAAGGGCACAGAGATGGCGAGCAGCTGCAGGAGTCGGGAGGCCCCCGACTGCCTGGACAGGCGAGCAGCTCAGAACTTGCAGCCGCGCCGCCCACCGTGCAGCCCAGGCGGTAGGGGCGTTCCTTCTAGCTTCCGCTCTAGCCTGCCTAGCCCACTTCTGAGCTCCTTTTTTTTTTTTTTTTTCTTCGCCCCAGCTGCACATTCGTGGGGAGGGGGGGCACCAGTTTATCTGCCTTACATAGTCACACACATGGAATCAAGGGAAACCCAAAGTGCAACGAGAAAGATACACAAAACACATAAGACATTTAACGAGCCGGCAAAAAGAAACGCTGCGCGATTCCGGTACAAAACCAAAAGTACAAATTACAAATTCAACTGACCCAAGGGAGCCTCGAGGTCTCCCTGTGGTGGACAAAACCTGCCCAGGGGAACCAAGAGGCTCCCCTGTGGCGGACAAACAAATACAAATACTTTAATCCCTGGGGCGTCCCCCAGGGTGGCAGGGGTTCTCAAGCTGCCCAAAATACAAAGCAACAACGCGCTGTTGTACAATCCTATACAGGCGTATAGGCAGGATGGAGGACAAACGAGAACACGAGACGGAAGACGAGAACCCAGGTGTTAAGGCTTAAATGCTGGCCAGCTTACCTCCCGGTGGGAGTCAGTTGGATCCTTGGGCAGGAGTCCGATGATCTCGGTGGGACCTCCAAATGTAAGACCTGCAGATCCCCTTACCCAAGAATTCAACACTGCCACAGGATGCAAACAGCAAGAGGATCTTTATTGTAACGCGGGCGCCTGCGGGTGGTCAGCAGCTCCTGCCAGCTGAGCACACCAGGCTGGAGTGGTGCAGGGTTTTTATAGACAGGTACAAACAAGTTTTGGATGAGACGGAGCTGATTGGCTGACAATTTGAACATTTGAAAAAGGCATACTTGGTGTTTGCGGATTGGCTTTGGGAGACCCCCGTGCGCAAAGAGAAAGGCGGGAAAGGGAAACAAAGAGGGGAGTTTAGGCCTTGGGATTCAGCAGAAAAGTATCTTGTCTACGTGACTATGCAGCCCCCTGCCTACGTGACTAACGTGACTATGCGGCCCCCTGCCTACGTGATCAGGTATTAGGCCATATCTTACGAGAAAGCTGTTTGCAGGGAGTGCCCTATCTTGCTAAGAAACAGCTGTTATGAGGTTACCAACTAACATTGTATTGAGGGAGCCAAGCGGTTACAGAAAAGCAAAAGAGCAGTTAGTTAGTTACATCCTAAAAGCCAGGCAGTTACAGAAAGGCAAAAGAGCAGTTACATTGAATTCAACCCTGGGGGAAAGGTCTTTGCAGGCAGGGGTACTCTTTACATAACAAAGGAGCAGTTAATTAGTTGGCGACGGGGGTCTTTCATGACCAGGCACCTAGCCTAGGCTACAGTGGTCCTTGGTGGGAGGTGAACCTCCTCAGTCAGGCTGGCCCAAGCTCTTGATTGCTTCTTAAATTTTTGTGACCGTCTAAGACAATTGTTTTACTCTTGGTGTTTGCTGCTAGTTGAGTGTTGTCAAGACTGCATAGTGTCCCTGTGGGGAAGATCATAGCACACACACACAAAGTCTGAGTAGAAGCCAGATTCTCAGACAGCCTCTGGGTTAGGCTGGGTTACACTGGGTTGTGGAGGCCAAGAAAAACAAGGCTGTACCCAGATTGTGTCTAGCCCTGACATAAGTGCAGCCATCTTGATTTAAACCCCTGGACTCAGCTGCCTCTGTCTTTCATAACTCCCCTATACATTCTCCAACTGATCAATGCTGACCCGAGTAGCTAGGGATAACTCTACACCCCTACACAGCAGGAAGAAGTTACAGAAGATGAGACCTTCTACCTTCAACAACCTTAAAGATTTAAGGGTCAGAGTTGTTCAGGGGGAAATGTGGAGGCGAGAAAATTAAGACCATCCCACCTCAGGTTTAGCTTTAGCATAAGTACAGCCGTTTGGCAAAGCAAAAGCTCGCACCTTGCACCCCCTCTCCACCTGCTCCCCTCCCCTCGGCAGTATGTGTAACATTCATAGGCCACCCCTGGCTGCCCTGGGGGAAAAGCAAATAGTTAACTTGCACAGATCACAATCCTGCAAGGCAGGAGTCTCCCTTGGTTTACCAATGTCCTAGAGATTTACAACAAAGAAGCTTTCTTAACAATAGCACAATTTCCAGAGGCAAATAACTCAGTTCCTCAAGCCCTAAATAAAGTTAAATTTCTCCTAACCTAAATCTCACTAACAAGGACACTTGATAGGAGAAATGTGAAACTTTATCTCTAAACCTCCAAGATAGTGTCAGCGATCATTCCCAAGCATATGGCCCACTGATATACATCTAAAGGGGATCACAAGAAGATTTTTATTATTGGTAATGAATAACCTTTTCCCCAGACAACAGCTAGCCCCTCAAGGTCCTGGAGACCTGCTTCCAAAATTCCTTAGAGACTTACATCATCCATAACCCCCTTTGTCCTCACCCACTGCAGAGTCCACCCCTACTCTGCCTTTAAAAACTCTGACTGTAATCTGGTTCTGGGTCCAAGTCCCTACTCCGCTGCGTCGGGTATATGTGGACCCAAGCTTAAGCATGTCACCTCGGGGTCCAATTCCCTACTCCACTGTGTTGGGTATACTTGGGCCCAAGCTTAAGCTTGTCAAATAAACCCTCGTGTAATTGCATCGGTGCTTGGCTCCTTGGTGGTCTCTCAGACGCGAAAACTTGGGCATAACAGGGTTACGCCTCTTTTTGAGGTCAACTGTGAGATGGGTGTTTTTCCTATCTTCCCTAGGCTGAGTTCCTCTGCACTTGGCCAAGGAGGTGGGGAAGTTGGGGGAGTGTTGCTCCTGCACCAATTAAAAACTGCTTTTTCTTTCCTTTTTTTTTTTTCCCCCTGTAGTTCTGTGGAACTCCTGAGTGCAAGCAGTGTGGGCTATCAAGCCAGATGCTCCAGAGATATGTTGGGTGGCAGCCATGAAAACTGAGGCCCAATTCTCCTTCCGGGGAGATACAGGAGCTTTGGAGTGGGCTAGAGGGGAGTGGATGGAGGAGGAATCTGCTGGCTTCCCTCTTCTCTGGTGGCTTAGAAGGCAGCCTTAGATGTGTGCTAAGTAGAAGCTGGACTCTGAGGCAACAGTTTGTAATTATATGCAAACAGAACCCTTTCAGGGAAAGATCAAGAGATAGTCCTCTAGGGCTGGTTAAGCACCATTTCTTTGTTAGTTTTCTGGGCCTGAGCTCATGGCTACAAGCCCTGTTGGCTTAAGAGAGGTGTTTCAGGGTGGCTGGGGGACTCAGAGGGTTAAGCATCTGCCTTTGACTCAGGTCATGATCTCCAGGTCCTGGGATCGAGCCCCATGTCTGCCTCCCAGCTCATCAGGGAGTCTGTTTCTCCCTCTCCCGCTTCCCCTGCGTGTGCTCTGTCTCTCTCAAAGGAATAAATAAAATCTTTTTTTTTTTTAAGCCATTTTAGGGGCCCACCTTTGTGTTAAAAGTTGAGACACTAAATGTGGAGTCCAATCTGTTTGAGGGGAATCTTGGGGTTGGCAGCTTCCTGCTGATTGTGCAGCATCAGGTCAGGATTGTGGTTTATGGTGAGGGCTTGGCTCAGCTTTTCCTGCCCATTTCAGTGTGTAGAAGAGTTGCTCAGCCAGTTGGATTTTGTTTTCATCAAAATGAATCTGGAAGGCACCTTGGTGGCTTAGTGGGTTAAAGCCTCTGCCTTTGGCTCAGGTCATGATCCCGGGGTCCTGGGATCGAGTCCTGCATTGGGATCTCTGATCATCGGGGAGCCTGCCTCTCTGCTTACTTGTGATGTCTATCAAATAAATAAATAAATCTTTTAAAAATATGAATCTGGGTGTAGTGGTGCATTTGCTGTGTTCTGGGGAGGAGTTCGGGGGCCTCCTCTGTCCTCATCTTGGGCCAGAACCTGCAGCTCACTTCTTTTTTTTTTTTTTTTTTTTTTGGCCTCATCTTATTTACATATTTTCTTTTTTTTTCCATTTATTTTTTTCAGCGTAACAGTATTCATTGTTTTTGCACAACACCTAGTGCTCCATGCAAAACGTGCCCTCCCTATTACCCACCACCTGTTCCCCAACCTCCCACCCCTGACCCTTCAAAACCCTCAGGTTGTTTTTCAGAGTCCATAGTCTCTTATGGTTCACCTCCACTTCCAAATTTTTTTTTTTTTAATAAACATATAATGTATTTTTATCCCCATGGGTACAGGTCTGTGAATCGCCAGGTTTACACACTTCACAGCACTCACGATAGCACATACCCTCCCCAATGTCCATAGCCCCCTCCCCCTCTCCCAATCCCACCTCCCGCCAGCAACCCACAGTTTGTTTTGTGAGATTAAGAGTCATTTATGCTTTGTCTCCCTCCCAATCCCATCTTGTTTCATTTATTCTTCTCCTATCCCCCTAACCCCCCATGTTGCTTCTCCATGTCCTCATATCAGGGAGATCATATGACAGTTGTCTTTCTCCGATTGACTTATTTCACTAAACATAATACGCTCTAGTTCCATCCACGTCGTCGCAAATGGCAAGATTTCATTTCTTTTGATGGCTGCATAGTATTCCATTGTGTATATATACCACATCTTCTTTATCCATTCATCTGTTGATGGACATCTAGGTTCTTTCCATAGTTTGGCTATTGTAGACATTGCTGCTATAAACATTCAGGTACACGTGCCCCTTCGGATCACTATGTTTGTATCTTTAGGGTAAATACCCAGTAGTGCAATTGCTGGGTCATCGGGTAGTTCTGTTTTCAACATTTTGAGGAACCTCCATGCTGTTTTCCAGAGTGGTTGCACCAGCTTACATTCGCACCAACAGTGGAGGAGGGTTCCCCTTTCTCCGCATCCTCGCCAGCATCTGTCATTTCCTGACTTGTTAATTTTAGCCATTCTGACTGGTGTGAGGTGATATCTCATTGTGGTTTTGATTTGTATTTCCCTGATGCCGAGTGACGTGGAGCACTTTTTCATGTGTCTGTTGGCCATCTGGATGTCTTCTTTGCAGAAATGTCTACTCATGTCCTCTGCCCATTTCTTGATTGGATTGTTTGTTCTTTGGATGTTGAGTTTGCTAAGTTCTTTATAGATTTTGGATACTAGCCCTTTATCTGATATGTCGTTTGCAAATATCTTCTCCCATTCTGTCAGTTGTCTTTTGGTTTTGTGAACTGTTTCCTTTGCTGTGCAAAAGCTTTTGATCTTGATGAAATCCCAATAGTTCATTTTTGCCCTTGCTTCTCCTGCCTTTGCCATTGTTCCTAGGAAGATGTTGCTACGGTTGAGGTCGAAGAGGTTGCTGCCTGCATTCTCCTCAAGGATTTTGATGGATTCCTTTCTCACATTGAGGCCCTTCATCCATTTGGAGTCTATTTCCGTGTGTGGTGTAAGGAAGTGGTCCAATTTCATTTTTCTGCATGTGGCTGTCCAATTTTCCCAGCACCATTTATTGAAGAGGCTGTCTTTTTTCCATTGGACATTCTTTCCTGCTTTGTTGAAGATTAGTTGACCATAGAGTTGAGGGTCGATTTCTGGGCTCTCTATTCTGTTCCACTGATCTATTGTCTGTTTTTGTGCCAGTACCATGCTGTCTTGATGATGACAGCTTTGTAATAGAGCTTGAAGTCCGGAATTGTGATGCCACCAACTTTGGCTTTCTTTTTCAATATTGCTTTGGCTATTCGAGGTCTTTTCTGGTTCCATATAAATTTTAGGATTATTTGTTCCATTTCTTTGAAAAAAATGGATGGTATTTTGATAGGGATTGCATTAAATGTGTAGATTGCTTTAGGTAGCATGGACATTTTCACAATATTTATTCTTCCAATCCAGGAGCATGGAACATTTTTCCATTTCTTTGTGTCTTCCTCAATTTCTTTCATGAGTACTTTATAATTTTCTGTGTATAGATTCTTAGCCTCTTTGGTTAGGTTTATTCCTAGGTATCTTATAGTTTTGGGTACAATTGTAAATGGGATTGACTCCTTAATTTCTCTTTCTTCAGTCTTGTTGTTGGTGTACAGAAATGCAACTGATTTCTGTGCATTGATTTTATATCCTGACATGTTACTGAATTCCTGTACAAGTTCTAGCAGTTTTGGAGTGGAGTCTTTTGGGTTTTCCACATATAGTATCATATCATCTGCGAAGAGTGATTGTTTGACTTCTTCTTTACCAATTTGGATGCCTTTAATTTCTTTTTGTTGTCTGATTGCTGAGGCTAGGACTTCTAGTACTATGTTGAATAGCAGTGGTGATAATGGACATCCCTGCCGTGTTCCTGACCTTAGCGGGAAAGCGTTCAGTTTTTCTCCATTGAGAATGATATTTGCGGTGGGTTTTTCATAGATGGCTTTCATACTATTGAGGTATGTGCCCTCTATCCCTACACTTTGAAGAGTTTTGATCAGGAAGGGATGCTGTACTTTGTCAAATGCTTTTTCAGCACCTATTGAGAGTATCATATGGTTCTTGTTCTTTCTTTTCTTAATCTGTTGTATCACATTGATTGCTTTGCGGATGTTGAACCAACCCTGCAGCCCTGGAATAAATCCCACTTGATCATGGTGAATAATCCTTTTAATGTACTGTTGAATCCTATTGGCTAGTATTTTGGCGAGAATTTTTACATCTGTGTTCATCAAGGATATTGGTCTGTAGTTCTCTTTTTTTGGTGGGATCCTTGTCTGGTTTTGGGATCAAGGTGATGCTGGCCTCATAAAATGAGTTTGGAAGTTTTTCTTCCATTTCTATTTTTTGGAACAGTTTCAGGAGAATAGGAATTAGTTCTTGTTTAAATGTTTGGTAGAATTCCCCTGGGAAGCCGTCTGGCCCTGGGCTTTTGTTTGTTTGGAGATTTTTTTTTTAAATTAATTTATTTATTTTTATTTGCTTATTTACAGCATAACAGTGTTCATTGTTTTGGCATCACACCCAGTGCTCCATGCAGTACGTGCCCTCCCTATTACCCACCACCTGGTTCCTCAACCTCCCACCCCACCCCACCCCCTCCCGCCGCCCCTTCATAACCCTCTGGTTGTTTTTCAGAGTCCATAGTCTCTCATGGTTCATCTCCCCTTCCAGTTTCCCTCAACTCCCTCTCCTCTCCATCTCCCCATGTCCTCCATGTTCTTTGTTATGCTCCACAAATAAGTGAGACCATATGATACTTGACTCTCTCTGCTTGACTTATTTCGCTCAGCATAATTTCTTCCAGTCCCGTCCATGTTGCTACAAAAGTTGGGTATTCGTCCTTTCTGATGGAGGCATAATACTCCATTGTGTATATGGACCACATCTTCCTTATCCATTCATCCGTTGAAGGGCATCTTGGTTCTTTCCACAGTTTGGCGACCGTAGCCATTGCTGCAATAAACATTGGGGTACAGATGACCCTTCTTTTCACTACATCTGTATCTTTGGGGTAAACACCCAGCAGTGCAATTGCAGGGTCATAGGGAAGCTCTATTCTTAATTTCTTCAGGAATCTCCACACTGTTCTCCAAAGTGGCTGCACTAACTTGCATTCCCACCAGCAGTGTAAGAGGGTTCCCCTTTCTCCATGTCCTCTCCAGCACACGTTGTTTCCTGTCTTGCTAATTTTGGCCATTCTAACTGGTGTTAGGTGGTATCTCAATGTTGTTTTAATTTGAATCTCCCTGATGGCTAGTGATGATGAACATTTTTTCATGTGTCTGATAGCCATTTGTATGTCTTCGTTGGAGAAGTGTCTGTTCATATCTTCTGCCCATTTTTTGATATGATTATCTGTTTTGTGTGTGTTGAGTTTGAGAAGTTCTTTGTAGATCCTGGATATCAACCTTTTGTCTCTACTGTCATTTGCAAATATCTTCTCCCATTCCGTGGGTTGCCTCTTTGTTTTGTTGACTGTTTCCTTTGCTGTGCAGAAGCTTTTGATCTTGATGAAGTCCCAAAAGTTCATTTTTGCTTTTGTTTCCTTGGCCTTTGGAGACATATCTTGAAAGAAGTTGCTGTGGCTGATATCGAAGAGGTTACTGCCTATGTTCTCCTCTAGGATTCTGATAGATTCCTGTCTCACGTTGAGGTCTTTTATCCATTTCGAGTTTATCTTTGTGAACGGTGTAAGAGAATGGTCGAGTTTCATTCTTCTACATATCGCTGTCCAGTTTTCCCAGCACCATTTATTGAAGAGACTGTCTTTTTTCCATTGAATATTTTTTCCTGTTTTGTCGAAGATTATTTGACCATAGCATTGAGGGTCCATATCTGGGCTCTCCACTCTGTTCCACTGGTCTATGTGTCTGTTTTTATGCCAGTACCACGCTGTCTTGGTGATCACAGCTTTGTAGTAAAGCTTGAAATCGGGTAACGTGATGCCGCCAGTTTTGTTTTTGTTTTTCAACATTTCCTTAGCAATTCGGGGTCTCTTCTGACTCCAAACAAATTTTAGGATTATTTGCTCCAGCTCTTTGAAAAATATCGGTGGAATTTTGATTGGAATGGCATTAAAAGTATAGATTGCTCTAGGCAGTATAGACATTTTAACAATGTTTATTCTTCCAATCCAAGAGCATGGAACAGTCTTCCATCTTTTTGTGTCTTCTTCAATTTCTTTCATGAGTGTTCTGTAGTTCCTCGAGTACAGGTCCTTTACTTCTTTGGTTAGGTTTATGCCCAGGTATCTTATGGTTTTTGGTGCTATAGTAAATGGAATCGATTCTCTAATTTCCCTTTCTGTATTTTCATTGTTAGTGTATAAGAAAGCCACTGATTTCTGTACATTGACTTTGTATCCTGCCACGTTACTGAATTGCTGTATGAGTTCTAGTAGCTTGGGGGTGGAGTCTTTGGGGTTTTCCATATAAAGAATCATGTCATCTGCGAAGAGAGAGAGTTTGACTTCTTCCTTGCCAATTTGGATACCTTTTATTTCTCTTTGTTGTCTGATTGCTGTTGTTAGAACTTCTAATACTATGTTGAACAAGAGTGGTGAGAGTGGGCATCCTTGTCGTGTTCCTGATCTCAACGGGATGGCTGTGAGCTTTTTCCCATTGAGGATGATATTTGCTGTGGGTCTTTCATAGATAGATTTTATGAAGTTCAGGAATGTTCCCTCTATCCCTATACTTTGAAGCGTTTTCATCAGGAACGGATGCTGGATTTTGTCCAATGCTTTTTCTGCATCAATTGAGAGGACCATGTGGTTCTTCTCTCTTCTCTTATTGATGTGTTCTATCACACTGATTTATTTGCGAATGTTGAACCAACCTTGCAACCCAGGGATGAATCCCACCTGGTCATGGTGGATAATCTTTTGAATGTGCTGCTGGATCCTGTTTGCTAGGATCTTGTTGAGAATCTTTGCATCCATATTCATCAGTGATATTGGTCTGAAATTCTCCTTTTTGGTAGGGTCTTTGCCTGGTTTGGGGATCAGGGTAATGCTGGCTTCATAAAACGAGTCTGGAAGTTTTCCTTCTGCTTCAATTTTTTGGAACAGCTTCAGGAGAATTGGTGTTTGGAGATTTTTGATGACTGTTTCAATCTCCTTACTGGTGATGGGCCTGTTCAGGTTTTCTATTTCTTCCTGGTTCAGTTGTGGTAGTTTATATGTCTCTAGGAATGCATCCATTTCTTCCAGAGTGTCAAATTTGTTGACGTAGAGTTGCTCATAGTATGTTCTTCAAAAGATCAACGAGGAAATAAAGGCCTTAAGTGACACACTGGACCAGATGGACATCAGAGATATATTCAGAATATTTCATCCCAAAGCAACAGAATACACATTCTTCTCTAGTGCACACGGAACCTTCTCCAGAATAGATCACATCCTGGGTCACAAATCAGGTCTCAACCGGTATCAAAAGATTGGGATCATTCCCTGCATATTTTCAGACCACAATGCTCTGAAGCTAGAACTCAATCACAAGAGAAAAGCTGGAAAGAACCCAAATACATGGAGACTAAACAGCATCCTTCTAAAGAATGTTGGGTCAACCGGGAAATTAAAGAAGAACTGAAAAAATTCATGGAAACAAATGATAATGAAAACACAACAGTTCAAAATCTGTGGGACACAGAAATGCAGTCCTGAGAGGAAAATATATAGCAGTACAAGCCTTTCTCAAGAAACAAGAAAGGTCTCAAGTACACAACCTAACCCTAAACATAAAGGAGCTGGAGAAAGAACAAGAAAGAAACCATAAACCCAGCAGGAGAAGAGAAGTCATAAAGATCAGAGCAGAAATCAATGAATTAGAAACAAAAAAAAAAAATAGAAAAAATCAATGAAACTAGGAGCTGGTTCTTTGAAGGAATCAATAAGATTGATAAACCCCGGACCAGACTCATCAAAAAGAAAAGAGAAAGGACCCAAATCATAAAATCATGAATGAAAGACGAGAGATCACAACTAACACCAAAGAAATACACTTGGATGATCTGTCCATTTCAGTGAGGGGAGTGTTCAAGTCCCCTACTATTATCATATTATTATTGATGTGTTTCTTTGACTTTGTTATTAATTGGTTGATATAGTTGGTTGCTCCCACGTTAGGGGCATAGATATTTAAAATTGTTAGATCTTCTTGTTGGACAGACCCTTTGAGTAGGATATAGTGTCCTTCCTCATCTCTTATTATAGTCTTTGGCTTAAAATCTAATTGATCTGATCTAAGGATTGCCACCCCAGCTTTCTTCTGAGGCCCATTAGCATGGTAAATTGTTTTCCACCCCCTCACTTTAAATCTGGAGGTGTCTTCGCGTCTAAAATGAGTTTCTTGTAGGCAACATACTGATGGGTTTTGTTTTTTTATCCATTCTGATACCCTGTGTCTTTTGATTGGGGCATTTAGCCCATTAACATTCAGGGTAACTATTGAGAGATATGAATTTAGTGCCATTATTAGCCTGTAAGATGACTGTTACTGTATATTTCTCTGTACCTTTCTGATCTACTATTTTTAGGCTCTCTCTTTGCTTAGAGGACCCCTTTCAATATTTCCTGTAGAGCTGGTTTGGTGTTTGCAAATTCTTTCAGTTTTTGTTTGTCCTGGAAGCTTTTTATCTCTCCTTCTATTTTCAATGATAGCCTAGCTGGATAGAGTATTCTTGGCTGCATGTTTTTCTCGTTTAGTGCTCTGAATATATCATGCCAGCTCTTCCTGGTCTGCCAGGTCTCTGTGGATAAGTCTGCTGCCAATCTAATATTTTTACCATTGTATGTTATAGACTTGTTTTCCCGGGCTGCTTTCAGGATTTTCTCTTTGTCACTAAGACTTGTCAATTTTACTATTAGGTGACGGGGTGTGGACCTATTCTTGTTGACTTTGAGGGGGGTTCTCTGCATCTCCTGGATTTTGGTGCTTGTTCCCTTTGCCATATTAGGGACATTCTCTCCAATAATTCTCTCCAATAGACCTTCTGCTCCCCTCTCTGTTTCTTCTTCTTCTGGAATCCCAATTATTCTAATGTTGTTTCATCTTATGGTGTCACTTATCTCTCGAATTCTCCCCTCATGGTCCAGTAGCTGTTTGTCCCTCTTTTGTTCGGCTTCTTTATTCTCTGTCATTTGGTCTTCTATATCACTAATTCTTTCTTCTGCCTCATTTATCCTAGCAGTGAGAGCCTCCATTTTTGATTGCACCTCATTAATAGCTTTTTTGATTTCAACTTGGTTAGATTTTAGTTCTTTCATTTCTCCAGAAAGGGCTTTAATATCTCCAGAGAGGGTTTCTCTAATATCTTCCATGCTTTTTTCGAGCCTGGCTAGAATGTTCAGAATCGTCATTCTGAACTATTGATCTGACATATTACCAATGTCTGTGTTGATTAGGTCCCTAGCCTTCGGTACTGTCTCTTGTTCTTTTGTTTGTGGTGATTTTTTCCGCCTTGTCATTTTGTCCAGATAAGAGGATATGAAGGAGCAAATAAACTACTAAAAGGGTGGAAAAGATCCCAGAAAAATGCGCTGTACCAAATGAGAAGAGACCCCAAATTGTGGGGAGGTGAAAGGGGATAAAAAGAGGTTCAGAAAAAAAAATTTAAAAATAAAACAAATAAAAAAATATAAAAAAGAAAGAAAAAATATATATATTTAGATAAACTAGTCAAAAAACGTTAAAAAAGAAAAGGGTAAAAGTTCTAAAAATTTTAGCAGAAGAAGAAAAAAGAAAAAAATTTGAACAAAGAAAAAAAAATTGAAGTAGGCGCAAGACTAAAGAATCATGGGGAGAAAGCCATGAGTTCCGTGCTTTGCTTTCTCCTCCTCTGGAATTGGGCTGCTGTCTTAGGAATTGAACCTACTTTCCTTGATAGATGAACTTCGTCCTGGCTGGATATTTTGTTGATCTTCTGGGGGAGGGGCCTGTTGTAGTGACTCTCAAGTGTCTTTGCCCAAGGTGGGATTGCACCACCCTTACCGGCGGCTGGACTAAGTAATTGGCTCGGGTTCACTTTGGGGAGCTTCTGTTCCCTGAATGCTTTCTGTAGAGTTCTGGAGGACGGGAATGAAAATGGCGGCCTCCCAGTCTCTGGCCCAGAGTTGCCGAGAGCCGGGGGCCCCACTCCTCAGTGCGCCCCCAGAGGAGAGCACCCAATCACTCCCGTATCCCCAGCCTCTAGCCGCGCTCTGAGCTCACCCAGGCCGCGACCAGTTCAAGGTAACCCTGAGCTGAGAGTTCAGTCCTTGGCTCTGTCTCTGCAGCTGGATTCTCCGTTCTAATACCTGCGAGCTCTGTGACACTCCGACACCCCCGATCCTTCTGAGACCCTGCGGGACCTGGGGCCACGCTGACCCCGTGTGGGTTTCACCCTGGTTTAGCCTCTGGAGCAATGTCCCTCAGTGGAACAGACTTTTAAAAGTTCTGATTTTGTGCTCCATTCCTCCACCGCTTGCCGGGAGCCGGCCCCTCCCCCCGCGGTCTATCTTTCTGTCGTTTTAGATTCACTTCTCCACCAGTCCTACCTTTCAGAGAGTGGTTGATTTTCTGTTTCTAGAGTTGCTGTTCTTCTTCTCTATTGATCTCCCGTTGGATTTGTAGGTGTTTGCAATGTTTAGATAAGCTATTGAGCTGATCTCCTGCTACCTGATGTAGTCTCAGCCTGCTACTTCTCTGCCATCTTGACTCCACTCCCTCAGTGGCTTTCTTATACACTAACAATGAAAATACAGAAAGGGAAATTAGAGAATCAATTCCATTTACTAGAGCACCAAGAACCATAAGATACCTGGGAATAAACCTAACCAAAGAGGTAAAGGATCTGTACTCGAGGAACTACAGAACACTCATGATAGAAATTGAAGAAGACACAAAAGAAGGAAGACCATTCCATGCTCTTGAATCAGAAGAATAAACATTGTTAAAATGTCTATACTGCCTAGAGCAATCTATACATTTCATGCCAGTCCAATCAAAATTCCACCGGTATTTTTCAAAGAGCTGGAGCAAATAATCCTAAAATTTGTATGGAATCAGGAGAGACCCCGTATTGCTAAGGAAATGTTGAAAAACAAAAACAAAACTGGCGGCATCACGTTACCCGATTTCAAGCTTTACTACAAAGTTGTGATCACCAAGAGTATGGTACTGGCATAAAAACAGACACCTAGACCAGTGGAGCAGAGTGGAGAGCCCAGATATGGGGTTCTCAATTCTATGTTCAAATAATCTTCGACAAAACAGGAAAAAATATACAATGTAAACGAGACAGTCTCTTCAATAAATGGTGCTGGGAAAACTGGACAGCGATATGTAGAAGAATGAAACTTGACCATTCTCTTACACTGTACACAAAGAGAAACTCAAAATGGATAAAAGACCTGAATGTGAGACAGGAATCCATCAGAATCCTAGAAGAGAACATAGGCAGGAACCTCTTCGATATCAGCCACAGCAACTTCTTTCAAGATATGTCTCCAAAGGCCAAGGAAACAAAAGCGAAAATGAACTTTTGGGACTTCATCAAGATCAAAAGCTTCTGCACAGCAAAGAAAACAGTCAACAAAACAAAAAGGCAACCCACAGAATGGGAGAAGATATTTGCAAATGACAGTACAGACAAAAGGTTGATATACAGGATCTATAAAGAACTCCTCAAACTCAACACACACAAAACACATAATCATATCAAAAAATGGGCAGAAGATATGAACAGACACTTTTCCAATGAAGACATACAAATGGCTATCAGACACATGAAAAAATCCTCATCATCACTTGCCATCAGGGAGATTCAAATTAAAACCACATTGAGATACCACCTGACACCAGTTCGAATGGCCAAAATTAGCAAGACAGGAAACAACGTGTGTTGGAGAGGATTTGGAGAAAGGGGAACCCTCTTCCACTGTTGGTGGGAATGCAAGTTGGTGCAGCCACTTTGGAGAACAGTGTGGAGATTCCTCAAGAAATTAAAAATAGAGCTTTCCTGTCACCCTGCAATTGCACTGCTGGGTATTTACCTCAAAGATACAGATGTAGTGAAAAGAAGGACCATCTGTGCCCCAATGTTTATAGCAGCAATGGCCATGGTTGCCAAACTGTGGAAAGAACCAAGATGCCCTTCAACGGATGAATGGATAAGAAAGAGTGGTCCATATACACAATAGAGTATTATGCCTCCATCAGAAAAGATGAATACCCAACTTTTGTATCCACATGTACAGGACTGGAAGATATTATGCTGAGTGAAATAAGTCAAGCAGAGAGGGTCAAGTATCATATGGTCTCACTTATTGGTGGAGCATAACAAAGAACATGGAGGACATGGGGAGATGGAGAGAAGGGAGTTGAGGGAGATTGGAAGGGGAGATGAACCATGAGAGACTATGGACTCTGTAAAACAACCAGAGGGTTTTGAAGGGGTAGGGGGTGGGAGGTTGAGGAACCAGGTGGTGGGTAATAGGGAGGGCATGTACTGTATGGAGCACTGGGTTTGGTGCAAAAACAATGAAAACTGTTATGCTGAAAATAAAAAAAAAGTGGAAAAATATTTAAAAATTTTTAAATTAAAAAAAAAAGAAATATACAGTTTATCCTCTTTCCTAAGTCTTATCTTCCCTCTTGCTATAAAAGGTATTAACAAACTTTTTCTGTGAAAGGACAGATAGTAAATATTTCAGGCTTTGTGGACCATACACAGGCTCTGTCACGATTATGTCTTTTTTCTTTCTTTTCTTTAAACAATGATTTTAAAATGTAAAAAGCATTCTTAAGCCTCTGGCCATAAAAATACAGTGAGCTGAACTTGATCTGTGAGTTGCAGTTTGTTGACCCCTGTTCCATAATTTAAAAATCCTTTCATTATTCTTTTAGCAGGACACATTTCCCTGACTCCTTGTAACTAGGCAAGATTAATTTCTGTCCTCTTTCCTTCAGACTGGAATGTAGGCCTAGTGGTGCACCATCTTGGCCATGGGTCCAAGGAGAGCATGGCAGAGGTGGGAGAGTGTCTAGAGGAAGGAAGGCAGACCTCCATGGCACCATAGGATGCTGTAACATTCCCACAACTCACAGAACAGCGTTGACATACCAACTAGACTTTGATGTGAGAGAAAAGTAAATTTCTATCCAGTTGATGTTACTAACCTGAAGCCAAATCTATTTTTGAAAAATCCACTTTCAAGGGGACAGATTTCATAACCCAAAGGATCTTAAGTTAATGAGTCAGAAGTTCATAATCATGTCATGGTTGTCATTAAAATTAACTAGTTCTCTAGTAATTACTAATTGCTTCCATCTCTCATTTTCATGATAAAATCTGGCATTCTTCACTCAAGAATACAGAAATTTTTACAGATTATTTATTTATTTATTTATTTATTTATTTATTTATTTATTTGACAGAGATCACAAGTAGGGGAGGGGGGGTGCAAGTTCTCTGCCAAGCAGAGAGCTGGATGTGGGACTCAATCCCAGGATCCTGGGATCATGACCCGAGGTGAAGGCAGAGGCTTTAACCCACTGAGACACCCAGGCGCCCTACGAATACAGAACTTTTAATGCTGTTTCATTAGATTTTAAAATTCTTTTCATAGTTTAGTAGAAAAATCCCAGTAGCATTGTTTCAATGCCATGTTTAGCAAGCTGTTGGTTTTCTGCCTGGTTTCTCCTAAGATGACAGGGCTGTTTGTGTGTGAGGATATACAGAGCTATGAGCCTTCACTTATACATCATAGCTTGAGGCATGAAGGACACAGTGACTACTCGTAAGGCCCTTGATCAAGTTTCCCTCATTGCCAGGGAGGCAAAGATTGCAGAGGACTAGTAATGAGACTGCAGCTGTGATCAAAAACCACCCAAAGAACAAGAGCCCAGGACCTGATGGATTCCCTGGGGAATTCTACCAAGCCTTCAAAGATATGATACCTATTCTCCTGAACCTGTTTCAAAAAAATAGAAACAGAAGGAAAACTTCCAGACTCTTTCTACAAAGCCAGTATTACCCTGGTCCCCAAACCAGGCCACGTCCCCATCAAAAAGGAGAATTTCAGACCAATATCCCTGATGAATATGGATGCCAAGATTCTAAACAGGTTCCTAGCAAATAGGATCCAACAGTACATTAAAAAGATTGTCCACCATGACCAGGTGGGATTTTTCCCTGGGATGCAAGTGTGCTTCAACATTCACAAATAACCAATGTGACAGAATAAATAAGAGAAGAAAAAAGAACCACATGGTCCTCTCAGTTGAAGCAGAAAAGCATTTGACAAATACAGCATACTTTCCCAATTAAAACTCTTCAAAGTATAGGGATCCAGGAAACAGTCAACTTCCTAAAATCTATCTATGAAAAACTCACAGCAAGTATCATTCTCAATGGGGGAAAAGCTGGCAGCCTTCCCTTTGAGATCAGGAACATAACAAGGATGCCCACTCTTGCCACCATTGTCCAACATAGCACTAGAACTCCTAGCAACAGCAATCAGAAAGCAAAAAGCAATAAAAGGTATTCAAATTGGTAAAGAATCATGTCATCTGCAAAGATGACATCTGCAAAAATGACATGATACTTTATGTGGAAAACCCAAAAGACTCCACCCCCAAATTGCTGGAACTCATACAGCAATTCAGAAATGTGGCAGGGTACAAAGTCAGTGCACAGGAACCAGTTGCTTTCTCATACACTAATGATGTGAGAATCAATTCCATTTCCTATAGCACCAAGAACCATAAGATGCCTTGGAATAAATCTAACCAAAAATGTAAAGGATCGGTACCTAAGGAACTATAGAACACTCATGAAAGAAACTCAAGAAGACATAAAAAGATGAAAAGCATTCCATGCTCATGGATCAGAAGAATAAACATTGTTAAAATGTCTATATATAAATGCCCAGAGAAATCTATGCTTTCAATGCCATCCTGATTTAAATACAGACCATTTTTCAGAGTGCTGGAACAAACAATCCTAAAATGTGTATGGAACCATAAAAGACCCGAAACACCAAGGAAATGTTGAAAAAGAAAAACAAACCTGGGGGCATCACGTTGCCTGACTTCAAGCTGTATTACAAAGCTGTGATCACCAAGACAGCATGGTACTGGCACAAAAACAGACACACAGACCAGTGGAACAGAATAGGGAGCCCAGATATGGACCCCCAACACTACGGTCAACTAATCTTTGACAAAGCAGGAAAGAATGTCCAATGGAAAAAAGACAGTCTCTTCAATAAATGGTGCTGTGAAAATTGGACAGCTATATACCAAAGAAATAAATGACCATTCTCTTAAATCATAAACAAAGATAAACTCAAAATAGATGAAAGACCTCAATGTGAGATAGGAACCCTTCAAAACCCTACAGGAGAATGTAGGCAGTAACCTCTTCAACATCAGCCACAGCAACTTCTTTCAAGACACGTCTCCACAGGCAAGGGAAACAAAAGTGAAAATGAACTTTTGGGACTTCATCAAAATGAAAAACTTCTGCACAGCAAAGGACACAGTCAACAAAAGAAAGAGGCAACCCACGCAGTGCGTTGCATATTTGCAAATGACACTACAGACAAAGGTCTGATATCCAAGATCTGTATAGAATTTCTCAAACTCACCACTCAAGAAACAAATAAGCCAATCAAAAAATGGACATAAGACACGAGCAGACAATTCTCCAAAGAAGACCTACAGGTGGCTAACAGAAATGTGAAAAAGTGTTCATCATCATTATCCATCAGGGAAATTCAAATCAAAACCACATTGAGATACCACCTCACACCAGTTAGAATGGCAAAAATTGACAAGGCAAGCAACACCGAATGTTGGAGAGGATGTGGAGAAAAGGGACCCCCCTTGCACTGTTGGTGAGAATGCAAGTTTGTATGACCACTTTTGCAAACATCTTGTAAGTTTTAAGAAAATTAAAAATAGAGACATCCAGCAATTGCACTGGGTATTTATCCCAAAGATACAGATGTAGAAGGACCTCATGAACCCCAAATGTTCATAGCAGCAATGTCCACAGTAGCCAAACTGCGGAAAGAGCCAAGATGCCTTTCAACAGATGAATGGGTAAGGAAGATGTGGTCCATATACACAATGGAATATTACATCTCTATCAGAAAGGATGTATATCCAACTTTTGTATCAACATGAATGGGACTGCAAGAGATTATGCTGACTGGAATAAGTCAAGCAGAGAAAGTCAATTATCGTATGGTTTCACTTACTTGTGGAACATAGGGAATAGCATGGAGGACATTAGGAGAAGGAAAGGAAAATGAAGGGGGGAAATGGAGTGGGAGATGAAGCATGAGAGACTATGGACACTGGCAAACAAACAGAGTTTTAAAGGGAAGGTGGGTGGGGGGATGGGCTAGCCCAGTGATGGATATTAAGGAGATCAAGTATTGCATGGAGCACTGGGTGTTATACACGAACAATAAATCAGGGAACACTACATCAAAAACTAATAATATACTAATAATATACCCTAGCCAGACTCATCAAAAACAAAAGAGAAGGACCCCACTAGACAAATCATAAATGAAAGAGGAGAGATCTCAACCAACACTGAAAAAGAATTAAAAAGGTATAAGAAAATACTTTGAAAAATTACATGCCAACAAATTAGGCAATATGGAAAAAAATAGACGAATTCCTAGAAACATATAAACTACCAAAACTGAAACAGGAAGAAAGAGAATAGTGGAGCAGACCCATAACCAGGAAAGAAATTAAATCAGTAATCTAAAATCTTCCAGGGCCAGATGGCTTCCAGGGGAATTCCAACAGACAGTTAATGAAGAGTTACTACCTATTCTTCTAATGCTGTCCCAAAAAATAGAAATGAAAAGAAAACTTCCAAAAACTTCCAAACGCATTCTACAAAGCCATCATTACTTTGATCCCCAAACCAGACAAAGACCCCAGTAAAGAAGAATTACAGACCAGTACCCCAATGAACATGGATGGAAAAATTCTCAATAAAATACTAGCAAATCTAATTCAACAATACATTAAAAGAATTATCAATCATGATTAAGTGAGATTTATTCCTGAATTGCAGGGCTGGTTCAGTATTTGCAAGTCAGTCACTGTGATTCAACACATTAATTAAAGTAGGGTATGTGCTATGGAGAGTGCTGTGAAGTGTGTAAACCTGGCAATTCACAGACCTGTACCCCTGGGGATAAAAATACATTATATGTTTATAAAAAAAAAAGAAATAAATAAAAAATTTTAAAAAGAGAAAGTATAAGAACAATTTTATGATCCTCTCAATAGCTACCAAAGAAGCATTTGATAAAATACATTATCCTTTCCTGATAAAGACCCTCAACAGTGTAGGGATAGAGAAAAATACCTCAGCATCATAAAGGGCACATATAAAAAAACCCACAGTTAATATAATCCTCAATGGGGAGAAACAGAGCTTTTCAGGAGTCAGGAACACAACAGGGATGTCCACTGTCACCATTAGTGTTAATATAGCACTGGAAGTCACAGCCTCAGCAATCAGACAACAAAAAGAATTAAGGACATCAAAATCAGCAAGGTAGACATCAAAAATTTCACTATCTGCAGATGATCTGGTGCTCTATGTAAACAGATCAATGAAACTAGGAGCTAGTTCTTTGAAAGAATTAATGAGATTGATAAATCCCTGGCCAGATTTATCAAAAATAAAACAGGAAGGACCCACTAAATAAATCATGAATGAAAGAGGAGCGATCACACCAACACCATAGAAATACAATTATGAGAATAAATTATGAGAAATTATATGCCAACAAATTAGGCAATTGGGAAGATATGGACACATGCCTACAAACATAAACTACCAAAATGGAAACAGGAATAAATAGGAATCTGAACAGACCCATAACCAACAAAGAAATTGAAGCAGTAGTCAAAAGTCTGAACAAATGAGTCCAGGACTAGATGGCTTCTCGGGGAATTCTACCAAACATTTAAAGAATTAATACCTATTCTTCTGCAACTGTTCTAAAAAATAAAAAATAGGAAGAAAATTTATAAATTTATTCTATGAGGGCAGCATTTCATTAGTGTCATATTCTTGATTTCAGCTCAGGCCTTGATCCTAGGGTTGTGAGACTGGGCCCTCAATCAGGCTGTGTGCTCAGTGCAGAGTTCACTTGGGACTCTCTGTCCCTCTGCCCCTCATCCCACACTCTCTGTCTCCTTCTCAAATAAATAAATCTTTTTTAAAAAAAGAACTTATCAAACTCAATGCCCAAAAAATCATAACACTGAGATCATCTAAGTTATGAACTGGGCAGAAGACATGAACAAATATTTCTCCAAAGAAGACATGCAAATGGCCAACTGACACATGAAAAAATATTCCATATTACTGGGCATCAGGAAATACAAATCCAAAATCCTATGAGATACTACCTTACACCTGTCAGAATGGCTAAAATGAACAGGAAACAACAGATGTTGGCAAGGATTTGGAGAAAGGGGAAACTTCCTGAACTGTTGGTGGGAATGCAAACTGGTGCAACACTCTGGAAAGCTTATGGAATTTCCTCAAAAAGTAAAAAAATAGAACTACTATATGACCCAGCAATTGCACTACTGGGTGTTTATCCACAGGATACAAACAGAGTGATTTAAAGGGACACCTGCTCTCCAATGTTCATAGCAGCAATATCCACAATAGCCAAACTATAGATAGAGCTCAGATGCCCATCAACAGATGGATAAAGTAGATGTTATATATACATACAGGGGAATATTACTCAGCCATCAAAAAAAGAATGAAATCTTGCCATTTGTAATGATAGGGATGGAACTAGAGGGTATTGTGCTAAGTGAAATAAGTCAGCCAGAGAAAGACAAATACCATATGATTTCACTCATGTGTGGAATTTAAGAAACTAAACAGAAGAACCTAAGGGAAGGAAAAGAAAAACAAGACAAAATCAGAGAGGGAGACAAACCATATGGGACTCTTAACCATAGGCAACAAATTGAGGATTGCTGGAGGGTAAGTGGAAAGGGGGATAAGGTAAGGGGATGACAGGCATGAAGGAGGGCACATGATGGAAGGAGTACTGGGTGTTGTATGCAACCAATGAATCCCTGACCCCTACCTTAGAAACTAATAATACACTGTAGTTCATTAGTTGATTTTAATTTAAAAAAGAAAAAAAAAAGCATCCCTGTGTGCTTTGGGTTTTAAATCACCTACCTGGGGCAAAAGGGATATAATCACATTTTTTTCTACTGTATTACATTCTTCAATGAGAATGATAGATTGTATCTTGTTTAAAAATGAAATAGTGCAAGAGCAGTAACACTAAGGTGATCATCTGTAATGTTCCCAACTAGAAGGATGGGAAATTATATATAACTGTTACCAAGGAAACAAGTAAAATTGTGTGTAAATTATCAAGCAGTTTAATAACTAGAAAATTAGAAGAAAAAAACTTCCCAGATGGAACCAAAACACATTGTGCCACCTATGACAGATGTAATCAAGGATCAAAACTGAAAAAGATGTTATATATATATAACTCAAAAAGGGTCACAAGTAGCCAGCTATTTCAATTCTTGGCAGACAGCATTTTTAAATTATCATAGGGTGAATACTCAGTTCTTGAGGAACTGACATATTTACTCATCAGTTATATATCTCATGTCTACCCCCAGCTAAGTTACACATGGGTCTTTTCCCTGAAAAATCTGTTGTAACTTTAACACTAATTCAGTTGAGTAGAGAGGGAGGGTAGAGATGGGCAAGAAGAACAAATAAAGACAAATACGAAAAGATAAAGAACAAACAAAAGAAGCTATTGGAAGGCACAGCTTACAGGCAACACGCAGACCTAACTGATCTGAAATGGCCTGGATGAAAGGGAGCCAGTAGAAGCTCATGGGCATTTCTGACTGCGGCTCTCTGAGGCCATCCTCCCTCATCTGCTGTGAGACTCACAGCCCACCCTGACCCTGAGGAATAAAGGCAACCCTGGGATTATTCTCTTGCAATTGCAAGGAAGTCGAAACATCCTGGAAAACACCGAAGATGGTGGTGGTAACTGGTATGGAGAGCTGAGCTCAAGGGGCAGGAGGCTCATCCTTCCAGAGATGTGGCTGAAGGATGTGGAGTGTGGGAGCTTCTGAGATTTCTCCCACCAAGGTGCCTGCCGGTTAATGCCACGCTGGCAGAAGCACAGACCTACATCCCGGGCTCTGAAGACTTTGGAAGCATAAGCAGGGCAGAAAACCTAAGGTGAATGCTCTGACCAGGTAATACCTAGGAAGCCACAAAGTGGAAATATGCTTCCTCGATCAGCCCTGCCGGAGGAATCTGCCTGAATTGATGACTCTTTTTCTGTTTTGACAACATGGCCACTTAAAGCAAATTTCTAAATCTTTCAAGACTTGGGGACTACACAGTTACCCGAAGACAGGCTAAAGTTCTCTCTCTTTTGGCTCCCTGCCTTCAGAATCTAGGTCACTGCTAGAAACATGGGACAACTTCCCAGGTCAGCGTATGAGCTGAGTTTTCAGGCTGTGGAGGTCTAATTTAGAAGGTGGAGGCCAGGGGCCACTTCTGGTCACTGCTGCTTGGGAAGCAGGGACCCAAACTTGAAGCACTTGTGGCTTTCCCTAGCAGTAGCAATTACAACCACCTTCTCCTGGCTCTGAATTATACATGTGACCCCAAGCACCAGTGGGGCTTTTTCTAAGGGAAGACAAACTGTCATGAATATTGGTGTGTGCCTGAGGGTGTGTGTGTGTGTGTGTGTGTGTGTGTGTGTGTGTGTGTGTGTTTGTGTGTGTGTGTGTGTAGTCTTCAGCTGCAGATACACAAGCCCCACCAGACAGTGAGAGATAAGTTGAATGCAGCAGCCCCTGGCCAGCAGCAGCCCCTGGCCACCTCCTTTCAGTCCTTTCTTAAGCCCAGCTGCTCTCTCCAGCTTTTGTTTCTCCCCAACCCTCCTGAAAAATAAAGCACCAAGTTGCCAGCTGTGGCAGCCCTGGGTGCAAAGGAACCTCGTAGCCCCTACCTTGAGAGCTTTTCAATCTTCATAAAGCTAAAGACATCCTGCAGGCAGCCAGGCACCCCGAGCTTGGAGGCTGTGGTGCCCCTTCTCAGGCAGGCAATGGGCAGCAACCAGCAACAGTGGCCCCATAGCCCAGGCCTCTCTGTACGTCTGGCTCTAGCTATGGTTGTGTTATGCCCAAGTTTTCATGTCTGAAAGACCACCAAGGAGCCAAGCACCGATGCAATCACACGAGGGTTTATTTAGAAAGCTTAAGCTTGGGCCCAAGTATACTTGATGCAGTGGAGTAGGGACTTGGACCCCAAACCAGATTACAGTCAGAATTTTTAAAGGCAGAGTAGGGGGTGAACTCAGCATTGGGTGAGGACAAAGAGGGGGTTCAGAAGGGCTCTCAGGGTAAAGAAGACTGTCAGGATATTGGAGGCCTGGTTACCATCAAGCCAAGGCTGTTTTCCCACTAATGAGGCACTAACATGAAGACAATTGAGAGTTTCCTGGTGGAATGTCACATTCCTCCTATCAAGCATCCTTCTTAGTGAGATTTAACCCTGGGATGTTTGTAAACTGGGGAGACTCCTTTCTTTCAGGATTGTGATTTCTGCAAGTTAACTATTTGTTCACACATACTAGAGAGGGGAGGGGAGCAGTTGGAGAGGTGGTGCAAGGTGCCGGCTTTTGCTTTGTCATGAGGCCTGTACTTATGTCAGGGCCAGACTTGAGGTGGATACAGCCTTATTTCTCTTGGCCTCCAAATTTCCCCCTCTCAGAGGAACCTAAGGAAGGACCCAATCATGGGTCTTGGCTGGACTCAGCAATAAGGTCCAGTGGTTGGCATTGCTGTCTGAGTACCATGAGATGAATTTCACTGATTCTCAAGATTAACTAATCTGTTGATAATGCAGGGCCCAAAGGTAAAGAGGAGAAGGGGGATAATGAGGGTTACTTTTTATTCCATGCACCGGTGTAAGAAGAGGGCACAGCAGGGGGAGACAAGATGGCAGGGAAGTAGGAGGAGGCACTGTTTCAACCTGTACCCTAAAGTGAGCTCATTACCTACCAAAGAACTCCAATCACCCATGAAATCAGCCTGAGATCAGAATTATACACATCTGGATCTCTACAGGGGCAGAAGACATGAATGTGCAGGTAAAGCAGAGTGGGAATGTTGGACTGATATCAGAAGATAAACAAAAGGGAGAGGGAGCCACCAGAGGTGACTGATTGGAAAGTAATACCCCAATATGAGAGTGCCCTGTGACTGAGGATGAGCATTAACTGGGAGTCTGGTTGAAAGCACTCAAAAAGAGCAAAAGATGATGGGGGGAAATTGCAGGAATTGGGGCGGTTAGGGAAAGGGGCTTAAGTCCCTGGACCCAGGACAGGTTCCCAGGTGCTGAGCCAGAGAGTGTGTGGCAGAGAAATCAGGTCTTGGTCCCTGAGCTGCCAGCGTCCCAGAGAATGCATGGGGTCCTGTGAGGGACTGGGATCCTCGCCAGATGGCAGAACCTGAGACGCACACACCCAACACCCACCCCCGGGAGAGGGGCACACAAGCCCGGCGCTCTTAGACCCAGTGCGCGCCACCAAATGCTCTCGGACTGGAAAGACCAGGCACTCCCAGCCTGGGCCAGCAGGAAAATCTCAGTGTGTGATCACTGCTTGGAATCTCTCTGGCAGTCTGGAGCTGCCCAGACAGATGCCGCCATCATGGTTTTAGGTACAAGGAGGAGATCCTGCATCCCCAGGGACCAAGACTCAGAACCTGCTCTGCCAGCAGCTCTGCAACACACACAGGGAGCAATCTGAGGCTTCTCTCTGAGAGGGAGGGCAGGGTACAGTTTGCTTTCCTATAAACCTCCATAAAGCATCAAAAACGGTCAGGCGAGAGAAAAAAAAAATGGACAAACAAGCATAAAAACCTCCAGAGAACAAAAGCCTGAAAAACCAGTTCCACAGTCCACCCCCTTGAGGGGCACAGGAGGACTTAACTCAGGGAACATCATTGACTGAAAACCCACTTGGCAGGCCCCTCCCCCAGAAAACCAACCAGGAAGGAAGAAAAAAAAAATGACAAGAGAACAACCATGACTACTTCATAGATACAACTTTTATTTTTAACTTGTTTCTGTTGGGGCCGGGCAGGAAGGGAAACTCTTCAAGATGGCGGATACCCCAAAATGGCCGAGGTTCCCATCATCACCTCCTCTCGGGATGCCAATGGATCAATGATCTGCTGACAGCTCGACGCAGGCCCCTACACCTCTCCTTTTGGACTTCCCCAACCGAACCCAATACCCCTCAAACCCCAGAAAAGGAAGTAACTCTGACTGGTCAGATTACAATCCTTCCTTTGCATAGAGGAAGTAACTCTGACTGGTCAGATTACAATCCTTCCTTTGCATAGAGGAAGTAACTCTGACCGGTTGGATTACAATCCTTCCTTTACATAGAGGAAGTAACCTTAACTGGTCATTTTACAATCCTCCCTTTGCATATGAGCTGACCAATAGGAAACCGTTCTGCTTTTCAACTTTATGTAAACCTCTGCCACCTTGTCTTGCGCGCGACTTCCCTAACTCACTGCCCTCTTTTGAGTCGCGGAACCTCGCCCAAGGGTGCCCACAATAAAGATCTGTTCTCGGATCCTCGCTGAGGATGATGAGACCTTGGTGGTCTCATTTCCAGTTAGTTACTGAGAAACCTGACAGTTTCCACTATTCTGGTTCATTCTTTATATATGTATATAGATAATTTTTTAACCTATTTACCATCACAGTGAGATGTCCAGTACATCAAATTCCATAATAACCTTCTAAACTGAATTTTTGATACAGACACTCGTGTTTTTCTTTTGCTTTTCTATTTTTTTATTTCTTTTAATTTTAGTTAATTTAATTAATTTTTATTTTCTAATATTCATATACAGTTAAACTTCAAGGTAACCCCCTTTCCCCAAGGAATGCTACCCCTACAGTTAAACCAATTTTTAATCCCGCTTTATCTTAGGAAAGTTGAGTCGTTTAACAAAGATACCAAGATACATCCAGGGAGAATAAAAATAAACTTCCTCGCCCACACTGAGAATTTATAACCACTCTCCCAACTTTTTCTTCCACCAGTGTTTCTGTGTATTTGTGTTTGTCCTGATAGTATATAAATCTTATACTTGGGGTTCTTTTTGATGAGGTTCTTCCTTTTTTTACTTATATCTATATATTTTTTCCATTGTCATATACTTTTATCAGTCTTTTTGTTTGTTTTTCTTTGTATACTTCATAAATCTTACCTTGGAGCCCATTTGGGCTGAGCCTTCTCTTTTATCTTCCCTTTCTTCCCTGTCTCTCTCTCTCTCTATTTTTTTTTCTTTTTCTTTTCTTTTTTCTCTCATTTGGGTGGGGAATCCTGATTGCTCAGAAGCCTTCCAGGGTGCACCTTGACTGCACCATGGTCAACACATTCAGCTATATCCATTCAGTCATCTCTCACCAAAATGACTAGAATGGGGAAAGCCCAACAGAAGAAAAATACAGAGGATAGACCTTTTGCAACAGAGCTAATGGCTATTGACATAGACAATATGTCAGAAAAGGAATTCAGACTAACAATTATCCAGGCAATAGCTAGGTTGGAGAAAGCCATGGATGACCAAACAGAATTGATTAGGGCAGAACTGAAAGCCACCAGGAATAATGTTCACAAAGCTCTCAATGAGTTCCAATCTAACCTAAATTCTCTAAAAGCTAGGGTAACTGAGACAGAAGATATAATTAGTGATTTGGAGGACAAACAGATAGAGATAAAGATCAGGAGGAGCCTGGAACAAACAGCTCAGAAGCCATGAAACAGAATCAGGGAAATAAATAATGCCATGAAATATTCCAACTTCAGAATTATTGGAATCCCTGAAGGAGAGGAGAAAGAAAAAAGTCTAGAAGATATAGTGGTAAAAGTTCTACATAAAAATTTTACCAATCTCACTAATGGAACCAACATTCATGTACTAGAGGCAGAACGGTCTCTGCCCAAGATTATAGATTCTAAAAAAAACATCATGGCACCTGATAGTAAAACTGAAAAATCATAACTGTAGATACAATCTCTTGAAAGCCACTAGGACAAAGAGGCTCCTTACCTACAGAGGAAAGCCATCAGAATAATGTCAGACCTCTCCACAGAGAACCAGCAAGACAGAAAGTGATGGAAAGATATATTCAGGTTACTAAATGAGAAGAACATGCAGCCAAGAATACTTTATCCAGCAAGACTGACATTCAAAATGGATGGAGAGATAAAGAGTTTCCAGACCTGCAAGGCTTAAAAGACTATGCAACAACCAAGCTGACACTGCAGGAAATATTAAGGGGGGTTCTATAAAAGAGAAAAAATCCTAAGAATATCATTGAACAGAAATATAGAGACAATCTACAGACAGAAAGACTTCAAAGGTAACATGATGGCAATCAAAACATATATATCAAGAATCACTCTCAATGTCAATGGCTGCTATGTGCGCATAAAATGACAAAGGGTTGCAGATTGGATAAAACGACAGGACCCATCCATATATTGTCTAAGAGAGACCTATTTTGAAACTAAAGATGCACCCAGACTGAAAGTGAAGGGATGGAGCAGCATCTTTCATGCCAATGGGCCTCAAAAGAAGGCCGGGGTAGCGATTCTCATATCAGATAAATTAGATTTTAAATTAAAGACTGTAGTCAGGTACAGAAGGACACTACACAATTCTTAAAGGGACTATCCACCAAGATGATCTAACAATTGTAAATATCTATGCCCACAAATATGAGAGCAGCCAATTACATAAGAAATTATTAATCAAGAGAAAGAGTCATATTGATAAGAATACATTAATAGTAGGAGATCTTAACACGCCTCTCTCAGTAATAGACAGATCATCAAAGCAGAAAATTAATAAAGAAACAAGAGCATTGAATGAAACATTGGACCAGATGGGCCTCATAGATATATACAGAATATTCCACCCAAAAACAACAGAATACTCATTCTTCTCAAGTGCACATGGAACCTTCTACAGAATAGGCCACATACTGGGTCACAAAGCAGGATTCAACCGATACCAAAAGACTGACATTATTCCCTGCATATTCTCCGATCACAATGCTTTGAAACTGGAACTCATCACAAGGAAAAGTTCAGAAGGAACTCAAACACCTGGAAGCTAAAGACCATCTTGCTTAAGAATGCTTGGATCAACCAGGAGATCAAAGATGAACTGAAACAATTCATGGAAACTAATGAGAATGAAGACACTTCGGTCCAAAACCTATGGGATACAGCAAAGGCGGTTCTAAGGGGGAAATATATAGCCATCCAAGCCTCCCTCAAAAACATTGAAAAATCCAGAATACACCAGCTGTCTCTACACCTTAAAGAACTGGAGAATCAACAACAAATCAAACCAACTCCACATGCAAGAAGGGAAATAATCAAGATTAGAGCAGAGATCAATGAGGTAGAAAAGAGAGATACAGTAGAACGTATCAATGAAACTAGAAGCTGGTTTTTTGAAAGAATCAATAAGATCGATAAACCATTGGCCACACTAATCCAAAAGAAAAGAGAGAAAGCCCAAATTAATAAAATTATGAATGAAAAGGGAGAGATCACAACTAACACCAAGGAAATAGAAACAACCATCGGAAGTTATTATCAACAGTTATATGTCAATAAGCTAAGCAACCTAGATGAAATGAATGCATTCCTGGAAAACTATAAACTCCGAAAACTGAACCAGGAAGAAATGGACAACCTGAATAGACCGATATCTAGTAATGTGATTGAAGTAGTGATCAAAAACCTCCCAAAAAACAAGAGCCCAGGACCTGACGGATTCCCTGAGGAATTCTACCAAACTTTCAAAGAAGAAATAACACAAATTCTCCTGAAGCTGTTCCAAAAAATTGAAGCAGAAGGAAAACTTCCAGACTCTTTTTATGAAGCTAGCATTACCCTGAACCCCAAATTAGGTAAAGATCCTAACAAAAAGGAGAATTTCAGACCAAATCACTGATGAATATGGATGCTAAGATTCTCAACAAGATCCTAGCAAACAGGATCCAGCAGCACATTCAAAAGATTATCCACCATGACCAGGTGGGATTCATCCCTGGGTTGCAAGGATGGTTCAACATTTGCAAATCAATCAATGTGATAGAACAAATCAATAGACAAGAGAGAAGAACCACATGGTCCTCTAAATTGATGCAGAAAAAGCATTTGACAAAATCCAGCATCCGTTCCTGATGAAAACGCTTCAAAGTATATGGATAGAGGGAACATTCCTAGATTCATAAAATCTATCTATGAAAGACCCACAGCAAATATCATCCTCAATGGGAAAAAGCTTGTAGCCTTCCCGTTGAGATCAGGAACATGACAAGGATGCCCACTCTCACCACTCTTGTTCAACATAGTATTAGAAGTCCTAGCAATGGCAATCAGACAACAAAGAGAAATAAAAGGTATCCAAATTGGCAATGAAGGAGTCAAACTCTCTCTCTTCACAGATGACATGATTCTTTATATGGAAAACCCCAAAGACTCCACCGCCAAACTACTAGAACTCATACAGCAATTCAGTAACGTGGCAGGATACAAAATCAATGTACAGAAATCAGTGGCTTTCTTATACACTAACAATGAAAATACAGAAAGGGAAATTAGAGAATCGATTCCATTTACTAGAGCACCAAGAACCATAAGATACCTGGGAATAAACCTAACCAAAGAGGTAAAGGACCTGTACTTGAGGAACTACAGAACACTCATGAAAGAAATTGAAGAAGACACAAAAAGATGGAAGACTGTTCCATGCTCTTGGATTGGAAGAATAAACATTGTTAGAATGTCTATACTGCCTAGAGCAATCTATACTTGTAATGCCATTCCGATCAAAATTCCACTGGTATTTTTCAAAGAGCTGGAGCGAATAATCCTAAAATTTGTATGGAATTGGAAGAGACTCTGAATTGCTAAGGAAATGTTGAAAAACAAAAACAAAACTGGCGGCATCACGTTACCCGATTTCAAGCTTTACTACAAAGCTGTGATCACCAAGACAGCGTGGTACTGGCATGAAAACAGACACATAGACCAGTGGAACAGAGTGGAGATCCCAGATATGGACCCTCAACTCTATTGTCAAATAATCTTTGACAAAGCAGGAAAAAATATACAATGGAAAAAAAAAAACAGTCTCTTCAATAAATGATGCTGGGATAACATGACAGCTATATGTAGAAGAATGATACTCGACCATTTTCTTACACTGTACACAAAGAGAAACTCAAAATGGATAAAACCCTGCCTCTGGAGTATTATGCCTCCATCAGAAAGGATGAATACCCAACTTTTGTATCAACATGGACCGGACTGGAAGAGATTATGCTGAGTGAAATAAGTCAAGCAGAGAGAGTCAAGTATCATTTGGTTTCACTTATTTGTGGAGCATAACAAAGAACATGAAGTACATGGGGAGATGAAGGGGAGAAAGGAGTTGACGGAAATTAGAAGGGGAGACAAACCATGAGAGACTATGGACTCTGAAAAGCAACCTGAGGGTTTTGAAGGGGCAAGGGGTGGGAGATTGGTGAACCAGGTGGTGGGTAATAGAGAGGGCACATATTGCATGGAGCACTGTGTGTGGTGCAAAAAGAATGAATATGTTACACTGAAAATAAACAAACAAATAAATAAATAAATATAAACTATGAAAACGAAACCGCATTGAGATACCACCTTACACAAATTAGAATAGCAAAAATTAATAAGGCAAGAAACAACAAATTTTGGATAGGATGTGGAGAAAGGGGAGTCCTCTTACACTTTTGGTGGGAATGCATGTTGGTGCAGTCACTTTGGAAAACAGTGTGGATGTTTCTCAGAAAATTAAAAATAGAGCTACCCTGTGACCTAGGAATTGAACTACTGTGTGTTTATCCCAAAGGTAGAGATGTAGTGAATAGAAAGGCCCCCAACATTCATAGCAGCAATCACCACAGTCATCAAACTGTAGAAAGAGCTGAGATGCCCTTCAACATACAACTGGATAAAGATGTGGTCCATATATAAAATGGAATATTACTCAGCTATCAGGAAGGATAAATACCCAACTTTTGTATCAACATGGATGAGACAGGTTAATGCTCATTAACCTATGTTAATGAAGTAAGTTAAGCAGAGACTGTCAATTATCATATGGTTTTACTGATATGGAACATAATGAATAGCATGGAGGACATTAGGAGAATGAAGGGGAAAATGAAGTAGGGGGAATCAGACAGGAAGAGGAACCACGAGAGATTGTGGACTCCGAGAAACAAACTCAGGGGTTTAGAAGGTAGGGGGTAAAGGAATAGGTGAGCCTGGTAGTGGGTATGAAGGAGGGCATGTATTGCATAGAGCACTGTGTGTTATACATAAACAATGAATCCTGGAACACTACATCAAAAACTAACCACATACTGCATGGTGACTAACATAATACAATAAAAAATTAAAATTTAAAAATTAAAGAAAGCCCACAAAATTATGAAATATTTAGAGCAGTTTTACATTGGCTAGAAAAGGAAATGAAGAAAGAAAAAAAATGAGAACTAACAAAATTTTTCAATGGCAATTTTTTCACAAATTCACAACCAGCCTTCACTTTCACCACATTAAGATTCACGACTAAATGATGGAGTCAAGGCATGACCAGTCATCTGTACTTTAAAAGAAAAAAAAAAAAAGAAATTAGAGCTTCAAGTGATTCTAATCCCCACCCCCTAAGGACTTAAGTCAAGTTTTCACAATTTTGGCACAGAGATAGAAATTTCATAATTTAAAAAAAAAGAAATTTCACAATTTTGGCACAGAGATAAGAAAAAGAAGAGCATGCAAAGGAATGCAGAAGGAAAATATTTCCCCAAAGCCATTTGCTTATAAAACAAGAGGGGCTGAATTTCTTCAGTTCTTGCAACCAGTGGGACTTAAAGCCTGGAGATTTAAGGTCAGCAGGTTGGGCTTTAATAGAGACCTGAATGTACTGCACTGTTCTGGAAAGAAGAGAGGCAAATAATTTAGGTGCAGACAGTATGGAAACAGGGACCTAAAAAATACCAGTGGCACATACACTGGAGATCATTCACTTTTTGGAATCTATCCCCAAAAGGCAGTGTTCATTGAGACAGCTCTCTAGGAACAAAGAAGATAATGGGTGCCATATCTCCCCTCTGCCCATCCGGATAAACCCAGAGCTACTTGTGGAAAGCAGCTTAGGTTTGACACTGGCTGTCTACCTCATTTATACAGAGTCCCACATTCCTGAGCTCTTGCATACTGCCACTCTTGGTCAAGCCTTCCTTAGTCCCAGGATAGCTAGCCCCTCCCCTAGAGTACCAGCACAATCCCCTGCACACACCACATTCCTAAAGCCTAGAATTTTAAGATTCCACAGGATTGGATGGATAGACCCTACAGGGCACTGCAGTGCTCCTGGAAAGAAGTCAAGCAAACAACCTGGAGTAGACAGTGTGGAAACAGCAATCTGAAGAGCACCTGGCACACACAGTGGGGAGATTATTTGCTCATCTCAGAGCATGTCCCTGGGAAGCAGCATTCACAGAGGTACCTCTCCAGGGAGAGAGTAACTGGCTGGCACCATTTCTCATGATCATCCCTCAGCATAAACAGAGAGCCACCTGTGGGGAAACAACATAGCACCCACCCTGTCTGCCTAAGTTTCTTATACCAAGTGCCAGCCCACTGCATTTTGGTAGGACTGCCTCTCTCAATCAAGCTAGCCTCAACTGAGTGAGCATGGGGGCCCCTGAACCAGACAAGCACAAATCCTTGCCCACACCATATCCTGACCAGAGATTCTGCAGGGCTTCAGTTCGGTGGCGGTGATGTCTGGTCTCATTTCAAAAGCACCAGAGCACACCTACTTAATACTGGCCACCCTGTGACCAAGGACCAAACACTGTCCATTGCAGGAAAGGAGAGACTTTGCAGACAACTGGCCTGAAGGGTAGAGCAACCAAGACATAACAACAGACTGCATGGTTCACACAGCAGAGACTTTTTATAAAGCACTAGCCCTGGGTACTACATGACCTCTTCTTTATAGGAGCAGCAACCATAACATGTTTTTCTAACACAGAGAAGAATGGAAGGCCTTAGACAAAATGTCAAAAAGCAGAAATTTATTAAAAAATAAGGCATAACCAGAGATCTAAGTGAAACATAAAGAAGAACTTAAAGTAACATAATTAAGGCACTATATGACAAACCCAGACACATTGTATCAATAATCATAATAATCACTAGGTTTAATAAAAGAATAAAAACCATCAGTGAGACCAGAGGGGAAAAGAATCAATTAGAGATAAATAGTGCAAAAAATGAGACTGCAAATACACTGAATGAAAAGAACAGAGGCTGCAAGAACAGAGTAATGAATTAGTGACCTAGAAGATAAAATAATGGACAATAATGAACAATAATGAAGTTGAACAAAAGAGAAAAAGAATTATGGAAAAAGATAATAAATTTAGGGAACTCAGTGACTACATCAAATGTAATTAACTTTCTTTTGTAGGAGTCCCAGAAAGAAAGAGACAATGGGGGATAGAAAACTCATTTCAACTAATACCTGAAAATTTTCCTAAAGCAGAGAATTAAACAGACATGAAATCGAGGAGACACAGAGAACTCCAATCAAAATCAACAAAAGCAGGCCACACCAAGACACAGGGTAATTAAATTTATAAAATATAGGCCAAAGAAAGGAACTTGAAAGCAGCAAGATAAAGGAGTCCTTAACTTAAGAGAAGACCTATAAGTCTAACTGCAAATTGGCCCACAGAAATTTGGCAAGCCAAAAGAAAATAACAGGAAACATTCCAAATTTTGAGTGTGAAAAATATGCACCTCCAAATACTCCATCCAACAAAGCTATAATTGAGAATAGAATGAGAGATAAATAGTTTCTTGGAAGAACAACTATTAAAATAGTTTATAATCACTGTCAGCCCTCTAATTCAAGAAACATTAAAGGAGACTGTTTGAGTGAGAAAGACCAGAAGTAACAAAGACAAGAAATGGTGAGAGAAAATCATCAGAAGTAAGCCACAATGGGAACAAATACATACTTATCAAAAATTAGTTTGAATACAAATGACTAAATGCTCTAATCAAAAGACATAGGGTGGGGTGCATGGGTAAAATTCAGTTAAAATTCAGTTAAAATTCAGACCTTTTGATTACAGCTCAGGTCTTGAACTTAGGATCATTGAGTTCAAGTCCATCATTGGGCTCCACACTGAGCATAGAGCCTACTTAAAAAAAAAAAAAGATACAGGGTGTAAGAATTTATTACAAAAAGAACACCCAACTATATACTGCCTAAAAGAGACTTATTTTAAATATCTAAGGGCATCACAGATTGAAAGTAAGTGGATGAAAAACATGTATCAAATGGAAGCCAGAGTAGAAATATTTCTATCATACATACTAGAATTTAGAATGAAGACTAAAGACACACAAAAAAGGAATTATATAACATAAAGGAGACAATCCAACAACAAGATAGAACAACTGTAAATGTTTATGCATCCAATGTGGGAGCAGCCAAATATATTAAAATGTTAATAACAGAATTTTCTGAGGGGGAGTCAAGATGGCGGGGAAGTAGGAGGAGGCACCACTTCAACCTGTCCCCTAAAGTGAGCTGATTACCTACCAAAGAGCTCTGACCACCCATGAAATCAGCCTGAGATCAGAATTATACACGTCTGGATCTCTACAGGAGCAGAAGATGCCAGTGGCAGGTAAAGCCAACTGGGAGCGTTGGACTGATATCGGAGATAAACAAAAGGGGGAGGGAGCCACCAGAGGTGACCGATCGGAAAGTAATACCCCAATATGAGAGTGCCCTGTGTCTGAGGACCAGCATTAACTTGGAGTCTGGTTGAAAGCACTCAAAAAACAAAGAGCAAAGGATCACGGGGGGAAATAGTGGGAACCTGGGCGGTTAGGGTCAGCGACCTAAGTCCCCCGACCCAGGACAGCCTCCCCTGGTGCTGAGCCAGAGAGAGTGCGGTGGAGAAATCAGGTCTCCATCCCTGAGCGGCCAGTGCACCTGACCCGCCAGCGCACCCAAACCAGTGGGGTCTGACTCCCATGAGGGACTGGGAACCTGGCCAGACGGCAATCCTGAAACACGCCCGTCCCACACTCTCCCTTGGGAGAGGTGCTCATAGGCGCTAGCCCGGAGCTCTGGCATCTGGAAAAAACAGACATTCCCAGCCCAGGACAGCGGGAAAATCTCAGTGTGCGATCTCTGCTCAGAACCTGTCTGGCGGTCTGGAGCTGCCTAACAGCCACCGCTGCCCTGTTTTTGGGTACAAGGAGGAGCTCCTGCATCCCCAGGAACCATGACTCGGAACCAACTCAGCCAGCAGCTTTGCAGAGCATTCTGAGGCTTCTCAATGAGAGGGAGGTCGGGTGCAGTTTGCTCTCCTCTAAAACTACAAAAACCATCAAAAGCTGTCAAGGCGAGAGAAACCAGATGAAAGAACATAAAAACCCCCAGAGAACAAAAGCCTGAAAAAAACAGTTTCCTCAGAGCCCACCCCCATGAGGGGAGCCAGAAGACCTAACTCAGGGAACATCTTTGTCTGAAAACCCACGAGGCAGGCCCCTCCCCCAGAAAACCAACCAGGAAGGAAGAAGAAAAAAAAAAAAAAAAAAAGACTACAAGAGAACAACCACCACTACTTCATAAATGCAACTTTTATTTTTAACTCTTTTTTTTTATTCGTTTATTTGTTTATTTACAACACAACAGTGTTCATTGTTTTGGCATCACACCCAGTGCTCCATGCACTACGTGCCCTCCCTATTACCCACCACCTGGTTCCTCAACCTCCCACACCCATGCCCCTTCAAAACCCTCTGGGTGTTTTTCAGAGTCCACAGTCTCTCATGGTTCATCTCCCCTTCCAGTTTCCCTCAACTCCCTGTCCTCTCCATCTCCCCATGTCCTCCATGTTATTTGTTATGCTCCACAAATAAGTGAGACCATATGATACTTGACTCTCTCTGCTTGACTTATTTCACTCAGCATAATCTCTTCCAGTCCCATCCATGTTGCTACAAAAGTTGGGTATTCATCCTTTCTGATGGAGGCATAATACTCCATTGTGTATATGGACCACATCTTCCTTATCCATTCATCCGTTGAAGGGCATCTTGATTCTTTCCACAGTTTGGTGACCGTAGTCATTGCTGCAATAAACATTGGGGTACAGATGGCCCTTCTCTTCACTACATCTGTATCTTTGGGGTAAATACCCAGCAGTGCAATTGCAGGGTCATAGGGAAGCTCTATTCTTAATTTCTTCAGGAGTCTCCACACTGTTCTCCAAAGTGGCTGCACTAACTTGCATTCCCACCAACAGTGTAAGAGGGTTCCCCTTTCTCCACATCCTCTCCAACACACGTTGTTCCTGCCTTGCTAATTTTGGCCATTCTAACTGGTGTTAGTTGGTATCTCAATGTTGTTTTAATTTGAATCTCCCTGATGGCTAGTGATGATGAACATTTTTTCATGTGTCTGATAGCCATTTGTATGTCTTCATTGGAGAAGTGTCTGTTCATATCTTCTGCCCATTTTTTGATATGATTATGTGTTTTGTGTGTGTTGAGTTTGAGGAGTTCTTTATAGATCCTGGATATCAACCTTTTGTCTGTACTGTCATTTGCAAATATCTTCTCCCATTCCGTGGGTTGCGTTTTGGTTTTGTTGACTGTTTCCTTTGCTGTGCAGAAGCTTTTGATCTTGATGAAGTCCCAAAAGTTCATTTTTGCTTTTGTTTCCTTGGCCTTTGGAGACATATCTTGATAGAAGTTGCTGTTGGCTGATATCGAAGAGGTTACTGCCTATGTTCTCCTCTAGGATTCTGATAGATCATGGATAGATACATGGTGGATAATCTTTTTCATGTGCTGCTGGATCCTGTTTGTCTCACATTGAGGTCTTTTATCCATTTCGAGTTTATCTTTGTGTACGGTGTAAGAGAATGGTCGAGTTTCATTCTTCTACATATCGCTGTCCAGTTTTCCCAGCACCATTTATTGAAGAGACTGTCTTTTTTCCATTGAATATTTTTTCCTGTTTTGTCGAAGATTATTTCAACATAGAGTTGAGGGTCCATATCTGGGCTCTCCACTCTATTCCAATGGTCTATGTGTCTGTTTTTATGCCAGGACACGCTGTCTTGGTGATCACAGCTTTGTAGAAAAGCTTGAAATCGGGGTAACGTGATGCCGCCAGTTTTGTTTTTGTTTTTCAACATTTCCTTAACAATTCAGGGTCTCTTCTGACTCCATACAAATTTTAGGATTATTTGCTCCAGCTCTTTGAAAAATATCGGTGGAATTTTGATCGGAATGGCATTAAAAGTATAGATTGCTCTAGGCAGTATAGACATTTTAACAATGTTTATTCTTCCAATCCAAGAGCATGGAACAGTCTTCCATCTTTTTGTGTCTTCTTCAATTTCTTTCATGAGTGTTCTGTAGTTCCTCAAGTACAGGTCATTTACCTCTTTGGTTAGGTTTATTCCCAGGTATCTTATGGTTCTTGGTGCTCTAGTAAATGGAATCGATTCTCTAATTTCCCTTTCTGTATTTTCATTCATAGTGTATAAGAAAGCCACTGATTTCTGTACATTGACTTTGTATCCTGCCACGTTACTGAATTCCTGTATGAGTTCTAGTAGCTTGGGGGTGGAGTCTTTGGGATTTTCCATATAAAGAATCATGTCATCTGTGAAGAGAGAGAGTGTGACTTCTTCCTTGCCAATTTGGAAACCTTTTATTTCTCTTTGTTGTCTGATTGCCGTTGCTAGGACTTCTAATACTATGTTGAACAAGAGTGGTGAGAGTGGGCATCCTTGTCGTGTTCCTGATCTCAACGGGATGGCTGTGAGCTTTTTCCCATTGAGGATGATATTTGCTGTGGGTCTTTCATAGATAGATTTTATGAAGTTCAGGAATGTTCCCTCTATCCCTATACTTTGAAGCGTTTTCATCAGGAACAGATGCTGGATTTTGTCAAATGCTTTTTCTGCATCAGTTGAGAGGACCATGTGGTTCTTCTCTCTTGTCTATTGATTTGTTCTATCACAGTGATTGATTTGCGAATGTTGAACCATCCTTCTGACCCAGGGATGAATCCCACCTGGTCATGGTGGATAATCTTTTGAATGTGCTGCTGGATCCTGTTTGCTAGGATCCTGTTGAGAATCTTTGCATCCATATTCATCAGTGATATTGGTCTGAAATTCTCCTTTTTGGTAGGGTCTTTGCCTGGTTTGGGGATCAGGGTAATGCTGGCTCCATAAAAAGAGTCTGGAAGTTTTCCTTCTGCTTCAGTTTTTTGGAACAGCTTCAGGAGAATTGGTGTTATTTCTTCTTTGAAAGTTTGGTAGAATTACCCAGGGAATCCATCAGGTCCTGGGCTCTTGTTTTTGCGGAGGTTTTTGATCACTGCTTCAATCTCGTTACTCAGTATCGGTCTATTCAGGTTGTCCATTTCTTCCTGGTTCAATTTTGGGAGTTTGTAGCTTACCAGGAATGCATCCATTTCATCTAGGTTGCTTAGCTTATTGGCATATAACTGTTGGTAATAATTTCTGATGATTGTTTCTATTTCCTTGGTGTTCGTTGTGATCTCTCCCTTTTCATTCATAATTTTATTAATTTGGGCTTTCTCTCTTTTCTTTTGGATTAGTGTGGCCAATGGTTTATCGATCTTATTGATTCTTTCAAAAAACCAGCTTCTAGTTTCATTGATACGTTCTACTGTATCCCTCGTTTCTACCTCATTGATCTCTGCTCTAATCTTATTTCCCTTCTTGCATGTGGAGTTGGTTTGATTTGTTGTTGATTCTCCAGTTCTTCAAGGTGTAGAGACAGCTGGTGTATTCTGGATTTTTCAATCTTTTTGAGGGAGGCTTGGATGGCTATATATTTCCCCCTTAGAACTGCCTTTGCTGTATCCCATAGGTTTTGGACCGAAATGTCTTCATTCTCATTGGTTTTCATGAATTGTTTCAGTTCATCTTTGATCTCCTGGTTGATCCAAGCATTCTTAAGCAAGGTGGTCTTTAGATTCCAGGTGTTTGAGTTCCTTCTGAACTTTTCCTTGTGATTGAGCTCCAGTTTCAAAGCATTGTGATCAGAGAATATGCAGGGAATAATGTCAGTCTTTTGGTATCGGTTGAGTCCTGCTTTGTGACCCAGTAGGTGCTCTATTCTGGAGAAGCTTCCATGTGTACTTGAGAAGAATGAGTATTCTGTTGTTTTAGGGTGGAATGTTCTGTATATGTCGATGAGGTCCATCTGGTCCAATGTTTCATTCAATGCTCTTATTTCTTTATTAATTTTCTGCTTCAATGATCTGTCTATTTCTGAGAGAGGCGTATTAAGATCTCCTACTATTATTGTATTCATATCAATATGACTCTTTATCTTGATTAATAGTTTTCTTACGTAATTGGCTGCTCCCATATTGGGGGCATAGATATTCACAACTGTTAGATCATCTTGGCGGATAGTCCCTTTAAGAATTTTGTAGTGTCCTTCTGTACCTCTGACTACAGTCTTTAGTTTAAAATCTAATTTATCTGATATGAGAATCGCTACCCGGTCTTCCTTTGAGGCCCATTGGCATAAAAGATGCTTCCCCATCCCTTCACTTTCAGACTGGGTGTATCCTTAGGTTCAAAGTGGGTCTCTTGTAGACAACATATGGATGGGTCCTGTCGTTTTATCCAATCTGCAACCCTGTGTCATTTTATGGGCGCATTTAGGCCATTCACATTGAGAGTGATTACTGAGAGATAGGTTGTTATTGACATCGTGTTGCGTTTGAAGTCTTTCTGTCTGTAGATTGTTTCTATATTTCTGTTCAATGATATTCTTAGTATTTTTTCTCTTTTATAGGACCCCCTTAATATTTCCTGCAGTGTTGGCTTGGTTGTTGCATAGTCTTTTAAGCCTTGCTGGTCTTGGAAACTCTTTATCTCTTCATCCATTTTAAATGTCAGTCTTGCTGGATAGAGTATTCTTTGTTGCATGTTCTTCTCATTTAGTACTCTGAATATATTTTGCCAGCCCTTCCTGGCTTTCCAGGTCTCTGTGGAAAGGTCTGACGTCATTCTAATGGGCTTTCCTCTGTATGTAAGAAGCTTCTTTTTCCTAGCTGCTTTTAAGAGGGTCTCTCTTGAAACATAATTCCTCATTCTAACTATAAGGTGTCGAGAGGACTTCCGAGAATCTAAAATCTTGGGAGGAAATCTTTCTGCCTCTAGTACATGAACGTTGTTTCCATTCGTGAGATTGGGAAATTTTTCATAGACAACTTCTTCCACTCTATCTTCTAGACTTCTTTCTTTTTCCTCTCCTTCAGGGATTCCAATAATTCTGACGTTGGAACGTTTCATGGCATCATTTATTTCCCTGATTCTGTTTTCATGGCTTCTGAGCTGTTTCTTCCAGGCTTCCTCCTGATCCTTCCTCTCTATCTGTTTGTCCTCCAGATCACTAATTCTATCTTCTGTCTCAGTTACCCTAGCTTTTAGAGAATTTAGATTAGATTGGAACTCATTGAGAGCATTTTGAACATCATCCCTGGTGGCTTTCAGTTCTGCCCTAACATTGTGAACATCAGCCCTGGTGGCTTTCAGTTCTGCCCTAATCAATTCTGTTTGGTCATTCATGGCTTTCTCCAACCTAGCTATTGCCTGCATAATTGTTAGTCTGAATTCCTTTTCCGACATATTGTCTATGTCAATAGACATTAGCTCTGTTGCAGAAGGCCCATCCTCTGTATTTTTCTTCTGTTGGGTATTCCTCCTCCTAGTCATTTTGGAAAGAGATGACTGAACAGATGCAGCTGGACTTATCGATTGCGGTGCAGTCAATGTGCACCCTGGAACGCTTCTGTGCAATCAGGATTCCCCACCCAAATGAGAGAAAAAAGAAAAGAAAAAGAAATACTGAAGAAGAAAGAAAAAAAGGGGGGAAGAAAAAAGGAAAAAAAGAGAGAGAGAGAGAGATAGGGAAAAAAGGGAAGATCAAAGAGAAGGCTCAGCCCAAATGGGCCACAAGGTAAGATTTGTGAAGTATACAAACAAAAACAGAGAAACAAAAAGACTGATAAAAGTATACGACAAGAGAAAAAATATATATATATATAAGCAAAAAAAAAAAAAAAGGGAAGAACCTCATCCGAAAAAACCCCAAGTATAAGATTTATATATTATCAGGACAAACACAAATTCACAGAATCACTGACAGAAGGAAAAATTGGGAGAATGGTTATAAATTCTCAGTGTGGGTGAGGAAGGTTATTTTGATTCTTCCTGAAGGTATCTTGATGTTTTTGTTAAGGGACTCAACTTTCCTAAGTTACAGGGGGATTAGAAACTGGTTTGCCCATACGGGTAGCATTGATTGGGGAAAGGGGATTACCCTGAAGTTTAACTCTATATGTATAGTAGAAAATAAAAATTAAAAAAGAATAAACTAGACTAAACTAAGTGAAAATTAAAAAAGAATTAAAAAAATAGAAAAGCAAAAGAAAAACACAGGTGTATGTATCAAAAAGTTCAGATGAGAAGGTTATTAAAGAATTTGATGTACTGGACATCTCAGTGTGGTGTTAAATAGGTTAAAAAATTATCTGTATGTATAAAAAAAAAAGAACCAGAATATTGGTAAAGAGTTAAAAATAAAAGTTGTATTTATGAAGTAGTGGTGGTTGTTCTCTTGTAGTCTTTTTTTTTTTTTCTTCCTTCCTCGTTGGTTTTCTGGGGGAGGGGCATGCCACGTGGGTTTTCAGAGAATGATGTTCCCTGAGTTAGGTCCTCCCGCTCCCCTCAAGTCACCTCTGGTGGCTCCCTCCCCCTTTTGTTTATCTTTCGATATCAGTCCAACACTCCCAGTCTGCCTTACCTGCCACTGGCGTCTTCTGCTCCTGTAGAGATCCAGACGTGTATAATTCTGATCTCAGGCTGATTTCATAGGTGGTTGGAGTTCTTTGGTAGGTAATCAGCTAACTTTAGGGTACAGCTTGAAATGGTGCCTCCTCCTACTTCCCCACCATCTTGACTCCCCCAGCTCTATTTTAACTCTTTACCAATATTCTGGTTCTTTTTTTTTATATACATACAGATAATTTTTTAACCTATTTACCACCATTCTGAGATGTCCAGTACATCAAATTCTTTAATAACCTTCTAACCTGTACATTTTGATACATACATCCGTGTTTTTCTTTTGCTTTTCTATTTTTTTAATTAATTTTTTAATTTTCACTTAGTTTAGTCTAGTTTATTCTTTTTTAATTTTTATTTTCTACTATACATATAGAGTTAAACTTCAGGGTAATCCCTTTCCCCCAAAAATGCTACCCCTATAGGCAAACCAGTTTCTAATCCCCCTGTAACTTAGGAAAGTTGAGTCCCTTAACAAAAACATCAAGATACCTTCAGGAAGAATCAAAATAACCTTCCTCACCCACACTGAGAATTTATAACCACTCCCCCAATTTTTCCTTCTGTCAGTGATTCTGTGAATTTGTGTTTGTCCTGATAATATATAAATCTTATACTTGGGGTTCTTTCTGATGAGGTTATTCCCTTTTTTTATTTGCTTATATATATATTTTTCTCTCTTGTCATATACTTTTATCAGTCTTTTTGTTTGTCTGTTTTTGTTCGTATACTTCACAAATCTTACCTTGTGGCCCATTTGGGCTGAGCCTTCTCTTTTATCTTCCCTTTTTTTCCTATCTCTCTCTCTTTCTCTCTTTTTTTTCCCTTTTTTTTCCATTTTTTTCTTTCTTCTTCTCTATTTCTTTTTCTTTTCTTTTTTCTCTCATTTGGGTGGGGAATCCTGATTGCACAGAAGCGTTCCAGGGTGCACGCTGACTGCACCACAATCGATAAGTCCAGCTGCATCTGTTCAGTCATCTCTTACCAAAATGACTAGGAGGAGGAATACCCAACAGAAGAAAAATACAGAGGATGGGCCTTCTGCAGCAGAGCTAATGGCTATCGACATAGACAATATGTCAGAAAAGGAATTCAGACTAACAATTATGCAGGCAATAGCTAGGTTGGAGAAAGCCATGAATGACCAAACAGAATTGATTAGGGCAGAACTGAAAGCCACCAGGGCTGATGTTTACAATGTTAGGGCAGAACTGAAAGCCACCAGGGATGATGTTCAAAATGCTCTCAATGAGTTCCAATCTAATCTAAATTCTCTAAAAGCTAGGGTAACTGAGACAGAAGATAGAATTAGTGATCTGGAGGACAAACAGATAGAAAGGGCCAGGAGGAAGCCTGGAAGAAACAGCTCAGAAGCCATGAAAACAGAATCAGGGAAATAAAGGATGCCATGAAACGTTCCAACATCAGAATTATTGGAATCCCTGAAGGAGAGGAAAAGGAAAGAAGTCTAGAAGATACGGTGGAAAAAGTTGTCTATGAAAATTTCCCAATCTCATGAATGGAAACAACGTTCATGTACTAGAGGCAGAGAGATTTCCTTCCAAGATTTTAGATTCTTGAAAGTCCTCTTGACACGTTATAGTTAGAATGAGGAATTATGTTTCAAGAGAGACCCTCTTAAAAGCAGCTAGGACAACGAAGCTTCTTACATACAGAGGAAAGCCCATTAGAATGACGTCAGACCTTTCCACAGAGACCTGGCAAGCTAGGAAGGGCTGGCAAAATATATTCAGGGTACTAAATGAGAAGAACATGCAACCAAGAATACTCTATACAGCAAGACTGACATTTAAAATGGATGGAGAGATACAGAGTTTCCAACCAAGCCAACAGTGCAGTGTCCACCAAGCCGACACTGCAGGAAATATTAAGGGGGTCCTATAAAAGAAAAAAAAATCCTAAGAATATCATTGAACAGAAATATAGAAACAATCTACAGACAGAAAGACTTCAAACGCAACACGATGTCAATAATAACCTATCTCTCAATAATCACTCTCAATATGAATGGCCTAAATGCACCCATAAAATGACACAGGGTTGTAGATTGGATAAAACGACAGGACCCATCCATATGTTGTCTACAAGAGACCCATTTTGAAACTAAGGATACACCCAGACTGAAAGTGAAGGGATGGGGAAGCATCTTTCATGCCAATGGGCCTCAAAAGAAGACCGGGTAGCGATTCTCATATCAGATAAATTAGATTTTAAACTAAAGACTTAGTCAGAGATACAGAAGGACACTACATAATTCTTTTTTTTCCATTTTATTTATTTTTTCAGCGTAACAGTATTCATTCTTTTTGCACAACACCCAGTGCTCCATGCAAAACGTGCCCTCCTCATTACCCACCACCTGTTCCCCCAACCTCCCACCCCTGACCCTTCAAAACCCTCAGGTTGCCCCAACCTCCCACCCCTGGCCCTTCAAAACCCTCAGGTTGTTTTTCAGAGTCCATAGTCTCTTATGGTTCGCCTCGCCTCTCCAATGTCCATAGCCCGCTCCCCCTCTCCCAATCCCACCTCCCGCCAGCAACCCCCAGTTTGTTTTGTGAGATTAAGAGTCATTTATGATTTGTCTCCCTCCTAATCCCATCTTGTTTCATTTATTCTTCTCCTCTCCCCCTACCCCCCATGTTGCTTCTCCATGTCCTCATATCAGGGAGATCATATGATAGTTGTCTTTCTCCGATTGACTTATTTCACTAAGCATGATACGCTCTAGCTCCATCCACGTCGTTGCAAATGGCAAGATTTCATTTCTTTTGATGGCTGCATAGTATTCCATTGTGTATATATACCACATACCCGAATGTTTATAGCAGCAATGTCTACAATACCCAGACTATGGAAAGAACACTACATAATTCTTAAAGGGACTATCCGCCAAGATGATCTAACAATTGTGAATATCTATGCCCCCAATATGGGAGCAACCAATTACATAAGAAAAGTACTAATCAAGATAAAGTGTCATATTGATATGAATACAATAATAGTAGGAGATCTTAATACGCCTCTCTCAGTAATAGACAGATCATCAAAGCAGAAAATCAATAAAGAAATAAGAGCATTGAATGAAACATTGGACCAGATGGACCTCATCGACATATACAGAACATTCCACCCTAAAACAACAGAATACTCATTCTTCTCAAGTGCACATGGAAGCTTCTCCAGAATAGAGCACCTACTGGGTCACAAAGCAGGACTCAACTGATACCAAAAGACTGACATTATTCCCTGCATATTCTCAGATCACAATGCTTTGAAACTGGAGCTCAATCACAAGGAAAAGTTCAGAAGGAACTCAAACACCTGGAATCTAAAGACCACCTTGCTTAAGAATGCTTGGATCAACCAGGAGATCAAAGATGAACTGAAACAATTCATGGAAACCAATGAGAATGAAGACACTTCGGTCCAAAACCTATGGGATACAGCAAAGGCAGTTCTAAGGGGGAAATATATAGCCATCCAAGCCTCCCTCAAAAACATTGAAAAATCCAGAATACACCAGCTGTCTCTACACCTTGAAGAACTGGAGAATCAACAACAAATCAAACCAACTCCACATGCAAGAAGGGAAATAATCAAGATTAGAGCAGAGATCAATGAGGTAGAAACGAGGGATACAGTAGAACGTATCAATGAAAGTAGAAGCTGGTTTTTTGAAAGATTCAATAAGATCGATAAACCATTGGCCACACTAATCCAAAAGAAAAGAGAGAAAGCCCAAATTAATAAAATTATGAATGAAAAGGGAGAGATCACAACGAACACCAAGGAAATAGAAACAATCATCAGAAATTTTACCAACAGTTATATGCCAATAAGCTAAGCAACCTAGCGGAAATGGATGCATTCCTTGAAAACTACAAACTCCCAAAATTGAACCAGGAAGAAATGGACAACCTGAATAGACCGATATCTAGTAACGAGATTGAAGCAGTTATCAAAAACCTCCCAAAAAACAAGAGCCCAGGACCTGAAGGATTCCCTGGGGAATTCTACCAAACTTTCAAAGAAGAAATAACACCAATTCTCCTGAAGCTGTTCCAAAAAACTGAAGCAGAAGGAAAACTTCCAGACTCGTTTTATGAAGCCAGCATTACCCTGATCCCCAAACCAGGCAAAGACCCTACCAAAAAGGAGAATTTCAGCCCAATATCACTGATGAATATGGATGCAAAGATTCTCAACAAGATCCTAGCAAACAGGATCCAGCAGCACATTCAAAAGATTATCCACCATGACCAGGTGGGATTCATCCCTGGGTCAGAAGGATGGTTCAACATTCGCAAATCAATCACTGTGATAGAACAAATCAATAGACAAGAGAGAAGAACCACATGGTCCTCTCCATTGATGCAGAAAAAGCATTTGACAAAATCCAGCATCCGTTCCTGATGAAAACGCTTCAAAGTATAGGGATAGAGGGAACATTCCTGAACTTCATAAAATCTATCTATGAAAGACCCACAGCAAATATCATCCTCAATGGGAAAAAGCTTGCAGCCTTCCCGTTGAGATCAGGAACACGACAAGGATGCCCACTCTCACCACTCTTGTTCAACATAGTATTAGAAGTCCTAGCAATGGCAATCAGACAACAAAGAGAAATAAAAGGTATCCAAATTGGCAAGGAAGAAGTCACACTCTCTCTCTTCGCAGATGACATGATTCTTTTTATGGAAAACCCCAAAGACTCCACCCCCAAGCTACTAGAACTCATACAGGAATTCAGTAACGTGGCAGGATACAAAGTCAATGTACAGAAATCAGTGGCTTTCTTATACACTAACAATGAAAATACAGAAAGGGAAATTAGAGAATCAATTCCATTTACTAGAGCACCAAGAACCATAAGATACCTGGGAATAAACCTAACCAAAGAGGTAAAGGACCTGTACTTGAGGAACTACAGAACACTCATGAAAGAAATTGAAGAAGACACAAAAAGATGGAAGACTGTTCCATGCTCTTGGGTTGGAAGAATAAACATTGTTAAAATGTCTATACTGCCTAGAGCAATCTATACTTTTAATGCCATTCCGATCAAAATTCCACCGGTATTTTTCAAAGACCTGGAGCATATAATCCTAAAATGTGTATGGAATCAGAAGAGACCCCTAATTGCTAAGGAAATGTTGAAAAACAAAAACAAAACTGGTGGCATCACGTTACCTGATTTCAAGCTTTACTACAAAGTGTGATCACCAAGACAGCATGGTACTGGCATAAAAACAGACACATAGACCAGTGGAACAGAGTGGAGGGCCCATATATGGACCCTCAACTCTATGGTGAAATAATCTTGGACAAAACAGGAAAAAATATACAATGGGAAAAGACAGTCTCTTCAATAAATGGTGCTGGGAAAATGGGACAGCGATATGTAGAAGAATGAAACTCGGCCATTCTCTTACACCGTACACAAAGATAAACTCGAAATGGATAAAAGACCTCAATGTGAGACAGGAATCTATCAGAATCCTAGAGGAGAACATAGGCAGGAATGTCTTCAATATCAGCCACAGCAACTTCTTTCAAGATATGTCTCCAAAGGCCAAGGAAACAAAAGCAAAAATGAACTTTTGGGACTTCATCAAGATCAAAAGCTTCTGCACAGCAAAGGAAACAGTCACCAAAACCAAAACGCAACCCACGGAATGGGAGAAGATATTTGCAAATGACAGTACAGACAAAAGGTTGATATCCAGGATCTATAAAGAACTCATCAAACTCAACACACACAAAACAGATAATCATATCAAAAAATGGGCAGAAGATATGAACAGACACTTCTCCAATGAAGACATACAAATGGCTATCAGACACATGAAAAAATGTTCATCATCACTAGCCATCAGGGAGATTCAAATTAAAACAACATTGAGATACCACCTGACACCAGTTAGAATGGCCAAAATTAGCAAGACAGGAACAACATGTGTTGGAGAGGATGTGGAGAAAGGGGAACCCTCTTACACTGTTGGTGGGAATGCAAGTTAGTGCAGCCACTTTGGAGAACAGTGTGGAGATTCCTCATGAAATTAAGAATAGGGCTTCCTTATGACCCTGCAATTGCACTGCTGGGTATTTATCCCAAAGATACAGATATTGTGAAAAGAAGGGCCACCTGTACCCCAATGTTTATTGCAGCCATGGCTACGGTCGCTAAACTGTGGAAAGAACCATGATGCCCTTCAATGGATGAATGGATAAGGAAGATGTGGTCCATATACACAACGGAGTATTATGCCTCCATCAGAAAGGATGAATACCCAACTTTTGTAGCAACATGGGCCGGACTGGAAGAGATTATGCTGAGCAAAATAAGTCAAGCAGAGAGAGTCAAGTATCATATGATCTCACTTATTTGTGGAACATAACAAATAACATGGAGGACATGGGGAGATGGAGAGGAGAGGGAGTTGAGGGAAACTGGAGGGGCAGATGAACCATGAGAGACTATGGACGCTGAAAAACAACCTGAGGGTTTTGAAGGGGCGGGGGGGTGGTAGGTTGAGGAACAAGGTGGTGGGTGATAGGGAGGGCATGTACTGCATGGAGCACTGGGTGTGATGCCAAAACAATGAACACTGTTATGCTGTAAATAAACAAATAAAAAAATAAAATTAAAAAAAGTATATGACAAGAGGTAAAAATATACATATAAGCGAAAAAAGCATATGACAAGAGAAAAAAATATATATATAAGCAAAAAAAGTATATGACGAGAAAAAATATATATATAAGCAAAAAAAAGCAATATTTATCTATTATCACGACAAACACAAATTCACAGAAACACTGACAGAAGGAAAAATTGGGAGAGTGGTTATAAATTCTCAGTGTGGGTGAGGAAGGTTATTTTGATTCTTCCTCAATGTATCTTGATGTTTTTGTTAAGAGACTCAACTTTCCTAAGTCACAGGGGGATTAGAAACTGGTTTGCCTATACGGGTAGCATTGATTGGGGAAAGGGGATTACCCTGAAGTTTAACTCTATATGTATAGTAGAAAATAAAAATTAAAAAAGAATAAACTAGACTAAACTAAGTGAAAATTTAAAAAGAATTAAAAAAATAGAAATGCAAAAGAAAAACACGGGTGTATGTATCAAAAAGTTCAGGTTAGAAGGTTATTAAAGAATTTGATGTACTGGACATCTCAGTGTGGTGGTAAATAGGTTAAAAAATTATCTGTATGTATAAAAAAAAGGAATCAGGATATTGATAAAGAGTTAAAAATAAAAGTTGTACTTATGGTGTTTGTTCTTATGTGTACTTATGTGGTGTACTTATGTGGTGGTTGTTCTCTTATAGTCTTTTTTTTTTTTTTTTCTTCCTTCCTGGTTGGTTTTCTGGGGGAGGGGCCTGCCACGTGGGTTTTCAGACAATGATGTTCCCTGAGTTAAGTCCTCTGGCTCCCCTCATGGGGGTGGGCTCTGAGGTAATTGTTTTTTTCAGGCTTTTGTTCTCTGGAGGTTTTTATGTGCTTTCATCTGTTTTCTCTCGTCTTGACAGCTTTTGATGGTTGTTGGAGGAGAGGAGAGCAAACTGCACCCCAACCTCCCTCTCAGAGAGTAGCCTCAGAATGCTCTGCAGAGCTGCTGGCAGAGTCGGTTCTGAGTCACGGTCCTTGGGGATGAAAGAGCTCCTCGTTGTACCCAAAACCAGGGCAGCGGTGGCTGTCTAGGCAGCTCCAGACTGCCGGAGAGGTTCTGAGCAGAGATCGCACACTGAGATTTTCCCGCTGTCCCAGGCTGGGAATGTCTGGTTTTTCCGGATGCCAGAGCTCCAGGCTAGCACCTATGAGCAACTCTCTCCCAAGTGAGGGTGTGGGATGGCCGCGTTTCAGAATTGCCGGTCTGTTCAGGCTCCCAGCCCCTTGTGGCAGCTGGGTCTTCCATGAGGTCTTCCACTCATTTAGGCACGCTGGCGGGTCAGGTGCACTGGCCGCTCAGGGACGGAGACCTGATTTCTCTGCCACACTCTCTGGCTCAGCAGCAGGGGAAGCTGTCCTAGGTCCGGGGACTTAGGTCCCTGACCCTAACCGCCCAGGTTCCCGCTATTACCCTCCGTGATCCTTTACTCTTTGTTTTTTGAGTGCTTTCAACCAGACCCCAAGTTAATGGTGGTGCCCAGACACAGGGCACTCTTGTGTTGGGGTATTACTTTCTAATTGGTCACCTCTGGTCCCTCCCCCTTTTGTTTATCTTCTGATATCAGTCCTATGTTCCCAGTCTGCTTTACCTGCCACTGGCGTCTTCTGCTCCTGTAGAGATCCAGACATGTATAATTCTGATCTCAGGCTGATTTCATGGGTGGTTGTTGTTCTTTGGTAGGTAATCAGCTCACTTTAGGGTACAGGTTGAAACGGCGCCTCCTCCTACTTCCCCACCATCTTGACTCCTCCCCTTTTTGTCAATGTTTTAAATGAATTCTGTTGATAGGAATGGCACATATTATCAATGTTTAATAGGTACTTTATTTTACGACACTGCTTTTACAAAGAAATAGACCCTAAATTTTTCTATGGTACCTACTTTAAGATTAAGAAAAATCATTCATGAAAACCAGGTTGAGTTTAAGTTCCTTGAACTTGAGAAAACAATAAACCTTGGAAATCTTCCAAGCCTGTACTTGTTATTGCACGCAGCTGTATATATAATGTCAAAAGTGAATCATTATGGAAGCTACAATTAAGATGTTATCAAATATGTTAACTTTTGTTTTCTGTATTTTAATCTACATACTAATTGCCAGGGAAAGAGACTGTACTCAGTCTTGATTCAATGTCATGCTCAGACTATATCCTACAGCCATTCATAGTACATTTCAGAATTTCACTTGGATTAGCCTTTCTATATCTAAGTTTGTACTCATTGGACTACCTGGAGAAAAAAAAAATAAAGGAGGATGAAGCCTGGTATTTCAAATATCACTTCCCAATGTGGCTTTCTCTGAAAGCTGTCCCTGCCCCTGACAGCTTGGTCCATTCAGACTATCTATGCTAGGATAGATGATCCCATAAATTGCCAAGGTAGTCTTTGCTATAATTAGTGTCCATATTTGCAAAGTTTTCATTTTCTGCTGTGGCAGTTTACCACAAAAGGAATTTTTTTCCTTACAACTGCAAAGCTGTAATTGGATCAGGAGTTTCTATGTTTGACTCAGTATTATTTACTTAACACACTATTGTATAGTCAAATGGACAGCAAACACTAGTGACAAATGAGAAGTTTTGTGACTATGATCAAATTGAATTTATATTTCCCCAGCTTATAAAAATAGATGCATATTATTTTAGTTAGGATCTTACACACAGAAAAAAATTAGTATGTGTTTTAAAGAGTACTTACTTATTTTAAAGTTGAAAGTTTACACAATTCTTCCTTTCTAAAATGACCATTGCTGGAGGGGTGGGTGGGGGTATGGAATAACTGGGTAATAGGCATTAAGGAGAATACTTGATAGAATGAGCACTGGGTATTACATGCAACTGATAAATCACTAAATTCTACCCCTGAAATTTCTAGTCCACTGTATTTAACTAAATTGAATTTAAATAAAAAAATTAAAAATAAAATAAAATGAAATGAGGACAGAAATGGGTCTACTTCTGTAAGCTTGTGGTTACTAAATGGGTAAATGCATGTTACTTAATTAGAACAACTTCTGGAACATAATAAGAACTTGATAAATGTGCAATATTGTTATTATCGCTAATTTTACATTATAAATCTTTGGCTTTTAAAGCTGATTGTTCATTGAGCAGATATTTAGCAGACTGACCAATTTCCAGATACTTTTCTAAATCTGTTTCAAAAAGCATGCCTACTGCAGAGGCCAATGTAGGAAAAAAAGTTGTTTAATATGGAGCATGCTCAACATATCCAAAAAAATATCACAGCTTGGTCCATTTAGGCTTACCTGGTGTTGTATCATTGAGAGTTTCAAAGAACTGTATCACAGGGTGATCATGTTCTTCAGGAATCATACAGGATAGCAATTAGTAACATGTTCATCTTGCTCTGTGGTGAGATATGGCTCATTGATAAATTGTGTATGTTAGACTTTGATAAGTTTTATATTGAAAGCTTTCCTGTGTTGCCCTAATTCTGCATTATGTCTGATTTTAGCTGTGTAGTGTTCCATGGGGAACCAAAATAATGTTTCTCTCCAAATGTAACAACTGTAGGCAATGTTTATTAACTACTATGTATTAAGATTCTAGTTCATTAACATAAAAGGACTCAGATATATAGTACATTTTATAAATAAGAAAACTGAGGGACAAAGTGTGTGTGTGTGTGTGTGTGATCAACAGGATTTTCTTTAGGCAAGTCATTAACACAATAATTATTCTAAATTCTGGCCAGAAAAGCTTTGCATCTCTGGAAGGGAAAGTTTGTTGGCATAGCAAAAATGATGAAGGAAGTCTGCTATATTTGCCAGGGTATTTGGACTATACTTCTGTTATAGTGTTAATTCTACTAGGCCTTCTATCAGTATTTGTGAGCTCAATTCATCCCTTTGATAGGTTCTAAATTTCTTAAGGATAGGAACTTACTGCTTTTACCAGGGCATGGAATAGTACTTACCCTAAGGGGTGATAAATAAATATTTACTAAATTGATTAAAATATCTCCAAGCTAATTTTTAATCATTATTTTTAATGAATTAAATTTTTTAAAAATCAGCTTATTTATTTCAATAGCAATACTTTTCAGTAAATTTATGTTTACTCGTTACAGAAAATGATTAGGGGTTTTAATCATAAAGGTACTAGAATAAAGTTACTGTGAGTACTGTATGCCCTGCAAAGAATATTTATAAATGTGTATAGGAAGAAAAAAAATTAAGTATGCTCTTAATATTTTGAAGATAATAAGGTAGAATTTGTCATTTTAAAGACTGTAAAGTGAAGGAAATGATTTGTGTTTAAAATGTACGTGTTTCAGGGGGCACCTGGGTGGCTCATTGGGTTAAAGCATCTGCCTTCGGCTCTGCTTATGATCTCAGGGTCCTGAGATCGAGACCAGCACTGGGCTCTCTACTCAGTGGGGAGCCTGCTTCCTCCTCTCTCTCTGCCTGCCTCTCTGCCTACTTGTGATCTGTCAAATAAATAAATAAAATCTTAAAAAAAAGTTTTCTTTAGAAAACAAATTTAATAATTTTTTAATAAACATATAATGTATTTTTATCCACAGGGGTACAGGTCTGTGAATCGCCAGGTTTACACACTTCACAGCACTCACCATAGCACATACCCTCCCCAATGTCCGTAACTCCCCTCCCCCTCTCCCAACCTCACTTTCCCCCAGCAACCCCCAGTTTGTTTTGTGAGATTAATTAGTTTATTGTTAAGCATATCACATGATTTCATTTAAAAATATTTTTGGTAGACTCAATATAAACAAAAGTCCAGATTTTGATTTGAAGTATAAAATCAGTATTCAAGTTTTTAATTCATTTTGTAATATAAGCATTTTTCAAAAGTTCAGTTTCAGTGACTGTATATAGTCAATGTCTTACTTACCGGACTCATGTATAAACTAACACAAAAAAAGACTTGAGATACTATATTTTAAATTCTGTCTAAAGCAATACTGTTATTTTCTTGCCAAAACATCTTTTTGTAGTTTGTAAATTCTAAATTCTCTCAAGTGATATGAAATTTTATATTTAATTCACAAACAACATGGATATTTGAAAAACATTTTATTGGATTCTAATGGTACTTTTTTTTTTTTTTTTTACAGAATTTACTGGTAAGCCTACTGCAGGAACAAATAAATCATTATGTTCTTGTTTATTTCTAAAAGGAACTGAAAGAGTTACTCCTCTCATTTTCTGATCTTTTAATCCTAAAAAAAAAAAAAGAAACATTTAAAGTAATTTACAAATATTTTTAGAGAGTACATGTACAATAACACATATAGCTTCAGTTTTACTTGAAAAATGTACTACAAATTGAGTTGAACTTTATAATCTCCAAACTTCTTTGTTGTTTCATTGTTGTTAGATATGAGTTGTCAGGACAGTTGAAACTTATTACATAATATTAAAATTACAATAGGTATCTTTCTTTGAGTACTTCCTGCCTGCTAGACTCTCAGTTAGTTATTTTATTTTATTTCTATAAAGAACTCTAAGAAGTTATCTCTTTAGTATCTAAATTTGGAGAAACTAAGTTTTAAATAGTTGAAACTACATATCCAAAGTCACCTTTGTGTAAATAGTTTTATGTTATGAACACACGGTCTTATTTACTATTAAACAAAGAAATGTACTTTCTATATAGCTTATATATATAATATTCTATATACATTATCTAGAATCTGTATCTCTTCAAGAGAACATAAAGTTTAGACTAAAATAATTGACTACAGGAGCACTTGGGTGGCTCCAAGTTAACTTAACTCAGTTAAGCAGCTGCCTTTGGCTCAGGTCATGATATTCTCCCTCTCCCTCTGCCCCTGTCCCCCTGCCTCTGTTTGTGCTGTCTCTCACTCTCTCAAATAAATAAATAAAGCCTTTTAAAAATTGCTCTTTCCAAACTTCTTTAAAACAACTAAATAATAAATAAGTAAATGATTGACTATAGCTACTGCATTATTTGTTACACAATCAATTCTCAAAAATTCAGTTCCATATCATAAACATACTCATAAAATTCTATATTGCATATAACATAATTTTAATTATGTGAAAATGGAATATAAAAATTGTAATTGTAAAACATTTGTAAAATGTAAAAAAGTGTAAAAATTTTATTATTTGTACTATAAATACAAACGCTTGAACAAAGCTTTTTTTTTAATTTAATTAATTTATTTTTTTCAGCGTAACAGTATTCATTGTTTTTGCACAACACCCAGTGCTCCATGCAATATGTGCCCTCCCTATTACCCACCACCTGTTCCCCCAACCTCCCACCCCCGACCCTTGAACAAAGTTTTTAAAGTTATCTGATCCATCACCTTTGCCCATTTTAGAGATGAAAAATAAAGACCATAAATCTGAAAGAATTTTTGTAACACCATTTTCTTCTTTGGGGCAAAGCTAATATTAGAACCTACATGTTCTGGCTACTCACCCAGGCCATTTCCATTCAGCCTTCACTGCTTCTAAGTAGCAAAACACTAACTGCATTTGTAAATTGTAGAATTACATAAACTTCCATACACAGCACAGAGATTTAATGAGAACGGATGACAGTCACCTTATTGTATATCTAATTCACTTGTAAAATTTCCACTAATGAAAGATTATTTTAAGCTAAAACTTGGAAATGTTATTATTATCAATTAATCTATTCATCTATTAATTCTAGCATTCATTGCTAGGATTAAAGTTAGGATCAAATGTTAAAATCTGTCCAACTTAGCTGACTTCAGGTACACTGAAAACTGCCTTACATAGGTCTCTCTTAGGTATTTAAAGAAACTTCCCACATACTATGTTTTATTTTCTGTTTTGCATTCTCTTCACTCCCCAAATTACTTTTAGTATCCTTCAGTGTAATTCTAGCTGCTGTTGCTAATTAAATGATTGAAAGCTAAGGAAGACTGATATTCCTCATACTGTTGGCCATAAAAATGAAAGCATTTTGGTTGTCTGTATTGTCGCTATATAGATTTTGAACCTACCATAAATATGCCATGTAGATAAATACTATTTCCCAGGTGTCACAATGGCTTCAAGGGCTACTCACCACTTCCTCCCGCTTGGTCTTATCTGTTGCTGGCCAGGCTTCCAGAGGCAGGTCAGGAAGCATGGGGGGCAGGGGCTGTATGGGGAACATCGGAGGCAGAGGTGGCTGTGGCGGCAGGGGCTGGATGGGGTGCACGGGAGGCTGGGGCTGGATGGGCTGGTGAGCCTGTGGCTGGACGGGCTGGGGCTGGAAGGGCTGCTGGGCAGGCAGAGGGAGGTTTGGCTGGTGGTGTTGGGTTGGAGTCATGGAGTGTTGGCCAGGAACTGGCATCATTGGTTGCTGGGGGACCACGGGCTGCTGAGCTGGCATCATGGGGATGTGGTGATGAGGCTGTAGGGCGTGGCTTGGGAGATTCTGCTGGGACAGCACGGGAATAATTTGGTGGTGCAGCCATCCACCCATGGGTTCGTAACCATAGGAAGTGTACTGGTGAGAAACAAAGAGTCGGGATTACCATAGGCTCCGTTGACTTCCAGCTGGAAAAGTAGTCATGTTTTCTTTGTCGTTAGGGTAATATGAATATTTATTTGTTTTTCCTTGTATAAGAATTTCTAACTGTTTAGAATTTCTAACTGACCTTCATATGATATGAAACTAGATTTCACATTAGTATCTGGCAAAGGTATATTATTTCACTTAAAATAAAAATGAAATACATGCTTAAAATTATAAGGAAATAAAGAACAAAAAGTCTGCATACCGGATGCCTTATGTTCTGGTACCATTTCAGAGGTGTAAGGACCTTAAGAGAAAGAGACATTAGAACACGTTTGTTTTAATTTAGTTGCATGAAATGCAGACTCACCAACGCAGTCTTCCCAAAATTGGGAGCCTGAAAATGTGAGTTCCACAGAAGAAAGAATAAGGTAAACATTTTTCAGATACTTCCTATGGTAAGGCAGTGTATTACATCCATCACATACATTTCTCGTGTTTTCCTACATACTCTGAGGCAAATGTCATTTCTGTCACTTACAGACAAGGTCATGTGGCGTTAAAGAGACTTATAATCTTACTGAGGTGATTCTGTTTAATTCCACAGCTCCCATTCTTCTTTGCAAGAGCAAAACAAAACAGAAAATTAATGTGATATAACATTATTTATAATTTTTTGTCTTGATGTCACAATGAAAAAATAAAAGTGAAACATTGCGTCTCAATGTAAAACACAGATTTTCTGGTCAGATATGTCAGTCTTTTGAGATATAACAAAATCTTGCCTCAAATTGTTAACACTTTTCATCACTTTATATAAGTAAACAGATTCATGAATTATCTTCTGAACCTATGAAAGATCTCAGTTTCATTTCTTCAAAAATAAAATTGTACTTGAGTAACCTCAGGTCCAGGGACACATTCATGTAGTAGTATAGCATTTTATATCAATACAAGAAACAATTACTAAACTTGCTCAAGTTACACTTGACAAAGCACTTTTTATATAGCTTAACTATTTCATTCCTCAAACTGTTTGAAGTGCGGGCATTATAATTATTTCCCTGCTTCAGGTAATGAAACATTATAATTATTTCCCTGCTTCAGGTAATGAAACCAAAGCTCCTGAAAGAAAAACAATTTGCCCAAGTTACTATGGTTAAAATGTGGCTGAGAAGAGCTTCAAACCTGATTTCTAGAAAGCATGCTTTCCATTGCTCTGAGAATGTCTCATAGGCTTCTTGGTCATTGAACATTCAATAAAGACAAACAAGGGAGACACACAGAATGTGAACATCTTAGAATCATGAGTTTTTAGCTGTAAAGGACCTTAAATAACATCATACGTGACTTCCTCGCTTTTTATAGGACTGGAATAGAACGAAGCGGTTCAGCCAGAGCACTTTCTGCACTACCATGCAGCCCCACCCTGAGTGGTAGTTCATAATGGGGAGCTTTATAGCCATAGAGGAGAAACTGAGTCAAAGAGGCCAAGTAGAAGTATGCTGGGGCAGTGCAGGCTTGAGGCAATCCATCAAATGAGAAATGTGGTAACATGAACTGAAAAAGTGGGACTGAAAAATATCTTGAAGAATCAACACACTATTCTTTGCAAATCCCGGAACATTGTTAATTCGAACTATGGTCAAAATTAGTAAAGAGAAAAATTACCTCATAGCTGAAGTTGATATAACCAGGGTGCCCAGGATGAGGTGGTAGCTTTTATGGAGGTAAAGGAGGAGAAGAAGCAAGAGGGAGAGGGAGAGAAATAGTAAGGGAGAGGAAGACAGAGAAGGAAGGAGGGATATCAGAGAAAGAGAGGGAGAGATTAGAAGAAATTAAGTCAATATGCAATTGTCCACATTAAGAGAAACTACTTTATAAGAATCTGTACGGTGCAAAATACATTTGAAGTCTACTTTTGTTTGAACACATATGCTGTGCAGGAGCCTTTTAAAGAGGTCCAGGACAACTAAACAACTTTCCCAAGACCTGGAAACAAAAACCAGTGCATATTTAGCCTCCAGTGATCAGACAATGCCCACATCCACATGGTCAACTAATCCTACGATGTCCCATCCACCGTTTTATATCTTAATGAAACTCACTCAATTTTGGAAAAAGAGATTTATTGCCCTTACACAATTATGAAATAGCAACAAGAGGAGAACTGTCTCACAAACCTTTTCTTTCGGATAAGAGATAGATAAGTGATTAGTTATCAAAGAGGTTCCTTACAAATATCATGCAAACCACATTAATAGAAGAAATAACTACCTGTGAATTACTGATGAATATGAAAATATGGGTGTGTTAAAGTGGAAACATTACCAATCCCTTGGAAAGTGAAAGAGTTGATTTATGAAATTTAAATTGATTCTTTTAATTATTCTTTAAAAGTTTTTATGGCAGAAAAAAATTAAATTTCAAAATAAAAAACAGCCTAAATAGTTATCTGCACTAGGACTGTCTGTCCCGTCAAAAGGGAGGCCATGTAACTGATGCCTGCAGGATGCAATGCTTGTTTTCCCCAGATAGGGAGAGAGAAAGATGAAAGAGGATCATGCAGAACATCTCCCAGAGACATCAAGCTAATTAAAGCTATATTATTTTTAAATGCTTATATTTTCTAAGAGGGTTTATTGGCTCCCATCTGACTGTGAATTATTTTAGTCATGCAACTTCCTTTCCTATACCTCCATGATCTAAGTCCCCAGGGAGTGGGGGTATTGAAGAATAGAAAAAGGGCTCTATTTGTAATTTAGGGATCTGTTAGGATATTAGGAATTGCCACAATGTAGGATTTCAGGAACCAGAGCACAAAATCTTGGTCTTGTGGGAGAGAGATGAAGAGAAGAGGCAGCTCTGATGGCTTCTGGTTAATCAACTGCTCTTTATGCCATCAAAAAGCAGCCTTGTTCTTCTTTGCGGGCATAGGATAGAATATAAGCTATCATATCTTATGTACATATTTCTTTTTTTTTATTTTATTTATTTTTTCAGTGTAACAGTATTCATTCTTTTTGCACAACACCCAGTGCTCCATGCAAAACGTGCCCTCCCCATTACCCACCACCTGTTCCCCCAACCTCCCACCCCTGACCCTTCAAAACCCTCAGGTTGTTTTTCAGAGTACATAGTCTCTTATGGTTCGCCTCCCCTCCCCAGTGTCCATATTTCTAAAGAGAATCGGCCTAATTTCCAGGTGCTTGGTGCATTTGAATGTAAAATATATCCATGTGAATTTTGCACAACCAAATGGGATGTCATGAGTTTAGCAGGTGCACCCAAAGGGATGTGGCCTCTGACAACAACAAGATGGTTCAAGAAGGAAATTCCTAACACCAAAACCTTACCTTCTGAAGGATAACAGTACTAAGGTTTGCAGAGCAGGAAGAGAGTTGGATTCTTGTGCAAAATTGTGTTTTAGAGAAAACTTGTGTTTTGTAGTATTTGCTCAAGGCTGTTAGAGGCCTTTCTCTTGAGTCCTTTCAAGGGTCCCTCAAAAAGTTCCTTCAACTAAAGATAGGTGATGATATGTGATTGTTTGCACAGACTCTCCTGAAGTGCTTGTTAAAAAGCAGAGTCCTGGACACTGCCCACTATATTAATCAGAATCTTGGGTACAGGCATTTGAGAGTATTTCTTATAACAGGCTTTTCAAAGTGTTTCTTAAACACAGAGATACTTGAGGACATCAGATCTCATACTATCTTAAACCCTAAAGTTTAACAGATATGGGACAGATTTTTATGTCCAAGCTTGTGAAATTGGGAACTGACTTACATAAGGAGCATTTTACTCACAGGCATAGTGAAGGCTGCTCCCAAGAGGCAGGCAAACAAAATCCAGGTCCCCATTTCTTATGGACCTGAAATATAAGTCAACATCTGCCTTTCTTATCTCATCTCAAACATGAACATAATTAGTGCTTCATAAAATATATACACTTCACATTAGTCTATTGCTTGTAAAGAGTTTGGGAACATTCATTGTATTACTTTAGTCACATGTAATCTCTAGTTCTTAGCTTATCTTGTTTCTTGGGTCACAGCAGTGTAAAGATGCTTTTCATTTATATTTGACCTAAACAAACATAGAGAAATGAATCACCTATCATTATGTAATTTGAAATGCTGTTTTCCTTTACCAGGCCAGCCTATATAGTCATCTAAGGTCACAGAAGTTAACTGTAACTTTCAAGTGATGATTAAAGACTGCTGTTGACTCTAGTAGTTCAGGAGATCATTAGAGTATTACATTAATTGCATAGCATTTTATACTTTTAGAACAAGGAGTCAAAGAAATATTTCTAGTATAGTCCACTGGGAAATTGCTACTACTAAAAACAAAAACTAATCATCTGAGAAAAGACGTTAAGCAAATTGCCAAAATAGATTGAGTGAGTAGGATTTAGCGCTACGTATTCCAACCCTGCAGTATCATAGAGAGGCCTTTAAGTAACATCTCTGAGCTCTGGGGTTTACATTGCAAAAGATGTAAATAGGACTTCTCCCAGAAAGAGAGGTTTCTAATTTTCCTTGATTCTGGTATTATTTCATTCTTCAATGAATTAAAATGATTTCTACCTAAAAGCTTCCACCATTAATCAGTGGTATCTTTCCTTTGTTAGACACTGTTCTGTAATTACTTCATAAATTAGACACATGGGATATGAAGCAAGATCCAAACATCCTAAGAAATACACATTGCTTCAGGGTCCAATTATTGACTTACTTTGAAAACCATAAGTAGAAAAACCTTAGTCTTTTCTATAGAAAGTGAAGATAATGTATAATAATGCCAATACAAGAACCACAATGATTGTCCATATTCTGTTTTTTAACAAATTAATAAGAAAAAAGATGCTATAAACATTTTGTTGATGATCCCATTTTTAAAATAAGGTATTTAATGTACTTAAATTAAATGTTTTTCAATGTTGTAAACTATACCCTGAAAATATTATTTTAATTTAATTTATAAGTAATTAGAAGTAATATTATTATAGTTTGGATGTTATTGTAGTCAGAATGTTCTTTTGGGTTCTAGAACTGAACTTTAATATATATATAGCATATATATTTATATATATAAAGTATATTTTATATACTTTTTATATTTATATTATATTCACAATATATTATATTTATTTATAATTTATTATATTTATATATTTATATATAATTTAAATATATTTTATATATATACATACAAATGCTTTGCTGCATTAGAAAAGTAAAATTTTCACTTAAGGAATCAAAGATCAATTGATTATTGTCCAAATGAATTAATTTATTCTAGACAGTGTGTAATATTATAAATGTGGAATAAATTTGCATCTGTGAAATATGAAATACAGAGAAACAAAGAAGCATAATAGGAAGAGCTCAAATATTTAAAAAGAAAATCCACATACCTTTTAACGTTTCCCTCTGAAACACAGGATGTGGATCTTTTAAATTTCTTCTCAGTATGAGCTCAATTTATATTATTCACAGCATCTAGAACAACCAATCATATCTCTGAAGGAAAAATGTGTTGAGTAGATCATATTTCTGAAGGAAAAATGTGTTAAGTATATCATGAATTTTTAGCAAACTTGGTTAAATTTAAGACAGCCGTATATTTTAATTAGTACATACAGTCTTTCATTATAGGCAATAATAGGTTTAACAGGCAAAAGAAGTTTAATTGGTCTGTTTTAAGTCCATAAATTAACTGATTGCACATGCTGATATATTCAGGATTACTTTAAGAACCTGTTATGTCATTGTGGCAGGTATAATTTCAGAATCACCACTACTATATTTTCTTTCAAGTAAAGTGTGTCCTCTGTTCCCTGTCATTACCCCTTGATCACCATTTTGGTATCATCCAAAGAAGGAACTACAATATATCTTCCTCAGCCACCCTTAAAACTATTTGCTATCAAAGGAACCAAAACTCAGAAGCAACACAGTGCCAATATTTTTACTAATGATCTGAAAGAGAAGGCAAGAGACATATCACACACCAGATCACACGTTTAAACATATATTTGTAATTCATATAAACACTTATCACAGGACATAGTGACATGATTACCTCACTCCACATAGCAACAGCCTTTCTTTGTATTACGGCCTATCTTTCCCATTTATTTGTGCTTTCTTTCATTTATTAAACTGAATTTCTCTTTCTTTTTCAGAATCTTTTAACTGTCTGTTTAATTGTACCATCCCAATATTCTATGAAGTTTCTACTTCACCTAAACAACTAAAGTTCAATTCTTTCTAAAAAGATCATGAGTTGCATGTTAAATTCATGTTATTTCTTCTACACTACCTTAAAAAGCACTTGGATTTATTCTTTTGTTCTATAATATGATATTCAATTAAAATATTATAACTAATGACTAGTAGTAATTGATAAGTTGCCTAGCAATGTTATATTAGCAAAGGAAATACTGAATATATAGTCAGATACAATTCTTAGTAAAGCTATATTTCTTTTATTACTAAATATTTATAAACTTTAATTTACATATATTATTAAATAGATGATCCATACTTGATGAATTAAATTCAAGAAGAAAACATTCATGAAGTCAATGTAATTATGATTAAGATCTTGGGCTTAGGCTTATGTGAATTTTGACCCCAGCTTTATCAAGGATTGAGTTACTACTAACAAATTACTTAGCTTGTCTAAGTTCCAGTTTCCTAACCCGTGAAATGGGCAAAGTAATAGAATCCACCTAAGAGGACAAGCATGAAAACTGAACAAAGGATATCCTTTGAAAATAGAAAGTATTTATCACCTTCTTTAACCCCATCACATGGACACAGAAAATGTTTAAAAGATGCAAATAAGTAAGAATCTAAAATGATTTTAGGCAGTGAATTAGTTAGGTTTCAAATGACAATTGTGTTCATGGTTATTTTTATTTATGATTATATTTATCGGTGAATTTTATATTAGAGGTGAGAAGGACTCCTTTTGAAGAAGTTTGTGAAAAATAAATTTCAGGAAACCTGGCTGTAGCTTATGTGAGGAAAGAAACCAAGGTGATGAAACACATAGGAAAGCATAGATTATATTTTCTCTTTCAATATTTTTACCTCCTTTTATTTAACTATAGATACTGGAGTTCATGAAAGGACATTTAAAATTTTTCATGCAACACCATGGATGATGTCTACTGATGAAGTCATTGAAGAAAAAGCTGTGGCCTTGGGTTTTACAATATTCATCTCATTACGTTTTCTCTTTTCAAAAGGAAGAGAGTATTATATGGATCTATTTGACCAATAGAATGATTATTTATTGTGGTTTTAATTCTTTTCAACTCCTAGATAGCATGTTAGTGCTAATTCACCATGTTCAGGGTTTGAAGACCAGTTCTGTAGAAACAATGTGGTTCTTGCTTTCTCTGACCACATATCCTGAGTCATAGTTCTTAAAATGTGAGTAACTGCATGAAATGTCTTCTCTTGACTCAGATACAAATAAGATATAAGATGACATATATTTTAAATCATTAACTTTTTAAAAAGAGAATAAAATATCAATAGAAATTTTTTCTTACAAAATTTCTCTTACTAATGAATTGAATTTACAAAAGAAAATTTTCTATTTTGACCTAAAATTTACCGCCCCATCAGATAAATGTTATATCATTTTCATAGTATTCATTTTGGTTTCTTTTGCTTTCTGAAAAGGTCAGTTATTTAACTTTCTTTATGATTTAAAGAAATGTATCATAAATATAAAATGCTCAAAGATAATTGCAAGGACAACTTTAGTAATAACATGTTATTTGAATAATGTTTTTCACTTATTCATTTTTTCACTTATGCATACCATATATATATTTACATCTGACTTTTTGTTATTATAGAGACTAAAAGAACCTTGTATTTTTAATTGTTCCTAAAAGCTTTTTTTCTAGCATGAGTTAATAGATACCCTTACAAGTTCTAATTAATTTGCTTACTTATTAGTTTTTCCTTTTCTTGACTTGCAACCCACCACATTTTGCCATTCCATAATGCTTATGCTAGCAAGTTCTCTCCTTCTAATCTGCTGCTTCTAATATATGGTGTGCTGAAAATCAATATGCCCAATCTTGTTCAAAGTATATGTGGACTCTCATTAAAGGAATAAACTAAGTGGTGTTGCTGAGGAGGACTGGTCTGTGAAAAAAGTGAAGGAATATCATCAGTTCTACGGCGTTGATTTTTTTTTATTATGATCAGTTTGCCAGCATATAGTACATCATTTGCTCTTGATGTAGTGTTCAGTGATTCATTACTTGAATAGAATACCCTGTGCTCATCACAACATTGAAAGATTGCTGGGAAAGCATTCTTTTTTTTTTCTTTTTGTCTCTTCTTTTGTTTTGTTTTTCATTGGGTAGTAGGTATTTAAAACAGTTGCTTTTATTTGTTGAAATCTTTATGTTTATTATTTTATTAAAAAGAAGTTTTCACATATTGTAGAAAACAGTGTGGATAATGTATATCTGAAAAAATCAAAGAGAGTAGGAAGATAATTCTTGGAAAAAGCAGGAGGAACAAAACTATGAAGGAAAATGATAATGGGGGTTCCATCCAAAATGAGTACACGTGGAAATCAGATATTGTGACAATGGATTTTGACAGTTACCATTGGACATTTTTAGAAACATTCTAACTCACTATGTGGAATACTTTATTGCTTTATTCCTTCTAATGTGAATCTAGTATATCATCAATCATTTATGGTACACCTTTTTTTTTTGTTTATTTTCAGCATAACAGTATTCATTGTTTTTGCACCACACCCAGTGCTCCATGCAATACGTGCCCTCCCTATTACCCACCAACTCCATGCAATACATGCCCTCCTTGATACCCTACCAACTTCACCCAACCCCCCTACCCCTCCCCTCCAAAACCCTCAGTTTGTTTCTGAGAGTCCACAGTCTTTCATGCTTCATCTGCCTCTCCAGTTTTCCCCAATTCACTTTTCCTTTCCTTCTCCTAATGTCCTCCTTGTTATTACTTATGTTCCACAAATAAGTGAAACCACACAATAATTGACTTTCTCTGCTTGACTTATTTCACTCAACATAATCTCCTCCAGTCCTGTCCATGTTGATACAAAAGTTGGGTATTCATCCTGTCTGAGAGTTGACTAATATACAAAGCATTTTCTTTATCCATTCATCTGTTGAAGAACATTTTGTCTTTTTCCAGAGTCTGGCAATTGTGGCCATTGCTGCTATGAACATTGGGGGACATATGGCCTTTCTTTCACTACGTCTTTATTTTTGGGGTAAATACCCAGTAGTGCAATTGCAGGGTCATAGGAAAGCTCTAGTTTTAATTTTTTGAGGAATCTCCACACTGTTTTCCAAAGTAGCTACACCAGCTTGCATTCCCATCAACAATGTAAGAAGATTCCCCTTTCTCCACATCCTCTCCAACACACCTTGTTTACTGTCTTGCTAATTTTGGCCATTCTAATTGGTGTAAGGTGGTATGTCAATGTGGTTTTGATTTGAATTTCCCTGGTGGCTAATAATGATGAACATTATTTATGTATCTGCTAGTCATTTGTAGGTCTTCTTTGGAGAAATGTCTGTTCATGTCTTCTGCCCATTTTTTTGATGTGATTATCTGTTTTTTGGATGTTGAGTTTGAGGAGTTCTTCATAGATCTTGGATAAGAGTCCACTGTCTGTAGTGTCATTTGAGAAAATCTCCCATTCCGTGTGTTCTCTCCTTGTTTGTTTGACTGAGTCCTTTGCTGTGCAGAAGCTTTTCGTCTTGATGAAGTCCCAAAAGTTCACTTTTCCCTTTTGTTTCCTTTGCCTTTGGAGATGTGTCTTGAAAGAAGTAGTTGTGACCAATGTCAAAGAGGTTACTACCTACATTCTCCTCTAGAGTTTTGATGGATTCCTGTCTCATGTTGAGTCTTTCATCTGTTTCGAGTTTATCTTTGTGTATGGTGTAAGAGAATGATCAAGTTTTATTCTTCTACACATAGTTGTCCAATTTTTCCAGGACTATTTACTGAAGAGACTGTCTTTTTTCCACTGAATATTTTCCCCTGCTTTATCAAAGATTATTTGACCATAGAGTTGTGGGTCCATATCTGGACTCTCTACTCTGTTCCACTGGTCTATGTGCCTGTTCTTATGCCAGTACCCTGATATATTGGAGATCACACCTTTGAAGTAAAGCTTGAATTCAGTCAATGTGATGCCCCCAGCTTTGTTTCTCTTTTCAACATTTTCTTAAGGATTTGGGGTCTTTTCTGGGTCCATACCAATTTTAGGCTTGTTTGCTCCAGCACTTTGAAAAATGTTGTTGATTATTTTATTGGGATGACATTGAAAGTATAGATTGCTCTGGGCAGTATAGACATTTCAACAATATTTATTCTTCCGATCCATGAGCTTGGAATGCTTTTCCATCTTTTTGTGTCTTCTTCAATTTCTTTCATGATTGTTCTGTAGTTCCTTAAGTACCGATATTTTACGTTTTTGGTTAGGTTTATTCCAAGGTATCTTATGGTTCTTGGTAAACGGAATCGATTCTCTAATTTCCCTTTTTATAGTTTCATTGTTAGTGTAGAAGAAAGCAACTGATTTCTGTGCATTGAATTTGTATCCTACTACATAACTGAATTGCTGTATGAGTTCTAGCAATTTGGGGGTGGAGTCTTCCAGGTTTTCCACATAAAGTATCATGTCATCTATGAAGAGAGACAGTTTGACTTCTTCACCAATTTGAACACATTTTATTTCTTTTTGTTGTGTGATTGCTGTTGCTAGGAGTTCTAGTACTGGTTTTTTTCCCCATTTTATTTATTTTTTTCAGTGTAACAGTATTCATTGTTTTTGCACAACACCCAGTGCTCCATGCAAAACGTGCCCTCCCTATTACCCACCACCTGTTCCCCCAACGTCCCACCCCTGACCCTTCAAAACCCTCAGGTTGTTTTTCAGAGTCCATAGTCTCTTATGGTTCGCCTCCCCTTCCAAATTTTTTTTTTTTAATAAACATATAATGTATTTCTATCCCCAGGGGTACAGGTCTGTGAATCGCCAGGTTTACACACTTCACAGCACTCACGATAGCACATACCCTCCCCAATGTCCATAACCCCTCCCCCTCTCCCAAACCCACCTCCCCCCAGCAACCCCCAGTTTGTTTTGTGAGATTAAGAGTCATTTATGGTTTGTCTCCCTCCCAATCCCATCTTGTTTCATTTATTCTTCTCTATCCCCCTAACCCCCCATGTTGCTTCTCCATGTCCTCATATGAGGGAGATCATATGATAGTTGTCTTTCTCTGATTGACTTATTTCACTAAGCATGATACCCTCTAGTTCTATCCATGTCATCGCAAATGGCAAGATTTCGTTTCTTTTGATGGCTGCATAGTATTCCATTGTGTATATATACCACATCTTCTTTATCCATTCATCTGTTGATGGACATCTAGGTTCTTTCCATAGTTTGGCTATTGTAGACATTGCTGCTATAAACATTCGGGTACACGTGCCCCTTCGGATCACTACGTCTGTATCTTTAGGGTAAATACCCAGTAGTGCAATTGCTGGGTCATAGGGTAGTTCTATTTTCAACATTTTGAGGAATCTCCATGCTGTTTTCCAGAGTGGTTGCACCAGTTTGCATTCCCACCAACAGTGTAGGAGGGTTCCCCTTTCTCCGCATACTCACCAGCATCTGTCATTTCCTGACTTGTTAATTTTAGCCATTCTGACTGGTGTGAGGTGATATCTCATTGTGGTTTTGATTTGTATTTCCCTGATGCCGAGTGACGTGCATTCCTAGAGACATATAAACTACCACAACTGAACCAGGAAGAAATAGAAAACCTGAACAGGCCCATAACCAGTAAGGAGATTGAAACAGTCGTCAAAAATCTCCAAACAAACAAAAGCCCAGGGCCAGACGGCTTCCCAGGGGAATTCTACCAAACATTTAAAGAAGAACAAATTCCTATTCTCCTGAAACTGTTCCAAAAAATAGAAATGGAAGGAAAACTTCCAAACTCATTTTATGAGGCCAGCATCACCTTGATCCCAAAACCAGACAAGGATCCCACCAAAAAAGAGAACTACAGACCAATATCCTTGATGAACACAGACGCAAAAATTCTCGCCAAAATACTAGCCAATAGGATTCAACAGTACATTAAAAGGATTATTCACCACGATCAAGTGGGATTTATTCCAGGGCTGCAGGGTTGGTTCAACATCCGCAAAGCAATCAATGTGATACAACACATTAAGAAAAGAAAGAACAAGAACCATATGATACTCTCCATAGATGCTGAAAAAGCATTTGACAAAGTACAGCATCCCTTCCTGATCAAAACTCTTCAAAGGTAGGGATAGAGGGCACATACCTCAATAGTATCAAAGCCATCTATGAAAAACCCACCGCAAATATCATTCTCAATGGAGAAAAACTGAAAGCTTTTCTGCTAAGGTCAGGAACACAGCAAGGATGTCCATTATCACCACTGCTATTCAACATAGTACTAGAAGTCCTAGCCTCAGCAATCAGACAACAAAAAGAAATTAAAGGCATCCAAATTGGCAAAGAAGAAGTCAAACTATCACTCTTCACAGATGATATGATACTATATGTGGAAAACCCAAAAGACTCCACTCCAAAACTGCTAGAACTTGTACAGGAATTCAGTAACGTGTCAGGATATAAAATCAATGCACAGAAATCAGTTGCATTTCTGTACACCAACAACAAGACAGAAGAAAGAGAAATTAAGGAGTCAATCCCATTTACAATTGCACCCAAAACTATAAGATACCTAGGAATAAACCTAACCAAAGAGGCTAAGAATCTATACGCAGAAAATTATAAAGTACTCATGAAAGAAATTGAAGAAGACACAAAGAAATGGAAAAATGTTCCATGCTCCTGGATTGGAAGAATAAATATTGTGAAAATGTCCATGCTACCTAAAGCAATCTACACATTTAATGCAATCCCTATCAAAATACCATCCATTTTTTTTCAAAGAAATGGAACAAATAATCCTCAAATTTATATGGAACCAGAAAAGACCTCGAATAGTCAAAGGAATATTGAAAAAGAAAGCCAAAGTTGGTGGCATCACAATTCCGGACTTCAAGCTCTATTACAAAGCTGTCATCATCAAGACAGCAAGGTACTGGCACTAAAACAGACACATCAATCAGTGGAACAGAATAGAGAGCCCAGAAATCGACCCTCAACTCTATGGTCAACTAATCTTCGACAAAGCAGGAAAGAATGTCCAATGGAAAAAAGACAGCCTCTTCAATAAATGGTGCTGGGAAAATTGGACAGCCACATGCAGAAAAATGAAATTGGACCACTTCCTTACACCACACACGGAAATAGACTCCAAATGGATGAAGGACCTCAATGTGAGAAAGGAATCCATCAAAATCCTTGAGGAGAATGCAGGCAGCAACCTCTTCGACCTCAGCTGCAGCAACATCTTCCTAGGAACAATGGCAAAGGCAGGAGAAGCAAGGGCAAAAATGAACTATTGGGATTTCATCAAGATCAAAAGCTTTTGCACAGCAAAGGAAGCAGTTCACAAAACCAAAAGACAACTGACAGAATGGGAGAAGATATTTGCAAACGACATATCAGATAAAGGGCTAGTATCCAAAATCTATAAGGAACTTAGCAAACTCAACACCCAAAGAACAAACGATCCAATCAAGAAATGGGCAGAGGACATGAACAGACATTTCTGCAAAGAAGACATCCAGATGGCCAACAGACACATGAAAAAGTGCTCTAGGACTGTGTTGAACAAAGGTGGCGATGTTGTGGATCCTTGTCATGTTCCTGATCTCAAAGAGAAGGCTGTCAGCTTTTTCCCACTGAGAATGCTATTCATTGTGGGTTTTTCATATATAGATGTTATGAAGTTGAGGAATGGTCCCTGGATTCCTATACTTTGAGGAGTTTTAATCAGGAATGGATGTTGTATTTTGTCAAATGCTTTTTCTGTACCAATTGAGAGGACCATGTGGTTCTTTTCTCTTCTGTTATTGGTTTGTCTATCACATTGATTGATTCGTGAATGTTGAAGCACATTTGCATCCCGGGGTAAATCCCACCTGGTCGTGGTAAATAATCTTTTTAATGTACTGTTGGATCCTATTAGCTAGGAACTTGTTGACAATCTTGGCGTCCATATTCATCAGGGATATTGGTCTGAAATTCTCCTTTTTGATGGGGTCTTTGCTGGTTTGGGGATAAAGGTAATGCTGGCTTCATAGAAAGAGTCTCAAAGTTTTCCTGTTTCTACTTTTTTGAAACAGCTTCAGAATAGGTATTATATCCTCTTTGAAGGCTTGGTAGAATTCCTCAGGGAACCTGTCAGGTCCCGGCTCTTATTTTTGGGGAGATTTTGATCACTGCTTCAATCTTGTTACTAGATATTGGTCTATTCATGTTGTCAACTTTTTCTTGTTGCAGTTTTGGAAGTTTATAGGTTTCCAGGAATACATCCATTTCTTCTAGGTTGTTTAACTTATAGGCATATAACTGTTGATAATAATTTCTGGTGATTGTTTCTATTTCCTTGGTGTTAGTCATTATCTCTCACTTTTTGTCCATAAATTTATTAATTTGGGTAATCTCTATTTTCTTTTTGGTTAGTTTGGCCAGTGGTTCAGTGAGTGGTTAGTTCCTTCAAGAACCAGCTTCTACTTTTGTTGATATGTTCTACTCAATCTCTGGCTTCTAACTCATTGATCTCTGCTCTAATCCTAGTTATTTCCCTTCTTCACATGAGATTCGCTTAATTTGGTATTGATTTTCTAGTTTTTAAGGTGTAAAGAGAGTTGGTGTATTCAGTATTTTTCTATTCTTTTGATTGAGGATTGGATGGCTACGTATCTCCCCATTAGGACTGCCTTTGCTGTATTCTATAGGTTTTGGACTCATGTGTCTTCATTCTCATTGGTTTCCATTAATTGCTTAAATTCTTCTTTGATTTCCTAGTTGGCCCAAAAGTTCTTGAGCATGATGGTCTTTAGCTCCCACGTGTTTGAATTCCTTCCAAACTTTTTCTTGTGATTGAGCTCCAGTTTCAAAACATTGTGGTCTGAGAATATACAGGCAATAATCTCAATCTTTTGGTATCAATAGAGACTTGATTTGTGATCCAGTATGTGGTCTGTTCTGGAGAAAGCTCCATATGTGCTAGAGAAGAATGAGTATTCTATTGTTTTAGGGTGGAATATTCTGTATATATCTATGAGGTCCCTCTGGTCTGGTGTCATTCAAAGCTCTTGTTTCCTTGTTGATTTTCTGCTTAGATGATCTGTCTATTGCTGAGAAGGCATGTTAAGATCCCCTAAAATTAATTTATTCATATCAATATGACTCTTTATTTTGATAAACAGCTGGCTTACTTAGCTGCCTGCTCCCATGTTGGAAGCATAAACATTTACAATTGTTAGATCTTCTTGGTGGATAGAACCTTTCAGAATGATGTAGTGTCCTTCTGTATCTCTGACTACAGTCGTAGCTTAAAATCTAATATATCTGATATGAGGATTACTACGTCAGCTTTCTCTTGAGGCCCCCTGGCATGAAAGATGGTTCTCCATCCTTTCATTTTCAGTCTGAATGTACCTTTGTGTTTAAAATGATCTCTTCTAGATAGCATATGGATAGGTCTTATCATTTTCCCAGTCTGCAACCCAGTCCCATTTTACTGGTGTTGTTAGTCTGTTCATGTTGAGAGTCATTATCAAAAGATACATTTTTATTGTCATCATGTTGCCTGTGAAGTCCTTGTTTCTATAGATTGTCTCTGTAAATTTCTGTTCTATGTCACTCTGGGGTTCTTTTTTCTTTTATAGAACCCCTCTTAGTATTTCTTGTAGTGTTGGCTTAGTAGTCACATAATCTTTTAAACCTTGTCAGTCTTGGAAGCTCTTTATCTCTCCATCCATTTTTAATGTCAGCCTTACTGTATGAAGCATTTTTGGCTTCATGTTCTTCTTACTTAGTGTCCTGAATATGTCTTCCCAGCCCTTTCTGGCTTGCCAGTTTTCTGTGGACAGATCCGATATTATTCTGATGGTTTTTCCTCTGTACATAAGGAATCTCTTCCCTTACCTCTCCTTAAGACATCTTCTCTGAATTTACAATCCATGAATTTCACAATCATGTGCCTGGATGTCTTACCCTCATTGATCTTGGGAGTGGGGGTGTCCTCTCTGCCTCTAGGACATGGAAACTTGTCCCACTCCCCAGATTAGGGAAATTCTCATCTAGGATTTGTTCAACTTTAACTTCTAGTTCTCTCTCTCTCTCTCTCCATCCCCCCAGGGATCCCAATAATTCTGACATTGGAGTATTTCATGGCATCATTGATTTCCCTAATTCTGTTTTCATGTCTTCTAAGCTGTTTGTTCCAGGCCTCCTCCTGATCCTTCTTTTCTATCAATTTGTCTTCTAGGTCACTAATTCAATCTTCTGCATCATTTACCTGAGGTGTTAGAGTATTTAGATTAGATTAGATCTCATTGATAGAATTTTTAACTTGTTCTAGGTCAGCTCTAATTTTCACACTTGGAGATTCTATGTTGTCACAAATGGTCTTCAACAACCTAGCCATCGCCTGAGTAATTGTTACCCTGAATTCTATTTCCAACATATTTTTTATGTCCACATCCAAAAGTTCTATGGTAGAGGTCACAGTCTCTGAATTTTTCCTCTATTTGATGTTCCTAATCCTAATCATTTTGGAGAGAGATGATTGAGGAGATGTGTATCTGAAAATATCAGCCCCACAATCCAGGCAAGGTGCACACTGGAAAGTTTCAGAGGAATTGGAATTCACCACCAAAAGGAAAGAAAAAAAGGAGGGGGAGAGAAAAAGAAAAAGAAAAAGACCCAGCCAAAATGAGCCCTAAAATTAAGGCTTATAAAGTACAAAAATGAAAACAAACAAAGAAAAAGACTGACAAAAGGAAAAGAAAAAGAAAAGAAAAGAAGAAAAACCCAGCCACAATGAACCCTAAGAATACTATTTATAAAATGTAAAAACAAAAACAAATATACAGAGACACTGACAAAAGAATAAGACAGGAAGATGGTTATAAACACTTGACGTGGGCAAGGATGGTTATTTCAGTTATTCCTGGGTGTATCTTGTTATCTTTGTTAAAGGATTCACTTTCCAGTGCATAATCTCACATACGATGTTCATTTGGTTGTTTTGTTTTCTCTCTATTCCCTTAAAATATAAATTCCATAAATCAAGGATTTTTAAGTCTCCTGAATGTAGAATTTTGCTGGCATCAAGCTGACACTCACATAGTTTTTTCAAATGAATGAATACATGAATCTTGGACTATTTTTATGTACTACCCTCCAACTTTTGCTGAAACAAACCATTGTCTTAAAAAAGTGGATATAATTATCTGAAGTTATTCTGAATGTTTATTCAAAATATTTGTACTTGCAAAAGATCTTGTGTAATGGGGTGATCATATATCAGAAACATTTTCTGTCCACTTATTACAAAGGTACTTTCCCATATTTCCCAGCATGCAAGTAGAGTCAAGAGATTTGTTCATCCAATGAAACCTCAAAAAAAGTGACATGTAACCCCTTAGAACCAAAGCATTCAGGAACAATCATGAACGCTGTTTTCTTCTGGAACCTCATCAATCATGAAGATCACCTATTTCCAATGGTACAGCTGTAACATGTTGCAGTATCCTTCAGCCTGGTCCTGAATGTCTGTGGGGTCCTGAAAGTCAAACCTACCTTGCCAAGTAAGACACAACCTAGTCCGGCTTTATTCAGAGTCTGGCTTTACATAGAGTTACACAGTTGCATCCATCCGGCAAGGGCTCTTGTAAATTTTCAATACTAAGGTAAGTGGTTTCATAATCTTACATTGTATTTTGTTATTGCTACTAAAACTTTACGGAAACACAAACAGCAACTCCGATTTTTAAATGCTGAGGTTTAGCTGAAATCTTAGGAGAATCTAGTCAGTCACCCATGAAAACTTTACCAAGCTACACATATGGGTATGTATAAAAATTTTTGTAACAAGTTATTATATTTAAATCACATGTATTAAAATCATATATATTAAAGCATCTTAGCTATCCCTTTCCAGCAAACATGCTATACCAGAATGGCAAAAAGGAACTTTTACGTTGACCTAAATGCATATTGTAGATGAGACACATATGAACTGAACATTTTTTCAAAAAGAGTTTCCATCCAGTTAGAAACTCTAGCTTATGAACCAACCACCTCCCTTCTTGTCATAAAGTTGAGTTCCCAGCTATGTGAGTTTCAGAAGTAGTTCAGGGAGGAGAATCTCACACTTTCAGATGTCCGGGAGATGGGAGAAGGGGGTTGGGGGTGGAGGAGAGATAATTTTGTCTGGCACCTTTCATTGCTAAACTTTTCAGGATGACATTGGTTTTTGTTATTTTCTGAACAAATACAAATTAGTTATAAATATGTTATAATATAAACAGAACATATGTCATTTTCATAGAAAGTATTAAATTTTTAATTGAAAATTAAACTTATTTAGATGCACCTACTTGATATTAAAAACTGAGCTGTATATATCTGTATTACTTTTATATCATTCAAGAGCTACCTTTAATTATAAAATAGATTCTCCTTTTTTTAACTGAAGTACAGCTATCATATAACGTTCTATTATTTCAATTATACAGCACAGTGATTCGACAATTATACACAAAGTGATTGCTGCAACTGTAGTTACCTAATCTGTCACTATACAACGTTATAACAATATTGACTGCCGCCTCTATGCTGTACTTTTCACCCCTGTGACTTACTTATTTTGTAACTGGAGCTTTGTGTCTCTTAATCCCTTTAGACTGTTTCACTACACTGCCACCCCTCCTCTTAGACAACCACCCATTTGTTCACTGTATTTATGAGTCTTTCTGTCTTTGTTTGTTTGTTCATTTCTTTTGTTTTTAGGTTCCACATATAATTTAAATCATATGGTATTTGCCTTTTCCTGTCTGGCTTATTTCATAAGTTTAACATTCTCTAGGTCCATCCATGTTGCTGCAAAAGGCAAGATTTCATTCTAACTTATGATTGAAAAATATTCCATCCTATATACATACCACATTTTTTAAGACTTTATTTGTCAGGGAGACAGTAGGAGAGAGAGCAGAAGCAGGGGGAGCAGCAGGACAAGGGAGTAGCAGACTCTCTGCTGATCAGGGAGCCCAATATGGGGCTCAATCCCAGGACCCCAGGATCATAACCTGAGCCAAGGGCAGATACTTAACTGACTGAGGCACCCAGGTGCCCCTTTCCACATCTTTTATATTCATTCGTCTATCAGTGGACACTTATGTTGTTTCCATATATTGGCTATTGTAAATGCTGTTATAAACCCATAGGGATGCATACGACTTCTCAGATTGATGTCTTTGTATTCTTTGGGTGAGTATCCAGAAGTGGAATTATTGGGTTGTGTCTCCTTTTGAGGAAATGCCATACTGTTTCCAGAGTGGCTGCACCAGTTTAAATTCCCACAGTGCCAGAGGGTGCCATTCTGTACATATCCTTGCAAGCATTTGTTATTTCTGCCCATTTTTGATTGGAAGGAATCTTCCTGACAGGTGGGAGGTGATATCTCATGTTGGTTTTTACTTCTTTCTGTCTGAAGATCGTGATTTGGATGTTTTCATGTATCTTTTGGCCAATTGCACCTCTCTTAGGTGGAAAAGTGTATTCAGATCCCCTGCCCTTAGAAACTGGTTTCTTATGTGTGTGTGCTTCTTTGTTTGTTTGTTCGTTTGGAATTACATGGAATTTTCAGAAATTTTAGGTATTAGCCACTCACTAGAGATATCATTGGCAAATATTTTCTCCCATTCAATAGGTTGCCATTTTATTTGATTGACAGATTCTTCCACTCTGCAAAAGTTTTTTCTTTAGGTGGAGTCCCAATAGTATGTTTGCTTTTATTTCCCTTACCTGGGGAGACAGATCCAGAAACCTATAGCTAAGGTTGATGTCCAAGATATTACTGCCTATGTTTCTCACAAGGGTTTTATGGTTCTAAGTCTTATATATTTAGGTTTTTAAACCCCTTGGAGTTTGCTTTTGTGTATTGTTCAAAAAGTTGCCTAGTTTGGGGGCATCACATTGCCCAATTTCAAGCTTTACTACAAAGCTGTGATCACCAAGACAGCATGGTACGGGCATAAAAACAGACACATAGACCAGTGGAACACAGTACAGAGCCCAGATATGGATGCTCAACTCTATGGTCAAATAATCTTCAACAAAACAGGAAAAAATATACAGTGGAAAAAAGGCAGTCTCTTCAATAAATGGTGCTGGGAAAACTGGACAGCGATATGCAGAAGAATGAAACTCGACCATTCTTACACCATACACAAAGATAAACTCGAAATGGATAAAAGACCTCAATGTGAGACAGGAATCTATCAGAATCTAGAGGAGAACATAGGCAGTAACCTCTTTGATATCAGCCACAGCAACTTCTTTCAAGATATGTCTCCAAAGGCCAAGGAAACAAAAGCAAAATGAACTTTTGGGACTTCATCAAGATCAAAAGTTTCTGCACAGCAAAGAAAACAGTCAACAAAACAAAAAGGCAACCCATGGAATGAGATAAGATATTTGCAAGTGACAGTACAGACAAAAGGTTGATATCCAGGATCTATAAAGAACTTCTCAAACTCAACACACACAAAACAGATAATCATATCAAAAAATGGGCAGAAGATATGAACAGACACTTCTCCAATGAAGACATACAAATGGCTATCAGACACATGAAAAAATGTTCATCATCACTAGCCATCAGGGAGATTCAAATTAAAACAACATTGAGATACCACCTGACACCAGTTAGAATGGCCAAAATTAGCAAGACAGGAAACAACATGTGCTGGAGAGGACATGGAGAAAGGGGAACCCTCTTACACTGCTGGTGGGAATGCAAGTTAGTGCAGCCACTTTGGAGAACAGTGTGGAGACTCCTGAAGAAATTTAAGAATAGAGCTTCCCTATGACCCTGCAATTGCACTGCTGGGTGTTTACCCCAAAGATACAGATGTAGTGAAAAGAAGGGCCATCTGTACCCCAATGTTTATTGCAGCAATGGCCACGGTCGCCAAACTGTGGAAAGAACCAAGATGCCCTTCAACGGATGAATGGATAAGGAAGATGTGGTCCATATACACAATGGAGTATTCTGCCTCCATCAGAAAGGATGAATACCCAACTTTTGTAGCAACATGGATGGTACTGGAAGAGATTATGCTGAGCGAAATAAGTCAAGCAGAGAGAGTCAAATATCATATGGTCTCACTTATTTGTGGAGCATAATAAATAACATGGAGGACATGGGGAGATGGAGAGGAGAGGGAGTTGAGGGAAACTGGAAAGGGAGATGAACCATGAGAGACTATGGACTCTGAAAAACAACCAGAGGGTTTTGAAGGGGAGGGGGTGTAGGAGGTTGAGGAACCAGGTGGTGGGTAATAGGGAGGGCACGTACTGCATGGAGCACTGGGTGTGATGCCAAAACAATGAACACTGTTATGCTGTAAATAAACAAATAAACGAATTTTTAAAAAAGGGGGGGGGACAAGAATCATTATAATGAATTTTAAAGCATAGAAAAAAAGAAAAAGAATAAGAGAAACGTTCTATCTACAAAACATACCGATTTTCAGGCAATACCAGAAGCTTAGTATATTTTTTCCCCTCATGTTGGGTTTTATAGTTTTAAGGGGACCCTGTGGCTGTTGTCCTGTTATTCTTTTGGTTTTTCTTCTCAGGAGGAGCCTGCTGCACTGTTTTTCAGTCAGACTTGCTTGTACTGAGTCGCTCTGCCCCCTATCAAGGGGCTGAGTTCCATGGAAACCAGTTTTTCAGCCTTTTTTTCTCTGGGGGCTTTTGTTCTCTGGTGGGTTTTTGCACCTTTTCGGAGGGTCAAAGCAAAGTAAAGTGTCTGCACCCAGCCCTCCACCTCAGAGAGAAGCCTCAGTCTGCTCCCCTCTGAATGGTCCAGAACACACAGACTCTCCCTCTGTAAATTCCACTGAACACTGCAAATTCGCACAGGTGGTGCACACCCCCAGCCACCCTTTCAGTGGTTGCTGGAGGCCCTCGCTTATCTCTGCACCCCTGTGCCACTAAAACCATTAGTGATACTGGCTCAGGCAAACACAATCCTTGTGGCTGCTGCCCCTAGGACCACCAACTGGAGCCCAGGCTCTCAGGCATGGGGATGGTGGTGCAGGTGGCAGAAGGGAGGAGACAAAAGGACCATGGGATGCAGCCCTTGCAGGGCTCTATCAGGCATGGTCGGATGCGAGGTGTGACTGCCCTGGGCCCATGTGCTCAGGTCCACACCTGCAGCAGCATGATTCCATGAATTCCCCCCTTAAGTCCCTTTGTTCTTTTTCAGTGTTGTTAACCAGTCACCAAGTGAAGGATGGTCCCCAAGCACAGGGCACTTTTGTGTCAAGGCAATACTTTCCAATGGGTTGCTTCTGGTGGCTTGCTCTCTCTTCTGTTTATCCTCCTCAGTCCAAGCACTCCCTCTCCTCTGTATCTCTCCATTGAAGATCCTCTGCCCCTGTAGATATCCAGAAGTTAATAATATTATATCTCAGGCTGATTTCATGGGTGTTCAAAGTGCTCTGGTGGATATTTAGCTCAGTTCACTTGAAATAGGGTCCCCTACTCCTCCACCACCTTGCCCCTCCCTTGTGTAAAAATTTTTATCTCTTTGCATTTTATTTGGTTGTTTCTCATTTGACACTTTCTCTCATCAGAGGTTGGTCTCATGTTCACGCACTCAAGTAAGTGCTTTCCCTTCTCAGTGTGACAGAGAAGCACTCTGTCCTTCTGATGAGGATTGAAAGGCCAGGATTTTGTGTTTATGTTACCAAGTTGCCATCATAATGAATTACTTTTTCCCTCTGGCCCTCAAGTTCTCAACTGAGTAAGATTGATTAGCTCTGCATTTCCCAACTAGGTTAAAAAGAACAGAACTAGAATTATCGCAAATGTATTTGGGAGGCATTCTAAGTTACATGGTTTCCTTAGTTATTCTTTTATGGTTATTTAATATGGTACTAGTATTCACAACTTTTTCTTTTTTTAACATATTATATATTATTTGTTTCAGGGATATGGGTCTGTGAATCGTCAGTCTTACACATTTCACGGCACTCGCCATAGCAATTACTCTCCCCAATGTCCATCACCCAGTCACCGCATCCCTCTCTCTCCCTTTCCCTCCAGCAATCCTCAGTTAGTTTCCCAAGATTATGATTCTCTTATGGTTTGTCTCCATCCCTGATCCCCTGTTGTTTCATTTTTCCCTCCCTTCCCCTACAATCAAACACCCTGACTTTCAAATTCCTCATATCAGTGGGATCATATGACAATTTTCTCTATCTAATTGACTTATTTTGCTCAGCATAATACCCTCTAGTTCCATCCATGTCATTGAAAATGGCAAGATTTCAAATTTCTGATTGCTGCATAGTATTCCGTTGTGTATGTATACCATAGCTTCTTTATCCATTCATCTGTTGATGAACATCTAGGTTCTTTCCATGGTTTAGCTATTGTGGACTTTGCTGCTATGAACACTGGAGTTGCTCCTTCATATCATTACATTTTTAACTTTAAGGTAAATACCCAGTAGTGCAATTGCTGGGTCATAGGGTACCTCTATTTTCCACTTTTTGAGGAAACTCCATACTGTTTTCCAAAGTGGCTAAACCAGCTTCCACTCCCACCAAGAGTGTAGGAAGGTTCCTACACTTGCCCATTCCTGTCATTTCCTGACTGGTTAATTTTAGCCATTCTGACTCATATAGGTGGCATCTCACTGTGTTTTTGCCTGATGCCAAATGATGTTGTGAACTTTCTCATGTCTGTTGGCCATCTGGATGTCTTCTTGCAGAGATGTCTGTTCATGTCTTCTGTCCATTTCTTGATTGGATTTTTTTGTTCTTTGGGTATTGAGTTTGATAAGTTCTTTATACAGTTTGAATACTAGCCCTTTATCTGATATGTCATTTGCAAATATGTTCTCCCATTCTTTCAGTTGTCTTTTGGTTTTGTTGACGGTTTTCTTTGCTGTGCAAAAGCTTTTTATCTTGATGAAATGCCAATAGTTCATTTTTGCCCTCACTTCCCTTGCCTTTGCCTATGTTTCTAGGAAGAAGTTGCTGTGGCTGAGGGCGAAGATGTTGCTGCCTGTGTTCTGGTCAAGAATTTTGATGGATTCCTGGCTCCCATTGAGGTATTTCATCCATTTTGAGCCTATTTTTGTGTGTGCTGTAAGGAGATGTCCTGTTTTGTTCTTCTGCCTTTTGTTTTATTTTGGTTTTTGGTGTCTAATTGCTGAGGCTAGGACTTCTAGTACTATGTTGAATAGCATTGGTGATAGTGAACATCCCTACCGTGTTCCTGACCTTAGGGGAAAAGCTCTGTTTTTCTCCATTCAGAATGATTTTTATAGATGGTTCTTAAGATATTGAGGTATTTTCCCTCCACCCCTACTCTGTGGACAATTTTAATCAAGAAACGATGCTGTACTTCATGAAATACTTTTTCAGCATCTATTAAGAGGATCCTATGGTTTTATTTTTCTTTCTTTTACTAATGTGATGTATCGCATTAGTTGATTTGTCAATGTTATGCCACCCTTCCAGCCTAGGAATGATCTTTTGAAATGTGCTGTTGGATCCTACTGGCTATTTTCTTGAATTTTGGCATCCATATTCATCAGGGATATTGGTCTGTAATTCTCCTTTTTGATGGAGTCTTTGTCTGGTTTGGGGATCAAGGTAATACTGTCTTCATAAAATGTGTTTGGAACTTTCCCTTCCATTTCTATTTTGTGGAATAGCCTCAGAAGAATAGTTACTATTTCCCCTTTGAATGTTTGGTAGAACTCTCCTGGGAAGTTTGCCCTGAGCTCTTTGGAGCTTTTTTTGGAGATTTTTTTATTACTGCTTCAATGCCCTCACTGGTTATGGTTCTGTTCATGTTTTCTATTTCTTCCTGGTTCAGTTTTGGTTATATGTCTCCAGGAATGCATCGATTTCTTCCATATTGTCTAATTTGTTGACTATAGTTTCTCATACTATGTTTTTATAATTGTTTGCATCTCTCTGGTATTGGTTTTGATCTCTCCTCTTTCACTCATGATCTTTTTATTTGGGCCCTTTCTCTTTTCTTTTTGATAAATCTGGCCAGGGATTTATCAATCTGATTATTTCTTTCAAAAAACCAACTCCTACTTTCATTGATCTGTTCTACTAAAATTTTGGGTTTTATTTCACTGATTTCTGTTCTAATCTTTATTAATTTTCTTCTCCTGCTTGGCTTAGATTTTATTTATTATCCTTTCTACAGCTCCTTTAGGTGTAAAGTTAGGTTTTTATGTAACACCTTTCTTGTTTCTTGGGAAAGGCTTGTTTTAGGACAACCTTTACTGCATCCCAAAGATTTGGTTCATGCCTACATTTTCATTCATTTTTATGAATTTTTGATTCTTCTTTAATGTCCTAGTTGACCCATTCATTCTTTAGTCTCCATGTATTTCAGTTTTTCTAAATTTCCTCTTGTAATAAAGTTTAAATTATGTTATGAAAATATTCAGGCAATGGAACCCAATCTTTGGTACCATCTAAGACCTGATTTGTGACCCAGCATGTGATCTATTCTGGAGAATATTCCATGTATACTTGAAAAGAATGTATTTTGTTGCTTTAGGATAATGCTCTGAATATATTTGTGAAGTCCATATGGTCCAATGTATCAATCAAAGCCCTTTTTCCTTGCTGATCTGCTTAAATAATCTGTCTATTGTTGTGAATGGGGTGTGGAAGTCCCCTACTATTACTATATTATTATCAATATTCTTCTTTAATTTTTTTATTACTTGGTTTTTATAAATGACTGCTCCCATGTTAGGGGGTATAAACATTTACAATAGTTAGCTCTTCTTTTTGAATAAACCTTTAATTATAATACAGTGTCCTTCCTCCTCTTTTATTAGTTTTAGGCTTAAAATATAATTTGTCTGATAAAAGGATTGCTACCCAAGCTTTCTTTTGATGTCCATTAGCATGACAAATGGGTCTCCAGCCCCTCATTTTGAAGATGAAGGTGACTTTGGATCTAAAATGAGTCTCTTACAGACAGAATATCGATGGGACTTGCTTTTTTATCCAGTATGGTACCCTGTGTCTTTTGATTGGGGATTTAGCCCATTTACATTCAGAATAACTATTGAAAGACGAATTTAATGCCATTGTATTACCTGTAAATTCCCTATTTTTGTAAATTGTTTCTGTTCTTTTCTGGTCTCTGTTACCTTTGCATCCTCTTTTTGCATAAACGATCCCCTTTAATATTACTTGTGGGGCTGGTTTGGTGATTTTTTTTTTTTTTTTTGGTTGTGCTTGCCCTGAAAGCTTTTATCTCTCCTTCTATTTTGGCTGACATTCTTGCTAGATAAAGTATTCTTGACTGCATATTTTTCTCAGTTAGCACCCTGAATATATCACACCAATATTTTCTGGAATGCCAAGTCTCTCTGGCTAGGTTTGCTGCCAGTCTCATGTTTCTACACTTGTAAGTTATAGACCTCCTGTTTCAAGCTGCTTTCAGGATTTTCTCTTTGTCTCTGAAATTCACAACTTTCCCTATTATATATCAAGGGGTTCACCTATGTTAATTGGTTTTGAAAAGGATTCTCTGTGCCTCATGGTCTTGAATGCCTGTTTCTTTCTCCAGATTATGGAATTCTCCACTATAATTTGCTCCAATACACCTTCTTCCCCCACCTTCCTCTTCTTCTGGGATCCCAATTATTCTAATATTGTTTCACTTTATTGTATCACTTATCTCCCAAATTTTCCCCTTGTGTCCAGTGTTGTTTATTTCTCTTTTTCTCACCCCTCTTATTTTCCATCATTTTGTCTTCTATGTCACTAAGTCTCTCTACTGCCACATTTATCCTAGCTGTTTGAGCATCCACTTTTTACTGCATATCATTAATAGTCTTTTTTATTTTGACTTAAATAGATTTTAGCCTTTTAGTTCTCCAGAAAGAGAATTGTCTACTGTCTTCTATGCTCTTGCCAAGCCCTCTAGTATCTTTGTAATCATTATTCTGAACTCTAAGTCCAACATCTTATGAATATCCATATTGATTATGTCCCCGACAGTCAGTACTGTCTCTTGTTCGCTTTTTTGAGGTGAGTTTTTCTATCTTGTTATTCTGCCCAGAGAGTATATGAATGATAGAAAAATACTAAAATGGCAATAAATGACCCCAGAGAAACACACAATAAACAACACAGAAGGGAACTGAAAAATAAATAAATAAATAAATAAATAAATAAATAAGAGAGAGAGATCATAATCTTATAGGTGAACTGGATCCTGTGTGTATTTTGGTCTGTCTGTTAGAAAACTAGATCCCAAAATTGTAAAGAAAATAAAAAGTTATATATGTACAAAAATAAAATTAAATATATTGAGAGGATAGAATGTACCCATAAAATTGAACACTAAAAGACAAAATAAGAGAGAGAGAGAGGAGTTTGAACAGAAGGAGTAAAAAAAAAAGCAGCACACTACATCCCAGGTATATTTGGTGTTAGAAGAAACTATATCCCAAAATTGTAAAGAAAGAAAAGAACAGAAATTGTAAATTTGCAGATTTGTAAAATTGTAAATTTACAAAATTGTAAAGAAAGGATATATGTATATAGTGTGTGTGTGTGTGTGTCTCTGTGTGTGTGTGTACATACTATAAATAAAATGAACTACATTGAAAGGTTAGAAGGTAACTGTAAAGATGGAAATTTTAAAAAAACTTTAATAAAAAATAAATTCAAAGAGATACACACTGAAATTCATCATATTCTATCAGAAGCTCCGTGGTTTTTTGCAGGAATAGAAAAATTCCTCCTAAAATCCAAACAGAACCTCAAGAGACCCCAAATAACTGAAACTATCTTGAAAATGAAGAGCAGAGTGGGAGGTAATTATATTTGTGAATCAAATATTTCTATGAAACTACAGTAATCAAAATAGTGTGGCACTGGCATTAACATGGATACAAGCCAACTAAGTAGGCTACAGAGACAAGATATGGATTTCACATATGTGGTCAAGTAAGTTTTGACATAATGTTCCTATTACTCAGTGTGTAAACAAGAGTCTTATCAAAAAAATAATGTTGGAAAACTGCAATACATACAAATGAATAAAGTATGCAAAAATCAATTTTAACAATTTCAGAGGCCTGGGATTCCTGTGTGGTTCAGTTGATGGCATACAACTCTTGAATTTCTGCTTGGATTATAAAACTATTACATGATATTATTACATGATATTATAGGTCAAATGCTTCCCAACATTGGTATTGTCAATGTGCTGTTTTAGTTTCCACAGCAGTGGCATCAGTCTCCCACCTATAGAAGACTTTGTTAAAACTGTGTGTCACACCCCTGCTGGCCCAGTCCCACAACAGAACGTTCCTTCTCCCTTGCACAAAACTTTCAGGCACAGTATGCTGTAATCCCTCCAGTATTTTTGTGCTGGAACCCTTTCAAAGTGGGGCCACAAAACTGGCAGTGAATAAGCAGCCCAACAGGGGTCAGTGCCACTCTAAAGTGACTCATGTGCTGCAGTGGGTAAAAGATTACCATACACACCAGTCAGACACCAGCCCCAAGAGAGGACTGGTGGCACACCGTGTAGTTGATTGCAGCCCCTCCAACTAATGAAAACTTCTCAGGGGCGGGGCGGGGGGGGCTGGAAAGTACCCTGTAGTTCAGTGCTATTGTATCTCAGCAAATGTATGATGTGGATGATTGTGTTTCCATTTTCATTTGTCTCAGTGTAATTCATCCTAAAACAGCCTCAGATTTGTCTACTAATATCAGGGGGACAAAACCCTGCCCACAACAGGCAGACACAGACATTGCAGATGATTGGACTTGAGGGAAAATCAACCCAACAGAACAGCAAGATGTAAGCAATACAGATAGAAGACTCCCATGAAGTGCCAGGTTGTAATAAACAGAAGACACTATACTGCAGGACACTACAAAACCTCTTCTTCATAAAGCCACTTCTTTCAAAAGTAGCAGAGGCACACACTTTCCTAACATCCAGAAGCAGACAAAGAGAGTTAGATAAAATGAGGAGACAGAGAAAATTTTCCAAAGGGAAGAACAGGACAAAATCACAGAAAGTGGCCTAAACAAACAAATATAAGTAATATGCCTGATAGAGAATTTAAAGTAATGATCATAAGGATATTCAATGGACTTGAGAAAAGAGTGGAGGACATCAATGAAACTTTTAACAAAGAGATTTTTAAAAAGAACCAATCAGAGATAAAGAAATCAATAACTGAAACAAAAAACACATGTGCTAGAATAAATGGAAGGCTAGAGGAAACAGAGGAATGAACTGGTAACATGAGGATGAATTTGGAAAATAATCAAACTGAGGTGAGAGAGAAAAAATAGTCAGATGAGAACACACAGGTAACTCAGCAGCTCCCTTAGCATAACATTTGCATTACATAAAGGCTAGAAGAAAAAGGGAAGAAGGGGAAGGGCAGGAAAAATACATGAAGATAAAATACAGGTAATAATAACTGAAAATCTCCCTAAAATGGGAAGAAACAGTCATTCAGATCCAGAAGGCAAAGAAACCACCAATAAAATCAACCCAAGGAGGTCCACACGAAGACATATAGTCATTAAAATGGCAAAAAGTTGTGATAAAGACAGAATTTTGAAAGAAGCAAGGAAAAGAAGACAATTACATACAAGGAGAACACCATAAAACTATATGCTGGTTTTTCAGCAGAAACTTTGTTATCAAAAGGGCCAAGAATACTTTAACCAGCAAGACTGACATTCAAAATGGATGGAGAGATGAAGAGATTCCAAGACCAGCAAGGTTTAAAAGATATGTCACCACCAAGCCGACACTGCAGGAAACATTAAAGGGGGTTATGTAAAAGAGGAAAAATACTAAGATTATCATTTAACAGAAATATATGGAGAAAACCTTTAGAAACAAAGACTTCAGAGGTAAAATGAGGTCAATAAAAACATATCTCTCAATAATCACTCTCAAAGTGAATGGTCTAAATGCGCCCATAAAATGACACAGGGTTGCAGATTGGATAAAACGATAGGGCTCTTCCATATGTTTTCCAAAAGAGACACATTTTGAACCTAAGGATACATCCAGACTGAAAGTTAAAGGATGGAGAAGTATCTTTCATGCCAATGGGCCTCAAAATAATGCTGGGGTAGCGATTCTCATATCAGATAAATTAGATTTTAAACTAAAGACTGTAGTCAGAGATACAGAAGGACACTACATCATTCTGAATGGGTCTATCCACCAAGAAGATCTAACAATTGTAAATATTTATGCCCCCAATATGAGAGCAGTCGATTACATAAGAAAACTGTTAATCAAGATAAAAAGTCATATTGATAGGAATAAATTAATAGTAGGAGATCTTAACATGTCACTCTCAGTAATAGATCATCCAAGCAGAAAATCAATAAAGAAACAAAGCATTGAGTGACACATTGGATCACATGGATCTCAGAGATATATGCAGAACATTCCACCCTAAAACAACAGAATACTCATTCTTCTTGAATGCATATGAAACCTTCTCTGGAACAGACTATATACTGGGTGACAAACCAGGGCTCAACTGATACCAAAAGATTCAGATTATTCCCCGCATATTCTCAGATCACAGTGCTTTGAAACTGGAGCTCAACCACAACGAAAAGTTTGGAAGGAATCCAAACACTGGAGGCTAAAGACCACCTTGTTAAGAATTATTGGATCAACCAGGAAATCAAAGAAGAATGTAAGCAATTTATGGAAACCAAAGAGAATGAAGACACTTCAGTCCAAAACCTATGGGTCCTAAGGGGGAAATACATAGCCATCCAAGCCTCCCTCAAAAAAATTGAAAAATCCAGAATGTACTGTCCAGAATACAGCTGTCTCTACACCTTAAAGAACTGGAGAATCAAGAACAAATTAAACCAACTCCACACACAAGAAGGGAAATAAGATTAGAGCAGAGATCGATGAGATAGAAATTGGAGACACAGTAGAATGCATCAATGAAACTAGAAGCTGGTTTTCTGAAAGGATCACTAAGATAGATAAACCATTGGCCAAACTAATCCAAAAGAAAGGAGAGAAGGCCTAAATTGATAAACATATGAAAGAAAAGGAGATCACAACTAACACCAAGGAAATAGAAACAATCATCAGAAATTATTATAAACAGTGAAGTAATAAATGAAGCAACCTAAATGAAATGCATGCATTCCTGGAAAACGATAAACTTTCAAAATTGAACCAGGAGAAAATTGACAACTGGAATAGACCGGTATCTAGTAACAAAATTGAAGCAGTGATCAAAAACCTCCCAAAAGCAAGAGCCCAGGACCTGATGGATTCCTTGGGGAATTCTACCAAATTTTCAAAGAAGAAATAGCACCTATTCTCCTAAAGCTGTTTCAGAAAATAGAAGCAGAAGGAAAACATCCAGATTCTTTTTATGAAGCCAGCATTACCATGATCCCCAAACAAGGCAAAGACCACACCAAAAAGGAGAATTTCAGATCACTATCCCTGATGAATATGGATGCTAAGATTCTCAACAAGATATTAGAAAATATGATCCAACAGCACATTAAAAAGATTATCCACCATGACCAGGCGGGATTCATCCCTGGGCTACAAGTTTGGTTCAACATTCACAAATCAATTCATGTGATAGAACAAATCAATAAGAGAAGAGAGAAGAACCACATGGTCCTCTCAACTGATGCAGAAAAAGCATTGGACAAAATCCCACATCTGTTCCTGATGAAAACTCTTCAAAGTATAGGGATAGAGGGAACACTCCTCAACTTCATAAAATCTATCTATGAAAAACCCACAGCAAATATCAGCCTCAGTGGGAAAAAGCTCACAGACTTCCCGTTGAGATCAGGAACACGACAAGGATGCCCACTCTCACCAGCCTTGTTCAACATAGTATCAGAAGTCCCAGCAACAGCAATCAGGCAACAAAGAGAAATAAAAAGTATCCAAATTGGCAAGGAAGAAGTCAATCTCTCTCTCTTTGCAGATGACATGATTCTTTATACGGAAAGCCCCAAAGACTCCTCCCCCAAACCAATAGAACTCATACAGCAATTCAGTAACGTGGCAGGATACAAAGCCAATGTACAGAAATCAGTAGCTTTCTTATACACTAACAAGGAAAACACAGAAAGGGAAATTAAAGAATCGATTCCATTTACTATAGCACCAAGAACCATAAGATACATGGGAATAAACCTAACCAAAGAGATAAAGGATCTGCACCCAAGGAACTATAGAACGCTCATAAAAGAAATCAAAGAAGACACAAAAATATGGAAGACTATTCCATGCTCATGGATCAGAAGAATAAACATTGTTAAAATGTCTATACTGCCTAGAACAATCTATGCCTGTAATGCCATTCTGACCAAAATTCACAGGCATTTTTCAAAGAGCTGGAGCAAACAGTCCTAAAATGTGTATGGAATCAGAAGAGACCCCGAATTGCTAAGGAAATGTTGAAAAGGACAAACAAAACTCGGGCCATCACGTTGCCTGATTTCAAGCTTTACAACAAAGCTGTGATGACCAAAACAATGTGGTACTGGCATAAAAACAGACACATAGACCAGTGGAACAGAGTAGAGAGCTCAGATATGGACCCTCAACTCTATGTTCCAATAATTGACAAAGCAGGAAAAAATATGCACTGGAAAAAAAGACAGTCTCTTCAATAAGTGGTGCTGGAAATTTGGGCAGCTACATGTAGAAGAATGAAACTCGACCATTCTCTTACACTATACACAAATATAAACTCGAAATGGATGAAAGACCTCAAAATGAGGCAGGACTCCTTCAGAATCCTAGAGGAGAACAAAGGCAGTAACCGCTTCGATATCAGACACAGCAACTTCTTTCAAGATATGTCTCCAAAGGCAAAGGAAGGAAAAGCAAAAATGAACTTTTGGGACTTCATCAAGATCAAAAGCTTCTGCACAGCAAAGGAAATAGTCAACAAAACAAAGAGGCAACCCACGGAATGGGAGAAGATATTTGCAAATGACAGTACAGACAAAAGGCTGATATCCAGGATCTATAAAGAACTCCTCAAACTCAACACACACAAAACACATAATCATATCAAAAAATGGGCAGAAGGTATGAACAGGCACTTCTCCAATGAAGACATACAAATGGCTATCAGACACATGAAAAAATGCACATCATCACTTGCCATCAGGGAGATTCAAATTAAAACTACATTGAGATACCACCTGACACCAGTTCGAATGGCCAAAATTAGCAAGACAGGAAACAACGTGTGTTGGAGAGGATGTGGAGAAAGGGGAACCCTCTTCCACTGTTGGTGGGAATGCAAGTTAGTGCAGCCACTTTGGAGAACAGTATGGAGATTCCTGAAGAAATTAAGAATAGAGCTTCCCTATGACCCTGCAATTGCACTGCTGGGTATTTACCCCCAAAATACAGATGTAGTGAAAAGAAGGGCCATCTGTGCCCCAATGTTTATAGCAGCCATGGCCACGGTTGCCAAACTGTGGAAAGAACCAAGATGCCCTTCAACGGATGAATGGATAAGGAAGATGTGGTACATATACACAATGGAGTATTATGCCTCCATCAGAAAGGATGAATACCCAACTTTTGTATCCACATGGACAGGACTGGAAGAGATTATGCTGAGCGAAACAAGTCAAGCAGGGAGAGTCAAGTATTATATGGTCTCACTTATTTGTGGAGCATAACAAAGAACACGGAGGACATGGGGAGATGGAGAGGAGAGGGAGTTGAGGGAAACTGGAAGGGGAGATGAACCCTGAGAGACTATGGACTCTGAAAAACAACCAGAGGATTTTGAATGGGCGGGGGGGGTGGGGAGTGGAGGTTGAGGAACCAGGTGGTGGGTGATAGGGAGGGCACCTACTGCATGGAGCACTGGGTGTGGTGCAAAACAATGAACACTGTTACGCTGAAAATAAACAACAACAACAACAAAATAAATGGGAGTGGGCATTGTAAATGCACTCTTTTTTTTCCTTTTGTGGCAAGTGCCTGACTTCAGCTTTGATTGCTGAGGGCATCCACAGCAAAGACTGGAATCACTATCTCGAATAGCTATCTTGAATAAACATGTTTTTCAAACCCTAGCCACAGGGTCTAGATATAGAGCAAGGCCACCTTTCCTCACTGAATCTCCTTTGTTTTAAAGATCTTGGTTGATTTTGGTAACTGGCTATTTGGGCCACTTGTCTCTTCTCCCTTGCTTTAAATTCCCGCCTTCATGTTATAAACTCACCAGTAGTGAGCCCATGAAACCCTAGGTCCCTACCCCAAGCCGAGTAAAAGCAGAACCCAGGCCCAGCGGCACCGTGTCTCTCTACCTACAAACCTCACAGTGGCCTCAGGCATGCAGTATAATTCCCAGGTCTTGTAAGTAATAAACCTTTATTTTTTTCAAAAAACAAAACAAAACAAAAAAAAAAAAAAACAAAACAGATAATCATGTCAAGAAATGGGCAGAAGACATGAACAGACACTTCTCCAATGAAGACATGCTAATGGCTAACAGACACATGAAAAAATGTTCATCATCACTAGCCATCAGGGAGATTCAAATCAAAACCACATTGAGATACCACCTTACATCAGTTAGAATGGCCAAAATTAGCAAGACAGGAAACAACGTGTGTTGGAGAGGATGTGGAGAAAAGGGAACCCTCTCACTGTTGGTGGGAATGCAAGTTGGTGCAGCCGCTTTGGAAAACAGTGTGGAGATTCCTCAAGAAATTTTAAAACTAGAGTTTCCCTATGACCCTGCAATTGTACAACTGGGTATTTACCTCCAAAATACAGATATAGTGATTGAAGGACCTTCTGTACTCCAATGTTCATAGCAGAAGGGGCCACAGTCACCAATCTATGGAAGGAACCAAGATGCCCTTCAACAGATGAATGGATAAGGAAGCTGTGGTCCATATACACGATGGAGTATTATGCCTCCATCGGAAAGAATGAATACCCAACTTTTGTAACAACATGGACGAGACTAGAAGAGATTATGCTGAGTGAAATAAGTCAAGCAGAGAGAGCCAATTATCATATGGTTTCACTTATTTGTGGAGCATAACAAATAACATGGAGGACATGGGGAGATGGAGAGGAGAGGGAGTTGAGGGAAATTGGAAGGAGTGGTGAACCATGAGAGACTATGGACTCTGAAAAACAATCTGAGGGTTTTGAAGGGGTGGGAGGTGGGAGTTTGAGTGAGCCTGGTGGCGGGTATTATGGAGGGCACATATTGCATGGAGCACTGGGTGTGGTGCATATACAATTATTCTGGAACCCTGCAAAGAAATTTTTAAAAATAAATAAAGTTTTGTTTTTTTTTTAAGAAAAAAAAAAAGAAATATTGCCCAGATTTAAAAGGAGGGGGAGGACAAGGAGGACGAGGAGGAGAAGTGGTTGCTGGTTTTGTTGTTTTTGCAGGCAGCTTTCTGGTTTTTCCTGGCACTGTTTACTGAAGTGACTGTCCTTTCCCCATTACATATCCTTCCATTCTTTGCTGTATATTTTGTAACTGTATATGAGTCTGTTTATTTCTGTGCTCTCTATTCTATTCCATTGGCCATATTCCATTGAGGTTGTTGGTGGTTTCATACAATTTATAGAATTACTTTTTCTAGTCTGTGAAAAATAATGTTGGTATTTTGATGGAGATCACATTGAGTCTGTAGATCGCATTGGATGTGGATTGCATTTTAACACTATTAAATCTTCCAATCTAGGAGCATGGTATGCACTTTCTTTTTTTTTTTTTTTAATTTATTTATTTTTATTTGTTTATTTACAGCATAACAGTGTTCATTGTTTTGGCATCACACCCAGTGCTCCATGCAGTACGTGCCCTCCCTATTACCCACCACCTGGTTCCTCAACCTCCAACCCCCCCCCCCCCCGCGTCCCTTCATAACCCTCTGGTTGTTTTTCAGAGTCCATAGTCTCTCATGGTTCATCTCCCCTTCCAGTTTCCCTCAACTCCCTCTCCTCTCCATCTCCCCATGTCCTCCATGTTATTTGTTATGCTCCACAAATAAGTGAGACCATATGATACTTGACTCTCTCTGCTTGACTTATTTCGCTCAGCATAATTTCTTCCAGTCCCATCCATGTTGCTACAAAAGTTGGGTATTCATCCTTTCTGATGGAGGCATAATACTCCATTGTGTATATGGACCACATCTTCCTCATCCATTCATCTGTTGAAGGGCATCTTGGTTCTTTCCACAGTTTGGCAACCGTAGCCATTGCTGCAATAAACATTGGGGTACAAATGGCCCTTCTTTTCACTACATCTGTATCTTTGGTGTAAATACCCAGCAGGTATGCACTTTCTTTTATTTGTGTTATCTTTTATTTCCTTCATTCACATCTCATTGTGTTCAGGGTACAGGTCTTTACCTCTTTGGTTCATGATATTGCTAGGTAATATATCTTTTAGGGTGCAACTAAATGACATTGGTGTCTTCATTTCTCTTTCTGGTTCCTTGTTATTAGTGGGTAGAAACAACAGATTTCTGAATATTAATTTTGTATTCCATAACTTTATCAAATTCATCTGTCAGTTCTAGTAGCTTTTTGGTAGAGTCTTTAGGGTTTTCTATAGATAGTGACATGCCATATGCAGATAAACCTATCAAAGAGTAACTTCTCTACCAATCTGGATGCCTTTTTCTTGTCTGATTGCTACAGCTCTGACCTCCAGTCCTGTGTTGAGTAAGAGTGGTGAGAGTGGATATCCTTGTCTTGTTTCTGGCTTTAGAAGAAAAGCTCCTTCAGCTTTCACTAGTGAACATGATGTTAGCTGAAGGTTTGTCACATAGGACCTCTATGATGGTCAGGTATCTTCCCTCTAAATCTGCTGTGTTCAAAGTTTTACTCAGGAACAAATGATGAATATTGTCAAAGGCTTTTCTGCATCTATTGAGATAAACATGTAATTTTGTCCTTCATTTTATCCTTCATGATATACCACATTTTGTTAATGTGGTATATCACATTGATTTGTGGATATTGAACCACCCCTGTACCCCTAGAATAAATACCACTTATCATGGTGCATGATTTTTTTAATGTATTGTTAAATTTGGTTTATGTCCATTTTACTGGGGTGTTTTTGCATTTATTTTCATATTGGTCCATAATTTTCCTTCTCTGTCTGGTTTTCATACCAGGGTAATGCTGGCCTCATAGAACAATTTTGCAAGTTTTCATTTCTCTTCTGTTTTTTGGCATAGCATGAGAAGTGTAGGTATGAGCTCTTCCTTAAATTTTGGGTATAATTTACTCATGAAGCCATGTAGTTCCTGGACAGTGGTTTGTTAGTTTTTAATTACCAAGTCAATTTTCTTACTACTGTTCAGAGTTTCTGCGTCTTCCTAATTCAGTTTTGGAAGACTGGATGTGTCTATAAATACATTCTTTTCTTCTATCTTGACCAATTGTTGGCACATAATTTTTCATAGTATTCTCTTAACATCCTTTGCATTTCCGTGGTGCTGGTTTTAATACCCTCTTCTTTCATTTCTGTATTTATTTATTTGAACAGTGTTTTTTTTTTTTTAATTGATGAGTCTGCAGGAAGGTTTATCATTTTTGCTTACCTTTTCAAAAGCTCTTAGCCTCTTTGATGTTTTCTACTGTCTTTCTTAGTCTCTATTTCATTTTTCCCCTAATCCTTATTATTAGTATTTCCTTCCTTCTATTAGCTTTTGGCTTGTGTATTCTTCTAATTCCTTCAGATGTAAGCTTAGATTATTTGAGACATTTCTTGCTTCTTGAGGCATACCTGATTTCTATAAGCTAACTTCTTAGAACAGCTTTTGCTGTGTTTCAGAGATTCTGAACCACTGTGTTTCCATTTTCATTTGTCTCCATGTACATTTTATTTTCTCTTTCACTTCTATATCGACCTACTAGTTGTTTTGCATGTTGGTGTATCCCATTTTTTTTTTTACCCCTGTAATTGATTTTCAGTCTCATATCATCAGGAAAGATACTTGATGTTATTTTAATCTTCTTAAATGTTTTGAGACTTGTTTGAGGCCTGACATATGATCTATTTTAGATAATGTTCCATGTGTACTTGAAAAGAATGTGTATTCTGCTCTTCTTGAATGGAATGTTCTGTATGTATTTGTTAGGTCCATCTGAATGGAAAGTGTCATTCAAAGCCACAGTTTCCTTGTTGATTTTCTGTCCAGATGACTAATCCATTCATGTAATTGGCGTGTTAGCATCCGTAGCTATTATTGTTTTACATTTAATTTCCCCCTTTATGTCTACTAATACATAGTTTATATATTTAGTTGCTTCCATGTTTGGGATAAAAATATTTACAATTGTTGTGTTCTCGTGTTGGATTGATCCCTTCATCATTATGTAGTGCCCTTTTTTGTCTTGTTATATAGTCTTTGTTTTAAAGTCCATTTTGCCTGATATAAGTATTGCCACCCTGCTTTTTTCATTCTTATTTGCATGAAATACTTTTTTCCATCCTTTCACTTTGGCTCTGTATATATCTTTAGATCTGAAGAAAGTTACCTGTAAGCAGCATGTAAATGTCTTATTTGTTTGTTTTTTCAATTTATTCAGTCATCCTATTTCTTTTGATTGAAACGTTTAGGTCTTTTATATTGAAGGAATTTATCGATAGGTATGTACTACTGAAATTGTGTTAATTGGTTTCTGTTTGTTTTGTAGTTTTCCCATTTCTTTCTTCTTCTCTTGCTCTCTTTCCTTATGACTGATGACTGTCGTTAGGTTGGATTCCTTTCTCTTTTTTTCTTGTGTATCTATTATAGGTTTTTGGTTTGTGGTTACCATTATGTTCTTCAGTAATACTATAAGTTTTTCAGTCTATATTAACTTGACGTTTGTTTAAGTTCAAACGTATTCTAAAGCACTACAATTTTACTCCTCCACCTTTTATGGATACAATGTCATATTTTATAGTTTTTATATTTTGTAAATTCCTTAACTAATTTTTGGTTACTACCGATTCTACTAGTTTTGTCTTTTACCCTTTATATTGACTTACTACCTTTGCAATTTCATTGCTTTTTCCAGTGAAGTTTTTTCCTTTCATAACTTTCTTACCTCTAGTTATGCTCTTTTCTTTTCCACTTAATGAAATCCCTTGGCCATTTCCCGTAAGGCGGGTTGACGCATAATGAACTGCTTTCATTTTTGTCTGGAAAACGCTTTCTCTCTCCTTCAACTCTGAATGATGACTTTGCCAGAGGAGTATTCTTTCTGTGGGTTGTTTTCCTTTTACCTATATGAATACATCGTGCTGCTTCCTTCTGGCTTGCAAAGTGTCTTCTGAAAGCTTTATGGGGTTTCCTCTTGTAGGTAACTAGTTGCTTTGCTCTTGCTGCTTTTAAGATTCTCTGTCATTAGGTTTTGCGTTTATAGCTATGATGGGTTTTGTTGTGGACTTTCTTTTATCGTTTTTAGGACTCTCTATGCTTTCTGGATCTGGATGTCCTCCAGTTAGAGAAAGTCTTAGCTATTATTTCTCCAAATAAGTTTTTTGCCACTTTTTCTCTCTCATCTCTTTCTGGGACCTCTATATTGTGAACATTAATAAGCTTGATGTCCCACAATCCCTTAATTTATTGTCTTTTTTTTTCCTTTTTGCTGTTCAGCTTGTGTGGTTTCCATAACCCCCTCTTCCAGTTTGTTGATCTGTTTTCTGCTTTTGCTAATCTGTTGTTGATTCCCTCTAATGTACTTTCATTTCAGGTATGATATTTGTTAATTCTGACTGGTTCCTTTTTATATTTTCTATATCTTTTTAAGTTTCTCACAGTGTATCCACTTTTTCTCCAAGTTCAATGAGCATCTTTTTGACCACTGCTTTGAACTCTTTCTCGGGTAAGTTGATTTTTCTCTATTTCATTTAATTCTTTTTCTGAATGTTTTGTCTTCTCTTGACTGGAATGTATTCCTCTGTCTTCTCATTTACTACCTTCTCTGTGTCTGTTTCTAAAAATTACATAAAATATCTGCTTCTGCCAGTTTTGAAGATGTGGTTGTGTGTATGAACATCCTCTGTGCATGCCTGGCAGTTTTGGCTGGTTGGCTGGGGCTGGAGTAGGAGTTGGCTGTGGATCCCAGGGCACCCTATGCCAGGGCTACCCTGGTGGCATGGCTGAGCTGAAGCAGGCACTGGCCAGGTGTTCCTGGAGCACTCTCCACTGGGGCTTCCCTGGCAGGATGGCTTGAGCTGAAGCAGAGATGGGACACGCCACTCTGATGGGGTGGCTGGAGCTCAAGCAGATGGAGGCCGGGAATCCTGAAGTATTCCCTACTGGGGCCACCATGGCAAGATTCCTGCTGGGCAGGGTGTGGGGCAGGACACTGAATTTTGAGAGCACCCAAGCAATATCACTGGAGCTGAAGCAGGCATGGGCCAGGGTGCCAGGGGATGCTCCTCACCCGATGGCCCTGATGAGATGGTGAACCTGGTGTAGGCATAAGCTGGGGCATGGTTGGAGTCAAAGAGGGCATGGATTTTGGGTGTCCTGGAGTGCTTGTGCCTGGGCAAACCGTGATGGGATGGGTGGAGCTAGAGTGGGTGTAGGCTGGCGGTTTCCTGCTGTATGTCATTCCAGAACAGCCTTGGTGGGATTGCTGGAGCTGGGGGAGCCACATCCAGGTGGTTGTTTGGGAAGATGGCTGGAGCTATTGTGGGCTAACAGTCTGGAGCTTGCTGAGGTGGCCCAGAAGAGCACCTGGACATCACTCCCATCTGCACGATCATGGTGGTGGGGGAACACAATGATGATGTTCACCAGTTCCTTGGACCATACTGAGTACCAGCAGATGCCCACCATTTGGCAGATAACCTTTGGTCAGTAAATGAGTTTCATCTACTTCTAGTCTCCTATTGCCCTTTAAAGATCTCTCTTTGGTTTTTGTTCTTTTTTGTGGTGTCCAGCCTGGGCAAAACTTGCACTGGATCCATAGCACTAACCCTCCCCACAAAGCTTTAAGGCATTAGGTATGGGAGTTCCCTTCTTTATCATGTCTGTGTCTCTTCTGACATTCCTTATGGTCCCCCTGGTTCTCCCTTGGGCAGAAGCTATTCAATTGGCTCTCAGCTCCTCTTCAGAAGGAATTGACCTAGATATGGTGTCAATTCACTGCATCTGTGCAAAGGGATGAGTTCAGGATCTTCCTACATTGTAATTTTACACCCCTCTCTCCTTTGCTCCTTTTTAAATAGTCAAGAGACACTACTCAAGCAAAACACCAAATACAATTGTTTTTCTTCCTCTGTATTTAGTGGTCGTATGAGACCATTTTTTTTCTTAGCCATTTTGAGCCATTTTTTAGGAAAATGGATTTAAAAATTGAAAGAAAACACCTCTAGAATTTAGAGTGCCTAGTTCCACTACTAGTTCACAGAGTGCCTTAGTCCACTATAGAAAATGGTGCCACTCCAAGGACATCTGTTATTATCAGATGCTGCTTCAACAGGGATAATGAGTCTGTGCCAAGACCGGGACTTGGTGAGGGGAGCACAGACTGTATTCCTCCCGCAGACTTTTTTTTTTCTTTTTAAAGATTTTATTTCTTTATTTGACAGAGAGAGACACAGCGAGAGAGGGAACACAAGCAGGAGGAGAGGGAGAGGGAAAAGAAGGCTTCCCCTCTGAGCAGGGAGCCTGATGTGGGGCTCGATCTCAGAACCCTGGGATCATGACCCGAGCCGAACGCAGATGCTTAACAACTAAACCACCCAGACGCCCCACCTCCTGCAGACTTTTTGTACAGCTTCAACTATCTTAATAATCCTTGACAATCTTAAATCCTTAATAATCCTTGCCTGTGAGTGGCAAGCGCTGCACTAGGTTTAAGGAGTTCAAAGCCTGTCAAGACATAAGGTCCTGCCTTGCAACACTGGTATTACTGGAGGGCTTGTTTTAATAGAATTTCTGGGAATTTAAACAAAAGGACTGTGGAGACAATAAGGACTCAGCCACAACAACAAAGAAATTGGTATTTAGAAGAATTCACCTAGGACGTTTGCACTGTGGCAACAATTCTCAATCATTTTGGCCTCAGAACTATAGAGTCTAAAGGATTATTGGGGACCCCCAAGGGATTCTTGCTTCTTTTTTTTTTTTAAGGATTTTATTTATTTATTTATTTATTTATTTATTTATTTGACAGACAAAGATCACAAGTAGGCAGAGAGAGAGAGGGAAGCAGGCTCCCCGCTGAGCAGAGAGCCCGATGCGGGGCTGGATCCCAGGACCGTGAGATCATGACCTGAGCCAAAGCAGAGGCTTTAACCCACTGAGCCACCCAGGAGCCCGGATTCTTGTTTCTATGGGTTATATCTTTTGATATTTACTGTCTTAGGAAGGAAAAATAGGGTGATGTCAGCAAGATGGAGGGTAAGAAATCCAACTGTCATTTCTCCCCACAAAACCAATATGCAATAAACAACAAACCAACAAAAATAGCTCTCAGAAAGTTCTTTATTATAATGAAGTAGCAACAGACACCATGGAGAACACTTTTTTGTTGTTGTTGTTCTTGGTCTTGTTCTTGTTTTTTGTTTTTTATTTTTTTTAATGAGTATAACTACCCAGAAAAGTACAGGAAGTATCTTTCCCGCATCACCTTATCACCCAGTCCAGAACAATTTGATGTCAAGAGAAACTCCTTCAGAGGGATTTCACCCCAAGGGATAAAGAAAAACAGGAGAATCTCAGGAACCTTTGACAGCAAGGACCTCGGAGGCTTAACCAATGCTGAACCCAGCTGATAGAGCTGCTGGAGTCTCCACTCCTGCATGTGCCTACGCTCTAAATCTTGAGCTACTACTACAGAGAGATCTGCCCCCGAGGGCCCCAGTTACCACTGCAGCCCACTCTGTGGGACAGGATATAGTGTCTTGCTATATATGGGACTGGAGCTGTCATTGTTTTGAGCCCTTCTCTCAGGTTGCAGATAATAGCTTTGACCCAACAACACGAAAGCAGAGCTACTGCTGTTCTGTATCCCACCCTGGGCCCCAGGTCACAGATTTCTCATGGCATTACTGAGTCTAAGTTGCCACTGATCTGTGCTCCAGCCCTATGGTCATTGGTCATGGATTTACCCACCAGTGCTGGGGCCACGTTGCTGTTGCCCCGCATTCTATAGCCAGGATCCCAACATGTGGCTTTAACGAGCCATCGCCAGAGATATGCTGCTGCTGTTCCAAAACTTCCCCCTGGGACATAGTTGGGACTTTGACTCACCATGCCCAGGCTGCATTGCAACTGTTCCCTGAGCCCTGTGCCCAGCCCACCCCCGAACCCTGTGCCCAACCCACCACTGCACCCTGTCCTCTCAGGCCAATACGACAGCTACATTCCTGCACTGCAGCTGGAGGAAATTCTAGAAGGTGAGGAGTCAGTTCCACTAGAGATATGCATACTTCTGTGCCTCAGACACCATTGCCACTGCTGTAGCAAGGCATCTATGCCCCCACTATCCAGGTATTATGGAGTTACCACAGGTCCTAATCATAGGACTCTGGAGTTGCTGGTGCTTTAAGTGTAGTGCCAGATCTGGCCCCAAGAACGTTCACCTTGCTAAGACTTCACCCCAAAAAACAAGAGGAAGACTGTATCAGCTTTCATTTCTGAGGATCGCTATGACCCTATACAGCACTGCCACCTGCACAATCACTACACTGTTGGCCACAGAACATACTTACAGTCTCACAAGAATCAACATGAGCTGATGGAGCTCTATGGAAACCTCATCTCTGTGCCTTCTCAGGAATCAGACATAGTGCACCCATCCAGCTGGTACCCACATTGAGGTGAAATCCTGCCTACCAATCTGAAAAGACTGAAGTAGGGGGCTACTTCCTCAAATGTGCAGACATCAATGAGGCAATCCAAAAAATGAAGAAGCAAGGAAACGTGATAACTTCAAAGGAACACAATAATTTCCCACTAACTAAGGCCAAGGAAATAGGCTTCTGTACGTTACCCTGAAAAGGAATCCAAAAAAGAATTACTTAAAAGGGAGCTTGGTTTTCAGAGAACTCATACAGAAAACTCTGAACACAGAAAAACAGTCCTTACAAGCGGCAAGATTTCATTCTTTTCATGGCTGAATAATATTCCACTCTCTATATACACCTCATCTTCTCCATCCATTCATCTATTGATTGACATTTATAGATGGAGCTAGAGAGTATAATGAAATATACTCACTAAGTGAAATAAATCAGTCAGACAATGATTTCATTCATATGTAGAATTTTTTTTTAATATTTATTTTTATTTGTTTATTTACAGCATAACAGTGTTCATTGTTTTGGGATCACACCCAGTGCTCCATGCAGTACGTGCCCTCCCTATTACCCACCACCTGGTTCCTCAACCTCCCACCCCCCCCCACCCCCCTGCCGCCCCTTCATAACCCTCTGGTTGTTTTTCAGAGTCCATAGTCTCTCATGGTTCATCTCCCCTTCCAGTTTCCCTCAACTCCCTCTCCTCTCCATCTCCCCATGCCCTCCATGTTATTTGTTATGCTCCACAAATAAGTGAGACCATCATATGTAGAATTTAAGATACAAAACAGGTGAACAAAGGGAAAAAAGAGGGCGAAAAACCAAGAAATATTGTTAATTGTTAAATTGTTAATTCTAGAGAACTAGCTAATGGTTACCAGAGGGGAGGTAAATGATAGAGTTCTTGAAGGAGAAATGAAAGGACACTAATTAGTGACATAAAAATATATAGGAGTATAAAACTCACTGGTAAAGGTAAATATCCTAACAATGTAATGGTGCTTTGTAATCCCATTTACAACCCAGTAAAAATTACTGGTTTGTAAACCACTTAAAAAGACAGAAGTTTGAAGTAACTTATTAAAGTTAAAAAATATATTTTGTTAATGGATATAAAATATCTTTAAATATGTAAATTGGGACAAAACAACAAAAAACATAGCTGTAGCCAAGTAAATGTGTAGAAATTCGTAAAATGCACATTGTGTGCAATTTCTCTTTACAGGGGGACCTGGGTAGCTCAGTTGGCTAACCATCTGCCTTCATCTCAGGTCGTGATCTCTGGGTCCTGATCGAGCCCCATGTTGGACTCCCTGCTCAGGGGGGAGCCTGCTTCTCCTTCTGCCTGCCACTCCCCCTGCTTTCTCTCTCTCTCTCTCTGTCTCTCTCTTTCTCCCCCTCCCTCTGTCAGATAAATAAATAAATCTGAAAAATTACCAATCTCTCTTTGCAACTGAAGTTGTCATCAGGTTAAAATAGGCTGTTATAATCACAAAGTATTATAAAATGCTCCTAACATGGGGCGCCTGGGTGGCTCAGTGGGTTAAGCCGCTGCCTTCAGCTCAGGTCATGATCTCAGGGTCCTGGGATTGAATCCCGCATCGGGCTCTCTGCTCAGCGGAGAGCCTGCTTCCCTTCCTCTCTCTCTGCCTGCCTCTCTTGTGATTTCTCTCTGTCAAATAAATAAATAAAATCTTAAAAAAAAATAAAAATAAAAAAATAAAATGCTCCTAACAATAGCAAAGCAAAAATTTATAATAAATACACGAGTGGTAAAAATGAACACAAAGTGTGCCACGACAGAAAACTCAACTCACAAAGAAATGGAGCACTAGTAGTGGGGAGGAATAAAGGAACTATAAAACAATGAACAAAATAGCAATCCTAAGCTACCAGTAATTATTCTATATACAAATGGTTTAAATTCTACAACTAAAACAAAGAGTAGCTGAATAAATAACAATTTAAAAGGGACCCAATTATATGTTGCCTAGTGGGGATTCATTTCAGCACCAAATTCACACATAAGCTCAAAGTGAAGAGATGGGGAGAAATTTTTATGAAAGTGAAAACCAAAAGGGAACAGGAGTCATACACTTGTATCATTGACAAAATAGACTTCAAGTCAAAGATTTAACAAAAGGTAAGGTCTTCATATAATGCCAATGTTGTCAATGCATCAAAAAGGATTTTTAAATGTATATGCACTTAATACTTACATAAATATCTTTTACAATTGTTAATAGCTTTGCAGGCAAAAAGAGAAAGCAATTCAGTAATAATAGGGGTCTCAATTCTCCACTTCACACAAGCGACAGATCAAACAGACAGAAAATCAATTTAAAAAAATAATGGACTTGAATTATACTTTAAATCAAAATGACTTAACAGGAACACCCAGAATATTCCATCCAATAGCAAAGGAAAACATACTGTTTCTCAAACACACATTGAACATTCTCCAGGATAGATTTATGTTACATCACAAAACAAGTCTGAACAATTTTAAGGAGACTGAAATCATATCAAGTATCTTTTCTGAGGTGCTTGGGTGGCTCAGTCGATTGAGCATCTGCCTTTGCCTCAGGTCATGAACCCAGGGTCCTGGGATGAGTCCAAGCATTGGGCTCTCTGCTCAGTGGTGAATCTGCTTCTCCCTCTCCTTCTGCTTGTTCTCTCTCTCAAAAAATAAACAACAAAAATTTTTAAGCATATTTTCTGACAACTATGTTATGAAATAAGAAATCAACAATAGGAGAAAGCTGGAAATTCACAAGCAATATACATCTGAATAACCAATGAACCAAATAAATCAAAAGGAGACCAATAAATATCATGAAACAAATGAAGAAGGAAAACAATCTACAAAAACTTTGGGATGCATCAAAGGTAGTAGTTCTGAGATGGAATTTTATAGTGACAAATACCTATGCTAAGAAAATATCTCAGGGAGAAAAAAAATCTCACACATCAAAGGGATAAAAAGGGGAAGAGAAAACTAAGTCTAAAGTCACCAAAAGGAAGGAAATAATAAAGATTATGACGAACATGGGGGGGGAGGTTAAGATGGCAATGCAATAGGAGTGCCCTTGGCTCACGATGTCCTGCAACCATACCTAGATAACTATCAATTCTGAATACCTAACAAATCAACCTGAGGACAGACAGAACAAACTCCACAACTAGAGGGAGAGAAGAAGCCACGCTGAAGAAGGCAGAAGTGTTAAGACATGGTTTAGGAATAGAGCAGCAGATTTTGGGTGCTGTGGAGGGGATAGAGCCATGGTCACAGAGAATGGTGAGAATATGTCCCCAAAGTCATTGCTAGGAAAATAAGAAAGGCTGATCTTCATGAGTTTTTGCAACCAGCGGGGCTTGAAGACTGAAGCCTTAAAGGTTAACAAGCTCGGTTGTGATAGAGACCTGAGAATGCAAAACTAATCCTGTAAAAAAGACAGGCACACAACCCTGGGGGCATATGGCATGATCTGAGGAACAACTGGGGCACACAGCAGGGGGAGGGGAATATTTTGTCCCTCTCATGGAGTGCACCCATGAGAGATATTGTTTGTGGAGACACCTCTGCAGAGATAAAGGAGCCAGAGGTGCCATTTTCTTCCCCTGCCCCCCAGAATAAATGCACAGCCACCTGTGAAGGGCAGCTTTGCCACACCCGTGCTGCCTAGCTTGCTTTCTCCAGGTCACACACTCATGCTCTTTGGTACAGCTGTCCTTCTCAGTCTAGCCTCCCTCAGTCCCAGTGCAGTGAGACCCTCCCCTCGAGGTCCTTCACACTGCATGTCCCTAGAGCCTGGAGTTTTGAAAGTCATGCCTGGTTGGGAGAGAGCCCAGAAGCACTTCACTGCTCCTGGAGACAAGGCAGGCAAATTGTCCACAGGCAGACAGTGTGAAGGCAGAGACCTGGGGGTTGCCTGGGACACACACAGAGGAGATTCTTCAGGAACTTCCCAGAGAGGGACAAGCACAGAGGCTTCTCTCTAGGGCCAAAGTGACATTCCCCTGCCCCACCCCTCAGTATCAACACAAAACCACATTTGTTGCCACAGTGCCAACACAGACTGCTTAACCTGCTTATCCCTGGCCCCACCCCTGCGCTTCATGACCAATTTTGCCTCAGTCCCAGTGCAATGGGCCCCCTTTCCCGAAGACCAGCAGGAAACTGCAAGTCTTCAGTTCCAGTAGAGACAGCATCAGGTCTCATTTTACAAGCAGACCAGAGCACACCTACTTAAAACCTGCCACCCTGTGGCCAAGGACCAAACACTGCCCACTGCAGGCATGGAGCACCTCTGCAGACAACTGGTCTGAAGGCTAGGCCAGACAAGACACAGCAGCAGAGTACACACCAGCAACACTCCCTGATAGTGACAGTGGCCCTGGACCATACATGACCTATTCTTCATAAAGGCATTACTCTCAGAAGCAGGAAACATAACAGGCTTTTCTAACACAGAGAAGAAGAGAGAAACTTAGCCAAAATGCCACGATGGATGAATTCACCCCATATGAAACTGCAAGAAAAGGTTACAACCACAGATCCAAGGGAAAGAGATATAAGTAGTATGTATGATGGAGAATTTCAGGCAATGATCATGAGGACACAGCCTGGGCTTGAGAAAAGAATGGAAGATTTCAGGGAAGCTCTTACCACAGAGATAAAGGAGCTAAAAAGCAATCAGTCAGACATGGAAAATGAAGTAAGTGAGACTGGAAACAGGCTGAATGGAATGACCACAAGAATGGAAGAAGCAGAGGAACCACAAGTGATATAAAAGATAAAATAATGGGAAATAATGAAGCTGAACAAAAGGGAGAAAGAAGAATTATAAATCAGGAGAATAGATTCACTTAGGGAACTCAGTGACTCCCTCAAACATCATAGCATTCATACCATAGGAGTCCCAGAAGAAGAAGAGAGAGAAAAGGGGGCAGACAATTTATGTGAGGAAATACAGATGACCACGTCAGCCAAATCTGGAGAAGGAAACAGACACCCAGATCCAGCAGGCTCAGAGAACTGCCATCAAAATCAACAAAAGCAGGTCAACATCAAGACACTGTAGTTAAATTTGCAAAATACAGCAATAAAGAAAAAAAATCCAAAAAGCAGCAGGACAAAGTCGTCCTTAACTTATAAGAGAGGACCCATAAGCGCAGTGGTAGACCTCTCAACAGAAACTTCACAGACTGGAAGGGATCAGAGTGCTGAATGGGGCAACCCTGGAGCCAAAAATACTCCATGCAGCAAGGCTATCATTCTGAATATCATTCTGAATTTGTGGTTCCCACAAAACCAAAAACTAAAGGAGTTCATGTCCACTAAAAGAGCCTTGCAAGAAATATTAAAGGGGACTCTTTGAGTGAGAACACAGAAGGAACACAGGAAATCTCCAGATACAATGAAGAAACAAGCAACAAAAAGGTACTAAACTCAGATCTATCAATAATCACTCTAAATGTCAATGGACTAAATGCTCCAATCAAAAGACAGAGGGTGTCAGGATGGATTTTAAAAAATAAATAAATAAGATCCATCTATATGCAGCTGCCTACAAGAGACTCATTTTAGACCTGAAGACAGCTGCAGATTGGAAGTGAGGCAATGGAAAAATATTTTTCATGCAAATGGATGTCTAAAGAAAGCTTGGGTAGCAATACTTGTATCACATAAACTAGATTTGAAACAGCAGACCATAACGAGATGAAGAAGGGCACTCTGTCATAATTAATGGGTCCATCCAACAAGAAGTTCTAATAATTGTAAATATTTATGATCCAAATTCAGGAGCACCCAAATATATAAAACAATTAATTTAAAAAAAATGAAGGAACCCATGGATATAACACAATAATAATAGGGGAACTTAAACCCCCCCCCTTTAAATGTGTCAATGGGCAGATCATCTAAGATGAAACCCTCAAGGAAACAAAGGCTTCATATGACACACTGGACCAGATGGACTTAACACATCTATTCAGAGGATTTCATCCTAAAGCAGCAGAATACACATTCTTTTTGAATGCACATGGAACACTCTCCTGAAGAGATCACATACAGGGCCACAAATCTGCCCTCACAAGTAAAAAAACATTGACAACAGGCCATGCATATTTTTCAGACCACAACCCCATGAAACTTAAAGCCAACCACAAGAAAATATTTGGAAAGATGAGATATACATGGAGGTTAAACAACAAGCTACTAAAGAATGAATGGATCAACCTGGAGGTGAAAGAATACATTTAAAAATATGTGGAAACAAATGAAAATGAAAACATGACATTCCAGAACCTATGGGATACAGAAAAAGCAGTCCTAAAAGGGAAGCATAGACCACTATGGGTCAACCACAAGAAGCAAGAGTAACCTGAAAAAAAAAAAAAAAAACAACCTAGACATTTACCCAAAGGATCTAGAAAAAGAATGATGGTTAAAGACAGCAAAACAAGGGAATAATAAAGCTTAAGCAGAAATAAATGATAAGCAAACAAACAAACAGACTCGGTAAAATAGATCAATAAAATAGGAGTTGGTTCCTTGAAAAATTTTTTAAAAATTGATAAATCTGTAGCCAGAATTATCAAAAAGACAAAGGAACCAAATAAATAAAACCACAAATGGCAGAGGAGATAGCACAACCAATACCACAAAAATACTAGCAATCATAAAAGAATATTAAGAAAAGTTATGTGCCAACAAATTGGATATCCTGGAAGAAATAGAGAAATTCCTGGGAACATATAAACTGCCAAAACTAAAACAGGAATAAATAGGTAACATAAACAGATGACTAAGTGGCAAGGAAATTGAATCACTAATCAAAAATCTCCCAACAGGAGCACCTGGGTGGCTCAGTTGGTTAAATATCTGCCTTTGGCTCAAGTCATGATCAGAAGGTCCTAGGGATCCAACCCTGTGTTGAGCAACCTGCTCAGCCAGGACTCTGCTTCTCGCTCTCTCTCTGCCTCTGCCCCTCCCCTTCCTGTTCTCCTTCTCTCTCTCTCTCTCTCTCTCTCTCTCTCGCGCGCGCGCGCGCGCGCGCGCTTTTTCTGTCAAAAAACAAACAAACAAAAAACCCTCCCAAGAAACAAAAGTCCAGGACAAGACAGCTTCCCAGGGGAATCCTACCAGATATTTAAAGAGTTAAGGTCTATATTCTTCTGAAGTTGTTCCAAAAAATAAAAATGGAAGGAAAACATCCAAAGTCATTCTATGAGGCATTGCCCTGATTCCAAAACCGGACACAGACCCCACTAAAAAAGAGAATTACAGGCCAATATCACCGATGAACATGGATGCAAAAAATCCTCCATAAGATACTAACTAATTAGATCCAACAGCGCATTATCAGGATGATTCACCATGACCGAGTGGGATTTATTTCTGGGCTGCAGGGGTGGCTCAACATCTGTATGATACACCACATTAATCAAAGAAAGGATAAGAAACATAGGATCCTCTCAATAGATGCAGAAAAAGCATTTGACAAAATACAGTATCTTTTCTTGATAAAAATCCTCAACAAATAGGGGTAGAGAGACCCACTTCAACATCATAAAGAACATATGAATGGCCCCTAGCTAATATTATCCTCAATGGGAAAAAACTGAGAGCTATTCTTCTATGGTCATGAGCCAGACAGGGATGTCCTCTCTCACCATGGTTATTTAATATACTACTGGAAGTTCTAGTTACAGCAATCACACAGCAAATAAAAAGACATCCAGATTGGCAAGGAAGGAGTCAGACTTTCACTCTTCACAGACAACATTATACTGTATTCAGAAAACTGGAAAGACTCCACCAAAAGTTGCTAGATCTCTTATGAACAAATTCAGAAGAGTTGCAGGATACAAAAATCAATGTGCAGAAATCTCTTGCATTTCCATACACCAATAATGAAGCAGCAAAAAGAGAAATCTAGGAACTTAAAATTGCACTAAAACCCCTCAGATACCTAGGAATAAACCTAACCAAAGAGGCTAAGAATCTATATGCAGAAAACTATAAAGTACTCATGAAAGAAATTGAGGAAGACACAAAGAAATGGAAAAATGTTCCATGCTCCTGGATTGGAAGAATTAAATATTGTGAAAATGTCCATGCTACCTAAAGCAATCTACACATTCAATGCAATCCCTATCAAAATACCATTCATTTTTTTCAAAGAAATGGAACAAATAATCCTAAAGTTTTTATGGAACCAGAAAAGACCTCGAATAGCCAAAGGAATATTGAAAAAGAAAGCCAACGTTGGTGGCATCACAATTCCGGACTTCAAGCTTATTACAAAGCTGTCATCATCAAGACAGCATGGTACTGGCACAAAAACAGACACATAGATCAATGGAACAGAATAGAGAGCCCAGAAATAGACCCTCAACTCTATGGTCAACTAATCGTCAACAAAGCAAGAAAGAATGTCCAATGGAAAAAAGACAGCCTCTTCAATAAATGGTGCTGGGAAAATTGGACAGCCACATGCAGAAAAATGAAATTGGACCACTTCCTTACACCACACACGGAAATAGACTCCAAATGGATGAAGGACCTCAATGTGAGAAAGGAATCCATCAAAATCCTTGAGGAGAATGCAGGCAGCAACCTTTTCAACCTCAGCCGCAGCAACATCTTCCTAGGAACAACGGCAAAGGCAAGGGAAGCAAGGGCAAAAATGAACTATTGGGATTTCATCAAGATCAAAAGCTTTTGCACAGCAAAGGAAACAGTTCACAAAACCAAAAGACAACTGACAGAATGGGAGAAGATATTTGCAAACGACATATCAGATAAAGGGCTAGTATCCAAAATCTATAAGGAACTTAGCAAACTCAACACCCAAAGAACAAACAATCCAATCCAAGAAATGGGCAGAGGACATGAACAGACATTTCTGCAAAGAAGACATCCAGATGGCCAACAGACACATGAAAAAGTGCTCCACATCACTCGGCATCAGGGAAATACAAATCCAAACCACAATGAGATACCACCTCACACCAGTCAGAAGGGCTAAAATTAACAAGTTAGGAAATGACAGATGCTGGCGAGGATGCGGAAAAAGCGGAACCCTCCTCCACTGTTGGTGGGAATGCAAGCTGGTGCAACCACTCTGGAAAACAGCATGGAGGTTCCTCAAAATGTTGAAAATAGAACTACCCTATGACCCAGCAATTGCACTACTGGGTATTTACCCTAAAGATACAAATGCAGTGATCTGAGGGGGCACATGTACCCGAATGTTTATAGCAGCAATGTCTACAATAGCCAAACTATGGAAAGAACCTAGATGTCCATCAACAGATGAATGGATAAAGAAGATGTGGTATATATACACAATGGAATACTATGCAGCCATCAAAAGAAATGAAATCTTGCCATCTGCGACGACGTGGATGGAACTAGAGGGTATCATGCTTAGTGAAATAAGTCAATCAGAGAAAGACAACTATCATATGCTCTCCCTGATATGAGGACACGGAGATGCAACATGGGGGGTTAAGGGGATAGGAGAAGAATAAATGAAACAAGATGGGATTGGGAGGGAGACAAACCATAAATGACTCTTAATCTCACAAAACAAACTGGGGGTTGCTGCGTTGAGGTGAGGTTGGGAGAGGGGGAGGGGTTATGGACATTGGGGAGGGTATGTCCTATCGTGAGTGCTGTGAAGTGTGTAAACCTGGCGATTCACAGACCTGTACCCCTGGGGATAAAAATACATTACATGTTTATAAAAAAAAAAAATTGGAAGGGGAGGCGAACCATAAGAGACTATGGACTCTGAAAACAACCTGAGGGTTTTGAGGGGGGGGGTGGGAGGTTGGGGGATCCAGGTGGTGGGTAATAGGGAGGGCACGTATTGCATGGAGCACTGGGTGTTGTGCAAAAACAATGAATACTGTTACGCTGAAAAAATAAATAAATTTAAAAGCAAAAAAAAAAAAAAAAAAGTCTACACTACCCAAAGCAGTCTACACATTTAATGCATTCCCTATCAAAATCACCAGCATTTTTCACAGAGATACAACAAACAATTCTAAATTCTGTAAGGGACCACAAAAAAATCCTGAATAGCTGAAGCAGTTTCCAAAAAGGAAAACCAAAGCTGGAGGAATCACCACTGCAGACTGCAAGCTGTATTACAAAGCTGCAGTGGTCAATAGAGTATGGTACCGGTACAAAGGTACACACATAGGTCAATGGAATAGGATAGAGAACCCATAAATGGACCCTCAATTCTATGGTCAAGTAATCTTTGACAAAGAAGGAAAGATATCCAGTGGCCAAAGGACAGTCTCTCCAACAAACAATGTCGGGGAAACTGGACAACAACATGCAGAAGAATGAATCCAAACCACTTTCTTACACCATACAAAAAAGTAATTTCAAAATGGGTGAAAGACCTAAAGGTGAGACAGGAATCCATCAAAATCCTAGAGGAGAACACAGGCAACAACCACTTTGACCCTAGCCTATAGCAACTTCTTCCTAGAAACAACGCCAGAGGCAAGGGAAACAAAAGCAAAAATAAACTCTTGGGATTTAATCAAAATAAAAAAAGGCTTCCATGCAGCGAAGGAAACAATCAACAAAACCAAAAGGCAGCTGTGGAATGGAAGAAGATATTTGCAAATGCCAATAAAGGGTTAGTATCCAAAATCCATACAGAAGTTATCAAACTCAGCATCCCAAAAAGGAAATAATCTACTTAAGAAAAAGGTGGAAGATATTAACACACATTCCTCCAAAGAAGACATTTAGATTGCTATTAGACAAATGAAGAATTGCCCAAAATCACTCATCATCAAGGAAATACAAATCAAACCCACCTATGAGATATCAACTCACACCTGTCAGAATGGCTACAGTGAGCAACACAGGAAACAAGAGGTATTGACATGGATGCAGAGAAAATGGAACCCTCTTATACTTCTGGAGGGCGTGCAAAGTGGTGCAGCCACCCTGGAAAACAGTATGGAGATTGCTCAGAAAGTTAAAAACAGAAAAACCCTACCACCCAGTAGATCCACTAGTAGATATTTGCTGAATGGATATGAAAATAGAGATTCAAAGGAATACATGCACTCCAATGTTTACGGCAGCATTATCAACAATAGCCTATGTGTCTATTGACTGATGAATGGTTGAAGAAGATGTGATCTCTGTCTGTCTAGATCTATATCTACCTATAAAGATCTAACTATATCTATGTATCTATCTACCTATCTTTCTCAGCTATCAAAAAGAATGAAATCTTGCCATTTGCAACGATGTGGATAAAGCCAGAGAGTACTTTGCTCAACAAAAATAGTTACTCAGAGAAAAACAAGTACCATATGATTTCAGTCATATGTGGAATTTAAGAACCAAAACAGATGAATGTATGGGAAAAAATTTTAAAAGAGAAACAAATGATAAAACGGACTCTAGAGAATAACCTGAGGTGTTGGGCTGGGTAATGGATTAAGTGGGTGAAGGCTATTATGCAGTGCCCTTGTAATGAGCACTGGATTTATATGTAAGTGATGAATCACTAAATCATTGATGTGAAACTAATACTACCCTGTATGTAAGTTACCTGGAATAGAAATGAAAACTTGAAAGAAGAAAATAGAAAAAAGAAAAAAGAAAAAAATCCAATGGGAGATAAGTAAAGATATAAATAAATTTAAGAAGTAAAACAAGAGAAGGGTCAAGGGTGGGAGGTTGGGGGAACAGGTGGTGGGTAATGGGGAGGGCACGTTTTGCATGGAGCACTGGGTGTTGTGCAAAAAGAATGAATACTGTTACGCTGAAAAAATAAATAAAATGGAAAAAAAAAAAGAAGAAGTAAAACAAGATAAATCACAATGGGCAAAGGATGTAAGAGGACGTTTCTCCTAAGAAAATATATTCGAATGACCAACCAGTATAAGAAAAGGTATTCTACATCACTAATTATCAGGGATATGTAAAACAAAATCACTGTGAGCTATCACCTCACACCAGTTGGAATGGCTATCAAAAAGGCAGGAGAACACAAGTGCTGGAAAGCATGTGGAAGAAAGGAATGCTTGTATACTAGTGTAAGTGTAAATGCAAATTTAAATTGTTACAGTCGTTTTGGAAAACAAAACATTAAAAATGGAACTGGCGTATGACCCAACAATCCCAGTCTTGAATATGTATCTGAAGGCAGCGTCTCAAGGAGATATGGTAAGAGGTGGTAACTTATCCTGGTCAATATACCTGAATGGAGAGAACTGTTGACTCACTATGTTATACATCTGAAACTACTAGAACATTCAATGTCAGCTATACTTAATAAATAAATAAATAAATAATAAGAAAATGAATGCACTACTAGCACAGATTTTTTAACTAATAAATACTATGGTAACTTTTTAGAAAATGAGTTACCACTAAGATGCCTATTTGGGGAAAAAGAGAACAATAATACATGGTGACGGGGAAAACATAGTAGGATGATTAGAACACATATATTACTACCAGAAATGTAAAATAGTATAGGCATTGTGGAAAACAGTTCAGCATTTTCTCAAAAAGTTATACAAAGACGTACCTTATTGGCCAGCAATTCCACTAATGGGTTTAAAATTTAAAACACGGACTAAAAACACTACATTTATACAAGTTTTCATCACATACAACTGAAAGGCATATAAACAGCAAATGACACAAGCAGTTGAAAGGTACCTCAACATGGACATTGTTGAATGGATTAAAAAACATTTGGGGGGAACCCTCCTACACTCTTGGTGGAAATGCAACCGGGTGCAGCCACTGTGGAGAACAGCATGGAGGTTTCTCAGAAAGTTGAAAAGAGAGCTACCCTATGACCCAGCAATTGCACTATGGGGTATTTACCCTAAAGATACAAATGTAGTGATCTGAAGGGGCACGTGCACTTGAATGTTTATAGTAGCAATGTTCCCAGTAGCCCAATTATGGAAAGACCCTAGATGTCCATCCACAAGATGAATGGATAAGGAAGATATGGTATATATACACAATGGAATACTATGCAGCCATCAAAAGAAATGAAATGTTGCCATTTACGACGCTGTGGATGGAACTAGAGGGTATTATGCTGACCAAAGTAAGTCAATCAGAGAAAGACAGTTGTCATATGATCTCACTGATATGAGGAATTTGAGAGGCAAAGTGAGGGGTTTGGGGGTCAGGGAAGGAAGAAAATGAAACAAGATGGGATCGGGAGGGAAACAAACCATGAGGGACTCTTAATCTCACAAAACAAACGGGGTTGCGGGGTGGGGGGGGGGCGTAGGGAGAGGGTGGTGGGGTTAAGGACATTGGGGAGGGTATGTGCTACAGTGAGTGCTGTGACTGTGCAAGCCTAACGATTCACAGACCTGTACCCCTGGGACAAATAATACATTATATGTTATTAAAAAAAAAAACCCACACCTTTGGTATACGCATAAAATGTAACATTAATCATGAACACACACATAACATGAGGTAGTGATACTTGCGACAATATAGATGAAGACTGAAAACAGTGAGGATTTAATCAACATGCTATCAAAGGAGAAATAGAATGATCCCTTGAATGAATAAAATGGGAATACAGCATACCCAAATATATGGGATGCACCAAAAGAAGAAAATTCATGTCAGTACATATCTACATCAGAAACCAGAAAATACCTCAAATAAAACAACCTAAGTTTGTCTACGGAAACTAGAAAAAGAACAATCTAGGCCCAAAGTTAGAAGAAAGAAAACAATCTGGAGCCAAAGGAAGTAAATGAAGTGGAGCAAAAGGAAATAAATGAAAAGGAAACTAAAATGACTACAGAAAAAGTCACTGAGGCTAAGAGTTGCTTTTTTGAAAAGATAGGCAAAATGTACAAATCTTTAGATAGATTCACCCAGAGAAAAAGGAAAAAAGGAACCTCAGCTAAATAACATGAGGCATGAAAGAGGAGATGTTACAATAGATGATACCACAGAAATACAAAGGATTATAAGAGACTACTGGGGAAAATTTATACCAGAAAATTGGAAAATGTTAAAGAGATGGGGGAAATACTTGAACCAAACTATTGTGAGTGAATCGTGAAGAAATAGAAAATCAAAAGAGAACAATTACTAACGAAGGAGATTAAATCAGTAATCAAAACCTACCAACACACATAGTGCAGGACCCAGTGGCTAGACCATCTCTATCAAAATTTGAATGGAATTTTTCACAGAAATAGAATAAACTGTTCAAAGAAAATAGTTTTAAAATTTGTATGGAACTATAAAAATCCCTCAATAAATAAGGAGAGCAATCTTAAGGAAGAAAAACAAAGAGGGACCACACTCCCTGATTTAAGCCTATCTTATAAAGTTATTGTAATCAAAACAATATGGTATCGGCATAAAAATAGACCCATAGATAGATCAATGGAACTGAACAGAGAGCCCAGAATAATGCACACATGTATGAACAAACAATTTTTGACAAAGGAGGTAAGCAAATGCTATGGGACAAAGATGGTCTCTCAATAAATGGTGTTAGGGAAACCATTATCTTACATCACACACAAAAATTAACTCAAAATGGATTAGAGACTTGATATGTAAGACCCAAAATCATACACTATAAGAAAACATTGGCTTTATTTTTATTTATGTATTACTTGAGAGAGAGAGAGAGCACGAGACGGGGAGGGTCAGAGGGAGAAGCCCTGCTTTGAGCAGGGAGCCCAATGCAGGTTCAATCCTGGGACTCAATGCCAGGATCCTGGGATCATGATCCAAGCTGAAGGCAGATGCTTAATCGACTGAGCCACCCAGGTGCCCCAGAAACATAGGCTTTATTCTCCTTGACCCGAGTCATGGCACTGGATGTTTTTTGTTGTTTTTTTGAAAAATGAACTGGTTTGTATTCTAAACAGTACTAGGGTGGGGTGTTGGAGGGGCACACTGAAACTCTCAGTAGACAGGGCTGGGCTCCAACTACCCACCGACAGGTCAAGCTTCTTGTCACCTGAAGATCTACATGGGCTGGGGGTGGGGGGTGGCGACCAGGACCTTAGGGTGAGTGGGGCCACCCTTCCCCTGAGTCACCAATGCCTCAGTGCCCCACCTCCCCCTCAACCAGCTGCCACATGGCTCCCTTCAGTCAGCCTGTGGCTGCCAGTGCCACCACAGCCTGCTCTGTGGGGAAGCCTATGTGCTCCAGCTGCTGCAGCCACAGTCAGGAGACAGAGTACTTAGGCAGCCAAGTGGGCTCTCGGGACACAAGGTTGGCCCCTCAAAGAATGAGGCCTGGAACCTTCATGCAGCATTTGCTCACCCAGGACTGCCCATAGCAGGGACCCTGGGGGAAAGCAGGGTATGGCCCAGGCCAGGCTTTACCGGTGAAGACCCCTCCCGCATCAGCTGCATGGGCCCCACTCCTGCGGATAGATGGGCCAAGCCTTCACTGTGGGACTGGAGGCTAGGGGATGCCATGTAAGGAGGTCCACACTCAGGCAGGATGGGTGAAAGGCAGCTCAGCCCAAGCACCTGGGGTAGGAAGCAGTCTGAGTGGCCAGCACAAGGGCCAGGGCCCTGGGCAAGAAACCCTCCTGCCGTGCCTGCAGTTGCTGCTCCTACAGCTCCAGCCACAGTATCTGACACAAAGACAAAACAACAAGTGCAAAAATAAGCAAAAAAGAATACAATCAAACTAAAAAGTTTCTGCATAGCAAAACAAACCATGAACAAACTAAAAAGATAATCTATGGAATGACAGAAAATATTTTCAAATCCTATGTATATGATAAAAGGTTAATATCCAAAATATAGCAAGACACGTACACTCAATAGCCAAAAAAAAAAAAGCTGATTTTAAAAAGGAAAGATGATCTATAGATGTCTTTCCAGAGAATATATACAGATGACTCTAAGATCTCATTTACATGTTAAATCTAACAAACAAAGAAACCAAACTCATAGGTGCTGAAAACATAGGTAGTTGCCAGAGGTGGTGCTGTAGGACTGAGACAAATGGGTGAAAGTAGTCAAAAGATACAAATTTGCTGTTATAAAATAAACAAATCATTGCAATGTAACATGCCGCCACATATCAGTATGCAGTACACACAAAACTCTGTATTGCATATTTGGAAGTTGATGAGAGTAGATCTTAAAAGTTTTCATCATCAGAAAAACTAAGCTTGTAACCATGGTGATGGATCTTACTTAGATTTCTTGGTGATCATTTCACAATGTGAACAAATATTGAACTATTGTGTTGCATACTTGAAATAAATAGTGTAATGTGTCAACTATATTTCAATTTAGATAACACAGAAGTCAGACACAAAACCCACTTCTATATTACCCCACTTATGTGACATATCCAACTAGATAAAACATGGATACAAAAATCTAATCAATTTTTCCAGAAGGTAAACTGTGTAAATTGTGTAAAGAAGGTAAATAGGGTAAAAAGTGGGTGATAACACAGTCAATTCTTGTTCTCCTTGTGGATAAGGAAAATATTTGGAACTAGATAGCAACACTGGTACAAAATTGTGAATGTACTAAATCCCACTGAAGAATTCAGTTAGGGATTTTTTTTTTTTTATGTTTGAACTCCAGTTAGTTTCAAGAACTATTTGTTTCAGATGCACAATATAGTGCTTCAACACTTCCATACACACACAGTGCTCATTACAGCACCACTTAATCCTCATTGCCTATTGCACTTATCCACCCACCCAGCTCCCCTCTGGTAACTATCATCAGTTTTTTCTCTAGAGTTAAGAGTGTTTCTTGGTTTCTTTATATCCCAGATATGAGTGAAATCATACGGCATTTGTGTTTCTCCAACCTATTTTGCTTAGCAAAATACCATCTAGCTCCATCCATGTTGAAAATGGCAAGACTTCATTCTTCATTCTTTCTATGGCAGACTCATATTCCCGTCTATCTAATATACCACTCATTATTTAGCCATTCATCACTTGATGGACGCTTGGGCTCCCTCCATAACTTGGCTGTAGTTGATAATGCTGCTATAAACATCAGGGTACATGTATCCCTTTGAATTAGAATTTTTGTATTCTTAGGGTAAATATCTAGCAGTATGATTGCTGGATCACATGGTAATTCTATTTTTAACTATTTCAGGAACTTCCATACCATTTTCCATGATGGATGGGCCAATTTGCATTCCCACCAACCGTGCAAGAGGATTGCCCTTTCTCCACATCCTTACCAAGACCTGTCATTACTTGAGTTGTTGATTTTTAGCTATTTTAACCCAGAGCTTGCCAGGGAATATAAATGGATGCAGTGGGGTATGTGTCTTTGCAGGTTTGGTCTGAGTGTGAGGAATGGTGGGGAATGTGGGACCCAGTGTGCCAGGCTTTCCAGCTTTTTCAAAAGTCTAGATGTCCAGGTAGATATGTTAATTCAACAAAATTTTGCTTTCAGTCTCAGACTTTTCTAAATCACTGTGTGAGCTAATCACCACCTGAATAACAGAGGATTGGTTATGGCCATTTGTTACCCACTCAGCTAATCCACTGAGAGAGAGAGAGTGTGTGTGTGTGTGTGTGTGTGTGTGTGTGTGTAACAGCATCAGAAGAGGGTGTTGTCCCCAGCAGACATTTTCTTTTTTTTTTTTTCCACTTTTTAAAAATTTCTTTTCAGCGTAACAGTATTCATTGTTTTTGCATCACACACAGTGCTCCATGCAATATGTGCCCTCCATAATACCCACCACCTGGCTCCCCAATCTCCCACTCCCCAACCCTTCAAAACCCTCAGGTTGTTTTTCAGAGTCCATAGTCCCTCATGGTTCATCTCCCCTTCCAATTTCCCACAACTCCCTTCTCCTCTCCATCTCCCCATGTCCTCCATGTTCTTTGTTATGCTCCACAAATAAGTGAAACCATATGATAATTGGCTCTCTCTGCTTGACTTATTTCACTCAGCATAATCTCTTCCAGTCCCGTCCATGTTACTACAAAAGTTGGGTATTCATCCTTTCTGATGGAGGCATAATACTCCATCATGTATATGGACCACATCTTCCTTATCCATTCACCCATTGAAGGGCATCTTGGTTCTTTCCACAGTTTGGCGACCGTGGCCATTGTCCAGCAGACATTTTCTAAATCTTATTCTTCATTTCACATCTTAGTGCAGGCAATTTCTTCTCCATTCTGGTAATGTTATCTTTACAGATTCTGCAAGTGAAGGGATTTTAAAAGGGTTTAAAAGTTGATACCTTCTCCCTTATCCAGATGCTCCTGTAGACTCAGACTGTCCACAAGCATACATTTGCCTGGGATGTGGTTGTTGTGGACAAGCTTCTCCCATCTTCTCGTTCAACATAAAGGGTTCTGGAAGGGTGGTCTAAATAACCCTCACAAATGGAAATCCCTCCTTTACAAATACCTCTAGAACCAATCTCATGAAGCATACATGAGATGACTTTAAAGAGAGTTCAGCTTCTCATCACAGATATCTGGGTCCCACTCCCAGCTAGGTCCATCCATATTGAAAATGGCAAGACTTCATTCTTCGTTCTTCTTACAGCAGACAATTCTCAAGAGAGACAGTTTATTAGAAAGAGCTGGCATTTGGATTAGAGATCCAGGTCTACTGACTACCAGTCCTATAATTTCTTCACAATTTGGTTTAGTTCTTAGATGTCCATACCCTTCAGCTGCAAAATGAGTAATCAAATAACCTACATTAGTGGATTGTATGTCAACGTGCACTAGGTACTATAATATATGCACAAATGACTCATGTCAATCCTAATGAACATTTAGAGCTTGAAAATTGTTGTTTATACCTTTTGTCTGTAAGTCTGTACTATCTTGAGCAGACAATCCGTACATATAGCTGGTGTTTTATGTCACCTACCTCAAATAGGCACCATGTTTTCTTCAGTACAGCATAGGTGGAAATTAAGAAAATTGACTTATTTATTTATTTTTTATTATTATATTAACATATAATGTACTATTTCCCCAAGGGTACAGGTCTGTGAATCATCAGTCTTACACATTTCATAGCACTCACCAGAGAACATAGCCTCCACAATGTCCATAACACTGCCACCCTATCCCTCCCCCCACTCCCAGCAACCCTCAGTTTGTTTCTTGAGATTGATAGTCTCTTATGGTTTATCTCCCTCCCTGGTCCCTTTTTGTTTCATTTTTTCCCTCCCTTCCCCCAACAACCTCTGCCCTTCCTCTCAAATTCCTCATATTAGTGAGATCATATGAAAATTATCTTTCTCTGATTGACTTATTGAGCTTAGCATAATACCATCTAATTCCAACCACATCATTACAAATGGCAAGTTTCCTTCTTTGATAGCTGCATAGTATTTCATTGTATATACATGCCATATCTTATTTGTTTATATTTTTATTTTTTATTAACATATAATGTATTCTTAGCCCCAGAGGTACAGGTCTGTGAATCACCAGGTTTACACACTTCACAGCACTCACCATAGCACATACCCTCCCCAATGTCCATAATACATATCACATCTTTATCCATTCATCTGTGGATGGACATCTAGGCTCTTTCCATAGTTTGGATATTGTGGACATTGCTACTATAAACATTTGGGTGCATGTACCCCTTTGGATCACTACATTTGTATCTTTAGGGTGGATACCCAGTAGTGTGATTGCTGGGTCATAGGGTAGCTCTATTTTCAACTTTCTGAGGAACTCCCATGCTGTTCTCCAGAGTGATGCACCAGCTTGCATTCCCACCAACAGAGTAGGAGGGTTCCCCTTTCTCCGCATCCTTGCCAACACCTTTTGTTTCCTCACTGGTTAATTTTAGCCATTCTGTTTGGTGTGAGGTGGTATCCCACTATTGTTTTGATTTGTATTTCCTTGGTGCCGAGTGATGATAAGCACTTTTTCATGTGTCTGTTGGCCATTTGGGGTGTCATCTTTGCAGAAATGTCTCTCCATTCTTCTGCCCATTTCTTGATTGGATTGTGTGTTCTTTGGGTGTTGAGTTTGATAAGTTCTATGTAGATTTTGCATACTAGCCCTTTATCTGATATGTCATTTGTAAATATCTTCCCCCATTCTGCAGGCTGCCTCTTAATTATTTTGTTTCCTTTGCTGTGCAAAAGCTTTTGATCTTGATGAAGTCTCAATAGTTCATTTTTGCCCTTGCTTGTCTTGTCTTTAGTGGTGTTTCTAGGAAGAAGTTCCTGTGGCTAAGGTCAAACAGTTTGACATCAAAACATCAAAAAAGGATTTTGATGGATTCCTATCTCACATTGAGGTATTTCGTCCATTTTGAGTCTATTTTTGTGCATGGTCCAGTTTCATTCTTTTGTATGTGGATACCCAATTTCCCAACACCACTTTTTGAAGAGACTGTCTTTTTTCCATTGGACATTCTCTCTTGCTTTGTCAAAGATTAGTTGACCATAGAGTTGAGGATCTATTTCTGGGCTCTCTATTCTGTTGCATTCATCTTATGTGTCTGTTTTTGTGCCAGTACAATACTGTCTTGATGATGACAGTTTTGTAATACAGCTTAAAGTCTGGAATTGTGATGCCACCAACTTTGTTTTTCTTTTTCAACTTTCCTTTGGACATTCAGTGTCTTTTCTGGTTCCATATAAATTTTAGGATTATTTGTTTCATTTCTTTGAAAAAAGTGGATGGTATTTTGATAGGGATTGCATTAAATGTGTACATTGCTCTAGGTAGCATAGACATTTTCACAATATTTGTTCTTCCAGAACAAGAGCATGGAATGTTCTTCCATTTTTTTTCTTTTTAATTTATTTATTTTTTCAGCGTAACAGTATTCATTGTTTTTGCACAACACCCAGTGCTCCATGCAAAACATGCCATTCCTATCACCCACCACCTGTTCCCCCAAACTCCCATCCCTGACCATTCAAAACCCTCAGGTTGTTTTTCAGAGTCCATAGTCTCTTATGGTTCGCCTCCCCTTCCAATTTTTTTTTTTTTATAAACATGTAATGTATTTTTATCCCCAGGGGTACAGGTCTGTGAATCGCCAGGTTTACACACTTCACAGCACTCACCATAGCACACAACCTCACCAATGTCCATAACCCCCTCCCCCTCTCCAAACCCCACCTCCCCCCAGCAACCCCCAGTTTGTTTTGTGAGATTAAGAGTCATTTATGGTTTGTCTCCCTCCAAATCCCATCTTGTTTCATTTATTCTTCTCCTATCCCCTTAACCCCCCATGGTGCATCTCCGTGTCCTCATATCAGGGAGATCATATGATAGTTGTCTTTCTCCGATTGACTTATTTCACTAAGCATGATACCCTCTAGTTCCATCCACGTTGTCGCAAATGGCAAGATTTCATTTCTTTTGATGGCTGCATAGTATTCCATTGGGTATATATACCACATCTTCTTTATCCATTCATCTGTTGATGGACATCTAGGTTCTTTCCATAGTTTGGCTATTGTAGACATTGCTGCTATAAAATTTCAGGTACACGTGCCCCTTCGGATCACTATGTTTGTATCTTTAGGGTAAATACCCAGTAGTGCAATCGCTGGGTCATAGGGTAGTTCTATTTTCAACATTTTGAGGAACCTCCACACTGTTTTCCAGAGTGGTTGCACCAGCTTGCATTCCCACCAACAGTGGAAGAGGGTTCCCCTTTTTCTGCATCCTCACCAGCATTGTCATTTCCTGACTTTTTAATTTTAGCCATTCTGACTGGTGTGAGGTGATATCTCATTGTGGTTTGGATTTGTATTTCCCTGATGCTGAGTGATGTGGAGCACTTTTTCATATGTCTGTTGGCCATCTGGATGTCTTCTTTGCAGAAATGTCTGCTCATGTCCTCTGCCCATTTCTTGATTGGATTGTTTGTTCTTTGGATGTTGAGTTTGCTAAGTTCCTTATAGATTTTGGATACTAGCCCTTTATCTGATATGTCGTTTGCAAATATCGTCTCCCATTCTGTCAGTTGTCTTTTGGTTTTGTTAACTGTTTCCTTTGCTGTGCAAAAGCTTTTGATTTTGATGAAATCCCAATAGTTCATTTTTGCCCTTGCTTCTCCTGCCTTTGCCATTGTTCCTAGGAAGATGTTGCTGCAGCTGAGGTCGAAGAGGTTGCTGCCTGCGTTCTCCTCAAGGATTTTGATGGATTCCTTTCTCACCTTGAGGTCCTTCATCCATTTGGAGTCTATTTTCGTGTGTGGTGTAAGGAACTGGTCCAATTTCATTTTTCTGCATGTGGCTGTCCAATTTTCCCAGCACCATTTATTGAAGAGGCTGTCTTTTTTCCATTGGACATTCTTTCCTGCTTTGTCGAAGATTAGTTGACCATAGAGTTGAGGGTCTATTTCTGGGCTCTCTATTCTGTTCCACTGATCTATGTGTCTGTTTTTGTGCCAGTACCATGTTGTCTTGATGATGACAGCTTTGTAATAGAGCTTGAAGTCCGGAATTGTGATGCCACCAACTTTGGCTTTCTTTTTCAATATTGCTTTGGCTATTCGAGGTCTTTTCTGGTTCCATATAAATTTGAGGATTATTTGTTCTATTTCTTTGAAAAAATGGATGGTATTTTGATAGGGATTGCATTAAATGTGTAGATTGCTTTAGGTAGCATGGACATTTTCACAATATTTATTCTTCCAATCCAGGAGCATGGAACATTTTTCCATTTCTTTGTGTCTTCCTCAATTTCTTTCATGAGTACTTTATAATTTTCTGTGTATAGATTCTTAGCCTCTTTGGTTAGGTTTATTCCTAGGTATCTTATAGTTTTGGGTGCAATTGTAAATGGGATTGACTCCTTAATTTCTCTTTCTTCTGTCTTGTTGGTGTGCAGAAATGCAACTGATTTCTGTGCATTGATTTAATATCTTGACACTTTACTGAATTCCTGTACAAGTTCTAGCAGTTTTGGAGTGGAGTCTTTTGGGTTTTCCACATATAGTATCATATCATCTGTGAAGAGTGATAGTTTGACTTCTTCTTTGCCAATTTGGATGCCTTTAATTTCTTTTTGTTGTCTGATTGCTGAGGCTAGGACTTCTAGTACTATGTTGAATAGCAGTGGTGATAATGGACATCCCTGCTGTGTTCCTGACCTTAGCAGAAAAGCTTTCAGTTTTTCTCCATTGAGAATGATATTTGTGGTGGGTTTTTCATAGATGGCTTTGATACTATTGAGGTATGTGCCCTCTATCCCTACCTTTGAAGAGTTTTGATCAGGAAGGGATGCTGTACTTTGTCAAATGTTTTTTCAGCATCTATGGAGAGTATCATATGGTTCTTGTTCTTTCTTTTCTTAATGTGTTCTATCACATTGATTGCTTTGCGGATGTTGAACCAACCCTGCAGCCCTGGAATAAATCCCACTTGATCATGGTGAATAATCCTTTTAATGTACTGTTGAATCCTATTGGCTAGTATTTTAGCGAGAATTTTTGCGTCTGTGTTCATCAAGGATATTGGTCTGTAGTTCTCTTTTTTTGGTGGGATCCTTGTCTGGTTTTGGGATCAAGGTGATGCTGGCCTCATAAAATGAGTTTGGCGTTTTCCTTCCATTTCTATTTTTTGGAACAGTTTCAGGAGAATAGGAATCAGTTCTTCTTTAAATGTTTGGTAGAATTCCCCTGGGAAGCCATCTGGCCCTGGGCTTTTGTTTGTTTGGAGATTTTTGATGACTGTTTCAATCTCCTTCCTGGTTATGGGCCTGTTCAGGTTTTCTATTTCTTCCTGGTTCAGTTGTGGTAGTTTATATGTCTCTAGGAATGCATCCATTTCTTCCAGATTGTCCAATTTGTTGGCGTAGAGTTGCTCATAGTATGTTCTTATAATTGTCTGTATTTCTTTGGTGTTAGTTGTGATCTCTCCTCTTTCATTCATGATTTTATTTATTTGGGTCCTTTCTCTTTTCTTTTTGATGAGTCTGGCCAGGGGTTTATCAATCTTATTGATTCTTTCAAAGAACCAGCTCCTAGTTTCATTGATTTTTTCTATTTTTTTTTTTTTTTTTGGTTTCTATTTCATTGATTTCTGCTCTGATCTTTATGATTTCTCTTCTCCTGCTGAGTTTAGGGTTTCTTTCTTGTTCTTTCTCCAGCTCCTTTATGTGTAGGGTTAGGTTGTGTACTTGAGACCTTTCTTGTTTCTTGAGAAAGGCTTGTACCGCTATATATTTTCCTCTCAGGACTGCCTTTGCTGTGTCCCACAGATTTTGAACTGTTGCGTTTTCATTATCATTTGTTTCCATGAATTTTTTCAATTCTTCTTTAATGGTTAACCCATTCATTCTTTAGAAGGATGCTGTTTAGTCTCCATGTATTTGGGTTCTTTCCAGCTTTCATCTTGTGATTGAGTTCTAGCTCCAGAGCATTGTGGTCTGAAAATATGCAGGGAATAATCCTAATCTTTTGATACCGGTTGAGACCTGATTTGTGACCCAGGATGTGATCTATTCTGGAGAAGGTTCCATGTGCACTAGAGAAGAATGTGTATTCTGTTGCTTTGGGATGAAATATTCTGAATATATCTCTGATGTCCATCTGGTCCAGTGTGTCACTTAAGGCCTTTATTTCCTCGTTGATCTTTTGCTTGGATGATCTGTCCATTTCAGTGAGGGGAGTGTTAAAGTCCCCTACTATTATCGTATTATTATTGATGTGTTTCTTTGATTTTGTTATTAATTGGTTGATATAGTTGGCTGCTCCCACGTTAGGGGCATAGATATTTAAAATGGTTAGATCTTCTTGTTGGACAGACCCTTTGAGTAGGATATAGTGTCCTTCCTCATCTCTTATTATAGTCTTTGGCTTGAAATCTAATTGATCTGATATAAGGATTGCCACCCCCGCTTTCTTCTGATGCCCATTAGCATGGTAAATTGTTTTCCACACCCTCACTTTAAATCTGGAGGTGTCTTCGCGTCTAAAATGAGTTTCTTGTAGGCAACATACTGATGGGTTTTGTTTTTTTATCCATTCTGATACCCTGTGTCTTTTGATTGGGGCATTTAGCCCATTAACATTCAGGGTAACTATTGAGAGATATGAATTTAGTGCCATTATTAGCCTGTAAGATGACTGTTACTATATATTGTCTCTGTATCTTTCTGATCTACTACTTTTAGGCTCTCTCTTTGCTTAGAGGACCCCTTTCAATATGCCCTGTAGAGCTGGTTTGGTGTTTGCAAATTCTTTCAGTGTTTGTTTGTCCTGAAAGCTTTTTATCTCTCCTTCTATTTTCAATGATAGCCTAGCTGGATAGAGTATTCTTGGCTGCATGTTTTTCTCGTTTAGTGCTCTGAATATATCATGCCAGCTCTTCCTGGTCTGCCAGGTCTCTGTGGATAAGTCTGCTGCCAATCTAATATTTTTACCATTGTATGTTATAGACTTGTTTTCCCGGGCTGCTTTCAGGATTTTCTCTTTGTCACTAAGACTTGTCAATTTTACTATTAGGTGACGGGGTGTGGACCTATTCTTGTTGACTTTGAGGGGGGTTCTCTGCATCTCCTGGATTTTGGTGCTTGTTCCCTTTGCCATATTAGGGAAATTCTCTCCAATAATTCTCTCCAATAGACCTTCTGCTCCCCTCTCTGTTTCTTCTTCTTCTGGAATCCCAATTATTCTAATGTTGTTTCGTCTTATGGTGTCACTTATCTCTCGAATTCTCCCCTCATGGTCCAATAGCTGTTTGTCCCTCTTTTGCTCGGCTTCCTTATTCTCTGTCATTTGGTCTTCTATATCACTAATTCTTTCTTCTGCCTCATTTATCCTAGCAGTGAGAGCCTCCATTTTTGATTGCACCTCATTTATAGCTTTTTTGATTTCTACTTGGTTAGATTTTAGTTCTTTAATTTCTCCAGAAAGGACTTTTATATCTCCAGAGAGGGTTTCTCTAATATCTTCCATTCCTTTTTCAAGCCCGGCTAGAACATTCAGAATCATCATTCTGAACTCTTGATCTGACATATTACCAATGTCAGTGTTGATTAGGTCCCTAGCCTTCGGTACTGTCTCTTGTTCTTTTGTTTGTGGTGATTTTTTCAGCCTTTTCATTTTGGCCAGATAAGAGGATATGAAGGATCAAATAAAATACTAAAAGTGTGGCAAAGACCCCAGAAAAATGCTCTGTAACCAAATCAGAAGAGCCCCCAAATTGTGGGGGGAGAAAGGGGATAAAAAGAGGTTCAGAAAAAAAAAGAAAAGAAACAAATAAAGAAAAAATATAAAAAAGAAAGAAAAAATATATATATTTAGATAAACTAGTCAAAAAACCTTAAAAAAGAAAAGGGTAAATGTTTTAAAAAATTTAGCAGAAGAAGAAAAAAAAAGAAAAAATTGAAAAAAGAAAAAAAATTGAATTAGCCACAAGACTAATGAATCATGGGGAGAAAGCTATGAGTTCTGTGCTTTGCTTTCTCCTCCTCTGGAATTGTGCTGCTGTCTTAGGAATTGAACCTGCTTTCCTTGATAGATGAACTTCATCCTGGCTGGATATTTTGTTGATCTTCTGGGGGAGGAGCCTGTTGTAGTGACTCTCAAGTGTCTTTGCCCAAAGCGGGATTGCACCACCCTTACCGGGGGCCGGACTAAGTAATCGGCTCGGGTTCGCTTTTGGGAGCTTCTGTTCCCTGAACGCTTTCCGTAGAATTCCGGAGGACGGGAATGAAAATGGCGGCCTCCTAGTCTCCGGCCCAGAGGAGCCAAGAGCCTGGGGCCCCACTCCACAGTGCGCCCCCAGAGGACAGCACCCAAACTCCCATATCCCCAGTCTCTAGCCTCGCTCTGAGCTCACCCAGCCCGCGACCAGTTCAAGGTAACCCTGAGCTAAGAGTTCAGTCCTCAGCTCTGTCTCTGTAGCTGGCTTCTCTGTTCTAATACCTGCGAGCTCTCTGACTTCCGACACCTCGATCCTTCTGTGACCCTGCGGGACCTGGGGCCACGCTGACCCCGCGTGGGCTTCACCCTGGTTTAGCCTGTGGAGCAATGTCCCTCAGTGGAACAGACTTTTAAAAGTCCTGATTTTGTGCTCCATTGCTCTGCCGCTTGCCAGGAGCCGGCCCCTCCCCCCGCGGTCTATCTTCCCGTCGTTTTAGATTCACTTCTCCGCCAGTCCTACCTTTCAGAAAGTGGTTGATTTTCTGTTTCTAGAATTGCTGTTCTTCTTCTCTTCGCTCTCCCGTTGGATTTGTAGGTGTTTGCAATGTTTAGATAAGCTATCGAGCTGATCTCCTGCTACCTGATGTAGTCTCAGCCTGCTACTTCTCCACCATCTTGACTCCTCCCTATTCTTCCATTTTTTTTGTGTCTTCCTCAATTTTTTTCATAAGTACTTTATAGTTTTCTGAGTACAGGTGCTTTGCCTCTTTGGTTAGGTTTATTCCTAGGTATCTTATGGTTTTGGGTGTAATTGTAAATGGGATTGACTCCTTAATTTCTCTTTATTCTGTCTTGGTGTTAATGTATAGAAGTGCAACTAATTTAGCATAAAAAATTATTTTATACTCCCTCACTTTAAATCTGGAGGTGTCTTTAGGTCTAAAATGAGTTTCTTGTAGACATCATATCATTAGGTCTCATTTTTTTAAATCTATTCTGATACCCTGTGTCTTTTGATTGGGACATTTAGCCCATTTACATTCAGGGTAATTATTGAAAATATGCATTTAGTGCCATTTTATAATCTTTAAGGTGACTGTTACTGTATATTGTGTCTGTTCCTTTCTGGTCTGTTACTATTAAGCTCTATCTTTGGTTAGAGGACCCCTTTTAGTATTTCCTATAGGGCTGGTTTGAGGTTTGCAAATTCTTTTATTTTTTGTTTGTCCTGGAAGCTTTTTTTTTTCTCTTTCTATTTTCAATGACAGCTTCACTGGATACAATATTCTTGACTGTATATTTTTATCTTTTAGTGTTTTGAATTTATCATGCCAGTCCTTTCTGCCTGCCAAGTCTGTGTGGATAGGTCTGCTGCCAATTTAATATTTCTACCATTGAATGTTACAGACCTCTTGTCCTGAGCTGCTTTCAGGATTTTCTCTTTGTCACTGAGACTTCTATGTTTTACTACCAGATGATAGGGTGTGGACCTATTTTTATTGATTTTGAGGGGGGTTCTCTCTGCCTCCCATACCAAGTTAGAGAAATTCTCTGCTCTAATTTGCTCCAATATACCTTCTGACCCTCTCTTTCTTCTTCTTCTGGGATCCCAGTTATTCTAATATTCTTTTGTCTTATGGTATCACTTATCTCTTGAATTCTTCCCTCATGGTCCAGTAGTTTTTTATCACTCTTTTTTTCAGCTTCTTTATACTCCATCATTTGGTCTTCTACATGACAAATTCTTCTTCTGCTTCATTTATCCTAGCAGTAAGAGCATCCATTTTTTTATTGCACATCATTAATAGCTTTTTTGGTAAACTTGGTTAGATTGTAGTTCTTGTATTTTTCCAGAAAGGATAGGTATTCTCTAGTATCTTCTATGTTTTTCTCAAACCAAACTAACATGATAATTGTCATTCTGAACTCTGGCTCTCACATCTTACTAATGTACATAATGATTAGGTCCCTAGCCATCAGTACTGCCTCTTACTCTTTTTTTTTTTTTTTTTTGAGGGCAGGTGAATGGGTAGCATATAGATAAATGATAAAAGATAAAAGATAAAGATGATAGATAAAAGGATAGGAACAACCCCAGAAAAAATATATACTAACCAAATCAGAAGAGACCTGAAATCATGGGAGAAGAAAGAAGAAAGAATATATAGATTATAGACAGATAGATATAGATATAGATATAAATTTAGAACAGAGTCACACACTTGATTTGGGTATATCTTGGTCTGTTAGAAGAGACTGCCTCCCCAAATTTTAAAGAAAGAAAAACTATATACATATATATGTAGTTTTTTTCTTATGTGGTTTTTTCTTATATGGTTTCTTATATGGTTTCCTTTTCGTGTGTGTGTGTGTGTGTGTGTGTGTGTGTGTGTGTGTACACAAAAATAAGGGTAAAAACAATGAAGGGATGGAATAGGAATGTAAAGATGAAAATTAAAAAGCATTATAAAAAAGAAGTTGATAAGAAGTTTGTTGAAAAAAAAGAAAAGGAAAAGGAGAGAATGTCATCAGATTAGAGACTGAAACAAAGCCATACTCTATAATTAGTGTAGATTTTTATCTGTTTGAAGAAACTGTATCCCAAATTTTTTAAAAAAGAAAAACTTATATGTATACAAAAAATAAGGTTAAATAAAATAAAGGGATAGAAAATGACTTAACAATGAAAATTTTAAAAGATTTTTAAGTATTGATAAAATAATATAGTTTAAAAAGATCAAAATAGAAAAGATGAAAAATATTAAATATAGAATAAGAGGGGGAGACAAGATGGCGGGGAACTAAGAGGAGGTACCATTTCAATCTGTACCCTAAAGTGAGATGATTAACTACCAAGGAACTCTGATCACCCATGAAATCAGTCTGAGATTAGAATTATACACTTCTGGATCTCTACGGGGGCAGAAGACGCCAGAGGGCACGTAAAGTGGAGTGGGAACATCAGACTGGTATCAGAAGATAAACAAAAGGGGGGGGAAGCCACCAGAAGTGACCCATTGGAAAGTAATACCCCAATAAAAGAGTGCCCTGTGACTGTGGACCAGCATTAACTTGGAGTCTGGTTGAAAGCACTCAAAAAGAGCAATCTATACTTTTAATGCCATTCTGATCAAAATTCCACAGGCATTTTTCAAAGAGCTGGAGCAAATAATCCTAAAATTTGTATGGAGCCAGAAGAGACCCTGAATTGCTAAGGAAATGTTGAAAAACAAAAACAAAACTGGCGGCATCAAGTTACCTGATTTCAAGCGTTATTACAAAGCTGTGACACCAAGACAGCATGGTACTGGCATAAAAACAGACACATAGACCAGTGGAACAGATTACAGAGTCTAGATATGGACCCTCAACTCTATGATCAAATAATCTTCGACAAAGTAGGAAAAAATATACAGTGGAGAAAAGACAGTCTCTTCAATAAATGGTGCTGGGAAAACTAGACAGCTATATGTACAAGAATGAAACTCGACCATTCTCTTACACCGTACACAAAGAGAAACTTGAAATGGATAAAAGATCTCAATGTGAGACAGGAATCAATCAGAATCCTAGAGGAGAACATAGGCAGTAACCTCTTTGATATCAGCCACAGCAACTTCTTTCAAGATATGTCTCCAAAGGCCAAGGAAACAAAAGCAAAAATGAACTTTTGGGACTTCATCAAGATCAAAAGCTTCTGCATAGCAAAGGAAACAGTCAACAAAACAAAGAGGCAATCCATGGAATGGGAGAAGATATTTGCAAGTGACAGTACAGACAAAAGGTTGATATCCAGGATCTATAAAGAACTTCTCAAACTCAACACATACAAACAGATAATTATATCAAAAATGGGCAGAAGATATGAACAGACACTTCTCCAATGAAGACATACAAATGGCTATCAGACACATGAAAAAATGTTCATCATCACAAGCCATCAGGGAGATTCAAATTAAAACCACATTGAGATACCACCTGACACCAGTTCGAATGGCCAAAATTAGCAAGACAGGAAACAACGTGTGTTGGAGAGGATGTGGAGAAAGGGGAACCCTCTTCCACTGTTGGTGGGAATGCAAGTTAGTGCAGCCACTTTGGAGAACATTGTGGAGATTCCTCAAGAAATTAAAAATAGAGCTTCCCTATCACCCTGCTATTGCACTCCTGGTTAATTACCCCAAAGATACAGATGTAGTGAAAAGAAGAGCCATCTGTACCCCAATGTTTTGTAGCAGCCATGGCCACAGTCGCCAAACTGTGGGAAGAACCAAGATGCCCTTCAATGGACGAATGGATAAGGAAGATGTGGTCCATATACACAATGGAGTATTATGCCTCCATCAGAAAAGATGAATATGCAACTTTTGTATCAACATGGACTGGACTGGAAGAGATTACACTGAGTGAAATAAGTCAAGCAGAGAGAGTCAATTATCATATTGTCTCACTTATTTGTGGAGCATAACAAATAACATGGAGGACATAGGGAGATGGAGAGGAAAAGGGAATTGAGGGAAATTGGAAGGGGAGATGAACCATGAGAGACAGTGGATTCTGAAAAACAACCTGAGGGTTTTGAAGGGGTCAGGGTTTTGAAAAGAAGGGAGGTTGGGGAGCCAAGTTGTGGGTATTATGGAGGGCACGCATTGCATGGAGCACTGTGTGTGGTGCAAAAATAGTGAATCTGTTACACTGAAAAGAAATTTTTAAAAAACAGAAAAAGAAAAAATTGTTAAAAAAATTTAACTTTGAAAGACTAAAGAATTATGGGGAGAAAAACATGAATTCTATGTGCTGTATTCCCTAGCTCTGGCATTCTGCAATTCTCATTGATCAGTGAACTTGGTCTTGGCTAGATGTTCTTGCTGATCTTCTGGGGGAGAGGTCTGTTACAGAGATTCTCAAACATCTTTGCCAGGGGCCAGGCTAAGTAATCTGCTTGGGTTTGCTCTTGGTAGCTTTGGTTCCCTGAGTGCTTTCCAAAAAAGCTTTAGAGGAGGAGAATGAAGATGGTAGCCTCCCAATCTCCCACCTAGAGGACCTGAGAGCTTGAGGGCCCCCTTTTCAATGAGCCCTCAGAGAAAATCAGTTAGTCACTCCCATCTCCCTGGTCTCTGGCCATGCTCACACAGCCTGTGACGAAGTGCTTTCTAGGGGGGAGAAAGCACTTTGGCACATGGATGCATTTTGAGTCTCCAAACCAGCCAATTCCTACAGGATTCTCCCACACAGCTCTTCCTGGTGGGGAAAGATGCCAGTTTCCCTGGATCTGGCACTTGTGGAGTTTCTGCTTGAAAAGCAGTAGCCCAACCATGCCTGGAATCATGGTTTATGGCAACCCTGAGCTGAGAGCCCATTCCTCAGCTCTATCTTTGTGGCTGGCTTCCCTGCTCTGATACCTGTGGTCTTTCTATGACCCCATGGGTTCTGAGACCACACTGTCCCAGTGAGGGCTCCACCCCTCTGCTTAGCCACTGGAGTGATGTCTGTCCATGGAGCAGGCTTCTGAAAGTTCCAGTTTTGTGCTCTGCTGTTCTAACACTTGCTGGGAACTGGCCCCTCCCCTCCGTAGTTTATCTTCTCCTATATCACCAGGAATTCACTTCTTTGCTTCTAGAAAGTTGTTTCTTTTATGTGCCTAGAATTGCTGCTATTGTTTTCTTTGATCTCCTGTTGAGTTTGTTAGGTCTTCAGAATTGTTTGATAACTATATAGCTGAATTTATGGGTCCTGGCAAAATTTAGGTCTCCTACTCCTCTGCTATCTTGTTCTTCCTCCTAGAAAGCACTGACTTTAAACATTGGATGGTCCTAAGTACAAGTTCTAAAATTACCACTTCCTACCTTCTGCCCTTGGAAAATCACTTAACCTTTCCCAACATCAATTTCTCCATCTGCAAAGTAAGAAAAAATAAAAGTGTGGGTCTCAAGAGATGGAAGGATATAATAAGGTCACAGTTATTATGCACTTAACTCACAGTACATCCTCAGTAAAACACTAGGTATTGATTATTGCTGTTTGTATATTTCACAGGGAAGACATGTAGTCAGATATAGGCATTCAGATATACAATAGTTAGACATGTTAGAATTTTCTTATAAAGTAATTAGACATAAAAGAATTTTCCGGCTGAGTTTTCAGGCCATTCAGTTTATGGAACACTTATGTTAGTGTCATTATTTTTAAAAGATAAGGTGTTTTGATTTTTTTATGGAGGAATAGCATCCATACAATAGTATTGTAAATATGAATGAATAAAAGTATAGCTCATTGATGTTTAATATTTTACATACCACATAAACACCAAGATCAAGATATGAAATATTTCCAGCAGTATCAGAAGTGTCTCTAAACTCTTTCTAATAAATTTCCATTCCACAAAATTTACCCTTACTCTTTGATCTGTCACCAAAAAGGAATAACTTGAATAATATTTTAAATAATATTTATATTGTTATCTATAAAGTTCATTCCATATCTAAAATAGTTTTATTTTCTAAGCCACATTCCCCTACAATTAGCAGGTAGGTGCTTAATCATCCTTTATTCTCTCAGAACCAATCCTAAATGATGATTTCTTGACATCAACAATACTGACAAGTTCTCATGTGTGCTCCACACTGTGCTACTAATTTGGAGGCAGATAAAAGCCTAGGAGACAGTTCTACCCTTAGAGAGCTTCTAGTTTACCTAAGGAAAGAAACAAGGTTTGAAACAGAATACCACCTAACCTCAAATGAATCCATGAAAAGCACGTCTCAGAGTAGTAATTACAAGTCTTCTTTTCAGCCCTGTTGAATACCCTTGTTTAGTACTGGGCAAAAGGACATACCAAATAAATCACTCTATACTGATGATTCCCTTGCTTTGGGAATGCTGGATATAGAAGACTGGCTGCCTCACGACCTGCTGTTGTGTCATGTATGTCTATGGATTCTCCGATCTAAGATGTGGTCTCCTGTATGTGTATTAATGAGACAAACAAGCATGTATGGAGGCCAACTTCCGAGTGTTTTCTCCAAGATTCCTCTGATGGGGACATGTTATGCAATTACCCTGTTTAGGCTCCTGTTGTCACAAGGCAATCCACCTCTGGCAGCAGTGACCAAGCATGTGTTTATCATGACTTATACTATAAAGCATCACTGTGCAGTACTGGTAGTTGTGAAGTCTGAATCCATTTTAAAAATGGAACATTTATTGCCATCTAAAGAACAGGTTGAGCATAAACTCTTCTGTATGGTTGTAAATATATCATATAGCAGTCTTGAGCAAGTTTTACATGCTATAATGAAACAAAAGACACTCTTCAGAAACTGGACACTCAGTCAGCAAAATACCAAGTGATTGCAAAGGAGAACAGAAGTGAGCAGTTCTATTCCTGAGGAGTTTAAATAAGAAACTGGCATGTCAATGCAATGTATCATTCATTATACATCACTGTACATCATCCATGATTTTGTCTACTTGCCTATTAATAACTCCCATCTCTCAGTAAAAAGATAATTTCTTTGGTAAATAGCTAAGTACTTTTTATTTCATTTTAATCCAATAAGTTTAACATACAGTGTAATATTAGTTTCAGGTGTACAAAATAGTGAGCCAAAACTTCCATGCAACACCCATTGCTCATCACAAGTGCCTTCCTTAATCCTCATTACTTATTTCACCCACTCATCCCTCACCCACCTCCCTTCTGGAAACTATCAGTTTGTTCTCTGTAGTTAAGAGTCTGTTCCTTGGCTTGTCTAAGAGCTAAGCATTTTTTAAATTGTAGGTTGGTATTCACAAAACTCACATTTTCCCCATAAGGAGAATTTAAGATATGTTTAGAGTTTTGGAGTTTGAAGCACATTTATCCCTGGGGGACTGTGTAAACTCTCTTACTGGTAAGGATATAAATTAGCTAGGATGGCCAAAATTAGCAAGACAGGAAACAACGAGTGTTGGAGAGGATGTGGAGAAAGGGGAACCCTCTTACACTGTTGGTGGGAATGCAAGTTAGTGCAGCCACTTTGGAGAACAGTGTGGAGATTCCTGAAGAAATTAAGAATAGAGCTTCCCTATGACCTTGCAATTGCACTGCTGGGTATTTACCCCAAAGATACAGATGTAGTGAAAAGAAGGGCCATTTGTACCCCAATGTTTATTGCAGCAATGGCTACGGTCGCCAAACTGTGGAAAGAACCAAGATGCCCTTCAACGGATGAATGGATAAGGAAGATGTGGTCCATATACACAATGGAGTATTATGCCTCCATCAGAAAGGATGAATACCCAACTTTTGTAGCAACATGGACGGGACTGGAAGAGATTATGCTGAGCGAAATAAGTCAAGCAGAGACAGTCAAGTATCATATGGTCTCACTTATTTGTGGAGCATAACAAATAACATGGAGGACATGGGGAGATGGAGAGGACAGGGAGTTGAGGGAAACTGGAAGGGGAGATGAACCATGAGAGACTATGGACTCTGAAAAACAACCAGAGGGTTATGAAGGGGCGGCAGGGGGGTGGGGGGGGGTGGGAGGTTGAGGAACCAGGTGGTGGGTAATAGGGAGGGCACGTACTGCATGGAGCACTGGGTGTGATGCCAAAACAATGAACACTGTTATGCTGTAAATAAACAAATAAAAATAAATATAAAAAAAAAGAATATAAATTAGCAAATTTGATTTGAAAACAAAAAGCCTAAGAGCATGTACACAGTCCTGGAAAAACAGCTTCTTTATAAATATAAATAGTATAAATATAAACACATATTCTATACTTATATATAAATCTATATAAATAATATATATTATATTATAATATACATAAATTATAAATACATAAAATTATATTTATATTTTTATACAGACTTCACTGTTTAAACCCTAACATGGTTTGTAAAAGCAAACATTGCTGGGCCTCACCCCAGGGTTCCTGATTTAATACATCTGGGTGGACCATACAACATGCATCTCTGACAAGTCCCCAGGCAATACAGATGCTACTGACCAAAGAGCCATTTCTGAGATCCAGTGTCTGACAGAGGTTCTTCTAAAAAAATTTTCACCACCAGTGTTCCTGATAATCCCAATCTAGAAACAACTCAAATTTCCATCATCTACTTCTGAATTTAGCTGTTGGCAATACGGGAGTGCTCTCCTACTTATTATTTAAGCTGTGCATTTACATTTACATACATCTTTATATATGATGAACTCCAAAATAAAAATAAAGTCTAAGAAACTATTTCTATCATGGGGCACCTGGTTGTTTCAGTTGGTGGAGCGTGTGACTCTTGTTCTTGAGGTTGTGATTTCAGGTCCCACATTGGGTATGATTACTTTAAGATAAAATATTTTTTAAAATCCTTTTAAAATCTTTTTAAAAATAATTTAAAAAATCTATCTTGAAAGAAAATGTCCTGTTTCTTATGCATATTCTAGTTCTCAGAATACTTTTTTGAATTTTACATTCTGCCCACTGGTTATTAAAATGAGGTTTCTTAACTATTAATGTATGGTTTAGTTATTCCTCTGTTTCACCTCTCAAATGAAGATATGATAGGATTTAAAATATATATATATAAATATATATATATGAGTATAAAATGTATACTCTTCTTATAGTAAATACATTTTGTAACATGAACTAGTGATGAACTAAGTGTTACAAAGTAAAAGACCAGTCAGTTCTTTTTAGAAAATGGGTTGCCCTCTTGTATATCAGCATGTTTTTTATCAGTATGCATATATTAAGCCATGGTACAATGATTGATAGCCTGAAATAATCATTTAGACACTGAAGATAAAGGATATACATGATAATGTATATTATTACACTGTATTACAATGGTTTTCATAATTTTCTTCTATATTAATGTTTTCTTTTTTAAAATTTTATATAATTTTTACTTAAATTTTAATTTTCACTTAATAAAAAATAAATCTTGGAACACTGAAAAAAATAAAATAAATTTTTTTTTCGTTTATTTGTTTATTTACAGCATAACAGTGTTCATTGTTTTGGCATCACACCCAGTGCTCCATGCAGTACTGGTACCTCAACCTCCCACCCCCCACACACATACCTTCAAAACTCTGGTTGTTTTTCAGAGTCCATGGTCTCTCATGGTTCATCTCCCCTTCCAGTTTCCCTCAACTCCCTCTCATGTCCATCTCCCCATGTCCACCGTGTTCTTTGTTATGCTCCACAAATAAGTGAGACCATATGATACTTAACTCTCTCTGCTTGACTTGTTTCACTCAGCATAATTTCTTCCAGTCCCGTCCATGTTGCTACAAAAGTTGGGTATTCATCCTTTCTGATGGAGGCAGAATACTCCATTGTGTATATGCACCACATCTTCCTTATCCATTCATCCGTTGAAGGGCATCGTGGTTCTTTCCATAGTTTGGCGACCATGGCCATGGCTGCAATAAACATTGGGGAACAGATGGTCCTTCTTTTCACTACATCTGTATCTTTGGGGTAAATACCCAGCAGTGCAATTGCAGGGTCATAGGGAAGCTCTATTCTTAATTACTTCAGGAGTCTCCACACTGTTCTCCAAAGTGGCTGCACTAACTTGCATTCCCACCAACAGTGGAAGAGGGTTCCCCTTTCTCCACATCCTCTCCAACACACGTTGTTTCCTGTCTTGCTAATTTTGGCCATTCGAACTGGTGTCAGGTGGTATCTCAATGTTGTTTTAATTTGAATTTCCCTGATGGCTAGTGATGATGAACATTTTTTCATGTGTCTGATAGCCATTTGTATGTCTTAGTTGGAGAAATGTCTGTTCATATCTTCTGCCCATTTTTCGATATGATTATCTGTTTTGTGTGTGTTGAGTTTGAGAAGTTCTTTATAGATCCTGGATATCAACCTTTTGTCTGTACTGTCATTTGCAAATATCTTCTCCCATTCCGTGGGTTGCCTTTTTGGTTTGTTGACTGTTTCCTTTGCTGTGCAGAAACTTTTGATCTTGATGAAGTCCCAAAAGTTCATTTTCGCTTTTGTTTCCTTGACCTTTGGAGACATATCTTGAAAGAAGTTGCTGTGGCTGATATCGAAGAGGTTACTGCCTATGTTCTCCTCTAGGATTCTGATGGATTCCTGTTTCACGTTGAGGTCTTTTATCCATTTCAAGGTTATCTTTGTGTACAGTGTAAGAGAATGGTCGAGTTTCATTCTTCTACATATCGCTGTCCAGTTTTCCCAGCACCATTTATTGAAGAGACTGTCTTTTTTCCATTGAATATTTTTTCCTGTTTTGTCGAAGATTATTTGACCATAGAGTTGAGGGTCCATATCTGGGCTCTCTACTCTGTTCCACTGGTCTATGTGTCTGTTTTTATGCCAGTACCACGCTGTCTTGGTGATCACAGCTTTGTAGTTAAGCGTGAAATCTGGTAACGTGATGCCGCCAGTTTTGTTTTTGTTTTTCAACATTTCCTTAGTAATTCGGGGTCTCTTCTGGCTCCATACAAATTTTAGGATTATTTGCTCCAGCTCTTTGAAAAATATCGGTGGAATTTTGATCGGAATGGCATTAAAAGTATAGATTGCTCTAGGCAGTATAGACATTTTAACAATGTTTATTCTTCCAATCCAAGAGCATGGAACAGTCTTCCATCTTTTTGTGTCTTCTTCAATTTCTTTCATGAGTGTTCTGTAGTTCCTCGAGTACAGGTCCTTTACTTCTTTGGTTAGGCTTATGCCCAGGTATCTTATGGTTCTTGGTGCTCTAGTAAATGGAATCGATTCTCTAATTTCCCTTTCTGTATTTTCATTGTTAGTGTATAAGGAAGCCACTGATTTCTGTACATTGACTTTGTATCCTGCCACGTTACTGAATTGCTGTATGAGTTCTAGTAGTTTGGGGGTGGAGTCTTTGGGGTTTTCCATATAAAGAATAATGTCATCTGCACAGAGAGAGAGTTTGACTTCTTCCTTGCCAATTTGGATACCTTTTATTTCTCTTTGTTGTCTGATTGCCGTTGCTAGAACTTCTAATACTATGTTGAACAAGAGTGGTGAGAGTGGGCATCCTTGTCGTGTTCCTGATCTCAATGGGAAGGCTGCAAGTTTTTCCCATTGAGGATGATACTTGCTGTGGGTCTTTCATAGATAGATTTTATGAAGTTCAGGAATGTTCCCTCTATCGCTATACTTTGAAGCGTTTTCATCAGGAACGGATGCTGGATTTTGTCAAATGCTTTTTCTGCATCAATGGAGAGGACCATATGGTTCTTCTCTCTTCTCTTATTGATGTGTTCTATCACACTGATTGATTTGCGAATGTTGAACCAACCTTGCAACCCAGGGATGAATCCCACCTGGTCATGGTGGATAATCTTTTGAATGTGCTGCTGGATCCTGTTTGCTAGGATCTTGTTGAGAATCTTTGCATCCATATTCATCAGTGATATTGGTCTGAAATTCTCCTTTTTGGTAGGGTCTTTGCCTAGTTTGGGGATCAGGGTAATGCTGGCTTCATAAAACGAGCCTGGAAGTTTTCCTTCTTCTTCAATTTTTTGGAACAGCTTCAGGAGAATTGGTGTTATTTCTTCTTTGCAAGTTTGGTAGAATTCCCCAGGGAATCCGTCAGGTCCTGGGCCCTTGTATTTTGGGAGGTTTTTGATCACTGCTTCAATCTCATTACTAGATATCAGTCGATTCAGGTTGTCAATTTCTTCCTGGTTCAATTTTGGGAGTTTGTAGCTTTCCAGGAATGCATCCATTTCCTCTAGGTTGCTTAGCTTATTGGCATATAACTGTTGGTAAAATTTCTGATGATTGTTTCTATTTCCTCGGTGTTAGTTGTGATCTCTCCCTTTTCATTCATAATTTTATTAATTTGGGCTTTCTCTCTTTTCTTTTGGATTAGTGTGGCCAATGGTTTATCAATCTTATTGATTCTCTCAAAAAACCAGCTTCTAGTTTCATTGATACGTTCTACTGTATCTCTCTTTTCTACCTCATTGATCTCTGCTCTAATCTTGATTATTTCCCTTCTTGCATGTGGAGTTGGTTTGATTTGTTGTTGATTCTCCAGTTCTTCAAGGTGTAGAGACAGCTGGTGTATTCTGGATTTTTCAATGTTTTTGAGGGAGGCTTGGATGGCTATGTATTTCCCCCTTAGAACCGCCTTTGCTGTATCCCATAGATTTTGGACCGACGTGTCTTCATTCTCATTGGTTTCCATGAATTGTTTCAGTTCATCTTTGATCTCCTGGTTGATCCAAGCATTCTTAAGCAAGGTGGTCTTTAGCTTCCAGGTGTTTGAGTTCCTTCTGAACTTTTCCTTGTCATTGAGCTCCAGTTTCAAAGCTTTGTGATCAGAGAATATGCAGGGAATAATACCCGCCTTTTGGTATCGGTTGAGTCCTGCTTTGTGATCCAGTTTGTGGTCTATTCTGGAGAAGGTTCCATGTGCACTTGAGAAGAATGAGTATTCTGTTGTTTTAGGGTGGAATGTTCTGTATATGTCTATGATGTCCATCTGGTCCAATGTTTCATTCAATGCTCTTATTTCTTTATTAATTTTCTGCTTCGATGATCTGTCTATTTCTGAGAGAGGCGTTTTAAGATCTCCTACTATTATTGTATTCATATCAATATGACTCTTTATTTTGATTAATAGTTTTCTTACGTAATTGGGTGCTCCCATATTGGGGGCATAGATATTCACAATTGTTAGATCGTCTTGGCGGATAGTACCTTTAAGAATTATGTAGTGTCCTTCTGTATCTCTGACTACAGTCCTTAGTTTAAAATCTAATTTATCTGATATGAGAATTGCTACTCCGGCCTTCTTTTGAGGCCCATTGGCATGAAAGATGCTTCTCCATCCCTTCACTTTCAGTCTGGGTGTATCCTTAGGTTCAAAATGGGTCTCTTGTAGACAACATATGGATGGGTCCTGTCGTTTTATCCAATCTGCAACCCTGTGTCATTTTATGGGCGCATTTAGGCCACTCAGATTGAGAGTGATTATTGAGAGATAGGTTTTATTGACATCGTGTTGCCTTTGAAGTCTTTCTGTCTGTAGGTTGTTTCTATATTTCTGTTCCATGATATTCTTAGGATTTTTTCTCTTTTCTAGGACCCCCCTTAATATTTCCTGCAGTGTCGGCTTGGTGGTTGCATAGTCTTTTAAGCCTTGCCGGTCTTGGAAACTCTTTATCTCTCCGTCCATTTTAAATGTCAGTCTTGCTGGATAGAGTATTTGTGGTTGCATGTTCTTCTCGTTTAGTACTCTGAATATATTTTGCCACCCCTTCCTGGCTTGCCAGGTCTCTGTGGAAAGGTCTGACGTTATTCTAATGGGCTTTCCTCTGTATGTAAGAAGCTTCTTTTTCCTAGCTGCTTTTAAGAGGGTCTCTCTTGAAACATAATTCCCCATTTTAACTATAAGGTGCCGTGAGGACTTTCGAGAATCTAAAATCTTGGGAGGAAATCTTTCTGCCTCTAGTACATGAACATTGTTTCCATTCGTGAGATTGGGGAAATTTTCATAGACAACTTCTTCCACTCTATCTTCTAGACTTCTTTCTTTTTCTTCCCCTTCAGGGATTCCAATAATTCTGACGTTGGAACGTTTCATGGCATCGTTTATTTCCCTGATTCTGTTTTCGTGGCTTCTGAGCTGTTTCTTCCAGGCTTCCTCCTGATCCTTTCTCTCTATCTGTTTGTCCTCCAGATCACTAATTCTATCTTCTGTCTCAGTTACCCTAGCTTTTAGAGAATTTAGATTGGATTGGAACTCATTGAGAGCATTTTGAACATCATCCCTGGTGGCTTTCAGTTCTGCCCTAACATTGTGAACATCATCCCTGGTGGCTTTCAGTTCTGCCCTAATCAATTCTGTTTGGTCATCCATGGCTTTCTCCAACCTAGCTATTGCCTGGATAATTGTTAGTCTGAATTCCTTTTCTGACATATTGTCTATGTCGATAGCCATTAGTTCTGTTGCAGAAGGCCCATCCTCTGTATTTTTCTTCTGTTGGGTATTCCTCCTCCTAGTCATTTTGGTAAGAGATGACTGAACAGATGCAGCTGGACTTATCGATTGTGGTGCAGTCAATGTGCACCCTGGAACGCTTCTGTGCAATCAGGATTCCCCACCCAAATGAGAGAAAAAAGAAAAGAAAAAGAAATAGAGAAGAAGAAAGAAAAAAAAAGGGGGGAAAGAAAAAAGGAAAAAAAAAGAGAGAGAGAGATAGGAAAAAAAGGGAAGATACAAGAGAAGGCTCAGCCCAAATGGGTCACAAGGTAAGATTTGTGGAGTATACAAACAAAAACAGACAGACGAAAAGAGTGATAAAAGTATATGACAAGAGAAAAAATATGTATATATAAGCAAAAAAAAAGGGAAAAACCTCCTCAGAAAGAACCCCAAGTATAAGATTTATATATTTTCAGGACAGACATAAATTCACAGAAACACTGGCAGAAGGAAAAATTGGGAGAATGGTTATAGATTCTCAGTATGGGTGAGGAAGGTTATTTTGATTCTTCCTGAAGGTATCTTGATGTTTTTGTTAAGGGACTCAACTTTCCTAAGTTACAGGGGGATTAGAAACTGGTTTGCCTATAGGGGTAGCATTGATTGGGGAAAGGTGATTACCTTGAAGTTTAACTCTATATGTATAGTAGAAAATAAAAATTAAAAAAAGAATAAACTAGACTAAACTAAGTTAAAATTAATAAAGAATTTAAAAAATAGAAAAACAAAAGAAAAACACGGGTGTATGTATCAAAAAGTTCAGGTTAGAAGGTTATTAAAGAATTTGATGTACTGGACATCTCAGTGTGATGGTAAATAGGTTAAAAAATTATGTGTATGTATATAAAAAAAAAGAACCAGAATATTGGCAAAGAGTTAAAAATAAAGGTTGTATTTATGAAGTAGTGGTGGTTGTTCTCTTGTAGTCTTTTTTTTTTTCTTCCTTCCTGCTTGGTTTTATAGGGGAGGGGCCTGCCACGTGGGTTTTCAGACAATGATGTTCCCTGAGTTAGGTCCTTCCACTCCCCTCAAGGGGGTGAGCTCTTTTTTTTTCAGGAAACTGTTTTTTTTTTTTTTTTTCAGCCTTTTGTTCTCTGGGGGTTTTTATGTTCTTTCATCTGCTTTCTCTCGCCTTGACAGCTTTTGATGGTTTTTGGAGGTTTAGAGGAGAGCAAACAGCACCCCAACCTCCCTCTCAAAGAGATGCCTCAGACTGTTTTGCAAAAGCTGCTGGCAGAGTTGGTTCTGAGTCACTGTCCCTGGGGATGCAGGAGCTCCTCGTTGTGCCCAAAACCAGGGCAGAGGTGGCTGTCTAAGCAGCTCCAGACCGCCAGAGAGGTTCGGAGCAGAGATCACGCACTGAGATTTTCCCGCTGTCCCAGGCTGGGAATGTCTGTTTTTTCCGGCTGCCAGAGCTCCAGGCTAGCGCCTATGAGCACCTATCCCAAGGGAGGGTGTGGGACGCGCGCGTTTCAGGATTGCCGTTAGGTCAGGCTCCCAGCCCCTCACCGGAGCCAGACCCCACTCCTTCTTGGGCGCGCTGGCGTTCAGGTGCACTCGCGGCTCAGGGACGGAGACCTGATTTCTCTGCCGCACTCTCTCTGGCTCCGCGCCAGGGGAGGCTGTCCTGGGTCCGGGGACTTAGGTCCCTGACCCTAACCATCCAGGTTCCCACTATTACCCCCCCCACCGCGATCCTTTGCTGTTTGTTTTTTGAGTGCTTTCAACCAGACTCCAAGTTAATGCTGGTCCCCAGATGCAGAGCACTCTCATGTTGGGGTGTTACTTTCCAATCGGTCACCTCTGGTGGCTCCCTCCCCCTTTTTTTTATCTTCCGATATCAGTCCGATGCTCCCAGTCTGCTTTACCTGCCACTGGCATCTTCTGCTCCAGTAGAGATCCAGACGTGTATAATTCTGATCTCAGGCTGATTTCATGGGTGGTCGGAGTTCTTTGGTAGGTAATCAGCTCACTTTGGGGTACAGGTTGAAATGGTGCCTCCTCCTACTTCCCCGCCATCTTGACTCTCTCCATATAATATATATATATTTTTATATTTATATATAAATTATTTAATGTAGCTTTACATAGCGTGGAGATTTCTTAAAGTTTCTTAAAGTTTACATTGTATCAAATAATATAGCATACCATTTCTTTTGAATTAAAAATAACATAATTCTAAAAATACATTTTATGGACATTAAGCAACACCATACCATAGTTACATATACACCTATCTAGCCTTTCACAATAGAACATGGATACTAAATAGTAACATCATTTTCTGGCTATGTAGTGGATACCGGTGGCCCCAGTGAACCCACACCACCAGGTCTCAAGCCTTTCTGTGACTTCTTTGTAATTATTATCTGAAGACAAAGACCACTGGCCTTGGAAGATCTGCATTTAGACCTTGAGAAGTAGTTAATGGGAAAGCCTAGAGGGTTTTATGCATATGTAACAAATTCTTTCATAATTAGCTAATGATGGATACTTCTTTGTAATTATTTCTGTTAGCTATATAATGCATCGCTGCCCTGAATAAATTCAGCACTGTTGGACATCCTTCTCAGTGCTCATCCTGCCCCCATCTCTTTGTCTCTTTAACTTCTTTTCGCCATCCTCTTACCCTCACATTTCCTGGTCGATTTGTGGCACCAGTCATGACACTAAATATAATAATATTCATATTATAGGAACCCCAGGAAAAGAGAGTGAAGAAGAGCAGAAAATTTATCTGAGGAAATACTAGGTGAAGATGTCCCTAATTTGAGGAAGGAACCAGACATCCAGATTCAGGAGGCACAGAGAACTTCCATAAAATCAATAAAATCAGGACAACACCAAGAAATATTGTAATTAAATTTGCAAAATAGAGTGAAAAAGAAAAAATCTTAGTTGCAGCAAGACAAAAGAAATCCTTAACTTACACAGGAAGACCTGTAAGCTGCTGGAGATTTCTCAGCAGAAACTTGGCAAGCTAGAAGAGAGAGGCATGAAATATTCAAGGTATGGAATGGGAAAATATGCAGCCAGGAATAATCTAACAAGCAAAGCTGTCATTCATTCTCCTATTACTCCTGTCATAGGAGGAGAGAGAGTTTCCCAGACCACCCATGACTAGAGGAGTTCATGTCCACTAAACCAACCCTGAAAGAAATATAAAAGAGAACTCTTTGATTGTAAAGGGGAGACCAAAAGTGACAAAGACAAGAAAGGATCAGAGAAAATCTCCAGAAACAATGACAAGTAAGTAATACAATAGCAACAAATGTATTTCTACCAATAATTACTTTACATGTAAATTGGTTAAGCACTTATTCAAAAGATATATAGTGTCAGAATGGATCAAAAACAAGAGCAATCATGGGTGCCTGGGTGGCTCAGTGGGTTAAGGCCTCTGCATTCTGCTCAGGTCATGATCCCAGAGTTCTGGGATCAAGTCCTGCATTGGGGGCTCTCTGCACGTTGGGGGGTCTGCTTCTGCCTGTCCCCTGCCTGCCTCTCTGCCTACTCGTGATCTCTGTCAAATAAATAAATAAAAGTCTTTAAAAAAAAAACAGACCAATCAATACACTGCTTACAAGAAACTCATTTACAACTAAAGACACCTGCAAATTGAGCGAGGAGATCAACATTTATCACACAAGTGAAATTAAAAGAAATCCAGAGTAGCAATACTTCAATGAGACAGATTAGCTTTTTTTTTTTCCCAGAGTTGAATTCTTTTTTTTTAATTAATTTATTTATTTTTATTTGCTTATTTACAGCATAACAGTGTTCATTGTTTTGGCATCACACCCAGTGCTCCATGCAGTACGTGCCCTCCCTATTACCCACCACCTGGTTCCTCAACCTCCCACCCCACCCCCCCCCTCCCGCCGCCCCTTCATAACCCTCAGATTAGCCTTTTTTAAAATATGTTTATTTACAGCATAACAGTGTTCATTGATTTGGCATCACACCCAGTGCTCCATGCAGTATGTGCCCTCCCTATTACCCAACACCTGGTTCCTCAACCTCCCACACCCCCCCCCCCGCCCCTTCAAAACCCACTGGTTGTTTTTCAGAGTCCATAGTCTCTCATGGTTCATCTCCCCTTCCAGTTTCCCTCAACTCCCTCTCCTCTCCATCTCCCCATGTCCTCCATGTTCTTTGTTATGCTCCACAAATAAGTGAGACCATATGATACTTGACTCTCTCTGCTTGACTTACTTCGCTCAGCATAATCTCTTCCAGTCCCGTCTATGTGGATACAAAAGTTGGGTATTCATCCTTTCTGATGGAGGCATAATACTCCGTTGTGTATATGGACCACATCTTCTTATCCATTCATCCGTTGAAGGGCATCTTGGTTCTTTCCACAGTTTGGCGACCGTGGCCATGGTTGCAATAAACATGGGGGTACAGATGGCCCTTCTTTTCACTACACCTGTATTTTTGGGGTAAATACCCAGCAGTGCAATTGCAAGGTCATAGGGAAGCTCTATTCTTAATTTCTCGAAAAATCTCCACACTGTTCTCCAAAATGGCTGCACTAACTTGCATTCCCACCAACAGTGTAAGAGGGTTCCCCTTTCTCCACATCCTCTCCAACACACGTTGTTTCTTGTCTTGCTAATTTTGGCCATTCTAACTGGTGTAAGCTGGTATCTCAATGTGGTTTTAATTTGAGTCTCCCTGATGGCTAGTGATGATGAACATTTTTTCATGTGTCTGATAGCCATTTGTATGTCTTCATTGGAGAAGTGTCTGTTCATATCTTCTGCCCATTTTTTGATATGATTATCTGTTTTGTGTGTGTTGAGTTTGAGAAGTTCTTTATAGATCCTGGATATCAACCTTTTGTCTGTACTGTCATTTGCAAATATCTTCTCTCATTCCGTGGGTTGCCTTTTTGTTTTGTTGACTGTTTCCTTTGCTGTGCAGAAGCTTTTGATCTTGATGAAGTCCCAAAAGTTCATTTTTGCTTTTGTTTTCTTGGCCTTTGGAGACATATCTTGAAAGAAGTTGCTGTGGCTGATATCGAAGAGGTTCCTGCCTATGTTCTCCTCTAGGATTCTGGACTTCATCATGTAGCAACATGGACGGGACTGGAAGAGATTATGCTGAGTGAAATAAGTCAAGCAGAGGGAGTCAAGTATCATATTGTCTCACTTATTTGTGGAGCATGAGGACATGTGGAACATGGAGGACATGGGGAGATAGAGAGGAGAGGGAGTTGAGGGAAACTGGAAGGAGAGATGAACCATGAGAGACTATGGACTCTGAAAAACAACAAGAGGATTTTGAGGGGGCGGGGGGGGGGAGGTGGGAGGTTGAGGAACCAGGTGTTGGGTAATAGGGAGGGCACGTACTGCATGGAGCACTGGGTGTGGTGCAAAAACAATGAACACTGTTATGCTGAAAATAAACAAATTAAAAAATAAAATTATTTTTTAATTGATAAATAATATATAAATAAATAATAAATTTAGGAGTCTCTCACTGTTACAGAAAGAATAAACTCTTGGAGATCACCACACTTTCAGCTAAATTAAACAGTAACACTTTTTCAAATTTTGTGAATAATTTAGTAATTATTTAAAAGATTTTTCTCCATCATCTGAAAGAAAGAGAGAAAGCATTTTCTCACAATCCAAGTGATTTCTGTTACAGAAAATTATCAAGATATTTAATTTATTGAGTATATCTACTAGTCCTGTTAAAGTATTTGAGGATAATTTTACAGCTTGGATGTGCTTAATTGGAAAGCATAACTATGGCATTTTTTTTCCTTACACAGGTATTCTGTATAATCACTATAATATAATCACTATAATAACTGGTTATAGTCAACTTACACCCTAGAAGAGTCTTTTCTTCACTGTCATTTTCCCCCACACATTAACGTGCTGTGAACTGAGAGATAAATGTAAATTGCTCTGTTCCTGTCTTTTCCTAAAGTAGGAGTTCGTCTTTCTTCCCCAGGTTCCTAAAATTTCATCTTTAGTGCACAGTTGTTAAATGAGATACAATTTTTTTATAATTACAGAATTACCTTAAATGTTACATTTGCCTTTTTAGGTACATTCACATTTTCACCTTGGGCCACTTACATTCAAAAAGAAGATATTGGAGAGGAGTCAAGATGGCGGAGAAGTAGCAGCCTGAGACTACATCAGGTAGCAGGAGATCAGCTCGATAGCTTATCTAAACATTGCAAACACCTACAAATCCAATGGGAGAGCGAAGAGAAGAAGAACAGCAACTCTAGAAACAGAAAATCAACCACTTTCTGAAAGGTAGGACTGGCGGAGAAGTGAATCTAAAACGACGGGAAGATAGACCGCGGAGGGAGGGGCCGGCTCCCGGCAAGCGGCGGAGCAACGTAGCACAAAATCAGGACTTTTAAAAGTCTGTTCCACTGAGGGACATTGTTCCAGAGGCTAAACCAGGGTGAAGCCCACGCGGGGTCAGCGTGGCCCCAGGCCCCGCAGGGTCACAGAAGGATCGGGGGTGTCAGAGTGTCAGAGAGCTCGCAGGTATTAGAACAGAGAAGCCGGCTGCAGAGACAGAGCCGAGGACTGAACTCTCAGCTTGGGGTTACCTTGAACCGGTCGCAGGCTGGGTGAGCTCGGAGCGCGGCTAGAGGCTGGGGATACGGGAGTGATTGGGTGCTGTCCTCTGGGAGCACACTTAGGAGTGGGGCCCCAGGCTCTCGGCTCCTCCGGGCCGGAGACTGGGAGGCCACCATTTTCATTCCCGTCCTCCGGAACTCTACGGAAAGCGTTCAGGGAACAGAAGCTCCCAAAAGCGAACCCGAGCCAATTACTTAGTCCGGCGCTAGTAAGGGCGGTGCAATCCCGCCTCGGCAAAGACAACTGAGAGTCACTACAACAGGCCCCTCCCCAGAAGATCAACAAAATATCCAGCCAGGACGAAATTCATCTATCAAGGAGAAAGCAGGTTCAATTCCTAAGACAGCAGAGCAATTCCAGAGGAGGAGAAAGCAAAGCACGGAACTCATGGCTTTCTCCCCATGATTCTTTAGTCTTGCAGCTACTTCAATTTTTTTTTCTTTTTTCAATTTTTTTTTCTTTTTTCTTTTTTCTTCTTCTGCTAAATTATTTAAAACTTTTACACTTTTCTTTTTTAACTTTTTTTGACTACTTCATCTAAATATATATATTTTTTCTTTCTTTTTTATATTTTTTTATTTGTTTTATTTTTTAAATTTTTTTCTTTTTTTTTTCCTTTTTTTTTCTTTTTTTTTTCAGAATCTGTTTTTATTCCCTTTCTCCCCCCCACAATTAGGGGTCTCTTCTGATTTGGTTACAGCGCATTTTTCTGGGGTCTTTGCCACCCTTTTAGTAGTTTATTTGCTCCTTCATATCCTCTTATCTGGACAAAATGACAAGGCAGAAAAATTCACCACAAACAAAAGAACAAGAGACAGTACCGAAGGCTAGGGACCTAATCAACACAGACATTGGTAATATGTCAGATCAATAGTTCAGAATGACGATTCTGAACATTCTAGCTGGGCTCGAAAAAGGCATGGAAGATATTAGAGAAACCCTCTCTGGAGATATTAAAGCCCTTTCTGGAGAAATTAAAGAACTAAAATCTAACCAAGTTGAAATCAAAAAAGCTATTAATGAGGTGCAATCAAAAATGGAGGCTCTCACTGCTAGGATAAATGAGGCAGAAGAAAGAATTAGTGATATAGAAGACCAAATGACAGACCAAATAAGGAAAGACCAAATAAGGAAGCCGAGCAAAAGAGGGACAAACAGCTATTGGACCATGAGGGGAGAATTTGAGAGATAAGTGACACCATAAGACGAAAGAACATAAGAATAATTGGGATTCCAGAAGAAGAAGAAACAGAGAGGGGAGCAGAAGGTCTATTGGAGAGAATCATTGGAGAGAATTTCCCTAATATGGCAAAGGGAACAAGCATCAAAATCCAGGAGATGCAGAGAACCCCCATCAAAGTCAACAAGAATAGGTCCACACCCCATCACCTAATAGTAAAATTTACAAGTCTTAGTGACAAAGAGAAAATCCTGAAGGCAGCCCGAGAAAAGAAGTCTATAACATACAATGGTAAAAATATTAGATTGGCGGCAGACTTATCCACAGAGACCTGGCAGACCAGGAAGAGCTGGCATGATATATTCAGAGCACTAAACGAGAAAAACATGCAGCCAAGAATACTCTATCCAGCTAGGCTATCATTGAAAATAGAAGGAGAGATAAAAAGCTTTCAGGACAAACAAACACTGAAAGAATTTGCAAACACCAAACCAGCTCTACAGGAAATATTGAAAGGGGTCCTCTAAGCAAAGAGAGAGCCTAAAAGTAGTAGATCAGAAAGGTACAGAGACAATATACAGTAACAGTCACCTTACAGGCTAATAATGGCACTAAATTCATATCTCTCAATAGTTACCCTGAATGTTAATGGGCTAAATGCCCCAATCAAAAGACACAGGGTATCAGAATGGATAAAAAAACAAAACCCATCAGTATGTTGCCTACAAGAAACTCATTTTAGACGCGAAGACACCTCCAGATTTAAAGTGAGGGGGTGGAAAACAATTTACCATGCTAATGGGCGTCAGAAGAAAGCTGGGGTGGCAATCCTTATATCAGATCAATTAGATTTCAAGCCAAAGACTATAATAAGAGATGAGGAAGGACACTATATCCTACTCAAAGGGTCTGTCCAACAAGAAGATCTAACCATTTTAAATATCTATGCCCCTAACGTGGGAGCAGCCAACTATATCAACCAATTAATAACAAAATCAAAGAAACACATCAATAATAATACGATAATAGTAGGGGACTTTAACACTCCCCTCACTGAAATACAGATCATCCAAGCAAAAGATCAACGAGGAAATAAAGGCCTTAAGTGACACACTGGACCAGATGGACATCAGAGATATATTCAGAATATTTCATCCCAAAGCAACAGAATACACATTCTTCTCTAGTGCACATGGAACCTTCTCCAGAATAGATCACATCCTGGGTCACAAATCAGGTCTCAACCGGTATCAAAAGATTAGGATTATTCCCTGCATATTTTCAGACCACAATGCTCTGGAGCTAGAACTCAATCACAAGAGGAAAGCTGGAAAGAACCCAAATACATGGAGACTAAACAGCATCCTTCTAAAGAATGAATGGGTTAACCATTAAAGAAGAATTGAAAAAATTCATGGAAACAAATGATAAAGAAAACACAACAGTTCAAAATCTGTGGGACACAGCAAAGGCAGTCCTGAGAGGAAAATATATAGCGGTACAAGCCTTTCTCAAGAAACAAGAAAGGTCTCAAGTACACAACCTAACCCTACACGTAAAGGAGCTGGAGAAAGAACAAGAAAGAAACCCTAAACCCAGCAGGAGAAGAGAAATCATAAAGATCAGAGCAGAAATCAATGAAATAGAAACCAAAAAAAAAAAAAATAGAAAAAATCAATGAAACTAGGAGCTGGTTCTTTGAAAGAATCAATAAGATTGATAAACCCCTGGCCAGACTCATCAAAAAGAAAAGAGAAAGGACCCAAATAAATAAAATCATGAATGAAAGAGGAGAGATCACAACTAACACCAAAGAAATACAGACAATTATAAGAACATACTATGAGCAACTCTACGCCAACAAATTGGACAATCTGGAAGAAATGGATGCATTCCTAGAGACATATAAACTACACAACTGAACCAGGAAGAAATAGAAAACCTGAACAGGCCCATAACCAGTAAGGAGATTGAAACAGTCATCAAAAATCTCCAAACAAACAAAAGCCCAGGGCCAGACGGCTTCCCAGGGGAATTCTACCAAACATTTAAAGAAGAACTGATTCCTATTCTCCTGAAACTGGGGATTTCCATTTCCACTGAAATGGAAGGAAAACTTCCAAACTCATTTTATGAGGCCAGCATCACCTTGATCCCAAAACCAGACAAGGATCCCACCAAAAAAGAGAACTACAGACCAATATCCTTGATGAACACAGACGCAAAAATTCTCGCCAAAATACTAGCCAATAGGATTCAACAGTACATTAAAAGGATTATTCACCACGATCAAGTGGGATTTATTCCAGGGCTGCAGGGTTGGTTCAACATCCGCAAAGCAATCAATGTGATACAACACATTAAGAAAAGAAAGAACAAGAACCATATGATACTCTCTATAGATGCTGAAAAAGCATTTGACAAAGTACAGCATCTCTTCCTGATCAAAACTCTTCAAAGTGTGGGGATAGAGGGCACATACCTCAATATTATAAAGCCATCTATGAAAAACCCACCGCAAATATCATTCTCAATGGAGAAAAACTGAAAGCTTTTCCGTTAAGTTCAGGAACACGGCAGGGATGTCCATTATCACCACTGCTATTCAACATAGTACTAGAAGTCCTAGCCTCAGCAATCAGACAACAAAAAGAAATTAAAGGCATCCAAATTGGTAAAGAAGAAGTCAAACTATCACTCTTCACAGATGATATGATACTATATGTGGAAAACCCAAAAGACTCCACTCCAAAACTGCTAGAACTTGTACAGGAATTCAGTAAAGTGTCAGGATATAAAATCAATGCACAGAAATCAGTTGCATTTCTGTACACCAACAACAAGACTGAAGAAAGAGAAATTAAGGAGTCAATCCCATTTACAATTGTACCCAAAACTATAAGGTACCTAGGAATAAACCTAACCAAAGAGGCTAAGAATCTATACACAGAAAATTATAAAGTACTCATGAAAGAAATTGAGGAAGACACAAAGAAATGGAAAAATGTTCCATGCTCCTGGATTGGAAGAATAAATATTGTGAAAATGTCCATACTACCTAAAGCAATCTACACATTTAATGCAATCCCTATCAAAATACCATCCATTTTTTTCAAAGAAATGGAACAAATAATCCTAAAATTTATATGGAACAAGAAAAGACCTCGAATAGCGAAAGGAATATTGAAAAAGAAAGCCAAAGTTGGTGGCATCACAATTCCGGACTTCAAGCTCTATTACAAAGCTGTCATCATCAAGACAGCATGGTACTGGCACAAAAACAGACAATAGATCAGTGGAACAGAATAGAGAGCCCAGAAATCGACCCTCAACTCTATGGTCAACTAATCTTCCACAAAGCAGGAAAGAATGTCCAATGGAAAAAAGACAGCCTCTTCAATAAATGGTGCTGGGAAAATTGGACAGCCACATGCAGAAAAATGAAATTGGACCAGTTCCTTACACCACACACGAAAATAGACTCCAAATGGATGAAGGACCTCAAGGTGAGAAAGGAATCCATCAAAATCCTTGAGGAGAATGCAGGCAGCAACCTCTTCGACCTCAGCCACAGCAACATCTTCCCAGGAACAAGGGCAAAGGTAAGGGAAGCAAGGGCAAAAATGAACTATTGGGATTTCATCAAGATCAAAAGCTTTTGCACAGCAAAGGAAACAGTTAACAAAACCAAAAGACAACTGACAGAATGGGAGAAGATATTTGCAAACGACATATCAGATAAAGGGCTAGTATACAAAATCTATAAGGAACTTAGCAAACTCAACACCCAAAGAACAAACAATCCAATCAAGAAATGGGCAGAGGACATGAACAGACATTTCTGCAAAGAAGACATCCAGATGGCCAACGGACACATGAAAAAGTGCTCCACATCACTCAGCATCAGGGAAATACAAATCCAAACCACAATGAGATATCACCTCACACCAGTCAGAAGGGCTAAAATTAACAAGTCAGGAAATGACAGATGCTGGAGAGGATGTGGAGAAAGGGGAACCCTCCTCCACTGTTGGTGGGAATGCAAGCTGGTGCAACCACTCTGGAAAACAGCATGGAGGTTCCTCAAAATGTTGAAAATAGAACTACCCTATGACCCAGCAATTGCACTACTGGGTATTTACTCTAAAGATACAAACATAGTGATCGGAAGGGGCACGTGTACCCAAAATTTTATAGCAGCAATGTCTACAATAGCCAAACTATGGAAAGAACCTAGATGTCCATCCATCGATGAATGGATAAAGAAGATGTGGTATATATACACAATGGAATACTATGCAGCCATCAAAAGAAATGAAATCTTGCCATTTGCGATGACGTGGATGGAGCTAGAGCGTATCATGCTTAGTGAAATAAGTCAATCGGAGAAAGACAACTATCATATGATCTCCCTCATATGAGGACATGGAGAAGCAACATGGGGGGTTAGGGGGATAGGAGAAGAATAAATGAAACAAGATGGGATTGGGAGGGAGACAAACCATAAATGACTCTTAATCTCACAAAACAAACTGGGGGTTGCTGGGGGGAGGTGGGATTGGGAGAGGGGGAGGGGGCTATGGACATTGGGGAGGGTAAGTGCTATCATGAGTGCTGTGAAGTGTGTAAACCTGGCAATTCACAGACCTGTACCCCTGGGGATAAAAATACATTATATGTTTATTAAAAAAAAATTTGGAAGGGGAGGCGAACCATAATAGACTATGGATTCTGAAAAACAACCTGAGGGTTTTGAAGGGTCAAGGGTGGGAGGTTGGGGGAACAGGTGGTGGATAATGGGGAGGGCACGTTTTGCATGGAGCACTGGGTATTGTGCAAAAAGAATGAATACTGTTACGCTGAAAAAATAAATAAAATGGAAGAACAAACAAAACCCAAAACCAGGAGAAGAGTAGAAATAATGAGTATTAGAGCAAAAATGAATGCTATAAAAGCTAAACAAAAAAATAGATGCAACATGGGGGTTTAGGGGGATAGGAGAATAAATGAAACAAGATGGGATTGGGAGGGAGACAAACCATAAGTGACTCTTAATCTCACAAAACAAACTGGGGGTTGCTGGGGGGAGGTGGGGTTGGGATAGGGGGAGGGGGGTTACAGACATTGGGGAGGGTATGTACTATGGTGAGTGCTGTGAAGTGTGTAAACCTGGTGATTCACAGACCTGTACCCCTGGGGATAAAAATACATTATATGTTTATAAAAAAAATAAGAAACAAAAAGAAGATATTATTAGGAGGGCATGTGTTGTGATGAGCACTGGGTGTTATACACAACTAATGAATTATTGAGCACCACATCAAAAACTAATGATATACTTATATGTTGGCTAACTGAACATAATAAAAAATGAAATTAAAAGGTGGGGAAAAAGAAGATATTTTCTTAGGTGACTGGCAACAAATAGTCTTAGTTGTTTATCCAAACTGTCTTTATTCTGCTTTTATTTTTCATAGGTAGTATAGTGGGTCATGGTTCCAAGCTTTTCTTGGAGTGCCAAACAAAAATAGATTTTTACTTTATATATTTATATTTATTTATTTCTTTGTTTTTTGTTTTTTTGTTTTTGTTTTTATTTGTTTATTTACAGCATAACAGTGTTCATTGTTTTGGCATCACACCCAGTGCTCCATGCAGTACGTGCCCTCCCTATTACCCACCACCTGGTTCCTCAACCTCCCACCGCCCCCCTCCGCCCTTTCAAAACCCTCTGGTTGTTTTTCAGAGTCCATTGTCTCTCATGATTCATCTCCCCTTCCAGTTTCCCTCAACTCCCTCTCCTCTCCATCTCCCCATGTCTTCCATGTTCTTTGTTATGCTCCACAAATAAGTGAGACCATATGATACTTGACTCTCTCTGCTTGACTTATTTCGCTCAGCATAATCTCTTCCAGTCCTGTCTATGTGGATACAAAAGTTGGGTATTCATCCTTTCTGATGGAGGCATAATACTCATTATATATATTGACCACATCTTCCTTATCCATTCATCCGTTGAAGGGCATCTTGGTTCTTTCCACAGTTTGGCGACCGTGGCCATTGCTGCAATAAACATTGGGGAACAGATGGTCCTTCTTTTCACTACATCTGTATTTGGGGGGTAAATACCCAGCAGTACAATTGCAGGGTCATAGGGAAGCTCTATTCTTAATTTCTCGAGGAATCTCCACACTGTTCTCCAAAATGGCTGCACTAACTTGCATTCCTACCAACAGTGTAAGAGGGTTCCCCTTTCTCCACATCCTCTCCAACACACGTTGTTTCCTGTCTTGCTAATTTTGGCCATTCGAACTTGTGTCAGGTGGTATCTCAATGTGGTTTTAATTTGAGTCTCCCTGATGGCTAGTGATGATGAACATTTTTTCATGTGTCTGATAGCCATTTGTATGTCTTCATTGGAGAAGTGTCTGTTCATATCTTCTGCCCATTTTTTGATATGATTATCTGTTTTGTGAGTGTTGAGTTTGGGAAGTTCTTTATAGATCCTGGATATCAACCTTTTGTCTGTACTGTCATTTGCAAATATCTTCTGCCATTCCGTGAGTTGCCTTTTTGGTTTGTTGACTGTTTCCTTTGCTGTGCAGAAGCTTTTGATCTTGATGAAGTCCCAAAAGTTCATTTTCACTTTTGTTTCCTTGGCCTTTGGAGACATATCTTGAAAGAAGTTGCTGTGGCTGATATCGAAGAGGTTCCTGCCTATGTTCTCCTCTAGGATTCTGATAGATTCCTGTCTCACATTGAGGTCTTTTATCCATTTTGAGTTTATCTTCGTGTACGGTGTAAGAGAATGGTCAAGTTTCATTCTTCTACATATCGCTGTCCAGTTTTCCCAGCACCATTTATTGAGGAGACTGTCTTTTTTCCACTGTATATTTTTTTTCCTGTTTTTTTTGAAGATTATTTGACCATAGAGTTGAGGGCCCATATCTGGGCTCTCCACTCTGTTCCACTGGTCTATGTGTCTGTTTTTATGCCAGTACCACGCTATCTTGGTGATCACAGCTTTGTAGTAAAGCTTGAAATCAGGTAGCGTGATGCCGCCAGTTTTGTTTTTGTTTTTCAACATTTCCTTAGCAATTCGGGGTCTCTCCTGATTCCATACAAATTTTAGGATTATTTGCTCCAGCTCTTTGAAAAATACCAGTGGAATTTTGATCGGAATAGCATTAAAAGTATAGATTGCTCTAGGCAGTATAGACATTTTAACAATGTTTATTCTTCCGATCCAAGAGCATGGAACGGTCTTCCATCTTTTTGTGTCTTCTTCAATTTCTTTCATGAGTGTTCTGTAGTTCCTCGAGTATAGATCCTTTAGTTCCTCGAGTATAGATCCTTTACTTCTTTGGTTAGGTTTATTCCCAGGTATCTTATGGTTCTTGGTGCTCTAGTAAAGGGAATGGATTCTCTAATTTTCCTTTCTGTATTTTCATTGTTAATGTATAAGAAAGCCACTGATTTATGTACATTGACTTTGTATCCTGCCACGTTACTGAATTGCTGTATGAGTTCTAGTAGTTTGGGGGTGGAGTCTTTGGGGTTTTCCATATAGAGAATCATGTCATCTGCGAAGAGAGAGAGTGTGACTTCTTCCTTGCCAATTTGGATACCTTTTATTTCTCTTTGTTGTCTGATTGCCATTGCTAGGACTTCTAATACTATGTTGAAGAAGAGTGGTGAGAGTGGGCATCCTTGTCGTTTTCCTGATCTCAAGGGGAAGGCTGCAAGCTTTTTCCCATTGAGGATGATATTTGCTGTGGGTCTTCCATAGATAGATTTTATGAAGTTCAGGAATGTTCCCTTTATCCGTATACTTTGAAGAGTTTTAATCAGGAACGGATGCTGGACTTTGTCAAATGCTTTTTCTGCATCAGTGGAGAGGACCATGTGGTTCTTCTCTAATCTCTTATTGATTTGTTCTGTCACATTGATTGATTTGCGGATGTTGAACTATCCTTCTGACCCAGGGATGAATCCCACCTGGTCATGGTGAATAATCTTTTGAATGTGCTACTGGATCCTGTTTGGTAGGATCTTGTTGAGAATCTTTGCATCCATATTCATCAGTGATATTGGGCTGAAATTCTCCTTTTTGGTAGGGTCTTTGCCTGGTTTGGGGATCAGGGTAATGCTGGCTTCATAAAAAGAGTCTGGAAGTTTTCCTTCTTCTTCAATTTTTTGGAACAGCTTCAGGAGAATTGGTGTTATTTCTTCTTTGAAAGTTTGGTAAATTAATGTGGTGTATCATGTTAGTTGATTTGTAATATTGAACCATCCTTGCAACCCAGGATTGAATCCTGCTGGATAATAGTCAATAAGGTTCTTAAAAGTATTGCTGGATTCCATTTGCTATTATTTTGCTGAGAATCTTTATATCCATGTTCATCAGGGATGCTGGCCTGTAGTTCTCTTTTTAAGTGGATTTTTTTTATCTGGTTTTGGTACTGGGGTAATGCTGGCCTCATAAAATGACACAGAAGGATTTCCTTCATTTCACATTTTTTACAATGATTTCAGAAGAAATTGGTAGAATTTGCCTGTGAAGCAATCTGATCCTGGACTTTTGTTTTTGGGGCATTCTCTGATTATTGACTCAATTTCACTTTTTGGTTATTGATCTGTTCAATATTTCTATTTCTTCCTTTCCCAGTTTGGGTACTTAAATATTACTGGAAATTAATCTACTTTTCTAGGTTTTCCAATGTGTTGGGAAATAGGTTTTCATAATATTATCTTATAATTGTGTGTATTTCTCTTGCACTGATTTTTTCCCCTCTTTCTCAGCTGGGATTTTATTTACTTCAGTCTTTTTCATTTTTTCTGGATAAGTCTGAATAAAGGTTTATCAAGTTAATGATTTTTCTAAGAACCAGCTCCTAGATTCATGGATCTTTTTTTATTGTTTTTTAGTTTCTATTTTATTTCTCTCTCTCTCTCTCTCTCTCTCTCTCTCTCTCTCTCTCTTTTTCCTTTTTAAAAATTTCTTTTCAGTGTAACAGAATTCATTGTTTATGCACCACACCCAGTGCTCCATGCAATGCGTGCCCTCCATAATACCAACAAACTGGCTCTCCCAACCTCCCACCCCTAACCCCTTCAAAACTCTCAGATTGTTTTTCAGAATCCATAGTCTCTCATGGTTCATCTCCCCTTTCAATTTCCCTCAACTCTCTTCTCCTCTCTATCTCCCCATGTCCTCCATGTTATTTGTTATGCTCCACAAATAAGTGAAACCATATGATATTTTACTCTGATTGACCTATTTCATTCAGCATAATCTCTTCAAGTCCATGTTGCTACAAAAGTTGGTATTCATCCTTTCTGATGAAGGCATAATACTCCATCGTGTATATGGACCACATCTTCCTTATGTATTCGTCCATTGAAGGGCATCTTGAGTCCTTCCACCGTTTGGCGACTGTGGCCATTCCTGCTATAAATATTGGGGTACAGATGGCCCTTCTTTACACCACATCTGTATCTTTGAGGTAAATACCCAGTAGTGCAATTGCAGGGTCAGAGGGAAGCTCTAGTTTTAATTTCTTAAGGAATCTCCACACTGTTTTCCAAAGTAGCTGCACCAGCTTGCATTCCCACCAACAGTGTAAGAGGGTTCCCCTTTCTCCACATCCTCTCCAACACACATTGTTTTCTGTATTGATAATTTTGGCAATTCTAACTGGTGTGAGGTGGTATCTCAAGGTGGTTTTTTTGTTTTGCTTTGTTTGTTTTTTAATTTACTTATTTGACAGACAGAGATCACAAGTGGGCAGAGAGGCAGGCAGAGAGAGGAGGAGGAAGCAGGCTCCCCACTCAGCAGAGAGCCTGATGCGTTACTTGATCCCAGAACCCTGAGATCATGACCTGAGCCGAAGGCAGAGGCTTAAACCACTGAGCCACCAGGCGCCCCCTTTTTTGTTTGTTTGTTTGTTTTTTGTTTTGCTTTGTTTTTTATTTATTTGACAGAGAGAGATCACAAGTATCAATGTGGTTTTGATTTGAATCTCCCTGATGGCTAGTGATGATGAACATTTCTTCATGTGTCTGATAGCCATTTGTATGTCTTCAATGGAGAAGTGTCTATTCATGTCTTCTGCCCATTTTTTGACATGATTATCTGTTTTGTGTGTTTTGAGAAGTTCTTTATAGATCCCGGATATCAATCTTTTGTCTGTACTGTCATTTGCAAATATCTACTCCCATTCCGTGGGTTGCCTCTTTGTTTGTTGACTATTTCCTTCACTGTGCAGAAGCTTTTGATCTTGATGAAGTCCCAAAAGTTCATTTTCACTTTTGTTTCCCTTGCCTTTGGAGACATATCTTGAAAGATGTTGCTGTTGGTGATATCAAAGATGTTACTTCCTATGTTCTCCTGTAGGATTCTGATGGATTCCTGTCTCACGTTGAGGTCTTTTATCCATTTCGAGTTTATCTTTGTGTATGGTGTAAGAGAATGGTCGAGTTTCATTCTTCTACATATAGCTGTCCAATTTTCCCAACACCATTTATTTAAGACACTGTCTTTTTTTCACTGTATATTTTTTTCCTGCTTTGTTGAAGATTGTTTGACCATAGAGTTGAGGGTCTATTCCACTGGTCAATGTATCTGTTTTTATGCCGGTACCATGCTGTCTTGGTGATCGCACCAGGATCAGGTGGGATTCATCCCTGGGTGGCAAGGATGTTTCAACTTTCGCAAATCAATCAATGTGATAGAACAAATCAGTAAGAGAAGAAAGAAGAACCACATAATCCTCTCAATTGATGCAGTAAAAGCATTTGACAAAATTTGGCAAAAAGCATCCGTTCCTGATTAATACGCTTCAAAGTATACGGATAGAGGGAACATTCCTGAACTTCATAAAATCTATCTTTGAAAAACCCAGAGCAAATATCATCCTCAATGGGGAAAAGCTCACAACCTTCCCATTGAGATCAGGAACACGACAAGGATGCCCACTCTCACCACCCTTGTTCAACATACTCTTAGAAGTCCTAGCAATGGCAATCAGACAACAAAGAGAAATAAAAGGTATACAAATTGGCAAGGAAGAAGTCAAACTCTCTCTCCTCACAGATGACATGATACTTTATATGGAAAACCCAAAAGGCTCCACCCCAAAACTACTAGAGCTCATACAGCAATTTAGTAATGTGGCAGGATACAAAGTGAATGCACAGATATCAGTGGCTTTCACAATGAAAATACTGAAAGGGAAATTAGAGAATCGATTCCATTTACTATAGCACCAAGAACCACAAGATAACTGAGAATAAACCTAACCAACGACATAAAGGACCTGGACTCAAGGAACTACAGAACACCATGAAAGAAATTGAAGACACAAAAAGATGGAAGACCATTCCATGCTCTTGATGAGAAGAATAAACATTGTTAAAATGTCTATACTGCCTAGAGCAATCTATACTTTTAATGCCATTCCGATCAAAATTCCACCGGTATTTTTCAAAGAGCTGGAGCAAATAATCCTAAAATTTGTATGGAATAAGGAGAGACCCCGAATTGCTAAGGAAATGTTAAAAAAGAAAAACAAAACTGGGGGCATCACATTACCTGATTTCAATATTTACTATTTCACTTATTTCTGCTTTCATCTTTATTGTTTTCTTCTTCTGTGGATTTAGGCTAAATTCATTGTTCTTTTTCCTAGTTCCTTTAGGTAAGATTAAATAGTTTGATATTCTTCTTGCTTCTTGTAGTAGGTGTGCACTGTTATATACTTTCCTTTTCAAACTGCTTTTGTTGCACCACAACAAATAATTTAATTTTTCTTTGTTTCCATGTACTTTTTTTTATTACTCCTTTTATTTTCTAGTACCCTTTCATTGTTTTAGTAGCATGTCATCTGACCTCCATCTATTTATGGTCTTTCCAGATTTTTCAAGTGTCTTTAGAACTGAAATTAGTCTCTTGTAGGCAGCACATATATAGGTCTTGCTTTTTTATCCATTCTGCCATCCTAAGTGTTTTGATTGGACGTTTAGGCCATTAACACTCAGATGGATTATTGATAGTTACATATTTAGTTCCACTGTATTACTAGTTTTGTTGTTTCTGGAGATTTTCTCTATTTCTTTATTGTCTTTTTCACTTTAGTTTTTCCTGTCCATTCAGAGAGTCCTCTTTATATTTTAGCAGGGCTGGTTTAGGGGTCGCAAATTCCTTTAGCTGTAGTTTCTCCAGGAAACTATCTCTTCTATTTTGAATGACAGCCTTGCTGGATGGAATATTCTTGGCTCTAGATTTTCCCATTCATATTTTGAATATATTATGGCACTCCTCTTGGCTTGCCAAATTTCTGTTGAGATATCTACAGCTAACCTTGTGGGGCCTTCTCTTCTAAATTAAGGATTTATTTTGTCCTGCTGCTTTCAAGATTTTTTTATCCCTTATTTTTGCAAATTCAATTACAATATGTCTTGGCATTAGCTTGCCTCTGTTGATTTTGATGGGAAATCTCTGTGCCTCCTGGATTTGGATGTCTGTTTCCTTCCCCAGATTAGGGAGGTTTTCAGCTTTTATTTCCTCAAATAATTTTTCTGCCCCATTTTGTCGCTCTTTTTCTTCTGGGACTCCTCTAATATGAATGTTATTTCATTTGATGCAATCACTGGCATCTTTAAGTCTATTCTCGTGTTGCATAATCCCTCCTTCTCTCTTTTGTTCAGCTTCATTATTTTCCATTATTTTGTCTACCAGGTCACTAATTAATTCCTCTGCTTCCTCCAGTCTGCTGATTGCTACATCGAGCCTGTTTCTAATCTCATTTGTTGCATTCTTTGTCTCTGACTGGTGCGTTTTATAAACTCTTTCATCTCTGTGGTAGAATCTCACTGATGTCTTCTATTCTTTTTTCAAGCCAAGTGAAAATGTGTATGATCATTTTTTTAACTTCTCCAGCAGGTGTGTTACTTCTATATGTTTAGTCAGATCTCTGGCTATGGCCTTACCTTGTTCCTTTATTTGGAATAAATTCCTTCTTCCAGGCATTTTTGTCTAAGTGTCTGCCTTCATCTCTGTGTTAGAAAAAGCCAGGTATGTCTCCTGCTCTGGAGAAGATTGGGCTTATGAGGCAGAGGTCAGGTAGTGCCCAGAACCTGGGGCTTCAGGAGTTGTCTCTGGTCAGTGTTGCATGCACTCTGCTGTTGGGTTTTGGCTGCTCTATCCTTCAAGCCCATCATTTGCAGAGTCTTTCCTTACCTGCACTGGGCACTGTTTGGTCCCTGGCCCAAAACTGGTGAGTTTTAACTAGGTGTGCTCTGGCCTGCTCGTGAAGTGAGATGTGACACCATTTCTACCAGAACAGAGGCCCTGCAGATCTGTCTGGTTGGGAGACAAGGTGTCCTCAGGGGTTTGGGCTGGTCTTTCAGGAGAAGGGTCTGACATGCTGGATGTGAAGCAAGCTTGACCCAGGAGTGGGGCTTGGTGTAAGCAAGGTAGGCAGTCTGTGCTGGGTCTCTGCTGTTTCCTGCAAGGGGGTCTATGTTTACATTGATGGGGAGAAGAGGGAATTGGTGCCCACCAGATTCTTTGTTCCCAGTGAGATGTCTCTCCTGAATGTGCTTCTTAGGGACATGCTCTGAGAAGGGTGAATAATCTCTTCCCCACTGTCTGCTGCAGGCACTCCTCAGATTGCTGTTTTCACCGTGTCTGTCCCTGAGTTTTTTGCCTGTCTTCTCTTCTGAAGTAGGTCCATGCCTTATTGGTTCTATCCCAGCAAAGACTCACATTTATAACTCTAGGCTTTAAGCCCAGCTTCTTGCAAGTATGGATGAAATCCCCTATCAATTTCCAAGCCAATGACTTTGGGGAAATGTTCTCCCATTTCTTCCTTTGTATGTCTTATTTCCCCTTCCCTTCTTCACGACCCCTGCTCCTTTCTCTTCGTAGAAACCTCAATATTTTTCTCATCTGAAACAGGTCTCCATACATTCTCCCTCCATACATTCACTGTTGTTTTTTATCTTCCTTTACTTATGGAGTCCATTCTGTAAGTTTTCAGATTAATTTCTATGCTATTTAGAGTTATAGTTATCTAGTGTGTTCCTGGGATGAGACAACCTACAGTCCTCCTACCTGTCAGCATCTTCCTATCCACACTGCAATATCATTCTGAATCATTCACTTTAAAGTGAGTAGTTGTATGTTTTGTGGATTTCACCCTTATTCAACAAAAGCCAAACATACCAAAGAATAAAGGAGAAAAGCTTCATAAATTTGCCCTTTTATATCCAATTATTCCAATCTATAAAATAATGACAGACATCCAGCTATATGCAAAAAAAAAAAAAAAAAAAGAAAAAGATTCAGTAGGAAAACCTTTTCTTTTTTTCCACAGTTACTAGAAATCTTTAAATTACTCTATTTTATTTTTCCTATGTAGGAAAAATGGTTAGAGAATTTAATTATATATTAAAATATAGAATTTAATTAAATTCTGTTAAATTCTATAGTTTTATTTAATTCATATTAAATATTTGCTACATAAGTTTGCATGTATGGATAGACATGTACTTAATATATTTGTCATTGCCTATTGTGTTATTATCATTTCTGTATATATCATGTAGCTGTAAGTCTTGCCATCAGTATGTTTCCAGAATTTCACCAACCTTCCTAGATTAAGCATATTTATTCACACAGCCAAGATGCTGCTGACTTTTATACTGACGTATGTCCTCTATGTGCATCCTATGCTTAGATGTTTGTCCCATTTATGTGGTTCCTAATTTTGCAATTAGTATAAGTGGGCGTTAGCAATAGTAAATATTTTATCTTACTGCACTATCATCCGTGATGATTCAAAATGCCTACTTAACTTACTTCTTAATCAGTATTCTCAAATGTGCTCAGAAGTTGTTTATGAAGAATGGAAAATTTTCCCTTAATTATTCTCAAATTCTGAAGTTTTTGTTATTTCAAAACTAATATTTATGTTTATATTTTGGTAGAACAGAAGTGCAGGCTTTCAGTGTTCCATTTTTACTTTATTTAGCAGATTTTTCCATTATCCAGTAATGCTTAAATATTGAGACAGTTCTGGGAAAGATGGCAGAGGAAGAAGATCCCAAGCTCTCCTCTTCCTACAGATAAAACTAGGTAACACCCACATCAGTGTAAAAGAACCCAGAAAAGGACCAAAAGTCTGGCAGAACAAACTCTCCACATCTCAATGTAAATAAGATGCCACAGCAAAGTAGGAAGGGTGGACGACCCACCAGGAATTCAAAGCACAGACTGTTCAGGGAAGGGAGGATACTATAGGCAGAGAGAAGGGAGAGGAGAAGACCACACACCAACCATCGCCAACACAGGGGACCTGTAGCAGGAAAACAAATCCCTATAACATTTCACTTTGAAAGCCAAGGTCCTAGTAACCAAGAGTTTTAACACCTGGAACTTTAAAAATCAGTGGTCTTGGCTCTGGATAGTGGGAGAGTGAAAGGAAACTGAGTGGCCACCTTTGATGAGACAGAACAACAAATATATCCATGAAGATACAGCATAAAAACTGCAGCCAGGGCTTTCAGGAAAGAGATTTGTTCACTAATTTCAAAGGTGTGTTGGAGGCATGGGGTTTATTGGAAGACTTTTCCAGAACAAAAGAACTGGTGAGTGCCATTTTCCTCTACCAACAGCAGCCTAGACACATTACACCTGCAAGCACCAGCACAAGGTGACCACTTTCCAACTAGCTTGCTAATAGCCCACCCACCCCCACACTGTTGCAACCTGGCAAGCCTTAGCAGTTTTACCAGGCAGCCGTAGGTCAGTGCCTGCAGCAGATCAGTGCAGACTTGGTCACACTGGAAACCTCTCCCCCAGGACTCTCCTGCATACCTGTCTCTTTAAATACAATGTTGGCTAGAGAGTTGTCACAAGCATGGCACTGCTCAAGTGGTCCCAACAGACACCATCAGCACTCTGAAGTGATTCCTGACCTGGAGAGGGGAATATAACCATAAACATCAGTATGACTGAGGCTCCATTGCTGGGGCAGACATCTGGTGAGATGAATAAAGGCTTCTCAGGGCACCATAAAGGGAGAGCACTCTGCAGTCCAATGCTACTGTGTCTCTGTGAAATGCCTGATCTGACTCAAGTCAAGCCCACGTGGGCTCAGACTGTCCCATTATACCACAGGGACCAAACTCTGAACACAAGAGGCAGAGAGCCTTTGAAGACAAGTGAACTGGAGGTAAATGCAACTCAGCTACAACAGCAAGATTCACACAACACACATAGGAGACACCACTGAAGTGCCAGATTCTGGTGAAAAGAACACATCGCACTGCAGAGCACTACAGGACCTCCTCTTCATAAGGTCGTGCTTTCAAGAGCAGGAGATGTAGCTGACACTGCTAACACAGAGAAACAGAAACAGAGAGTTAGAAAAAATGAAGAGACAGAGGAGTAGGTTCCATATGAAATTACAGGACAAAATTGCCATAAAAGAGCAAAACAAAAAGGAGACAAGCAATGTGATTGATATAGAATTTAAAGTAATGACCATGAAGATACTCACTAGACTTGAAAAACTGTGAAGGATTCCACTTAGACCTTCATGAAGGAGATAGAAAAAATAAAAAGAGCCAATCAGAGATGAAAACCCCAATTATTAAAATTAAAAATACTAGAGGGAATCAATAGTAGACTAAAGAGAGCAGAAGAATGGCTTCTTTCAGTGAGCTGGAAGACAGTGTAACAGAAAGCAAGCAAGCTGAAGAGAAAGAAAAAAAAAAAAGGAATACTAAAAAGTGAGACTCAGATAAGGGAATTCAGTGACATCAAGAATAATAGCATTCACATAACAGGAGTCCTAGAAAAAGAATAGACAGAAAAGGGAGCAGAAAATTTATTTGAAGAAATAATAAATGCACACCTTCCTGAACTGGGGAAGGAAACAGACATCTCAATCCAAGGTGCATACAGAGTCTACCAAAAAATCAAAATATTCAAAAACTTCTATGATGTAGAGACAGCAGTTTGTAGAGGGATATTCATACTTGTAAAAGTCTACCTTGAAAAAGGAGTCAAGTAAATTGCTTACCTTGAGGAAAGCAAAGAAGAACAGCAGGAAGTGATAAATAATATTAGTCTAGAGACAGTTTTTTAGAATTCTTGTCAGTTAATGTACAGTGTTATATTAGTTGCAGGTTTATACCATAGTGACTCATAAAACAATTTCCATAAAACAATCAGTGCTCATAACAAGAAGTGCACTCTTTAATCCCCATCACTTATTTAACCCATTCCCCACCAGTCTTGGTAACCATCAATTTGTTCTCTAGAGGTAGGACTCTGTTTTTTGGTTGCTCTTTCTCTTCTCTCTCACTTTCTCTCTGTATTTTCTTTTTGCTTTTTTTTATTTTTTAAATTAGAAATAATAATAAATTCATATGGTATTTGTCTTTCTCTGACTTTTTTCACTTAACATTATACTCTCTAGCACCATTCATGTTGTTGCAAATAGCAAGATTTCATTCTTTTTCATGAATGAGTACTATTCCATTGTATATATATTTTTTTAAATTTTTTTATTTGTTTATTTACAGCATAACAGTGTTCATTGTTTTGGCATAACACCCAGTGTTCCATGCAGTACGTGCCCTCGCTATTAACCACCACCTGGTTCCTCAACCTCCCCCCCCCCCCGCCACTTCAAAACCCTCTGGTTGTTTTTCAGAGTCCATAGTCTCTCATGGTTCATCTCTCCTTCCAGTTTCCCTCAACTCCCTCTCCTCTCCATGTCCCCATGTCCTCCGTGTTATATGTTATGCTCCACAAATAAGTGAAACCCTATGATACTTGACTCTCTCTGCTTGACTTATTTTGCTCAGCACAATCTCTTCCAGTCCCGTCTATGTTGCTACAAAAGTTGGGTATTCATCCTTTCTGATGGAGGCATAATACTCCATCGTGTATATGCACCACATCTTCCTTATCCATTCATCCGTTGAAGGGCATCTTGGTTCTTTCCACAGTTTGGTGACCATAGCCATTGCTGCAATAAACATTGGGGTACAGGTGGCCCTTCTTTTCACTACATCTGTATCTTTGGGGTAAACACCCAGCAGTGCAATTGCAGGGTCATAGGGAAGCTCTATTCTTAATTTCTTCAGGAGTCTCCACACTGTTCTCCAAAATGGCTGCACTAACTTGCATTCCCACCAACAGTGTAAGAGCGTTCCCCCTTCTCCACATCCTCTCCAACACACGTTGTTTCCTGTCTTGCTAATTTTGGCCATTCGAACTTGTGTCAGGTGGTATCTCAATGTGGTTTTAATTTGAATCTCCCTGATGGCTAGTGATGATGAACATTTTTTCATGTGTCTGATAGCCATTTGTATGTCTTAGTTGGAGAAGTGTCTGTTCATATCTTCTGCCCATTTTTCGATATGATTATCTGTTTTGTGTGTGCTGAGTTTGAGAAGTTCTTTATAGATCCTGGATATCAACCTTTTGTCTGTACTGTCATTTGCAAATATCTTCTGCCATTCCGTGAGTTGCCTTTTTGGTTTGTTGACTGTTTCCTTTGCTGTGCAGAAACTTCTGATCTTGATGAAGTCCCAAAAGTTCATTTTCGCTTTTGTTTCCTTGGCCTTTGGAGACATATCTTGAAAGAGTTGCTGTGGCTGATATCGAAGAGGTTACTGCCTATGTTCTCCTCTAGGATTCTGATAGACTCCTGTCTCACATTGAGGTTTTTTATCCATTTCGAGTTTATCTTTGTGTACGGTGTAAGAGAATGGTCGAGTTTCATTCTTCTACATATCACTGTCCAGTTTTCCCAGCGCCATTTATTGAAGAGACTGTTTTTTTTCCATTGAATATTTTTTCCTGTTTTGTCGAAGATTATTTCACCATAGAGTTGAGGGTCCTTATCTGGGCTCTCTACTCTGTTCCACTGGTCAATGTGTCTGTTTTTATGCCAGTACCACGCTGTCTTGGTGATCACAGCTTTTTAGTAAAGCTTGAAATCAGGTAACGTGATGCCACCAGTTTTGTTTTTGTTTTTCAACATTTCCTTAGCAATTAGGGGTCTCTTCTGATTCCATACAAATTTTAGGATTATTTGCTCCAGCTCTTTGAAAAATATCGGTGGAATTTTGATCGGAATGGCATTAAAAGTATAGATTGCTCTAGGCAGTATAGACATTTTAACAATGTTTATTCTTCCAATCCAAGAGCATGGAACAGTCTTCCATCTTTTTGTGTCTTCTTCAATTTCTTTCATGAGTGTTCTGTAGTTCCTCAAGTACAGGTCCTTTACCTCTTTGGTTAGGTTTATTCCCAGGTATCTTATGGTTCTTGGTGCTCTAGTAAATGGAATCGATTCTCTAATTTCCCTTTCTGTATTTTCATTGTTAGTGTATAAGAAAGCCACTGATTTCTGTACATTGACTTTGTATCCTGCCACGTTACTGAATTGCTGTATGAGTTCTAGTAGTTTGGGGGTGGAGTCTTTGGGGTTTTCCATATAAAGAATCATGTCATCTGCGAAGAGAGAGAGTTTGACTTCTTCCTTGCCAATTTGGATATCTTTTATTTCTCTTTGTTGTCTGATTGCCATTGCTAGAACTTCTAATATTATGTTGAACAAGAGTGGTGAGAGTGGGCATCCTTGTCGTGTTCCTGATCTCAATGGGAAGGCTGCAAGCTTTTTCTCATTGAGGATGATACTTGCTGTGGGTCTTTCATAGATAGATTTTATGAAGTTCAGGAATGTTCCCTCTATCCCTATACTTTGAAGCGTTTTCATCAGGAACGGATGCTGGATTTTGTCAAATGCTTTTTCTGCATCAATTGAGAGGACCATGTGGTTCTTCTCTCTTCTCTTATTGATTTGTTCTATCACATCGATTGATTTGCGAATGTTGAACCAACCTTGCAACCAGGGATGAATCCCACCTGGTCATGGTGGATAATCTTTTGAATGTGCTGCTGGATCCTGTTTGCTAGGATCTTGTTGAGAATCTTTGCATCCATATTCATCAGTGATATTGGTCTGAAATTCTCCTTTTTGGTAGGGTCTTTGCCTGGTTTGGGGATCAGGGTAATGCTGGCTTCATAAAACGAGCCTGGAAGTTTTCCATCTGCTTCAATTTTTTGGAACAGCTTCAGGAGAATTGGTGTTATTTCTTCTTTGCAAGTTTGGTAGAATTCCCCAGGGAATCCGTCAGGTCCTGGGCTCTTGTTTTTTGGGAGGTTTTTGATCACTGCTTCAATCTCGTTACTCAGTATCGGTCTATTCAGGTTGTCAATTTCTTCCTGGTTCAATTTTTGGAGTTTGTAGTTTTCCAGGAATGCATCCATTTCATCTAGGTTGCTTAGGTTATTGGCATATAACTGTTGGTAATACTTTCTGATGATTGTTTCTATTTCCTTGGTGTTAGTTGTGATCTCTCTCTTTTCATTCATAATTTTATTAATTTGGGCTTTCTCTCTTTTCTTTTGGATTAGTGTGGCCAATGGTTTATCAATCTTATTGATTCTTTCAAAAAACCAGCTTCTAATTTCATTGATACGTTCTACTGTATCTCTCATTTCTACCACATTGATCTCTGCTCTAATCTTGATTATTTCCCTTCTTGCATGTGGAGTTGGTTTGATTTGTTGTTGATTCTCCAGTTCTTTAAGGTGTAGAGACAGCTTGTGTATTCTGGATTTTTCAATGTTCTTGAGGGAGGCTTGGATGGCTATGTATTTCCCCCTTAAAACCGCCTTTGCTGTATCCCATAGGTTTTGGACCGAGGTGTCTTCATTCTCATTGGTTTCCATGAATTGTTTCAGTTCATCTTTGAGCTCCTGGTTGATCCAAGCATTCTTAAGCAAGGTGGTCTTTAGCTTCCAGGTGTTGGAGTTCCTTCTGAACTTTTCCTTGTGATTGAGTTCCAGTTTCAAAGCATTGTGATCTGAGAATATGCAGGGAATAATGTCCGTCTTTTGGTATCGGTTGAGTCCTGCTTTGTGACCCAGTATGTGGTCTATTCTGGAGAAGGTTCCATGTGCACTTGAGAAGAACAAGTATTCTGTTGATTTAGTGTGGAATGTTCTGTATACGTCGATGAGGTCCATCTGGTCCTAAGTTTCATTCAATGTTCTTGTTTCTTTATTAATTTTCTGCTTCGATGATCTGTCTATTTCTGAGAGAGGCGTATTAAGATCTCCTACTATTATTGTATTCATATCAATATGACTATTTTGATTAATAGTTTTCTTACGTAATTGGGTGTTCCCATATTGGGGGCATAGATATTCACAATTGTTAGATCATCTTGGCGGATAGTCCCTTTAAGAATTATGTAGTGTCCTTCTGTATCTCTGACTACAGTCTTTAGTTTAAAATCTAATTTATCTGATATGAGAATCGCTACTCCGTCTTTCTTTTGAGGTCCACTGGCATAAAAGATGCTTTTCCATCCCTTCACTTTCAGTCTGGGTGTATCCTTAGGTTCAAAATGGGTCTCTTGTAGACAACATATGGATGGGTCCTGTCGTTTTATCCAATCTGCAACCCTGTGTCATTTTATGGGCGCATTTAGGCCATTCACATTGAGAGTGATTATTGAGAGATAGGTTTTTATTGACATCGTGTTGCCTTTGAAGTCTTTCTGTCTGTAGATTGTTTCTATATTTCTATTCAATGATATTCTTAGGATTTTTTTCTCTTTTATAGGACGCCCCTTAATATTTCCTGCAGTGTCGGCTTGGTGGTTGCATAGTCTTTTAAGCCTTGCCGGTCTTGGAAACTCTTTACCTCTCCATCCATTTTAAATGTCAGTCTTGCTGGATAGAGTATTTGTGGTTGCATGTTCTTCTCGTTTAGTACTCTGAATATATTTTGCCAGCCCTTCCTGGCTTGCCAGGTCTCTGTGGAAAGGTCTGACGTTATTCTAATGGGCTTTCCTCTGTACATAAGGAGCTTTTTTGTCCTAGCTGCTTTTAAGACGGTCTCTCTTGAAACATAATTCCTCATTCTAACTATAAGGTGTCATGAGGACTTTCGAGAATTTAAAATCTTGGGAGGAGATCTCTCTGCCTCTAGTACATGAACGTTGTTTCCATTCGTGAGATTGGGAAAATTTTCATAGACAACTTCTTCCACTATATCTTCTAGACTTCTTTCTTTTTCCTCCCCTTTAGGGATTCCAATAATTCTGACATTGGAATGTTTCATGGCATCGTTTATTTCCCTGATTCTGTTTTCATGGCTTCTGGGCTGTTTGTTCCAGGCTTCCTCCTGATCCTTTCTCTCTATCTGTTTGTCCTCCAGATCACTAATTCTATCTTCTGTCTCAGTTACCCTAGCTTTTAGAGAATTTAGGTTAGATTGGAACTCATTGAGAGCATTGTGAACATCATCCCTGGTGGCTTTTAGTTCTGCCCTAATCAATTCTGTTTGGTCATCCATGGCTTTCTCCAACCTAGCTATTGCCTGGATAATTGTTAGTCTGAATTTCTTTTCTGACATATTGTCTATGTCGACAGCCATTCGCTCTGTTGCAGAAGGCCCATCCTCTGTATTTTTCTTCTGTTGGGTATTCCTCCTCCTAGTCATTTTGGTAAGAGATGACTGAACAGATGCAGCTGGACTTATCGATTGTGGTGCAGTCAATGTGCACCCTGGAATGCTTCTGTGCAATCTGGATTCCCCACCCAAATGAGAGGAAAAGGAAAAGAAAAAGAAATAGAGAAGAAGAAAGAAAAAAAAGGGGGGGGGAGAAAAAAGGAAAAAAGAGAAAGAGAGATAGGAAAAAAAGGGAAGATAAAAGAGAAGGCTCAGCCCAAATGGGCCACAAGGTAAGATTTATGAAGTATACAAACAAAAACAGACAAACAAAAAGACTGATAAAAGTATATGACAAGAGAAAAAATATATATATAAGCAAAAAAAAGGGAAGAACCTTATCAGAAAGAACCCCAAGTATAAGGTTTATATATTATCAGGACAAACACAAATTCACAGAAACACTGACAGAAGGAAAAATTGGGAGAGTGGTTAAAAATTCTTAGTGTGGGTGAGGAAGGTTATTTTGATTCTTCCTGAAGGTATCTTGATGTTTTTGTTAAGGGACTCAACTTTCCTAAGTTACAGGGGGGTTAGAAACTGGTTTGCCTATAGGGGTAGCATTGATTGGGGAAAGGGGATTACCTTGAAGTTTAACTCTATATGTATAGTAGAAAATAAAAATTAAAAAAGAATAAACTAGACTAAACTAAGTTAAAATTAAAAAAGAATTAAAAAATTAGAAAAGCAAAAGAAAAACTCGGGTGTATGTATCAAAAAGTTCAGGTTAGAAGGTTATTAAAGAATTTGATGTACTGGACATCTCAGTGTGGTGGTAAATAGGTTAAAAATTATCTGTATGTATAAAAAAAAGAAGCAGAATATTGGTAAAGAGTTAAAAATAAAAGTTGTATTTATGAAGTAGTGATGGTTGTTCTCTTGTAGTCTTTTTTTTTTTTTTTTTCTTCCTTCCTGGTTGGTTTTCTGGGGTAGGGGCCTGCCACGTGGGTTTTCAGACAATGATGTTCCCTGAGTTAGGTCCTCCCACTCCCCTCGAGGGGGTGAGCTCTCAGGAAACTGGTTTGTTTTTGGTTTTTTTTTTCAGTTTTTGTTCTCTGGGGGTTTTTATGTTCTTTCATCTACTTTCTCTCGCCTTGACAGCTTTTGATGGTTTTTGGAGGTTTAGAGGAGAGCAAACTGCACCCCGACCTCCCTCTCAGAGAGAAGCCCCAGAATGTTTTGGAAAAGCTGCTGGCTGAGTCGGTTCTGAGTCACTGTCCTTGGGGATGCAGGAGCTCCTCGTTGTACCCGAAACCAGGGCAGCGGTGGCTGTCTAGGCAGCTCCACGCTGCCAGAGAGGTTCCGAGCAGAGATCGCATACTGAGATTTTCCCACTGTCCTGGGCTGGGAATGTCTGGTTTTTCCGGATGCCAGAGCTCCAGGCTAGTGGCTATAAGCACCTATCTCAAGGGAGGGTGTGGGACGCTCGCTTTTCAGGATTGTCGTCTGGCCAGGCTCCCAGCCCCTCAGGGGAGCCAGACCCCAATCGTTCTCGGGTGCGCTGGCGTTCAGGCGGACTGGCGGCTCAGGGACAGAGACCTGATTTCTCCGCTGCACTGTCTCTGGCTCAGCATCAGGGGAGGCTGTCCTGGGTCCGGGGACTTAGGTCCCTGACCCTAACCACCCAGGTTCCCACTATTACCCACCGCGATCCTTTGCTCTTTGTTTTTTTGAGTGCTTTCAACCAGACTCCAAGTTAATGCTGGTCCCCAGACGCAGAGCACTCTCGTGTTGGGGTGTTACTTTCTGATCGGTCACCTCTGGTGGCTCCCTCCCTCTTTTGTTTATCTTCCAATATCAGTCCTAAGCTCCCAGTCAGCTTTACCTGCCACTGGCATCTTCTGCTCCTGTAGAGATCCAGACGTGTATAATTCTGATCTCAGGCTGATTTCGTGGGTGGTCGGAGTTCTTCGGTAGGTAATCAGCTCACTTTAGGGTACAGGTTGAAAAGGTGCCTCCTCCTACTTCCCCGCCATCTTGACTCCCCCCCATTCCATTGTATATTTATAGTTTATCTCCTTTGTCCATTCAGCAATCAGTTTGAGCTGCTTCTATATCATGTCTATTGTAAACAATGTTGTATAAATATCAGGGTGCAGGCATCCCTTTGAATTAGTATTTTTATACTCTTTGGGTAAATGTTCAGCATTGCAATTGCAGAATTACAAGGTAGCTCTATTTTTAACTTCCTGAGGAATCTCCATGCTGTTTTCCAGTGTGGCTGCACCAGTTGGCCTTCCCACCAACAGTACACAAGTGTTAGTTTTTCTCCACATCCTTGCCAACACCTGATGTTTCTTGAATTATTGATTTTAGCCATTCTTACAGGGGTGAGGGGATAGCTCATTGTAGTTTTGATTCGCAGTTCCCTGATGATGACTGATGTTAAGAATTGTTTCTTGTATCTCATGGCCATCTGTATGTCTTGGAGAAATGTCTGTTCATATCTTCTGCTCATTGTTCAATTGTATAATTTTGTGGGGTGTTGAGTTTTATGTTTTTTATATATTTGGATACTAAATGTTTTATCAGACATATTATTTGCAAATATCTTTTTGCATTCCATAGGTTGCCTTTTAGCTTTACTGTTTCCTTCACTGTGCAGAAGCTTTTTATTCTGATGAAGTCCCAAGAGTTTATTTTTGCTTTTTTTTCTCTTGCCTCAGGAGACACGTAGAAAGAAATGGCTGTGACTGAGGTCAAAGAACTGCCTGTGTTCTCTGCCAGGATTTTGATGGTCTCCTGTCTCATATTTATTTTTTTATTTTTTAAATATTTATTTATTTTGGAAAGAAAGAGTATAAGCATGAGTTGGGTGGGGGGAGGGAAAGAGAGGGACAGAATCTCAAGAAGACTCCCTGCTGGGCACAGAGCCTGATATGGGACTGAACCTCATGGCCCTGAGATCATGACCTGCAGTAAAGTGAACAGATGTTCAACCAACTGAGCTACAGAGGCACTCCTCCTGTCTCACATTTAGAACTTTCATCCATTTGGAAATTTTTTGTGTGTATATATGGTGTAAAAAAGTGGTTCAGTTTCATTTTTTTGTATGCAGCTGCAGAGTTTCCCCAATACTATTTGTTGAAAAGACTGTCTTTTTCCCATTGGATATTCTTTACTGCTTTATCAAAGATTAATTGACCATATAGTTTTGAGATCATTTCTGGATTTTCTATTCTGTCCCATGGGTGTATATGTCTATTTTTCTGCCAGTACTCTGTTTTGATTACTGTTACGATTTACTACAGCTTTGTAATATTACTTGAAGTTCACAAATTATGAATTAATTTGTTAAATTAATTAATTTAATTAGTTTAATTTGTTAATTAATTTAATTAATTAAATTAATTGTTAAAAATATGAATTGGTACTAACATAGTACCAAGTTTACAGAAATAAAAAAGGATTGTAGAAAGAATACTACAAAATATTGTATTCCAGCAAATTTGATAACATGTTTTCACTGATTCACTCTACCAAATACTTGAAGAATTAACTCCAAGAAATGGGAAATGTGGGCACTGTTTCCAAATAATTCAATGAGACTTCTATTACCCTGATACCAAAGTCAAATACAGACATCATAAGAAAAAAATGGACTATCAAAAAAATTTACCATTAATATAGATGGAAAAATCCTGAACAGAATATTAGCAAAACAAATCCATGAGCATGCATAAATGAGTATACATCATGATCTAATGGGATTTATTCAAGATATATAAAGATGGTTAAACATGCAAAAATTAATCAGTGGACTACATCACATCAATAGAACACAGAAAACACACACACACACACATACACACACAAAATCATTTTACTTGATTTGAAAAATCCAACACTCTTTTATGTTGAAACACATGTAAAAGTAGGATTAGATGAATTTCCTCAACATGTTAAAAAAAAACACATACACATAACATCATACTAAATAGTGAAAAAATGAAGCTTTCCTCCTCAGAGGAAGAACAAGACAAGAACACCCATGTTCCCACTGCTACTCATCATTGTATTGAAAGTTCTGGCCAACACAAATAGGCAAGAAGAGGAAATAAAAATTTGAAAGAAAATTTTGAAAGAAAAACTGTATCTATTCACAGATGATATAATCTTATATATAATAAATCCAAAGAATGCACAAATAGAGTCAATAATAAATTCAAGTATGCTAGAGAGTACAAGATCAAGACATAAAAATTGATTTTGTTTTCATGAACAGCCTGAAAAGAAAACTAAGAAAAAATTTTAAAGATAGCATCTTAAAATAATAAAATACCAAGGGATATAACTATCCCTGGAGGTAAAATCTTGTATAAAAAGTAACAAATGACATGGAGGACATGGGGAGATGGAGTGGAGAAGGGAGTTGTGGGAAATTTGGAAGGGGAGATGAACCATGAGAGACTATGGACTCTGAAAAACAACCTGAAGGTTTTGAAGGGGCGGGGGTGGGAGGTTGGGGAACCAGGTGGTGGGTAATAGAGAGGGCACGTATTGCATGGAGCACTGGGTGTTGTGCAAAAACAATAAATACCGTTACATTGAAAAAATAAATAAAATTTTTTTAAAAGTACTGCAAAGCATTGCTGAAAAAAATTAACATCCTGAGTTTGCAAATTCAAAGGGGCTTATTATTAACATGACAATTGTGCCCAAACTTATTTAAAGAGTTAAAACAGGGGCACCTGAGTGGCTCAGTGGGTTAAGCCTCTGCCTTTGGCTCAGGTCATGATCTCAGGGATCTGAGATGGAGTCCTGCATCCCTCTGCTCAGCAGGGAGTCTGCCTCCCTCTCCCCCATGCCTGCTGCTCTGTCTAGTTGTGATCTCTCTCACTGTCAAATAAATAAATAAAATCTTAAAAAAAAAAAAGACTTACAATGTCTATCAAATTCCAAAATTCCAATGGCCTTTTTTGCAACCTCAAATACATATGGAACTATAAGTGACCCAAAATAGTCAAAACAGTCTTAAATGAAGCATAAATTTGACCAACTCCTATTTTTCCAACTTCTAAACTTATTCTAATATTACACTAATTGTATTATTCCAGAATAAGGAAAAATATTTAGACAAATAGAATATAATCAAGCATCTGGGAATGAATCCATTATAAAAATTCTGAAATGATTGCATGTTTCCCTCATAATGAAATCCAGTTTCCTTATAATCATGTTCAAGAAGCTGCAGGACCTGACATTTAGTACTTTTTGGAACTCACTTCCATCAACTCTGTTTCTTACTCTCTTTGTTCTATCCAAGCAGACCTCCTTATTCTTCCAAGGCTGCCTTTCTCTCAGTAGGCATATTTTTCTCTTGCCTTATTTGGCACTGACTGTTTTCTCCACGTGGAAAGCTCCACCCCTGGAAGTTTTTCTGGCTAATTCTCACTACTCCTTACATATTTGATAAAATATCATATTCTCAGTAAATATTACCATGATAACCTATTTAAAGTAAGTTTATGTAAATAAATAAATAACCTAGAAGAAATATTCCTAAGAACATATTCCTAAGAAAACTACCAAAAATAACTCAAGAAGAAATATAAAACCTGAAAAGACCTGTAACAAGTATAACAAGAGATTTACTCAGTGATAAAACAAGAACAAAATTTTCTTCAATATCAGGTGGATTTTTCTGTGAACAGTTAATAGCAATCTTTCTTAAACTGCATGCAGCCTGCTTTCTGTTGTTTCAAAATTAAAACAAAACAAGAAAAAAACTGAACCCTTATAAATAGGTGCCAAAATCTTCAACAAATTCCTTGCAAACCAAATTCAACACCATATTAAAAGGAGTATCATGATGAACAAGGGATTGATACCTAAATTCAAGGATAATTCAACATACAAAAACAGTCAATGTAACACACCACATTAATGAAGTGAAGGGAAAAAAAACTTCTTTATCTCAATTTGTGTACAAAAAAAAAAATCATTTGAAAAACTCCTAAGAAACTTTCAGAATAAAAACACTGAGAACAATGAATGGAAGGATATTCTTCAAACTGGAAAGGGGCATTTTTTTTGAACCCACAGTTAACATAATAATTAGTGAACATCTAAATTCTATCCTCCTAAGCTCAAGAACAAGACAAGAATGCCTACATCCCATTCTTTTGGAATAAGTGTTAGCTAGAGCAATTATATAAGAAAAAGGAACACATAGATCCAGATTGCAAAGTAACAAATAAAAGCATCTGGGTTTGCAAATTTCATCATCTTACAAAGATGAAATCATAAAGCATAAGAAAACTTAGAATAGCTAATAATGAATTCATCAAAGTTTCAGTTACATGATCAAAACAAAACAAAATCTCTGCAACAAATGTACTAGACATTGGATGTTCACCACTAAAAAATGAAATTGTTCTCATAATTTACAGCATATACAAAAATTTATCCCAATATGTCAAAAAACTAAATGAAGACCTTAAACTATACAACCTCTAGAATAATCAGGTGTAAATCTTCATGACCTTGGATTGGCAAAGTATTCTTTTTTTTTTTTAAAGATTTTATTTATTTATTTGACAGAGAGAGGTCACAAGTAGACAGAGAGGCAGGCAGAGAGAGAGAGAGGGAAGCAGGCTCGCTGCTGAGCAGAGAGCCCGATATGGGACTCGATCCCAGGACCCTGAGATCATGACCTGAGCCGAAGGCAGCGGCTTAACCCACTGAGCCACCCAGGCGCCCGGCAAAGTATTCTTAGATCCTATACCAAAGTACAAGTGGCAAAAGTACATACTGATAATTGAACCTCATCACAGTTAAGATTTTTTTCATCAAAGGATACTACCAAGAAAGTGAAAAAACAACCTACAGGATGAGTAAAAAACATTTACAAATCATATAGCCCTCATACTCAGCTGTTGTATCCAGAACATATAAGTAACTCATTACAGCAATAAAAAGACAATCCAATTTTAAAATCAATCATCCGCACTAGATACACAAATGACCAATAACCACAATAAAACATCATTAATTACTAGGGAAATGAAAATCAAACGCACAATGATATGCTACCTTACATCACCTCAGATGGCTATAATGACAAAATAAAAACAAATCACGCACACAAAAAAGGTAAAACAAACTGGAAAAGAACTGTCATTATGGAGAATTTGAACACTTTCTACATTGCTAGTAAGAAAGAAAATATTGCAGCACCTGGAGAAAACAATGTTGATGCTTGCCCAAAATGAGATGCATAAAATTTCCATATGACCCAGCAACTCCATATTTAACTACTTACCCCAAATACTTTAAAAACATGTATCCAAACATCAATATGTGTCCATGTAAATCAGCAATACATAGCCTTTCTCCACTATTTCAGAAATTCAGGGTACTACTTATAGGTTATAAAACAAATCAGTGGGTTGCTTACGCAGATTACTTTTTTCTAACTAAACAACTATGAAAAAACAAGAAGTACCTCCTCTACTTGATATATAATGTGTAGTGACTGTAACCATATTGTAACCATTCAAGTGTGGACTTGTCCTTTATCTGTTGCTATCTTTGCTCTCAGATCAACTTTTCTCCTGTGGCCAAGATGGATATTGGCACCACAAACTGGCAGCATCCTCCAAATTTATGTCAAATAAAGAAAAAAGGAGCCTCCAATAAAAAAGAATGAATGTAGATGGTGGCCATCAGTGGTAATGATTAACGACTCGCATAGAAAAAAAAGAAAAAGAGAAGAAGAAGGCATTCTAAGGTTCTGTATGCTTTGAAGGAGATACATTACACCTCGATTCAAGTAAAAATATGAATTCAATAAAGTCTGAGTCTATCAGTTCATAGAGAATAAAAGACCAACCTATAAGTGACACCAGGGAGTGTCCAAAATCAACCTCTTTTCCCTCTTACCAGTTGCCAGGGAAAAAACTAAGAGAGATTTGAACGCACAAATTTGAAGAATTAAGTTACATTCATCTCTGACAATTTGAAACCTTTTCTGGATACTGACTGGGAATTTCCTTATATTGAGGAGCTATGTCAACATCTTTAATGTCATGATATATGGTTGTTTAAAGAGAACTAATATTTTAGAAAAGACCTTGTCAAACTCAAAATTGACATTTTGGCCTAACTTTTTGTCATATGCCTTAACCCTAAGATTCCACTTTTAAGACTGATCCTAAAAAATCAGAAATGTGAAAAAAATACCTAACCACACAGTTGTTGATAGTAGACTCACTTATTATAGGAAAAAAAAAGTGTATATAGAGGGATCTTATACAAGCTCAAGGATCTTATGAAATAAATTGTGAGATATTTATGTAATAGAACATTTTGTATCTATTGTATATGATGTTTACAAGAAATTTTTACTAGCACTAAATCCCTGTGGCTTAATATTAAGTGAAAAGAGCAGGATCTAAATATTTACATATGTATACATATGTAATTTTTTTTTCCATTTTATTTATTTTTTCAGCGTAACAGTATTCATTCTTTTTGCACAACACCCAGTGCTCCATGCAAAACGTGCCCTCCCCATTACCCACCACCTGTTCCCCCAACCTCCCACCCCTGACCCTTCAAAACCCTCAGGTTGTTTTTCAGAGTCCATAGTCTCTTATGGTTCGCCTCCCCTCCCCAATGTCCATAGCCCGCTCCCCCTCTCCCAATCCCACCTCCCCCCAGCAACCCCCAGTTTGTTTTGTGAGATTAAGAGTCATTTATGGTTTGTCTCCCTCCCAATCCCATCTTGTTTCATTTATTCTTCTCCTATCCCCCTACCCCCCCATGTTGCTTCTCCATGTCCTCATATCAGGGAGATCATATGATAGTTGTCTTTCTCCGATTGACTTATTTCACTAAGCATGATACGCTCTAGCTCCATCCACGTCATCGCAAATGGCAAGATTTCATTTCTTTTGATGGCTGCATAGTATTTTATTTCAAATATATGTGTATATACACATACACATACACATACACATGTAGTATGACTCCAAATATGTAACAAACATACGTGCATTGAGAAAAGTCTGAAAAGAAATAAACCAAAATATTGAGTGATTATGTATAAGAACTTTTCTTGAATATTTTATTTTTAGTTATTTTTCCATATTGTTTAGATTTTCTTTAATAAGTGCATGTTTTGATTATGATCAGAAAAATAATGAATATCAATTTTAATAATGGATACAAGAGATAAAAATCTATAAAGTTTGTATTTACATAACTATTCATAATAATAAGAAATGTTATTTTTCATATTGAGAAAGCATGTATCATATTGAAATATGATCTTTTTTCATATTGAGAGAGCATATGCCATATCACATGAGAGATTTTTTTTCCCATCTGTAAGCATCGTAATATAAAACGATCCCAGTGTCCATGAGTCTAATAACGTCTAGGAATCTGGACAATATAAATAGTGTAAAACTGAATCATCATTAGTTTATTTAGTGTTGTTCTGCCTGTTACATGGCTGTACTAGTATTGCATTCTATTTCTATTTCCACTATAGTCTCAAGCTAGAAAATGAAACTGTTGGTTCTCTTTGCTTACTTTGGGTGTATTCCAACTTGGAAGCTCAAAACTAGAAACAACTAAGTGAAAAAAGTAAATGATATTGTCTATTCAGTTGACTTTTAATGCACTACATTAAGGAAAGTTCAAGCTTATGGAAACACGTTTCTCAATAACTCTTCTTTACCATTCGTCCTGCTATGGTATAATTGAGCCTTGAGAGTTAGAAGGCAAAAACTCAGAAAGGTGTTGATAGAGTGAGAACCAAATCAACATATCTGGATGTATCCATGTTATGTACAACCAAAAAAATCCTTAAGCCATAAATACTGCATTGCAACTCTTAAAAGTAGGGGATTCAGAGACTTTCTAATCAAATGATAGTAAATTCAGAAGGGTTGTACAGCACTCATTGTTGCTAGAATACATTATGTAAAATGTAGCATAACATTCTCCACACATAAGATGGTACGTTTATAGCTTTATTATCCCAGGATTAAATGATTTTTATTACATTTCTCTGGAATCATTGATCCCCAAATCATTTATGGTAGGCACCTGTACCTGCAAGATACTTTCCCTGTACCTTGGGCTCCACGATGCATTCTTGCAACAAAAAAATGATCTTCAAGAATAGATTTCTGTGATGAGGGATGTATACCTGTTTTCATGGTCATTTTCAGAGGAAGTACATTTTTCATTTGTTTTTTGATCATTTTTTTATTTTCAAAGGTGACACAAAAGAAAATGGAACAACATTTAACATTTCAAAACAGGACTTGCAGGAAGGAACATTTAGTAACATTTAGTTAGCATAACGATATTTCTTAGTCCTCTCACCTGTGCAGAATTGAAGAATTTCCTCACAAACTTATAGCACTGCCTCCACCCACCAACTGTGACAGAAGCTTCTCGCATCCACTTTTTCTAAAGTTTTTTTTTTAAATTATTTGAGTGTAGTTGACACTTTGAAACATTAGCTTCAGGCTTTTTTTTTTTTTTTTAAAGATTATTTATTTATTTATTTGACAGACAGAGATCAAAGTAGGCAGAGAGGCAGGCAGAGAGAGAGAGAGAGAGGAAGGGAAGCAGGCTCCCTGCTGAGCAGAAAGCTGGATGCGGGGCTGGAGCTGGGATCCTGACCTGAGCCGAAGGCAGAGGCTTCAGGCTTATGTGATTCAAAATCCCTATACATTATGCCATACTCATCACAAGCGTTGCTACCATCTGTCACCATATAATCCTGTTAACTATATTCTCTATGCTACACCTGTTATCCCAGGACTTCCTCATTCCACAGAAGCCTGTGTCTCCCACTATCCTTTACCCACTTCTTTTGAGGCTGAGATAAGAAATTTCACTCAAAATCAGATAGGCTCTCCACTCAGTCTACTTCACAGGTAAAGCGCTCTCTGTTGTGTATGCTCTCTGCGTGCGTGCGTGTGTGTGTGTGTGTGTGTGTTCAGAAAAGAATGTGGTATTTTGAATGATCGCAGGCTGGAATGGTGCAAATGGAAGACTTCTTTGTTCTGGATGTCTGATACATTGTGATGGCAAATTGTCTTGAGTCAATAAGCGATTTGAGCAATGGTGGGTATGCTTGTGAGGTGGCAAGGTGATAGCTATCAGGAGTTATTCATTACTCTCATCTGCAACTACCCAAACACCAAATTTTTGCATAAATACTGAAGAAGAAATACTTAGGGCTTATCCACTAAAAATTTTCTTAGTGGTTATTTACAGTTTGGTGTCATATTGTAAAATGCTCTAATACACCATTTCCCCTACTTATATCTCCTTTTAGTACTGCACTTTTTCTTCAAATTCCCTGTCAGAATTTTAAGACCTAACCATTTGTGAGGTTACATGTTGATCATCTAAGGGTTAGAGGAAAATAAGAACTTTATCTCCTTTACTCACTAAAGATTTCTGTGACCTCTGATGGGATGCAGTCACAGGAAATGTGCAGGATATCTTTGCTGAGTGAATGAACATTTGAAGAAATAGAATCTACAGAAGCTTATTACATACATTAGTGACTTCACATATCTTTTCTATAGTACAGAACGATAAACTTAAAATGTTGAGATTTAAGGATTAAAGGAGGGTGCTGCATTATTACTACCATCTTGCCATTGTATATTCCTGCTGGTACAAATGCTAACAGACATAGTGTAATGATTAAGGTAAGGAATCCTTCTGGGAATTGCTAATAAGGGTACTTTGATTAACTAGGTCAGGTTTTATTTAGTTATTGCTCTTTTAAGGCTTCATTAAAAATAAATATTACAGTATTTATTTTAATTATTGCAGAAAAATCCTTCTTTGCAAGTATTTCTTTTTTTAAATTAATATATAATGTATTATTTGCCCCAGGGGTACAGGTCTGTGAATCACCAGGTTTACACACTTCACAACACTCACCATACCACATACCCTCCCCAATATCCATAACTCCACCACCTTCTCCAGAACCCCCTCACCCTCGGCAACCCTCAGTGTGTTTTGTGAGATTAAGAATGTCTTATGGTGGGGCGCCTGGGTGGCTCAGTGGGTTAAAGCCTCTGCCTTCGGCTCAGGTCATGATCTCAGGGTCCTGGGATCGAGCCCACATCGGGCTCGCTGCTCAGTGGGGAGCCTGCTTCCCTCTCTCTCTCTGCCTACTTCTCTGCCTGCTTCTCTGCCTGCTTGTGATCTCTGTCAAATAAATAAAAATAAAAAATCTTAAAAAAAAAGAGTGTCTTATGGTTTGTCTCCCTCCCAATCCCATCTTGTTTCATTTATTCTTCTCCTACCCCACCAAACCTTCCACGTTGCATCTCCACTTCCTCATATCAGGGAGATCCTATGTCAGTTCTCTTTCTCCAATTGACTTATTTTGCGAAGCATAATACCTTCTAGTTCCATCCTCGTCGTCACAAATGGCAAGATGTCATTGCTTTTGATGGCTGCATGGTATTCCATTGTATATATGAAGCACATCTTCTTTATCCATTCATCAGTTGATGGATATCTAGGTCCTTTCCATAGTTTGGCTATTGTGGACATTGCTGCTATAAACATTCAAGTGCACGTGCCCCTTCGGATCACTACATTTGTATCTTTAGGGTAAATACCCAGTAGTGCAATGCTTTGCAAGTATTTCTGTAAAGTTACAAGGTTCCAAAGTGGTAGGATTGCTGACAAGCAAAATTCCTCTCTAAAAGATTAGTTTCTCATCTTCAAAGTCAGAGTTGACTTAAATTCTATTCCATCTCTTAGCTCTTCCTCCCAACCTTCTGGATGTCATATTTGAGCATGGGCTTGATGTCTCTCTTGAAGGACAGAGTAGCACTCATGATGTTGCTTCCCTGTTGAAGGGGCCTCCTGCCTGAGAGACATGCTAGACCCTCCTCTCACCAGGGAGCTAGCTGTACACAGCCTTCGTCAGTAGTCTCTGTGCCTAAAACACCCATTTTCAGCAATGCCCCCAGGATTACTGGGATGTCAAACTCACTTGTCAGAACTTGTATATGTTTCCCAGTAACTTTTTCTGACCTTACGTATTAGTATCTAATGAGTGGGCTATTTGGGGAAATTTTCTGAGATTTACCCTGAGGACCATTAGCAGGAAGATCTGTGTAATAAAACCAATGGAAGTAGCCAAGAAGAATTGGGATACTGCCAAATAACCCTCTGCAGTAGAAAGTGTTATAAATTGATCCTTTGGAGGAACAGCAAGAGATCACAATGAGTCTGTGCCTAAAAATGAGTTTGCATTTCTGGTAGGAGGAAGGCGGGAGCCACAGGAACCCAGAGTAGAAAAGGTGGCAGGGAACATTCCAAGGAAAGCAAGATGACATAGCCCAGTGCTAGGACTTTCAGGGTGGAGGCTTCACGGCTAGAGACACCGATCCCGTAGAGGAGATTCGGAGGGAGAAGGAAAGGAAGAACATGCCAGAGCTGTGTCACCTCCACGTGTTTTTTCCTGCAATGCTAAAATCAAAAAAGGACTAAGAGGAAGAGACTGAGAGAAAGATACTGTCACTGTGCTGTGTGTTTGCCAACAAAAAGTCTACCCCCTTGTTTATTGCTCAAACACAAAGGTCCCACAAATGTCTTATAAACTGAAATTTTAGAATATTTCCTAATTCCCAGTCACTGTTACCAAAAACAAAAGACTGCAATCCACAAAGTAAAAAAGAGTAATGCCAAGGAAAAGAGAGAAAAGAAAGTAATGGAAATTAAGTTATCTTTCTAACTGGGATTATAATGCTTTCTCTAGATGTTACATTTCCCCGGGTCTAATTTATCTTTATATTCTTCATAGAGCCTTGTGCTAAGTTGCTTGAGAGGGGCCTCTCCTCTGAACCTGAAAGTGGGAGTTCCTCCTTTTACTTTCTTATAAAAGAGCGGGCCATCAGTTTGGTTAAACATTCACAGGGAGGAAATGACACATGCCCTTTCCTGACCCAACTGTCTGTGTAGGAAGAGAACTAATGCAGGCTTGTGTCTGGAGAGACAGTATGTGCATACGGTATACTAGGGCATACATAGAGCACATAGGGCGTTAGCTTTCTGTGTTTCAAGAATGCTTCCAAATGAGGCTGTCATTTTCCATGAGGATACTTTACTTAAGATCTTGAATTTCCATTATTGTGAAGAAGACAATGAACTACAGAGGTGTTTACAATCATGAGAAACAGATTAATGGTGGTAAAGAAGGTTAATATCCTTGTAACTCATTTGATCTGCTTCTTTAACTTGAAACCCAAATATATCACATCTTTATTTTGCCAGTATGTTCCTCAAGCTCCCATCTGCCTTAGAGCTAGAAGTCTAGTATTCTCATTTTGTAAGGTCTTGTCTCCTCTTAAGTCCTCCCTGTGAACAGACTGGCCCAAAGCAATGGACAATCAGTCCTGCTTCCAAACCAATGCAGAAAGAATTTAGAAACTCTGATCCTCTGGACATTGCCATGTAGCTTGATGCCACATGGTGTCAAGAGCTAGACAGATTCTTTTTTTTTTTTTTTTTTAAAGATTTTATTTATTTATTTGACAGAGAGAGAGAGAGATGTCAGGTAGGCAGAGAGGCAGGCAGAGAGAGAGAGAGAAGCAGGTTCCATGCTGAGCAGAGAGCCCAAAGCGGGGCTCGATCCTAGAACCCTGAGATCATGACCTGAGCCGAAGGCAGGGAGGCTTTAACCCACTGAGCCACCCAGGCGTCCCTAGACAGATTCTGTACAGTTCCATGGGTCTTCTGGAATGTTCTCATTGAACTGGTCCCCCACTCTGGCCCCAGCATAACCCTACTCCTGCCCATCTGAGGTCCTGTGTCCAGTTGTCTTTGGTCATACTCATATGCCTCAAGGTGTTTTTCAGTTTCATCCTTGGACAAAGGAGATGCTGGCCTCAATTTCAGGAGACTATTTAGCAAGCAACCTATTTAGTCTTCATACCTGTTTCCCTTTTTGGTACCCTTCTCCTTGATCTTGGATTCCCCAGATCTGAGAAGAGTCTTTACCATGCTAACACTCATTATAAATCAACACGAATGGACCAGGGGCATTCCAAACTCAGTTAACCACAGAAACATTTGCTTTTAAATCCTTGTTAAAGCACAACTTCTGTGTATTGTGGACTCACTTCTGTATTTGCCAAATTTCTCTCCCAAACAACATGTGTCATAGCCACATGTAATTTTGGTCATATGTATTATTTTTAAACTTTAATCCAAAAAGGCAATTCTGCTTTTCTTATTCTTATTCTATCAGTGAGAATGGAACATTCCTGAGTTAGTAATTTATCTCTATAATAGTTATAATTAGTGAAATGATTAGTACATGTAATTAGTATAATGAGTGCTGGCCTTGGGTTTCATAATATGGCACCAACATCTGATTTCAGCAGACACGGCTTTTTGATGGATATACTATAATTCTCATAATTGTTGAGTAGTTATATTACCCATCTGGGTGTCATCCTTTATCAGCTACAGATAAAACAGAGACTGTACAATCATCTGCCTAATCACTGGGTACAGACGGAGATCAGTCTGTGTTTCTAGGCATGTCATTTCCTTCTCTGATGCTTCCAAAATACTATTTAAAGTCAAGTCTTAGGTGATTAAGAAGGCAGTGAGTAAAGCACAAGTTCCAATTGAAGTCACTTTTGCCTTTACAGAATCATTTTCCAACACTCTTTCAGTCCAAATGCTGAGCAAGACTTTATTGCCTATATCAAAGACAAGAAAATTTTTGAATAAGTATAAATGAAATAGCATGCAGAAACACTAGTTACCATTAGTATACCTCCTTCCTTGTGCCAGCTGAGTGTAGGGGCTTAACATCTTATATTTAATCCTTCTATCATTGCCCCATGTTTCAGAGGTGGAAACTGAGACCCAGAGAAGCTCAGTAACTTATGCAGTGTCTCACAAGGAGCTCCACCTGTGCTTGTTGCACATTTGTGCATTCACAACTCTGGGGGAGGACCATGTACCCTACAGTCACTGCAGGTTTGCACAGTTGGTAGGACAATACCCCAGAAAATGACAGGAAAATATCTTGAGGAAAGGGGTCCTTTTTCTAATTCACAGAAAGCCAACTAATTGGATAGTGGTCAGTTTGATTTAGTGACTAGTAAGCCATTGTGAGAAACAAACTATATATATTATTTATTATTTATATATTATGTATTTTTATTGTTTTATATTATATATTTTATTAAATTAAGATATATTTATTATGTATTAATATATTAAATGTATATACATAATATTATATATATTTAAGAACTTCAGATATATACACATATATTTGAACTTCAGAGAGATATATGATGGCTGCAGGCTAGAAACGTTAGGAATGACTTCACTGAGGATATTCAATTTAAGCTACACATTGAAGAGTATATAGGGATTGAGTAAACTTTAGAAGCACAGCATAGCAAGGGAAGTTAGCTAAACCTCTTTCAATAGAATATAAGAATACAAGGAGAGGAGGGGCACCTGGGTGGCTCAGTCAGTTGAGTGTCTCTGACTCTTGGTTTTGGCTAAGGTCATGATCTCAGGGTCCTGAGATTGAGCCCTGAATCATCAGCTCTGTGCTTGGTGGGTTTGAGATTCTCTCTCTGCCCCCTCCCCTGGTTGTGTGCTTGCTTTCTCTCTCTCTCTCTCTCTAAAATAAATAAATAAATCTTTAAAAAATAGAATGGAGGGAGAGCAATGAATCAGTGTGTTTTTTTTTATTATGCTAGTTTGCATGATCAGGTCAAAAGCACAGAATGGGCTGACAGTAGAGAAAATATTTTAAAAATAGTTCAAGAAACAGTATTTTCTACTGCTTTCTCTTACTTGTTTGTTTGTGGTAATCATGTTATCTGTTAGATCGATATTCTTATGGATTGTAAAATGAAAAGCAAATGAGCCACTCAGTGTATTGATACACTTAACACTCACACAGTCTCTGCCAGCACCTTGCTACATAAACTTGTCTTTATAAAGCAGATGAAAGAAGAAAGAAAATGGAGCTAGGGGAATCTTACATTTCCTATCTACATATGCGTTTGTTTATTTTTTTCTACTAGGTACTCAAAATAAGTGTATCATTACCTCATGGGATCTTAAAGATGTCAAAGAGAAGGGTATGAGAAGAGTCGTTGACTATTCAATCAGTGCTTTCTGGGAAAAAAATAGATATTTTATCAAATAGTAGAGGCATTTGACTAGATGCCTTTGCCTTCAAGGAGATATCAATATCTCAATAATCGAGATAGTGTTTTTGTGCAATATTTTTGAACATCAGTCAATGTAAAATATCTATGATGAACAAAATAATTAAATTTTTTAATAAAGATGGAGCAATACGAAGTCTAGCACAGCCAGATGTTTCCTTTATTAAAATTTTGATACTTGTTGATCATGTCTTTTTTACATGAATTTTTTAATGTATTGCATTAAAATACTTTTTATATTGATGACCGTGTATTTGGTGCCACTGAAACTTTGGGTCCCACAAAGTACCACTTCACCCCGTCCTGTCATGGGTCTGCCAAGTAAGATGAAAAGTGGGAGGTGCATGGTCATAATTAAGAAAATGGGGCTGCCTGGGTTTGCTTTTCAGCTTCACTACTCTTCACTATTCTTTTGCTGTCCACATTGCGTACTGCTTCTCTTTATCCAGATACAAATGTGAAACTCATCCCCAGAGACAAAAATAAAGATAACAAATAAATTTCTAATCCTTTCCAAGTTCCATTTATAGAAATTTGTTCCAAGACACTACTACAGCAAGTTCAAAAAAATGCCTTTCAAGAATGTTTTTTTGTAGCAGAAAACTAACTAATGTAACAGAAAATTAAAATTGAAAATATAGATATCTATCCAAGTTTTCTGCCCATTTTTAAATTGGATTTTTGTTTGATGCTGAGTTGTATGAGTGCTTTATATATTTTGAATACTAACCCCTAAGGGATGGGTGAAATAGGTAAAAAGAAGAAACCTCCTGTTATTAAAAAAAATAATAAGTTACAGGGATAAAAAGTACAACATTAGGAATATAGGCAGTGATACTGTAATAGCTTTACATAGCAACAGATGATAGCTACATCTGTGGTAAACAGTAGGTAATGTACAGAATAGTCAAATCATTTTATTGCACATCTAAAACTGACATGATATTGTAGGTCAACTATATAAATATTGAGTAAATAAATAAATATCTTTGACACCTCTCCTGGATTTCCCAGAAATGGTGCACACTCAGCTCTAC